>NC_052150.1:125875803-126624111 GCF_902713615.1 Scyliorhinus canicula
ATGCAGACTCATCTTGATTAATCCCAGCCTCTCTAAATACAGACTAATTCTATCTCTCGGAATGGCTTCCAGTAGTTCCCCAGCGCTGAGGCTTGACTGACTGGCCTGTAGCTTCTTGGTTTATCCCTCTCCCCGCCGCCACTACTTTTAAGCCTGCCAGACCACTCAGAACCTCTTCCTCAGTCAGTGTTAATGTCTTTAAATTTTATCACCGTCCTTCTCCCTGATTTCTATACCCACATCATCCCTCTCACTAACAGACATCGACACAAAGTATTCATTTAGAACTCAACCAACCCCATTCGGCTCCACACACAAATTACCACCGTGGTCCTTAATGGGCCTTCGTTTTTCCCTAGCTATCCTTTTACCCTTAATGTACTTGTAGATAGGGCTCCAAACTGAATGGTGGTGGGGCTGGGGGGGGGGGGGGTTCATTTGCATGGAAAATTAGAAAATCAAAAGGAGAAGGTATGAGAGCAAGTTAGTGATGAGGTGGTTTATTACCAGAAAATAAAAGGAAGGGACAGAACGTGTGAACATCCTACTGCACTTAGGAGTCATACAAGAATATGGAAATTTGATAATAGAATAATCTTAAAGGTTTTTGTGTCTGAATGCACAATGCATTTGAAACAAAGTTAACGAGTTAACAGCTCAAATAGAGACAAAGTGTGTATGACTTGGTGGCGATGGTTACAAGGAAACCAGGTCTGGGAGTTCATTACCTAAGGGTACTCAGTATTTCGGAAGGATAGACAGAAAGGAAAAGGAGGTGGTGTAGCTTTGGTGATAAAGGAAGGATCAGCACTATAGTGATAAATGATTATAGCCCCTAGAGACGAAGACATCAATTCAGTCCTGGCAGAAATAAGAAATAGCAAAGGAAAGGAGTCCCTGGTGGGAATAATCAATAGGTCCCCAAACAGCAGTTCTGCAATGGGGTACAATATAAACCAGGAAACTGGGAGCTTGTAAGAAAGGTACGACAATAATCTTGGGTAATTTTAATATGCATATGGTCTGGATTAATCAAATTGCAAGGGTAGCCTTAGACCACAAGACATAGGAGCAGAATTAGGTCATGCGGCCCATCAAGTCTGCTCCGCCATTCAATCATGGCTGATATTTTCTCATTCCAGCCTTGAGGGAGAATTCATTGAATGTATTAGAGATTGTTTCTTGGAGCAGTGTGTTCTGGAACCAACCATGGAGTAAGGTATTCTGGATTTGCTTTTGTGTAATGAGGAGGGATTAATTAATGGCCTCAAGGTTAATCATCTTCCAAAGAAGAGTGATCATAGCATGTAGAATTCAGTTTGATGGCAAGAAACTGAAGTCCCCATTAGCATTCGGGAGTTAAACAAAGGTAATTGCATATGCACGAGGACAGATTTGACCTAGTGGACTGGGCAGGAAGACTAAAATGTGGGACAGTTGATGAGCAGTTGTTTAAGGAGATATTCAATTTCTCTCAACTATTTGCCGGAGTCCTTCAAAGATGTAACAAGCCAAGTGGATAAGGGGGATTCTGTAGTTGTAGTATATCTGTACTTCTAGAAGGCACTTGATAAAGTGCAGCACAACAGGTTAATACACAAGGAAAGATCACACGGGGTTAGGGGTAGTTTATTAGCTTGGATAGACGACTGGCTAACCGACAGAAGGCAGAGAGTTAGGATGAATGGTTATTTTACTGGTTGGCAAGATGTAACTAATGGGCTGCCACAGAGTTTAGTCCTTGGGGCCCTAAATATTTACAATATATATTAATGACTTGGATGCAGGGATAGAAGGTACTCCAGCCAAATTTGCAGGTGACACTAAAATAGGTGGGATAGTAAGTTGCAATGAGGAAATAAGAAATTTACAAATGGATGTCAATAGGTTAAGTGAGTGGGCCAAAATTTGGCAAATTGAGTTTAATGTGGATTAGTGTTAGTTTATTAGTTTTGGATGGAAAAATGGAACAGCAGCTTTTTATTTAAATGGAGAGAACATTCAGAGTGTTTCTGTGCAGAGGGATCTGGGTGTCATTGTGTGTGAATTGCAGAAAACTAGCAGGCAGGTACATCCGGTAATAAGGAAGGCAAATGAAATTTTGGCTTTTATAGCTAAAGGAATAGAGTATAAAAGTAGGGAAGTGTTGCTGCAACTGTACAAGGCATTGGTGAGACCGCACTTGGAGTATTGTGCACAGTTTTGGTCCTCTTATTAGAGAAGGGATTTAGTTGGATTGGAGGCTGTTCAAAGGAGGTTCACTAGATTGATTTCAGAGATGAGGGCCGGGATTCTCCCGCAATTGCCAGGACGGTCCGATGCCGGCGCCAAGAGCGGCACGAACCACTCCGGCATCGGGCCGCCAGGAAGTTGCGAATCATCCGCACTTCCGGGGGATAGGCCAGCACCAGCGGGGTTGGAGCCGTGCCAACTGGCACCGAAGGGCCACCGTGGGCCGGCGCATGTGCAGAACCACCGGCGTGTTTCCCGCGCATGGGCAGTGGATTTCTACTCCGCGCAGGCCATGGCGGAGCCTTACAGAGGCCGTCGCGAAGGGAAAGAGTGCCCCCACGGCACAGACCCACCTGCAGATCGGTGGCTCCCGATCGCAGGCCACGCCACGTGGCCGCCCCCCGCCCACCCCCCGAGGTCTCCGGTAGCTTCCCTCCAAGTCGGTCCCGCCGGGATGGACCATGTCTATTTCACGCCGGCAGGACTAGCCGAAAATGGGTGGCCATTCGGCGCATCAGGGCCCGGAGAATTGCCGGGGGAGGGACCGCCAAAACTCGGCATCGGAGAATTCGGCAGCCGGCGTTGGAGCAGGATTCACATCATGCCCCGGCGATTCTCCGACCCGGCGTGGGGTCGGAGAATCCCGCACGAGGTGTTTGTCTGATGAAGAGAGATTGAACAGGTCAGGTCTGTACTCTCTAGAGTTTAAAAGAATGAGAGGATATCTAATTGAGGTACACAAGATGATAAAAGGCACTGAAAAGTAGATGTGGAGCGGATGTTTCCTATTGTAGGGCTATCTAGAACGAGAGGTCATAGTTCATAGTTATAGTTTTAGGTTAATGGGTTAACACATTTAAAACAGAGATGAGGAGAAATTACTTTTTTCAAAGGTGCATAAATCTGTGGAATTTACTACCCCAGGGTGTGGTGGATGCCAGGATATTGAGTAAATTTGAGGATATAGATAGATTTTTGATTAGTAATGGGTTGAAAGGTTATGGAGAAAAGTAAAATCATAGAATTTAGAGTGCAGAAGGAGGCCATTTGGCCCATTGAATCAGCACCTGTCCTTGGAAAGAGCACCCCATTTAAGCCCACGCTTCAACCTATCCCCGTAACCTAATAACCCCACCTAACCTTTTTGGACACCAAAGGCAATTTAGCGTGCCCAATCCACCGAACCTGCAGATCTTTGGACTGTGGGAGGAAATCAGAGCACCTGGAGGAAACCCACAGACACGAGAAGAACGTGCAGACTCCACACAGACCGAGACCCAAGCTGGGAATCAAACCTGGGACCATGGACCTTTGAAGCAACTGTGCTAACCACTGTGCTACCATGCTGCCCAGGAGTTGAGGTAGAGATGAGATCAACAAGGATCGCATTGGATAACAGAGCAGACTTTAGGGCTGACTTTCCTACTTCTGCTCCTAGTTCTAATGTAAAACAACTTCAGATTTTCCTTTATTTTACCTGCCAATATCCTTTCATGTCCCCTTTTTGTTCTCCTGGTGTGGTCTACCGGTTTCTTCACGCCCGACTTGATGACACAATGGGACCATTGAATCTTGCGAGAAGCCATTTCGACCAAACCTCGCAAGACATCATGATTTGGATCTCGCCCAGATCAGCATTTTTAAATGAGCCATCAGGACCATTTAAATGTGTCTGCACCGTATTCTCCGGGCCGCAGGCACTAACAGCCTCCCCAGCGAACTCTCATCATTTAACACTGGTCCACATAAACATGGACCAGCCGCAACAGCACCTGGAGATTTCTCCAGCCCATTGGGGACTCTCTGCTGGACGAGCATTGAGCAGGGTGGTATCTTGGCACTCCCATTGGCAACCCAGGCATCTTAGCACTGCCATGCTGACACATTGGCACTGCCACCTGGGCATCCTGGCAGTGTCACCCTGGCCAGGATGTCTTGGTGGCACTGCCAGACTGGAAGTGCCAAGGTTTCCGGGTGCCTGGTTGCCCATGCCAGGGGTCAGGCCCAAGGGGCGTTCCTCACCAAGGCCAAAGAAACCTGACAAAGTGCTTTTGAAAAGCAGGGTCTTTCTCAATGCTGCAGGTGCCAAAAACACCCCGCTACACGCGCCCAAAACTGGACTTGTATTTCCCCGTTGAATTGCACTCCTAATTTCCTTTTTAAGTTCCCTCTTGCACATTCTATACTCCTTGGACTTCTGCTGTGTTGAGCCCTTGATATCTATCCTAAGCCTTCCTTTTTCTTTTCATCCAATGCTGTATATCCCTCGAAATGCAGGGTTCATTGGATTTGTTGGTCCCACCCTTATTCTTTATTGGAACATGTTGACCCTGTACTGTCCCTTTCCCTTCTTGAATCCATCCACTATAATCCCATGGGACTCAGATTTCCATATTAAATAATGTGGTTTACTTATAAAATATGTCTGATACAATGACTCCTGTTAAGTTCTAATCTTTCATTCTATGCTGGGTTTTGGACATCAGTGAATGCAGTCAACTATTTTGCAACCGTCTGCAAAATGCTCCAGCACTGGCTGTGCATTTCAGATCAACAGGAACCACCCTGTTTCCAACAGTTTTGTCATCACCCTTGTTCCGTCTCTCCCCTAGTTTCTCAGGCCTAATAAATATCTCTTTGTCTTTTGGGCCAGAAGCTTAAATATCCCGCAAGCATGCCAAATTGTTTGCAGACAAAATAAAATATATTCATGGCTTAATACCTCCTCTGATTGAATAATCCATTTATCCTTCCAAATTGAAGTCTTTCTGCCAAGATTAACAGATAAATAACATTTATGGACACGATTCAGTGATCACGTTGTGTCTGATGAGGACCCGGGTCCTGATCCGCACTGGACGAATCCCAAATCGGGCTCAGCGCCAGGCCAATCGCAAATCACCCACCAAAGTTATGTGGATCTCGCCCTCATTTGGTGTGATACATAGAACATAGAACATTACAGCGCAGTACAGGCCCTTCGGCCCACGATGTTGCGCCGTCCTGTGAAACCGGATCAGCATACTTAAATGAGCCTTTATCCAGACGCCAGATTCACCCGGTGCCAGGGAGTCATCGGCTGTGTCTGCGAGAACTCGCCAGGACAATGTTTAGTACAGGTCTCTACAAATGTGGACAAGGCACAACAGCACCTGGGGGGGGGGGGGGGGGGGGGGGGTTGTAGCCACCAAAGTTGGCCATTCCCCAAATACAAAATGGAGGAACGCAAAGCTTGCAGGGTAAAATGGACAAAGTTTGCAGCACAAGCAGGCTGCAACAAGCCAATGTGTATTCTGTCTGCTAAGAGAGCAGACAACACCGAAACGAACATTCCGCATAATAATGAGGCAATCTCCGGGATAGTTAACATAGTAATGGAACGATCCCAGGGACAATGGACACAAATAGAGAAGTGTTGCAACAGTGTATGGGAAACCAGATACCCCGGCACCAGCGGGGTTCGAAAACAAAGCACCTGAAGGCCCGCCCAGTAACCGAGAGATAGCCTCAGTATTGGGGGGATTCAAACAAATCGATTGGGAAGAGACCCAATCGATTCCCAGCAGGAAAAGGGTCCGCCCAAAAGGGCGTGAAGCCCTAGGACCTATAAAAGACAGGTCCCACACTTAGTTTGTTCTTCTTGACCAGCCCTCCTCTCTGGACCAGCCCCTCGACCAGCTTTTACCAAAGAAGACCTTGACCGAGAGAGAGGAGAGGTTTGGGACAGCAGCCACCAGCAAGTAAGTGTCTCACAACGATCGCTACCAGAGATAGACACTCCTGACCCCTTTTTAACCCGTACCAACCTGAAGTCTGCGGACCAGTGCAGAGCAAGAGGCCTTGTCCCCTGATCCGGCAGTTCCCTTTAAGATAAGTATTGGTTTATGTAGTGGTAGGAATAGTTTAATCATCTTAGCGTGTGCATGGGTAGTATTATAATTGTATTATAATAAACTCATTTGTTTGAACTTACTAATTGGTGTATGGTTTATTGCTTTGAACTTGACCTTGAAACTTGTGGCGGTATCTTAAACGATACCTGGCGACTCCAGAGCTAAGTAACGAAACAGAGCCAAATCGGGTGTTAAGCACATCACCCAGAACGAGCAACAGGGTACCCTGTGGAAGGGAAATTAATGAGTTGTCAACTTAGAAGCATGCTGGGAAATGCTTCACTATAGTTCAACACTATTTTTGAATGAAAATAAGTAAGTCAGGTAACATAAATGAAATACTGCTTAATATTCTGGTCTTGGCCTTATTATGAACAGTGTCCTCCGAAAGATAACAAAATGTGTACTCGAGTTGTTTCTAGCCAAGGGCAAGAACATACACACTATGTATTTCATCTAACGTACTTTCCAAGGTCTATTTAATATAAACATGCCTGTTTACTTCAGGCTGTTATTTCAGACTATAAAAATATGCTTCCTTGAATTGAATCTCAGAGTGCAGCGCACTGGCTTTGCAGCTGGAACACTCTCTCTCCGCAAATATATTTGTGTAAATAAATTTCCTTAAATCGAACCTCGAGGAATTTTTCTTTATTATAATTTCCACGACAGTCCCCCAGGCTTTTAAAGACTCCTGGATGGTGGTGGACTGGGCAAGGTTGTAGCCTGACACTCCCCCTGTCAGTGCCGCCCTGCACCTGAGACCCACAAACAGTCAAAAGTATCAATTCTGCTAGTCTTCCCCTGCTATTCATTCACTGTGAAGAAATAGTGGAGCCTTTCGATGTACTGGCTCAAGTCTTTGGCCCTCTGGCCAAACTGGCCTAACTTTGGCATTTTCACTCACCTTTTGGGTGCTACCTTATCGTTAGTTTCCAATTCTCCTCTGTCTTTAGAGGTTTCTTCTCCCCCCACCGCTCCCAAAACCTGAACTGCTGACAACTAACGATCAAACCGTTTACCTCCATGACAGCAACGGGTGTTTATTAACAGTGGCAAAGGCAACTATATACAGGCACCGAGCAATGTTGGTTAGGTCTTGACTCTCCAGCTCTAGGGTCCACACCGCCCTGGCCCTGCTTGCAGGGCCCCGCACTCACTCTCTCTCTATTGGCCAGGGCTCCCACACAATTGGTCCTGAGCCGGTCATGTAGACCACAAAGCCCACCATCACGGACTTCCTGAGGTCCCGAATAGTGGGATATAAATGCAAGCTTTAATTTTCTTAACATGTCCCAACTTGTACCTTTTTGTTCTTAACAGTATTAAGAAAGTGTTTTAAAAGATATACCTAGGTTATGTTGCTGGCCAAGAGCGCTGCTATTGCAATAACGACTCATGGGTACTACTGTTTAGATTGACTCTAGATAGAGCATGGGAGCAAGGCCTCCTCCTAAATGACTGCAAAGTGTGGGATGCTGCAATAGCACAGACTTTTGTGGGGGGAAAGGAATTTGTTACTTCTACTGGTTGACTGTTCTTGGTGATCTACTTTTCAAACAATAATTATCTAGTAAGTGAAATGAAACAATGTAAGTAACCTGAGATATCAGCAATTTTGTGCTGTAACAGTCATATTTTGCATTAAGTGATGCTGAATTATGATAGTTATTCAAACTAGAACAAATATCTAAGAACTTGGTTGTGCATATTTAAAGTCACCATAGTCCCAGATGACCATTGGTTGCTTTCCCCCTCAAAAGGGGAGAGCTGACTGGTGGTGATTTCACCGGAGATTCACCACAACTCAGGTAAGGGGAAAGGTTGAAAAGGCAGGGCCTTCATTAATAACTTCAGCCAGGAATTTAACCCGTGCTGTTGGCCCCATTCAGCATGACAAATTAGCTGTCCAGCCAACCGAGCTAAACCTGCCCCCAGTATTACAGAAGTGATTGCTCATATATTCTAGTTAGGAGTTAGTGATTTAGTGATGTAGTGCATGTTCTTGGGACTAACCAGGAAAGTGATGAGGAGCAGCTTAAATTGTTTGCACTATTGCCACTTTTGAAGTGAGTGCATTAGGTGTGCGGGGGGCAATAATGATGGTCCCTCATTTTAAAGTGGATCAAAAATTCCATTAATTACAATCGAAGTGTCTGCACAGATGAAAAATAACTTGTATTATTTACTAGGGAAAATGCTGGAAAATCTCAGCAAGTCTGGCAGCATCTGCAGGGAGAGAAAAGAGCTAACATTTCGAGTCCGATGACTCTTTGTCAAAGCTCAAAGATTCCAGCATCCGCAATAATTTGCTTTTATATTGTAATATTTACAACTTCAGTGCCAAAATATTTGTATTACAATGCATAATCAAAGAACGCTCAAACCGGGCTTATTCACTCTTCCAACTTCTTCAAGCAGGCAGGAGATACAGAAGTCTGAGAGCACACACTAATAGGTTCAAAAACAGCTTCTTCCCCGCTGTTACCAGACTCCTGAATGACCCTCTTATGGACTGATCAGATCTCTTCACACATCTTCTGTACTGGGTAGTACTGCAGGCCTGTATGCTTCACCTGATGCCTGTGTCTATGTATTAACAGTGTCTATATATTTACATTGTCTATTTATGTATATCCAATTTTGTTTTAATGGATGGAATGATCTGTCTCACCTGTGCACAGAACAATACTTTTCACTGTACCTCGGTACACATGACAATAAAACAAATCCAATTTAAAACAAATCCAATTACTACAGCCAATGCTATTTTTGTGTTAATCTTGATGACCTAGTGTCTCAGTGCATTAGACAAATGCCCATTGCAGGTTGTTTTTTTAAAGCTGTAAAATGCATTTCACCACAATATCAATGTTTCTTGATTCAAACTAAAATATATCTAGGAAGAATAAATGGCAGAGATGGCTACTGAATAATTAAGCAAAAATCAAACTTCTTAAAGTTACCAAATAAAAGATCTATGAAGCTAATAATTCTATGTTGCTGTCACAAATTGAATCAGCTGATCAGAAAAATATCAACCTCAGTGGTTTATCTTGGATGGGGTCAGATGATTGTGACAGGCTTGTTTGGATACTAAAGGAAAAGATAACACCTTCCACTCAAGTGAGCAGCTACTGAACAATAATCAACGAAAGTCTGTGCCACATTGTGGATTCTGAAGGTTGTAAGATTTTCCAATAAAACTTCTGAGTAAGTGTTTTTGGCTGGTTTGTACCACGCCTCAATGTGGGAGTCAGCTATATCTGTGGTATGGATACGCTGAAGACCCGAGGACTCTTATGATGCCTTTCTTAAAACAGGGCTGCCAGAACTAACTTAATAAGCAACTGACATGTCTTTATGATAATTGTGTTTGTGCAATGCATTTTATTTTCAGGAATTATAAAGAGGTGGCTCACAACTCATAGCGTCTTTGCATTCCATTTATTGTAGAATATAAATAGGGAGAAGTGTTAAATTGAGGAGAAAGATTTGTGGAAAGGAAAGAAAGTCAAATATGTAACTAGTGAGGGATAAGAAAACTGACACCTTCACAAGACAGAACTTTTATTATACATGCACGTAGGATGGCCACTCTATAACCAGTATTAGAAATATGCATCCTCGTCTTGTGTTAGCTCACAGGTTAACCATATCTTCTGTACACAATGAAGGCATCACTGTACAATTCACATCAATAAGACAAGACAGTATTTACTATTCAAACACTAGAATTATAAATAATGTAGAAGTGTAAAATGTTGTCAGTATGAATAATTCACTTTTGCTTTACTGCCACAGAGCGGAACAAATCTCTCATCCTAGCCAAATAAAGTTAAACTGCCAGTATTGATACCTTTATCAGGAGAAGGAGGACACCTTGTACCAACTCTGAGTAAACTGTCTCCTTTCATGTGCATTTCACCTTCTGTATGAAACTCAAAATGGGATCACTTTAAATTAGATGTCAACATGTGTGTACTAAACAAGAGGGGAAAAAAGTAAAAAGACACAAGAGCATAAACATAGATTACTACTTGCAGGAGTAAACTAGGCTGTACATAAATCTTTGGTCAAATGGAGTTTTATCGAGCAAGATAGAATTTACATTTATAAGTTGGCTTATTATGTCTCAGGATATCGCAAAATAATTTTAAAGTGCTGTCATTCTTGTGATGTAGGCAGGGACACTGGTTTTCTGCACACAGCAATCTTCAAAGGCAATAATTAAATTGACGATCAGCAAATCTATTTTTTATGGGGGGATATCTGATGGAGAAATGTTGATGCACACCCTTGTACTTCTAATAGCACAAGTGGATCCCTTACAGATTCGGAAACATACAGATCGGCCCATCAGCAAAGCAGCATTCCCTTAGCACTGCACTGAAATAGCAGCCTAAAGTATGTGCTCAAGTCCTGAGTGAGACTTGGAACTCACAACCTCTTTGCCCAAGAGCTGTACCAACTAATCCAAATTGACAAGAAAGTAGCAGAATTTATTTTTAAATTGCACCAACTTTCAAAAGGCTTCGCCATCCAGCCCAAGAGTCCTAATCCAGACATCATGGCCAAGATTCTCTGGCTCATAATGCCTCATGGTTTTCTCAGCAGTGGGAGGTGGCCCGCCATTAGCCAGCACGGGATCTTCTGGTCCAGCTGCTGTCAATGGGATTTCCCACTGAATCCACCCCATGTGGCCAGGAAACCTGCAGCAGGGGTGTGACGTCAACAAAACTAAAACAATCCCATCGGCATCAACAGCCAAAAGATCTCACCCTATTTTAATCTCCCACCTGCCTTTGTGTCAATCAGATATTCTGCAAAATGCTGAAATGTCTCTTTCGTAACAAAAACAGATCACGTTTCCTTATCCTTTCTCCATTCGTTAATAAGCTGAAGCCAGAAACAATCTGAAATATTCAAGATTTTCAGGCATTGCCAAGTCATCCAACAGTAAATTGGTCTGGATATTAGCAGTAGTTGGGCCAACTCTTTCACTGTAACTAACCTTTCCATATTACAATACTTGGCCAGCTTCTCCAATCTGCTGTTCCTGTGCTGTACTTTTCTTTGTTCTTTGTTCTTGATTTCACATGTCACAAATATTTCAACTGCTTTGCATAAATGGAAACTGAGAGTGGCAACACCAGTAAAGTTGTTTAACAAAATTAACATTTTTAAAAATTCTCCATCACCAATCCCTTCGAATTTAGCATTTTAAGATGTACATTGAACACCACAGAACGGGAGATAAATATAAAATAATAAGACTGCAAGGTGGTCAATTGACCAATTGCAGATTTTGCAAACTAATTTAACAGGGAACTGCAAAAGAACCATACTATTGAGTTCCACCATAACATTCTGTGGGTCTACTTATGACCTAATCATTTACTTCCCTTGCCAGTTGCTGATATATAACATGAAAATTTAAATTTTAAGTCAATGATTTCATCTGTATCTTCATGTTCACCTTTGCAAAAGCCTCAACCAAAAAAATTCAAGAGCAGGACTACAGTGGTGGGAACATCGGCATTATCCCACATCATTTTTTGAGTTGCCATGTTCTACAAGTCTGGGTGATCAACAATGCCAGCCACCCAGTTACCCAAAGTATTGGACGGAAATAAAAGTTGTGATCCATTATAGAGTTCAATCAAAAAGTATCATGATGCATAAAACATTACATCTGTGGGATAGGCTGGCTGGGTCAGTAGATCATTCATCCATCATTTTTTGTAGGTTTATATCCATCTTTAGATTGCTCTTTAGACAATGAAGGTTATTTGGAAGAGGTCTGAAGTCAGGATAGAGAGTATCAATTTTTTCTAAGGAGTAAATCAGACTACTTTCTAATCTGAGTATTTTGCACTTGTAGAGTTAAGATTGGATTGAAGGCAGTTACTCTAGTAAATCAAGTTGAATATTTAAAATAAAAACAGAAAACACGAGACAGAAACTGAAGAATCATATTGGACTCAAAACTCTGCTTCTCTCTCCACAGATGCCGCGTATTTTCATTTCAGATTTTCAACATCTGCGTCATTTCAATTTTTAAAAAATAGATATATTCATTGGCAAGGCCAGCATTTGGTGCTCGTCCCTAGTTGCTCTTGAACTGAGTGGATTGCCAGGCCATTTCAGAGGTTGGTTAGTCACATTGCTGTGGGTCTGCAGTGGTGTGTGCCAGAACAGGTAAGGACAGCATATGTCCTTCCCTAAGGCTCATTAGTGAACCAGATGGGGTTTTATGATAACTTCCTGGTTACTATTAAATCACATGAAGACTTGAGTTACTGTTCATAATAGAGTTTTATTATAGGGAATCCGAGTGATTATTCCTCCCTGTTGCATAGTTAAGTCCTTAATGAACTGCATAAAGGACATCCTGGTGTTGTGAGGATGAAGCAACTGGCACAGTTATTTTTGGTGGCCAGGATTAGATGCTCAAATATAAGAGAATGTGGGGCAATGTCAGTCCTGTGCAAAACTAAGAAACACTCCACCACTGAAACCATTTAATCCGTGGGAATGGCTGGCACAGCCATGGCAGAGAGTATGCATTGACTACACTGATCCAAGTGATTGCACTCTAAATGGCCAGAATTTGTTATCTTGCAATCCACAGTGACCGAACAAACCATTGAGAAGCTAGACAAAATATTTGCAAGATTTTGCACACAGGAGCAGGCCATAAGTGACAATGGTATTCAGTTCAATTTGAAGGAGCTTGTGGAATACTTAAGAGGGAACAATATACAGCAGATAAAGGTAACTCCGTACCATCCTGCCGTAAATGGATTAGCCGAACATTTCATTCAATCATTCAAACATTCCATCAAGGAATTGAAGGACCAAGGTACAATGACCAGAAGAGTAAACAAATTCTTAATGTCTTATCGGAGCACTACACACGCAACAACACAGAGTTCATCAGCAAAGCTGCTCTGCAGGAGGAAACTGTGGACAGTTTGATTTGTTACTATCACCTGATACTTCAGAGATTGTCAAACGACAACAACAAGCACAGATTTCCAGGAGAGTTCAGAACTCTAAAGAGAGAGTATTCAATCAAGGAGAGGGAATGCCAGCCAGAAGCAACACTGCCAACAAAAAATGGGTACCTGCTATGATCCTAGCAAAGACAGGTCCAATATCATACACCGTACAGATGATGAAAGAATTTGGTGACATCATGCTAACCAGCTACTAGCTTCATGAAGTGAAATCACCGACTGCTCAAGAAATATTTCCCTTGGAACAGAGGCCAGGCGCAGAGGCAAGCTCAGATTTTGTTGCGGAGAACATCCCAATACCTGCAGAGGGGGACACTGGAGCAACGTCCCAGGAAGTACTACCCATTGAAGGAAAAGAGGACACTTCCATGTTCGAGTAGTCAGGTTCCAGAGCTTCTAAAATGACCTAAAAGGAATAGACGTCCATCTGAGAGATTGTCGCATTGAGTTGTAAATATGTGTATGGAGATTAAGTGGGTCTGTTGTAAAAACATTAAGCAGTTGGTGTTGCACTAAAGAAGTAATGATGGAAGGGTGTTATGTATCAGAGACTACATCACTGCTAGCGAAGCATCACACGATCTATAGTAATAATAAAAATCTTTATTGTCACAAGTAGGCTTACATTGCAATGAAGTTACTGTGAAAAGCCCCTAGTCGTCTGTCCAGGTACACAGAGAGAGAATTCAGAATGTCCAAATTACCTAACAGCACGTCTTTCGGGACTAGTGGGAGGAAACCGGAGAACCCGGAAGAAACCCACGCAGACACGGGGAGAATGTGCAGACTCCGCACAGACAGTGACCCAGCGGGAATCGAACCTGGGACCCTGGCGCTGTGAAGCCACAGTGCTACCCACTGTGCTAACATGATGTCAGCAGTGAGTGTTTGCACGGTCTTCAGTTCTCCATCTTAGATTGTATGGGCAACAACCCTAATAGAACCTCTCATCTTCTTTATAAGAATCCAGTGTGTGGGCACCTCCATACCGTTTCTTTTTTCAGCAATTAAAAAATATTATAGTAATCTAGGCTGAAAGTTCAGTGCAGCACTGAGGGAATGCTGCAACGTCAGAGGTGCCATCAATCACATGAGACATTAAAAAATGACCTTGTTCAGGTCAACATGAAAGATCCCATGGTACTAAAGAGCAGCAGAGCAAGTTGCTTTGTATCCTGGCCAATAGTTATACTTCAATAAACACCACCTGTTGGTGTATGCAATTTGTCTGCCACAGTGACAATAATTCAAAAGCAATTGATAGATTGTAAGGCACTTTGGGATATCCTGATGGCATGAGCGATGATATATTAATGCAAGATATTTATTTATTTGACCTCAATTAATAAAGACCAAAACTACATTAATATCGCAAGTGTAAAACATAATTGTTTTAATAAACTACCGACTTTTTTTTGAAACAGGCATTCAGGTCAGAGAGAGGCACTAGTGGATATGATTGTTTATGATATGGCAAATCAAATTACTTCATGGAAAATCATGTGCTTTTCAGTCCTTACAACAACGTGTATTTATACAGCACCTTTAACGTAATTGAAGGTCCAAAGGCACTTCACAGACCTATTGTAAAGCAAAATGACACCAAGTCACATTTGGAGGTATTAGGACAGATCCTAGGATTCTCTGGGAAGCCAGGGAGGAGATTGCAGAGCCTTTGTCCTTGATCTTTATGTCGTCTTTGTCGACAGGAATAGTGCCGGAAGACTGGAGGATAGCAAATATTGTCCCCTTGTTCAAGAAGGGGAGTAGAGACAACCCTGGTAATTATAGACCTGTGAGCCTTACTTCGGTTGTGGGTAAAATGTTGGAAAAGGTTAGAAGAGATAGGGTTTATAATCATCTTGAAAAGAACAAGTTGATTAGCGATAGTCAACAAGGTTTTGTGAAGGGTAGGTCATGCTTCACAAACCTTATTGAGTTTTTTGAGAAGGTGACCAAACAGGTGGATCAGGGTAAAGCGGTTGATGTGGTGTATATGGATTTCAGTAAGGCGTTTGATAAGGTTCCCCACGGTAGGCTATTGCAGAAAATAAGGAAGTATGGGATTGAAGGTGATTTAGATCAGTAATTGGCTAACTGAAAGAAGACAGAGGGTGGTGGTTGATGGCAAATGTTCATCCTGGAGTTCAGTTACTAGTGGTGTACCGCAAGGATCTGTTTTGGGGCCACTGCTGTTTGTCATTTTTATAAATGACCTGGAAGAGGGTGTAGAAGGATGAGTTAGTAAATTTGCAGATGACACGAAGGTCGGTGGAGTTGTGGATAGTGCTGAAGGATGTTGTAGGATACAGAGGGACATAGATACGCTGCAGAGCTGGGCTGAGAGGTGGCAGATGGAGTTTAATGCGGAAAAGTGTGAGGTGGTTCACTTTGGAAGGAGTAACAGGAATGCAGAGTACTGGGCTAATGGCAAGATTCTTGGAAGTGTAGATGAACAGAGAGATCTCGGCATCCAGGTACATAAATCCCTGAAAGTTGCCACCCAGGTTAATAGGGCTGTTAAGAAGGCATATGGTGTGCTAGCCTTTATCAGTAGGGGGATTGAGTTTCGGAGCCACAAGGTCATGCTGCAACTGTACATATCTCTGGTGCGGCCGCTCCTGGAGTACTGCGTGCAGTTCTGGTCACCACATTATAGGAAGGATGTGGAAGCTTTGGAAAGGGTTCAGAGGAGATTTACTAGGATGTTGCCTGGTATGGAGGGAAGGTCTTACGAGGAAAGGCTCAGGGACTTGAGGTTGTTTTCGTTAGAGAGGCTAAGGCTGAGAGGTGACTTAATAGAGACATATAAGATAGTCAGAGGGTTAGATAGGGTGGACAGTGAGAGTCTCTTTCCTCGGATGGTGATGACCAACACGAGGGGATATAGCTTTAAATTGAAGGGTGATAGATATAGGACAGATGTCAGAGGCAGTTTCTTTACTCAGAGAGTAGTCGGGGTGTGGAACGCCCTGCCTGCAACAGTAGTAGACTCGCCAACTTTAAGGGCATTTAAGTGGTCACTGGATAGACATATGGATGAAAATGGAATAGTGTAGGTCAGATAGGCTTCAGATGGTTTCACAGGTCGGCGCAACATCGAGGGCCGAAGGGCCCGTACTGCGCTGTAATGTTCTATGTTCTATAGTCAAAAGCTTGGTTTTAAGGAGCATTTTATAGAAGGAAAGGGAGATAGAGAGAGATGTGGAGGATTTTGTGGGGGAAGAATTCTAGAGTTCAGGGACAAGGTTACTCAAGGCACAATCACCAATGGTGAAGTGATTAATATCAGTGATGCTCCAGACACCCAAAATTAGAGGAGTTCAGCTAATCTCAGAAGATTATGGTGGAAATTGCAAAGATACAGAAAGGCAAAATCATTGAGAGATTTGAAAACCAGAATGAGTTTTACAATTCAGATGCTGGTTAACTGGGAGCCCATGTGGGTCAGCAAGCATAAACTCATAGAATAGAATCATAGAATTCCTACAGGGCAGAAGGAGGCCATTCAGTCCATCAAGTCTGCACCGACCCTCAAAAAGAACACCCTATCTAGGCCCACTCCCCCACCTTATCCCCATAACCCCACCAAACCTGCACATCTTTGGACACTAAGGGCAATTTGGATGGCCAATCCAAATGACCTGCACATCTTTGGAGTGTGTGGGGAAACCCACGCAGGCACAGGAGAAAGTGCAAATTCCACACAGTCAGCCAAGGCCGGAATTGAACCCAGGTTCCTAACCACTGGGCCACTGTACCTCCCATCATAGGGGTGATGGTGAATAACAGACATGGGACACGGGCAGCACAGTTTTGGATTAGCTAAAGTTTACAGATGATAGAACATGGGAGACCGGCTAGTTGAGCATTGGAAACAAAGGCACAGATGAGGGGTTTAGCAGAGGAGGCAGGGTAGAGTCAGTTGACTTGTAGAGGTGGAAATAATTAAAACTCTAAAATATGTTCCGAGACGCTAGAGAACCAAATTAGTTAGGAATAAAAGAATTGGACAGTAATTAATCGCAGTAAAAATAACAGCACATTTGATGCGGTGTGCAATTCACAATATTAGTCGAAGAATAAATTCAAATGTTGTCCTAAATACCACTGTATTCCAATCAATTGGATTTTTTCTAACATCCCAGTACATAAGACTCAATAGTAATAACAATATTTGAAAAGAAAACAACTTCCAACTGTTGTTAAAAAATATTATTTCCAATGTAAACCTTTGATTTTTTTACTAAGATCATTCAGTCTAAAAACAATAATCTGATCGCTTGCCACTCACCTTACAACTGCACCCTAGCAACCATTTTCATTAATCTTACCATGCGGTCACAGAAATTTGAATACAGTACTTAGCGAACCTAAAATTGATCATTTATTGCCTTCCCTCTCTCAAAGCAAGAAAATCAATGCATTCATCTGAGGTATCACTTGTTAAACCCGACTCCGCACAACTAGCAAACAAGTTATACCAATTAAGTAAGTTGCACTAATTCAAAAATAACTTTTCTTTGGCTTATGCACTCAGTTTAGAATTACTTTTAATCTTCCTCGGTAGCCTCCTGATATCCCTTCTTCGGCTGATACTTCATTCGCGCAGATAACAAAGTGCAACGTAACTGGAATCACAAAAAAAAATCCCGCTTCCTCTTCTATTTTCTGGCTTCCCAAAACCATATACTGTCCACCCACCCTTCAATATACGCAACCAATTGGTGTAAGATCAGCAGTTACCAAACTGTCACTGTCGCAACTGGAGTCAGGAGACCCTCAGGGGTCCTCCAAGACTGTGGCCAACAGTGAGGCCCAGGCAGTGTCTAGTCTCTCTTTCTCTCTCCCTCAGATGGTGAGGGGAGTCCTGCTCAGTGCCAACACAACAAACACATTTGACTTGCAAGTAATTGATTTTTCTCCTCACCCATTTCATCCTCCTCAGCATCGCTGCCTTCTTTACAGGACCAAAGGACTCAATCTGACTCCAGGTCACTGTCCGTGTGGAGTTTGCACATTCTCCCCGTGTCTGCGTGTGTCTCGCCCCCACAACCCAAAGATGTGCAGGGTAGGTGAATTGGCCATGCTAAACTGCCCCTTTATTGGAAAAAAACTAATTGGGTACACTGAAGTTTTAAAAAAAAGTTTCATTCCAAGTAAAAAAGTGAAGCACTGCAATATTCCGATTAAGCATGCAACTGAACAACACAATTTTGACCCAACACGAAATAACATAAGCTGATTGGAACAGGCTTGCTGTTATTATAAATGCAGATAACCCGGGCGGCATGGTGGCACAGGGATTATCACTGCTGCCACACGGCACCGAGGTCCCAGGTTTTATCCTGGCTCTGGGTCACTGTCCGTATGGAGTTTGCACATTCTCCTCGTGTCTGTGTGGGTGTAGCCACCCATAATCCAATGATGTGCAGGTTAGGTGGATTGGCCATGCTGAATTGCCCCTTAATTGGAAAAAAATAATTGGATACTCTAAATTTATTTTTTTTAATTCCAAAAGAAAAAGATAAATGCAGATAATCCAGTACCTCCAGTATAACCTCCATCACAGATTCTGAATAATAAATGTTAGCTCAGGGACAATTATTGGTTATCCGTGAGAGAAGTAAAACAGCTGGCAGAATGGAATCTAAACAGCAGTCGTGTACTTCCGAGCCTAAAGATCTGCGGCTGGATTCTCCACAGCCCCGCGCAAAAATCGCGTTTTGAGTGTGGGGGGGGGGGGGGAGAATCCACTTTTACACGAGAATCAGGCCCAGTGCCGCTCTGGTACCCGGAGCATCGCTCGTGCGCGATTTACGCGGCCCGGCTGGGGGCCATTGCCAGAGGCCCTCCCAGCGATGCTCCAGTCCTGGCCGGCCAAATTCCTGACAGCATGGTTCGAACTACATATGGTCAGTCGGCACTGAGTCCGCGGCCACGCTGATGGGGGGCGGGGATCAGGTAATGGGGTGCCTTATGGCCCGTCAGGGCGGCGATCGAGCAGGTTAGATGGAGTGGCACAGGGCAGATCATTGGCACCTTGTTTGTTGGTCCGGGTCTGCCGGCTGAGTCCACCGTCGCGTTCGGCTCGGCTGCTGGAGGCCGCCGCCGTACGTATGCACAGACCCCTCAGAACTGGAAGTGCGGGGGCCTGTGTCCGTAGCTAAAGCTGCAAGAAGCACTCAGGGGCCCTGCCAACCCCCTGCATGTCGGAGAATAGCTTTTAATTTGTTTTTTCAGGAAAGTCTGCTGTTTTTACGCCGGCGTGGGGACATAGCCCATTTTGGGGGATCCAACCTCTGGTCATACTGCTGCCATCTCACATGGTTGACAGAGGAATATTTCCAGTCCACTTGTTGTGAACAGACTCAAGTGCTGCTAGTCTCTCCTCTCTCCCTGTGCAAGTTGTGCAGCTCTCCAAATAGCAATAGTCGCAGCTGGCCTTGGTTTCAGACGTGACACTGTTCACCGGTGTGCATACCAATGATCAACGCAATTTTTTTTTAAAGTACATCAAGTATTTTATGTGAACTTCTCTGGACAGTAACTGTCCAAAGTGACTGCCCAAAACAGTGTGTGAAGGCGGAATCTGCTACTTGTACCAACAAGTGTTATTGGAACGGAAAGTGTTATTGGATCTGAAGTGATCTGAGAGGGAGTTTCCAGCCTGTTTGTCCTGTGACGAGCTTCACGGAACCAGCAGCCGGGCTAGTGCGGCCTGGGCTTCCGCACCTCGCAACCCCTGGTTCAAATCAAGCTGGCCCTGAGGAAAGTATTGTTGGAAAAAAATGAGAGCGAGGGGGAAGAGAAGAAAGGGGGAGGAAAGTAAAGGGAGGGTGGTTCTTTAGTTCAGACTCACCATGGTCGCACTCGGAGCCACTACATTCCGACAAAAAGCAAGTGTCCGCTGAGCCCTGGGCGCAACTGGTGGCGGTGACCTGGCAGACTGCACACGGGGAGCCCCCCTCCCTCCGCTGGGCGAGTGTCCGGCAGCTCCTGTGTCCTCCTGTGCTGCTCTTACTCTCTCTCTCTCTCTCCCCACCAGGAAGTTCTCGTCCAAATCACAAACCTAGCGTCAACTGCACAAATCGCATTGTGGGACACCCCCTATCCCGGGTTGGGACTCAACTGCACCGGGAGAGTGGCGGATAGATCTGCTATTGCCACTTCCTGGCCTGTGCATTTGTATATCTTCACCTGTTGAGAAACGTAATACAAATCATTCATCTTCTCGCTGTCCCATGTCCACTTATTTAAACCACATGGGGCTGGTTTAGCTCACTGGGCTAAATCGCTGGCTTTTCAAGCAGGCCAGCAGCCCGGTTCGATTCCTGTGCCAGCCTCCCCGACAGGCGCCGGAATGTGGGGCGCGATTCTCCGCCCCCCACGCCGGGTGGGAGAATAGCGGGAGGGCCTCCTGACATTTTTCACGCCCTCCCGCTATTCTCCCCCCACGCTACGAATCGCCGCTCGCCGTTTTTTACGGCAAGCGGCGATTCTCCGAGGCCGATGGGCCGAGCGGCCGGGCCTTCACACCCGTTTCAACACGGCAGCAAACACACCTGCTCGTTGCCATCGTAAAACGGGCACCAGATGCCCGTTTTGGGCATCTGGGGGCCCGATTGGCACGGCAGTACCACAGCCGTGCCAAGGGGGGCATAGGCCCGCGATCAGTGGGCACCGATCGCGGGCCGTGTGTCCATAACGGACGCACTCTTTTCCCTCTGCCGCCCCGCAAGATCAAGCCGCCACGTCTTGCGGGGCGGCTGAGGGAAAAGACGCCAACTGCGCATGCGCGGGTTGGCGTTGTCCAACCTGCGCATGCGCGGCCGACATTATCGGTCGCGTCAGCCGGCGTGACGCTTGACGTGCGGCCTTGACGATGGTCGTCAAGGCCCCGCGCCGCTGTGACGCACGGGGCCGGGCTCCTAGCCCCACCCGGGGGGAGAATCGGCCCTGGAAGTGGGCGTGAAGGCTGCCGTGGGTCACGGCCTGTCCCACGGCAGCCAATGCGGAGAATCTCGCCCGTGGCGACTAGGGGCTTTTTGCAGTAACTTCATTGAAGCCTACTGGTGACAATAAGCGATTTTCATTTTCTTTTTCATTCATTTGTCCCTGGGTGGAGGACAAGGCCCATCTCTGAGTTGTGCTAAGGAGATTTTGGCAGCCCATCTTGAGCACAGCAGGTGAGCTGGGGGATTTTGAATATCGACCCAGGGGCAGGGATATAGGGCGAAATTCTCCCAAAACGGGAGAAATCGTAAAACTGCCGTAAAACCCGGGCGGGTTTTACGGCAGCGCGCCCCTTCCCGACGGGGGACCGATTCTGGTCCCCCGTCGGGGCTAGCAGCCCGACGTCGGAGGCTCCGACAAGTCGGGCTTAACGAAAATCGTTAAGCCCGCTTGCCGGAGTTAGCGCCGGCTGACGTCATATGACGCATGCGCGGGTGACGTCATCGCGTTTTTGCGCGAAACCCGCGCATGCGCGGGCCGGGTTGCCCCTCAGCCGCCCCGCGTATTGATACTGCGGGGCGGCGGAAGGACAAATAGTGCGCGGGCATCGGGCACCGATCGCGGGCCCATGGCACCCTTGGCACGGCCGTGGTACTGCCGTGCCAATCGGTGCCATGGTTATTTTTTGCGAGTTTGTCACGACGTTTTTACGAACGGCAGGACCAGGTGTGTTTGCCGTTCGTAAAAAGGTCGTAAAGGGCTGGGACTTCGGCCCTTCTAACAGCTGAGAATCGCTGCCGGCCGTAAAAAAACGGCGGCAGCGATTCTTGTCGGGATTTCGGCGGGGGGGGGGAGAATAGCGGGAGGGCGTCAAAAAAGTCGGGAAGGCCCTCCCCCTATTCTCCCACCCGTCGTGGGGGGGGGAGAATTTCGCCCATATGCTCAGTCAGGATGGTGTGGGAGTTGGCGGTGATGGTGTCCTCACAACATTGTCATCATCAGGGGTCGGTGTCACGGGGTGGATGAGAGATGCTTGAAGCTGAGACTTGGAAAGTTGCTGCAGTACATCCTGTGGGTGCAACATTCTGCACCAAAATGCACTCTGGCATAAGGAATGGATATTGAATCCAATACTGATTAAGCAGGCTATACTTTGTTTGATAGTGTTGAAACTCCTTGCATGTTATTATGCCTATACCCATCCGGGCAATGATGAGTTTTCAATCAGACCCCTGATATCGTTCAGAGGCTTAGAGGAGGTTATCGGGTGAGCTGTTCATTTACAAACTATGCAACTTCTGTCCTCTTGCAGTCACCATGTTGTTATGGCAGATCCCATTAATCTCCAGAGAAGTTATCCCCACACTATTGATACAAAGTGTCTCAGCAATGAGGGTCGGGAGGGAGGAAGGAAATCTATTCTTGCTGAAGATGCTCATCATCAGGCTGTTTCTTGCCATTTTGTCAGGATGTTGTCTGTATCCTCCTGTAAATTGGCATTAGGGTGCTTCATTATCAGAGGACTTATGTGAAGTTAGAGATTGGAGCAATTTAGAATCATCAAGTGAACAATCCTATTCCTGAATTTATGACAGAGGTGTCGGTAGTGATGAAGCACCTGAAGATAAGGATGGAGATATTTCTGTTAAGAACGCCTGCAATGATCAGGGACATTAATGATTGCCAAAGAATGCCAGATGTGCTGCTGAAGAATCATCAGACAAGAAGATCCCTGAGGCTTTTCTTCAAGTAATTAGAGGTTGCAACCTACTCTTCCTTCCCAGCTCACAACACCAGATAATTATGTTTGGTATTGGGTGAAATATTTCGTCCTAAAATTTTTGTACAGAGAGACTGACAATTTTGATTGCCACAAATAAACTTCCCCTCCTTCAGAATGGGAAGTAACTTACATACCAAAATCCTACCTCATTGGAAATGGCAGACAGAGGGCCTAAACTGACTGAAGGGCTTTTGCTCCCCAAAATAATAAATCATTGAATCTTTGAAAAGTTAAAAATAGGATTATTGTTCAGTATCACAAAAGGATAACTGTATTTGAGTTAACATAAATCTACATTAATAGAGTGAAATAAATAAAATTAATGTTGAACCATGAAAATAAGTGTTTTCTGTAAGATGGATTTATTGGAAAAATTTCTAAGTGTCATTTTGGTCATGATTGGTGGGCTGTTTCTCGATGGCTGTGTCGGCGAGATCGCAGCCTGTATTTAATGACACATCATGGCGGAAATGAGCCCCCACTAGCTTATCGGCATTATCGACAGACTTGCACCACAGTGTCTTGCTGCTAACAAGTTGCTTTTAAATGCTCCCTGACTGCTCACTCCCAGTCAACACACAAGTATGGCAGTGCGCAGATCTGCTCCTCGCTTTGGGGATGCCGATCTCACAAGGCGTCTCAACGCCATTGATGCAAGATGGGACATCCTGTTACCCTGAGGGGGCTAGTGGGCCAGCAGCAGGGTCACTAATACCGTTTGGGGGCAGTGGCAAGGACTGTCAGTGTGGGCAGCTTGACAAGGAGGACTGCCATCCAATGTTGGAAGAAGGCCAATGGCCACCACCGAGATGCAAAGGTAAGTTACCACCTCCTGGGCCTGCCAACCCTCATATTCCCAAACCCCACCCCACCCTCATGCCGACAAATCACTGGCTGACACCTCGCTCCCTCTCCACATCCGATCTTTCGGCTTACTCCTCAGAACCCACTGGCACCCACCAGCACAACCCCTTCATGTCTAGGTGCGAAACCCCCATGGAAATCGTGGGGTTGACTGAGGAGAGAGAAGTCACCAACAGCGAGGGGTTGGCCTGCGCAGTATCTCCCTCCACCTGATGAGGTTGGGGCATCTGGAGTCGTTCCCCCCCCCTCCCCCGCCACCCAACAGACCACCAGTGCAGACACACACCTCAGTGGGTGACATTAGTTGTCAGGCTTCTGGGACGCAATCTGGTGAGTACCACACAGTTGCTGATGAACACCAGGTGGAGGCAGAAACATCCAAGGGAAACAGCAGTCAGAGATCTGCTGGATCCCAGGACTCAGCTGGGTTCCAATCCGAAGCTGAGTCTCTGGAAAAAGTTCTCCTAAAGCTGATGTAGATGATAGGACGCAGCCGTGAGATTCAGAAGTGAATGCCAACGACATTCCAACAAGTACATAACCGATTAAAGGGGTCCCAAAGGCTACGGGCATTGGAGATGGTGCTGACAATGCATGGCACCGAGGCCAAGATTACTAGGGTCACAACTGCAGTGGAAACCCTGGAATACAACAGCAGTGTCTTGAGTGGTGGTGCCTAAGGCATGGCTCAGTTCATGTAGACAATGGCTGTGGGTCTCAAAATCATGTACCTATCTGAGGGAAGTGTCCCAGATGCAGGCGGACATTGCTGAGGCACTGCAGGGCATGGTCCAGTCACTGAGGATCATTGCTGGGAGCGCCACCAACATGGTGTAGACAGTGGGGAGCCTCCAGGACTGGCAGAGCCAGGTGACTCAGAGGCTTCTGGAGCTCACTCCAGCTGTCCCTCCATCACATGGAGACCCAAAGGAACGTACAGGCATCGTCAGGGAGGATGAAGCGCTGGAGGCCATCCCTGAACCTGCACCAAGGAGACAACGGCGGTCCCCAGTTCTTCCGAATCCCCCCTCCTGACACCAATGCATTTCAAGCGTGGCAGGCAGAACAGGATGGCACAGTGATGCCTATGATACCGGTATGCCGGCCAGGGCCCTCCAGCTCCAGGGCCTCCAGAGGACATCCTCCAAGGGCATCAAAGGCCTAGAATGTGGAAAGCATTAGGCTGCCTCCACCTCTGATGTGTATCCTGGGGACACACCGAAACGTAGCAGTATACCATGGAAGTTCAAGAAAATTGAGGACCACTGAGTGGTTGCTGTTATGGAGGGCTGGGGTGGTTATTATCTGTAGCTAGAGGGACTGGAAATGTCAAATGTTCACTATTACAACATGTTACACCTGATATATGTGAAGCCACTATCACATTAATCTTCACAGCGTGCCTGCATGCATCCCCTCCGCTTCCCCCACCCCCGGGCACAGTGGTACAAGATCCAACAACCCTGATGCAGACCCCGTTGAGATGGTGGGTGTCTTGTCGGGGGTCCGCGCAATGGCGGACTCGCACCGCAGACCGTCATCAAAAATGTATGCCCCTCTGTGGTGATATGCATCACTGTAGTTAAACAAGGGGTTAATGTAAGTACACGTAGACTAGCTAGACACTAGAGGGAGCACCAGAGACATGACACACAGACACTCAACCAATAGGTCAGTAAGATAGGACACGACCAATGGGCATTCACGATACACACAGAGGTGACACTAACACAGGGGGGCATCACACCAACACATATATAAAGGACACAGTACACATGATCTTCCTCTTTCCAGTGGACACACTCAGTAAGTACAGACACAGGGCTGATTCAACATCACACCCACCACATGGATTGTAGCAGACTGGTTTGTCAGTCTGAGTAGCTATAGAAGGATTAACAGTAGCGGTGAACCTGAGTAGGAGAATTGTAAATAGTTCAATAAACGTGTGGAAGTTATCTCCACGTCTGGACCGTCCTTTGTCAAGTGCACATCAATTATGCTACGCCAAGAGCATAACAAGACACCCCCGAGATCGCATGCGCCCGTGGGTCCGTGCTGCCCGATCGCTCCCCTGGCCATCCAGGAGGTGGCCCCAATGAACGATCCCCCACCCCCCGCCAGTGCGGCCATGGACTGAGTCCGCAGCCGCCACCCGAGGTTCCCAATGGCCAGTATGTGGTTAGAAACACGCCGTCGGGAACTCGGCCAGTTTTGCACGGAGAGTCGCGGTGGGGGCTCTGTCAATGGTCCCCTACCCGCACTGGGTAGATTGCGCGCGTTAGCGAGCGATTCTCCGGGGACCGGAATATCGCTTCAGCGGCGCCAGTCACAATCTCCGTGCGAACGCCCATTCTCTGCTCCTGCACCGGACGCGATTTTGGCGCGGACGCATGGAGAATCCAGCCCAATGTATCTGGATTTCCGGAAGGTGGTTGATAAGGTGTCGCACAGAAGGTTAATTCACAATCATAGATCACATGGGATTAAGGGTAAATTATTAGCTTGGATAGAAGACTGGCTGAATGACAGAAGACAGAGAGTCGGTATAAATGGGTCTTTTCCTGGATGGCAAGATGTAACAAGGTTCAGTCCTTGGGCCCCACCTATTTACAATCTATATTAATGACTTAAATATAGGGATAGAAGATTCTATAGCTAAAATTGCAGATGACAGGTGGAATTTACCAGCTGTTCACGCCAGCGGGATATTCCAATCCCAACGACAGCACATGGGTTTCCCGGTGATGAGGGGTGCAGTCAACAGGAAATCCCGTTGACAACGGCTGGTCCAGAAAATCCCACTGGCGAGCTGCCTCCGCTGCCGAAAAACACACAGCGAGGTGGTTGGTAAATCCCGTCCAACACTAATAGGTGGGACAGGAAGTTGCAATGTCGAAATAAGAACCTTACAAATGGATATGGATAGGTCAGGTGAGTGTGCCAAAATGTGGCAGATGGAGTTTAATGTGGACAAGTGTGAGGTCATGCATTTTGGTTGGAAAAATGGAAAGGCAACTTATGATTAAATGATGTGGAGATGCCGGCGTTGGACTGGGGTGAGCACAGTAAGAAGTCTTACAACACCAGGTTAAAGTCCTGTGATTATCCCTCTCCCTGGATCTGTAATGATTTGATTACCTGCAAATGCCTGCATTCCAAGCATTGTCCAGCATCTCTGACTTTGTCTCTATAAATGTTTCTGGAACATACCTCGCCATTCACCTGAGGAAGGAGCAGTGCTCCGAAAGCTCGTGTTTGAATCAAACCTGTTGGACTTTAACCTGGTGTTGTAAGACTTCTTACCATTATTAAATGAGAGAGACTTCATGGTGACCCAGTGTTGAGTGATTTTGAAGAAAAGATGTAGTGGCATAGGAGACAGTTCAGAGGAGGTTCACTAGATTGATTCCAGAGATGAGGGATTTTTCTTATGAAGAAAGTTTGAATAATTTAGGCCTATACTGTCTGGAGTTTAGAAGAATGAGGGGAGAAAAAATCGAGGTATATAAGATGATAAAAGGTATGGATAAAGTAGACGTGGAGCAGATGCTTCCTCTTGTTGGGCATTCTAGAATGAGAGGTCATAATCTCAGGATAAGGGGAAGTAAATTTAAAACAGATGAGGAGAAACTACTCCCAAAGGGTTGTGAGTCTGTGGAATTCGTTACCCCAGAGTTCGGTGGATGCTGGGATAGTGAGTAAATCTGAGGATGAGTTAGACAAATCTTTAATTTGTAATGGTTGACGTGTAATGGAGAATATCCAGGATCGTGGAGTTAAGGCCATGATGAGATCAGTCATGATCATATTGAAAGGTAGAGCAGGCTCAGGAGGCTAAATTGCAAGTTCTGCTCCTAATTCTTATGTTCTAAGAACTATTCTGTGTAATTCCACCTTCCAGTGCTTGATCTGTAGCCCTGTAGGTAACTGCACTTCAAGCACAAATCGTGTTCCTGATTAATAAGGGGATTTCTTGATTAATAAGGGGATCAGGGGTTACGGGGAGAAGGCAGGAGAATAGGGATGAGGAACAGAATCAACCATGATCGCATTGTGGAGCAGACTCGATGGACCGAATGACCTAATTTTGTTCCTATATCTTATGGTAACTGGAGAGACTGGAAGTCTTTTTTTAAATGTTTTAATTGAGTTTTTGTAGAATACAGAACAAGGATAAACGTGGACATACATTTGAAGACAAACAAAAAAATGGACAAAGAGAAATATTCACATATCGGTCTGCCCCCCCCACCACCACCTTTCTGTATTGTGACTAACCTCACCTTTTCTTTGGCTTATTAGCTGTTGGCTACAAACAAGTCTTGGAAGAAACAAATTAATGGCTCCAACGTCCGGATGACAAATTTTATTTTCTCCATTTGGAGAAATTCCGATAAGTCGGACAGCCAGTCTGCAGCTTTGGGTGGTTCTGCTGGCCGCTAGCTGAGCAGGATTCTGGGGAGGCAAAAGCAAGAGCGTCGGCCCTCCTCCCCATCAACACATCTGGCTGGTCTGATACCCCGAAGGCTGCCACTCTTGGGCGTGGCTCCACCCCCGTCCTCACCTCCTTGGACATCGCCTCGAGAAGGCTGTTCAGAACCCGACAAGTCTGGGGCATGCCCAGAATCTGGGCATGGTTGGCCCGGCCTCCTTGGCACTGTTCACAGTTGTTCTCCACCTTTGGGAAGAACCTACTCATTCGGGTTCTGGTTAAGTGAGCTCTGTGCACCACTTTTAGCTGCATTAGGCTTAACTTTGCGCAAGTGGAGTAGGGGTTGACCCTGTGGCAGTGCTTCACTCTAGAATCACCACTCTATTTCAAAGCCCAAACCCTTCTCCGATTTCTCCCTTATCTCGTCCGGTTGAGTGTTAGCCCTCCCGAGTAGTCGGCCATACATTTCGCCCCAGTTCCCTTTCCCTAGGATGTCTGCGTCTAGTAGGTCTTCTAGCTGTGATTGTTGTGGTGGTGGTGGGAACGTCCTGTGTAAGAAGTTTTTGATCTGCAAGTACCTTAGTTCGTTCCCCACCCACCCCCCCCCCCTCCCCCCACCCTCCCCCATCAGCTGGAACTTCCTGTCAGTTCCTCGAGCGTTGTCAGTCTGTTGCCAGGAGGTCCCTAACTGTCAAGTGTCCCCACGTCCTGTCTCCACATTTTGAAGAATCAAAAGTAAAAATCTCTTCCCATGAGCTCTTCATCGCAGTCCCTGTTGCCGTTTCTCTAGTCCGTTCTCCGAGCCGAACTTGCCCGCATCCGCAGAGGCTATGAAAAATGCTCCCTGCCTTGGAATGTGACCCAGCGCTTGTCTGGGTACAGCATCCCTAACTTTACACCGTTTTTGTACAGCACGGCTTTCGTCCCATTGAATTCTGCCAGGCTCTTGGCCAGGTCAGCCCCAATGACCTGGTAGATCCGAAAACGGTGACCTTCTCGGTTTCAGTTCTTAGTTTGTCACACTCAGCGCAGGATTCATTCCTGGTCCTGGTACCGGTGCATTTTGGCCCTCAGCTGTTCCCCAGCTTTGGGCTTTCGGCGAAGTGACCGGTGTGCTCTGTCAATTTCTGGTGGGCTGGGGAAGCAATCCCTTTCCACTAGGTTGCCCAGCACTTGGGTCACATAGTCCGTGGGGTTCCTACCTGTGATGATCGGAATACCTTGCCCCTTTAAGAGGCTTGTGATGATCGGAATACATTGCCCCTTTAAGAGGCTTGGAACCCTGGGGGACTCCGCCTCTGGCTACGCCCCCTGGGAAACAGTACTTAAGATGAGACTCCATTTTGCGAGCACACTTCTCATGGAGGCTGCCATTGTTCAATGCTTATTAAAGCCTTTAATTACTGACCTAACTTTTGTGTCGTAATTGAGAGTGCCTCAATTTAATAAGCAGTGCACATCAAGATGGACAGCGGTCTGAAACCAGAGAAACTCAACCTTGATGGCAGGACGCCTAAAGCCTCGGAAATCTTTAAACATTGGCTCCGGTGTTTTGAGGATTATCTGGACTCCTCACCGTCTGATGTCGACAGCGCTCGCAAGCTGCGCTTCTTACATGGCCGGGTGAGCCACTGAATCTCCGCCATGATTGAAACCGCTACGACCTATGAGGCGGCGATCGAAATATTGAAGAAACGCTTCATAAAGACTACCAATGCATTTGCTCTCGACCTGCAGCCAGCGTTCTGGGGAAATGCTGGACGAGTTCGTGGAAAGACTCACCGCGGTCGCGAGGAACTGCGACCACAAAGCAGTGACGGCTGAAGAACACAGGGACTTACAGATCCGTGATGCCCTTGTGTCTGGCATCAGGTCATCGTATATCCGGCAGCGGCTCCTAGAAGACGGGACGAAGGATCTCCAAGGCACGGTAACGCTCGGCTTTTCTCTCAAAACGGCCCACCGTAACCTCCGTACGTACTCCGCGGACCTTACGAATCCCTCTCAATCCCCTCCAGACTCGGCCACGCTACAGGCCTGTGCCACGCGTCGATCCACTCACTCCGGGGGCTCCCCATGCTATTTCTGTGGGCAAGGCCAGCACCCACGTCAGCGTTGTCCGGCCCGATCCGCGACCTGCAACGACTGCGGAAAGAAAGGGCACTTCGCGAAAGTATGTCTGGCTGGGCCCAAAGGCCACAAACAAAAGTGTCACCGGGCCCAGAAATCAAGCTCCCGGCCTCACAGACCCCGCAACGCAGCTGCACTGCAGCCAGACACGCCCACTTCTGACGCGTCATCGACCTCGTGCGAGTCATGGGAGCGGCCATCTTGGCGGCGGCCATCTTCGAAACCCGATACATGCGACCGGCGGCGGCGGTCATCTTGTGACTCTGGGCGGCCATTTTGGGAGTCCGACTCTGACGGCCCGTACCTAGGAGCGATCACGCTTGATCAATCACGGCCGAAACACCTGCAAAACACGATGATGCGGGTGAGAATCAACGGCCAAGATACTCCCTGCCTGTTCGACTCCGGGAGCACGGAGAGCTTTATCCACCCAAACACGGTAAGGCGCTGCTCCCTGCGCACCCATCCCGCCTCCCAAACTATCGCCCTCGCCTCAGGGTCCCATTTGGTTCAAATCACGGGGTATTGTGTCGCTGACCTCACAATTCAAGGCGCGAAATACTTCCGTTTTAAACTGTACATTTTTCCTCAACTCTGCGCCCCCCTGGGGCAGCACGGTGGCACAGTGGTTAGCATTGCTGCCTACGGCACTGAGGACCTGGGTTCGAATCCCGGCCCTGGGTCACTGTCCGTGTGGAGTTTGCACATTCTCCCCGTGTCTGCGTGGGTTTCACCCCCACAACCCAAAGATGTGCAGGGTAGGCGGATTGGCCACGCTAAATTGCCCCTTAATTGGAAAAAATAATTGGGTACTCTAAATTTATTAAAAAAAACTCTGCGCCCCCCTGCTGCTCGGCCTCAACTTTCAGTGCAGCCACCGGAGCCTGACACTGAAGTTCGGCGGACCCCTGCCCCCACTCACAGTCTGCAGCCTGGCGACACTCAAAGTTACGCCACCCCGCCTCTTCGCGAACCTCACTCCCGACTGTAAGCCCATCGCCACCAAGAGTCGCCGGTACAGTACCCAAGACTTGACTTTCATCAAGTTGAAGGTTCAGCGGCTACTAAAAGAGGGGGTCATAGAGGCCAGCAACAGCCCTTGGAGGGCCCAGGTATTAGTAGTCCGCTCCGGGGAAAAGCAACGCATAGTTGTGGATTATAGCCAGACAATAAACCGCTTCACACAACTTGATGCGTACCCACTTCCCCGAATAGCTGAAATGGTGACCCAAATTGCCCAGTATCGGGTATTCTCCACGGTTGACCTCAAATCGGCCTACCACCAACTCCCTATTCGCTCAGAGGACCGCCCCTACACGGCTTTTGAAGCAGCCGGTCGGCTGTTTCACTTCCTCAGGGTACCCTTTGGTGTTACAAACGGAGTCTCCGTTTTCCAGAGGGCGATGGATCAAATGGTGGACCAGTACGGCTTACGGGCGACCTTCCCGTACTTGGACAATGTCACCATCTGCGGCCATGACCAGCAGGACCACGACGCAAACCTGAGGAAGTTCCTCCAGACTGCCCGGGCCCTCAACCTCACCTACAACAAAGAGAAATGCGTGTTCCACACAACCCGGCTCGCCATCCTCGGCTACGTCTTGGAGAACGGGGTCCTAGGCCCGGACCCCGACCGCATGTGTCCCCTTAAGGAACTCCCCCTCCCCCGTAGCCTCAAGGCACTCAAACGGTGCTTGGGGCTTTTCTCCTATTACGCCCAGTGGGTCCCCAGATATGGGGACAAAGCCCGGCCACTCATTAAGACCACGGTTTTTCCTCTGACGGATGAGGCCCAGTCGGCTTTCAACCGTATCAAGGCCGGCATCATCAAGGCCGCCATGCACGCGGTGGACGAAGCCATCCCCTTTCAAATAGAAAGCGATGCATCAGACGTCGCCCTGGCTGCTACCCTCAACCAAGCGGGCAGACCAGTAGCGTTCTTCTCCCGAACCCTCAACGCCTCGGAAATTCGACACTCTGCAGTCGAGAAGGAGGCACAAGCCATAGTGGAGGCCGTGCGACACTGGAGGCACTACCTAGCTGGTAGGAGGTTCACCCTCATCACCGACCAACGGTCGGTCGCCTTTATGTTCGATAACGCACAACGGGGCAAAATAAAGAACGACAAGATTCTGAGGTGGAGAATAGAGCTCTCCACCTATACGTACGATATTAAATATCGCCCGGGGAAGCTCAACGAATCCCCAGATGCCCTGTCTCGCGGCACGTGCGCCAACGTGCAATTGGACCGCCTGAGAGCCATCCACATTGACCTCTGCCACCCGGGGGTCACCCGGCTTGCCCACTTCATCAAGTCCCGCAACCTGCCCTACTCCACAGGGGAGGTCAAGACCATGACTAAGGCATGCCAGATCTGTGCAGAATGCAAACCGCAGTTCTATCGACCAGACAAGGCCCGCCTGATAAAAGCCTCTGGGCCCTTTGAGCGACTAAGCGTGGACTTCAAAGGGCCTCTCCCGTCCAACAACCGCAACATCTATTTCCTCACCGTCATCGATGAATTCTCCCGCTTCCCTTTTGCTGTCCCCTGCCCCGATACTACCTCGGCCTCCGTGATCAAGGCACTGCGCAGCATCTTCGCTCTGTTTGGTTTCCCCGCTTATATCCACAGCGACCGGGGTACATCGGTCATGAGCGATGAGCTGCGTCTGTACCTGCTCAGCAAGGGCATCGCCACGAGCAGGACGACGAGCTATAACCCGCGGGGAAACGGGCAAGTGGAGAGGGAGAACGCGACAGTTTGGAAGGCTGTCCTCCTAGCCCTACGGTCAAGGAGTCTCCCAATCGCCCGCTGGCAGGAGGTCCTACTCGATGCCCTACATTCCATTAGGTCGCTCCTCTGTACGGCCACGAACGAGACCCCTCACAATCGTTTGTTTGTCTTCCCCAGGAAGTCCACCTCTGGAGTCTCGCTTCCACCCTGGCTGACGACTCCGGGTCCAGTCCTACTCCGGAGGCATGTGAGGAGCCATAAAACGGATCCCATAGTCGAGAGGGTCCACCTGCTGCACGCAAACCCTCGTTATGCCTACGTCGAGCACCCCTATGGCAGGCAGGATACTGTATCCCTGCGAGACCTGGCACCCGCTGGCTCTCCCACCGACCCTCCCACCGACCCCCCCCCCCCCCCTTCTACCGACGCTCCCGGCCCTACACTGAACGCCGACTTCGACAGCGCCCCCTCCATAGCGCCCCCTGCCCCCCAGCCGACACCGACCACCCTAATCACTCCTGATACCCCCCCCCTCTCCAAGGCGGACAAAGCTTCAGTCAACCGTGCTCCCGGATAGACCACCATCGGAACCGACCGCATCCACGGCGTCACCACCGGAGCGGCGAAAGTCAGCACGGACTATCAGACCACCACAAAGACTGAACGTATAATTAAAAACACTTCATCCCCGACTGACTATGTGTTTTTTTTAAACAGGGCGTGAATGTGATGATCGGAATACCTTGCCCCTTTAAGAGGCTTGTGATGATCGGAATACATTGCCCCTTTAAGAGGCTTGGAACCCTGGGGGACTCCGCCTCTGGCTACGCCCCCTGGGAAACAGTACTTAAGATTAGACTCCATTTTGCGAGCACACTTCTCATGGAGGCTGCCATTGTTCACTGCTTATTAAAGCCTTTGATTACTGACCTAACTTTCGTGTCGTAATTGAGAGTGCCTCACTACCTTCGATCACCTCCAGCAGGCCCACGATCAGTAGGTTTTGGCGCCTCGACCAGTTCTCTTGGTCTTCGATTTTCCCCTTCAAACTCTTCTGCTTCAAGACCTGCTTTGCCACCTTTTTCTCTCGGGCGACGATCAGGCTTTTTCCAGTTCTTTAATCATATTTTCCTGGGCTTCCAACAGCTTGGATGTTCGATTTCATTTCCTCCCGAAGCTCTCTCAATTCTCTTGCGAGACACATCCTCCACCCATCTCCTGGTGTGTGTGTGTGGAGGGGGGGGGGGGGAAGGGGGGTGTCTTGAGCCGCGGGCCGGTCCGTCTCGCTCTGGCAAGGCCCAAGCTTCGCCGCCTCGTGCGTCGGCCAACTCGGCTGTTTGTTTGTCCAGGCTTTTTCTGCTCCTGGTTTCCACACGGTCTCTAGAATGGCTGCTGTTTGGCATTTTCCTCTCGTCATGTTGTTAATAGAGGTGTGGTTCATGGGAGGAGAGCCACCTGATGTGCAACCTCTCAGCATATCCCAGTCACCAGAAATCTGGAAGTCTTTTTTTTTGTCAGCTACATAACTGCTGGTTCAGTTTCTCAAATAAAGGAAATTGTTTACAGTTTTGTTCCGGAATGATCAAGGACTGATTCCTGACAACTAAAATAAATATATCAGTAATCAGCTGTTCTTAGTTGTGGTTCTATTTATTTATACCTAGATCTGTTGAGTTATCCTATCAAATAGTAATGTCATATTATTATAAAGAACACTTACCAACCGCTCTTAAAAATCCCGTTACTCTGTTTGATGATGACAAATGGTTGCTTGGGATTATCCTGTCCAGAATCTTCACTATTGTGACAGTGTGAAGTTCTAATCCATTCAAAAAAATGAAGATGGATGTTACCTCCAGGCCATTGTACCATCCATTATGTCGTATCGAAGGAAATAATGTACAAACTGTTTGCTCCTAAACAGCCAATAATAAATGGCTTTCAATGTTGCCATTACTCACAAACTGCATATGGTTTCCAGGAACATAGGAATAGGAAAATCCATTTTCCCATTTAATGAGACCATGCCAAACACTTCTATTTGCTCTTTATCTATTAATACCTTTGAATAACAAAATAAAATCAATCCCAGCCTTAGAATTTACAATTTATCTCACATCAGTTGTCATTTGCTGGAGGGAAATCCAAACGTCTATCCATTATTTTTGTGTAGCGATGTTTCCTAATTTAATCTCTGAAAGATCTGGCTCGAATTCTTCCACTGTGCCTCCTGGTCCTAGACTCCCCAACCAGCAGAAATAGTTTCTCTTTATCTACCCTATTCAACCCAAATCGCACGATAACCTTCTAAATTCCACCAAATACAACCCCAATTTGAGTGATCTCTCCTTGTATTTTAACGCTTGGAGTCCAGGGGCGCGATTCTCCAACCCCCATGCCGGGTGGGAGAATCGCGGGAGTGCCGGGCGATTCCCGGCATGCCGCACTGGCACCCGCACGCGATTCTCCCAACCCCCCCCCCCCCCCCCAAAACGGTGTGCCGCGTTTCACGGCAAGCTGCTCGGAGAATCGCCGCTCTCCGTTTCTAACGGTCGAGCGGCGATTCTCCGGCCTAGATGGGCTGAGCGGCCTGCCCAATCCGACGGGTTCACGCCGGCCCCAACCACACCTGGTCGCTGCCGGCGTGAACAGCGCGTGAACATTGCTTGTGCGGCTTGTGGGGGGGGGGGGGGGAGGGAGGATCGAGCACGAGGGGGGTGCTCAGTAGGGGTCTGGCCCACGATCGGTGCCCACTGATCGGCAGGCTGGCATCTCTAAAGGATGCACTCTTTTCCTCCGCCGCCACGCAAGATCAATCCTCCATGTCTTGCAGGGCGTCCGCAGGGAGGACGGCCAACCTGCGCATGCGTGGGTGACGTCATTTAAGCGCCGCCGGCCGCGTCATTTATGTGGCACCTCTTTGACATGGCGCCAAGGCCCGGCGCGCATAATGGAAGCGGCGCTGCTCCTAGCCCCCTGGGGTTGGGAGAATAGGGGGCGAGGAGCAGCCTCCGACGCCGGAGTGAAACACTCCGGTTTTCACTCTGGCGTCGGCACTTAGGGCGAGATTCTCCGCAAATGCGGAGAATCGTAAAGGCTGCCGTGAAACTGGCCGTGTTTCACAGCAGCCTCCACGCCCCCTCCCGGGACCCGATTCTCCCCCCCCGGGCGGGGCTAGAAGCGGGGCCCTGTAAAGCACGGCATCGCGGCCTTAGCGACCGTCGCTAAGTCCGCGCGCCAAGCGTCACACCAGCTGACGCACACGATGACGTCAGCCGCGCATGCGCGGGTTGGACGGCTCCAACCCGCCCATGCGCAGGGCCGTCATCTCCCTCGGCCGCCCCGCGGACTGATCCTGCGGGGCGGTGGAGGGAGAAAGAGTGCGTCCATTACGGACGCACTGCCCGCGATCGGTGCCCACCGATCGCGGGCCCATGCACCCCTTGGCACGGCCGTGGTACTGCCGTGCCAATCGGGGCCCTGGATGCTCAGAACGGGCATGTTGCGGCCATTTTTACGACGGCAGCAAGCACGTGTGTTTGCTGCCGTAAAAACTGCCATAAAGGCCTGGGCACTCGGCCCATCGGCCTGGGGAGAATCGCTGTTCGCTGTAAAAAACGGCGAGCAGCAATTCGTGTCGTGGGGCGGCCATGCGGGGGGGGAGAATAGCGGGAGGGCGTGAAAAATGTCAGGGATGCTCTCCCGCTATTCTCCGACCCGTCGTGGGCAGCGGAGAATCGCGTCCTTAGTCTCCCGTTGGGAGAATTGTGCCCCAGATATCCTTCTGGTAAACCTACACTGCAGTCCCTCCAAGGCCAATACATCCTTCAAGGGTGCTAATCAGAACTATTCACTGATACATGGATTTTACTCTTTTGCATCCTAGTCCGTTAGCTATGAAGACCATCATTCCATAAGCCTTTCTGATGATTTTCCCACACCTGTTCATGATATTTTATTGACATATGTATCCACCAGAATTTAAAAAACTAAGAGGTGACTTGATTGAAACGTACAAGATCCTGAGGGGTACTTTTCAGGGCAAATGAGGAGAGGATGTTTCCTCTTGTCGGAGAATCCAGAACTAGGGGTCACTGTTTACAAAAAAGAGGTCACCCATTTAAGACATTGATGGGGAGAATTATTTTCTTTCAGGAGGGCCGTGAGGTTCTGGACGTCTCTTCCTCAAAAGACAGTGGAAGCGGAGTTTTAAATATTTTTAAGAATGAAATAGATAGATTCTTGATTACCAAGGAGATGAAAGGTTATCCGGGTATTCAGGAATGTGGTGTTACAATCAGATCCGCCATGGTCTTACCGAATGGTGGAGCAGGCTCGAGGGGCCGAGTGGCCTACTCCTGTTTGAATGTTCATATGACCTACATACCTGGATCCCTTGTGTCTTTGGAACCTGCTGTTTCTAGATTGTCACAATTTTTTCACTTTTGTTTGTTCATGGAATGTGCTTGTTGCCCATCTATAACTACCCTTCAAAAAGTACTAGTGAGTTATCTTCTTGTACTACTGCGGCCCATATGATGCAGGTAGACCTGGGGTGCTGTTGGGAAGGGATTTCCAAAACCATGCTCATATGTTCTGGGAGGTGTACAGAATTGGAGAGCTTTCGGGAGGTGGTGTTTGGGAGTTTGTTAAGGATCATGGGCATCGCGATGACGCTGGACCCTATGGTGGCAGTCTTTGGGTGTCGGTGGTGCCGGTGTTGGAGGAAGGGAAGAGGGCCGATGTTGTGGCCTTCACCTCAGATTGCCTGGCAACGGATTCTTCTGAATTGGAGGTCGGCTGTGCCACTGGGGGGTAGCGGCATGGTTAGGGGACCTGTAAGAGTTTCTCAGGCTGGAGAAGATCAAGTTTACCCTGAGGGGGTCGGAGGAGGCCATTTATGTCTATGTTGGAAAAACTGTTTGGTGGGGGGGTGGGAGATAAAAGGGAAATATGTACAAACCATTTTTATTGTGTGGTGTTGTTATGTTGAAGTGTGTTTGGAATAAAATATTATTTTTTTTAAAAGAGAAGCGAGTTCCACGTTTTGACCCAGTCTCAATAAAGAAACGATGATATAATTAAAGACAATGAAAAAACAGTCATGAAGATCTAAAAGTGCAAGAATTAAATCAAAGAAGAATTGTGATGTGGACAATAGAGATCACTTACACCATTTTGAAGACCGGCTTTGTGGTTTGGGTCTATTTTTCCTTCACGATAATTTTAAATATTCCAACATGCACACACTTAATGATGTATATTTACTTTTAAAATGATGATCTCGAAATTCCTTTTTGCTGCTGTTATCAATTTCGCAGCATTTTTGATATATTCCTGTCCTTTCATTTCAAGCAGTTTTGTGCCTCTCTCATGTAAAATGCATCTCATTCTTTTTCATCGAAAATGCATCCACTCAACACATGCATCTATGAATTCTTCAACAAACTGTAGGTTCATATGCACAAATATAAACCTAAGTATCACCAGATTTTGATGTTTTCAATTAAATTAGAGTTTCCTTTCTCTGTCTTACAGACAGCTCATGGTGTGTTTACAGGATTTCCAGGTTATCGTGTGAGGGATAATTTTTCATGAGTGATTTTGTTTGCTTAAAAAAACTTTGAATGCACCCCACAAAAAATTAGGTTAACCACTCAATTGATTCCTAAATAAGGTCAGGAGAACTCATTTTAAAATGCTGTAGAGGTGGACGCAACATCTGGCCAGTGCACTGTAACCTGCAGATGTCAACAGCAATCGCTTTGAGGTTTAAAACTGCTGACAATGTACAATAACTTTTTTGTGTTTTGTCCAGATGTGAAGTGATTGAAGCCAAAGGTCCACTTGTGGCCTTGTGCAATGTGCAAAGTGGAAAGGAGTTTCTATTTCGCGAGTGCAAAACTATTCCAGTTGAAAGATTTACATTGTTCTCATGTCACTATTTTTGATAAGAAATGGAATGCAGCTTTTAAATACATTCTGCCTTCTCTCACACCTCGGGCGCGATTCTCCCAATGGGAGACAAAGTGCCGACGCCGGAGTGAAAACCGGAGTGTTTCACTCCGGCGTCAGAGGCCGCTCCTCGCCCCCTATTCTCCCACCCCCAGGGGGCTAGGAGCGGCGCCGCGTCAAAGCGGCGCCACATAAATGACGCAACCAGCGGCGCTTAAATGACGTCACCCGTGCATGCGCAGGTTGGCCGGCGCCAGCCCACGCATGCGCGGTTGCCGTCCTCCCCACGGGCGCCCCGCAAGACATGGAGGATTGATCTTGCGGGGCGGCGGTGGAAAAAGAGTGCGTCCTTTAGAGACGCCGGCCCGCCGATTGGTGGGCACCGATCGTGGGCCAGACCCCTACTGAGCACCCCCTGGTGCTCATTCCTCCCTCCCCCCCCCCCTCCCACAGGCCACACACGCAGCGTTCGCGTGCTGTTCACGCCTGAAGCGACCAGGTGTGGTTGGCGCCAGTGTGAACCAGTCGGATTGGGCAGGCAGCTCGGCCCATCCGGGCCGGAGAATCGGAACTCGACCGTTAGAAACGGCGAGCGGCGATTCTCCGAGCGGCCTGTCGTAAAACGTGGAACGTGGCATGCCATTTTGGGGGGGGTGGGAGAATCGCGCGCGGGTGCCAGGGCGGCGTGGCTGGAATCGCCCGGCACTCCCGCGATTCTCCCACCCGGCGTGGGGGTCGGAGAATCGCGTCCTTGTTTGTACCACAAGGACAAATTTAGATCAATACATTGCAATAATGCAAATGGATCCCTATGATGTATCAATGTGTTATCCATACAGTCCCAAGAGAGTTCTATTTACGTGCAGTGATTAGTGGTGTGATCTATCGGTTTATTTACATACAGCTTTTATCAAATTAAACATTGGAGGAGCTGACTGGCAGAAATCTAATTGCATTTAAAAGTTGTATTTTGCCATTACCTGCCACTTTTTGGGGCTGAAACGCACATCACATCAATGCATCACCCTCGTGCAAAGAAACTGCAATCCAATAATTGTACTTCCCAAACCTCCAACAGCAAAATCGTTTTAGTGCTATCCTAAAACTAAATTCTGAATTTTATCTTGCCCTTCATTCCTGATTAAATGTACATTAGTATGGTCTTCACTCACGGGAAGTGTGAGTGATATATCCCGTCAAATCTGCCTCTGCTATTCAATTAGGTCAAGGTCGATCTGCACCTCATCTCTATTTACCCAACCTTTGCTCCAGTCCCTCAATACACTTACTTGACAAAAACCGAAAGATTAACAATTTGATTACGCCCATTAGCAGGTACGTCATTACCCAGTTGAAGTGAGACAGGCATCATGCAAACTTTGTGCTGCCTAGTTATATCGGCAATTGAGGTGGGCAGCTCAGTGCTAAACCTGCTGTTGATTGGCTGTAGACAGATGTGTGTGTCGCTAACATGACTTGCAACTAGCTTACACTTTTTAAAGACAGCTTGACCCTCAGAAAACAAAGGTGCATTCAGGTTTCAGAAGCTGGTGGAATTAGTTGTGGACGTCTTTGAGGGAAGGAAGAAAATACTACTCATGGAGCAACATCCCAGATTCTCTGGTGCAGCACTAGAGGCCTTCATCCATGAAGGGGCTAGTTTACCACAGTGGGCTAAACAGCTGGCTTGCAATGCAGAACAAGGCAGCAGCACGGGTTCAATTCCCGTACCGGCCTCCCCGAACAGGTGGCGGAATGTGGCGACTAGGGGCTTTTCACAGTAACTTCATTGAAGCCGACTCGTGACAATAAGTGATTATTATTATTATTATTATTATAAGTGGAAAGTCTGTGAAAGTCTATGGCCAGAATTCTCCATTCCCCGCCACTGCAATCTGCCAAACTCCCAATGGCACTGCCAGGGTGGCAGTGCAGGAGTGCCTGGGTGGCACTGTCAAGGGTCAGGGCCCGAGAGATCCATGCCCATGAAAGATGGGTTTGAAGGTTGGGACCATGCTCACTTGTCAGCAGCACATGCACACCGTGCCGCCATGTCCCGTGCAATGACTGCGAGACGCAACCTCATCAGAGGGGTGGAAATCGAAGGAGCTGGTGACCACCGTCGCCACTCATGGGACAGATCCGGCTTGGCACTGTTGCACGTTTTACTATGGGCGTAAAACGCGTTTATTGGGGTGTATTAACTTCCAAGTGCTTAACACCACTAGGCTCTGTCTTATGTATTTATTCAGCTTAGGAGTCGCCAGTTGCCGTATAGACAACGTCACGAGTATTCCAAGGTCAAGTTCAAAGTAATAAAGACGATACACCGATTAGTAAGGTCCAAACGATAATATTTATTATACAGTAATAATAAATATTCATGCACACACTAAGAGACTAAGCTATGACTAAACTAAAGTAATCAGAATACTTATCTAACAGGAACAGGCAAGGTCAGGGAGCGAGGCCTTCGTCCTGGTCTTGGGCTGCAACCTTCAGCAAGCGTTCTGGTCACTGGGGGTTCTAGCGGGCTTAGTTCGCGTAGCGAGCGTCTACTGGCACTTACGGTTCGGCGGCTGGTGCTCGACGGCTGGAGTCAGATTGGATCTTCAAGGTCTTGGTCAGAGCCGGAGCACGGAAAAGCAGACCGGACAACACGAGGTCCCTGTCTTTTATAGGGATTCCATTGTCCTTCCCTCTTCTTGGGCGGGCTTTACCTATTGGGTCAATTCCTCATCGATACTGTTTTAATTCCCCAATGCGAGGGGGTCTCCGTGATGGGGGGGCGTTTCTTATGCCCTTTTGTTTGGAGGTTTCTGGTGCCTCGATGTCTGGGCCTTGATTCAAATGTGTCCATTCAGAATCAAATGTATCTATTGTGTGGGTGTTCAGGTCTGATTGCCTCATTAGCATGCAAAGCGTTTTGCCATTTGCACCTAGCTAAGGTCTTCTCACCTGAGCCCAAACTGGTTTCTGCTGCTGCAGAATGCAAAATGCTCTCTTTGCAGACTGCTGTTCTGGCTAAACTGTCTGTTTCCCAGCAGTCTTAGCGCTTGGCTTATTTTGTAGCTCAGCGTCCATTTTAGGTGGCTACAGCACCTGGCATCCCCGCCTCCCGACCGGAGCCCTTAGGGCCCTGGGGTTCACCTTGGGAAGGAGGGCAGCTGGTTTGATACCCCTGCATCATCTGGCTCTGCCAACCCTGGTGATTCCCCATGAGCTGCACCATTGTGTCAACCACACCAGTCACTTCCAGGGCCCGCTCCTCGAAGGAGGTGAGGATTCATATGTCTGGCATCCCTCCGCCAATCTGGGTACTCTGCCGCCAATTATGGGCGAGCTTTTCCTGAGGTGACACAGAGAGGGCATCATTAGCCACACGCGTCGTGGTAGAAGGGGGTGTGAAGGCAGTGTGGGGGTGGAGGAGGAAAGGGGAGTGTTGAGGGGGAAAGGGGAGTGGAGGCTTGGCTGGGGGTCACAAGCGGAGTTGCGGAGTGGATGCTCCCTTGTGGTGGGGTTGATGTCTACTCACTCGTGCAGGCCTCCTGGTCATACCCCCCGAGCTGACAGCTGCCGCCACCTCTGGCTCCACTTGTGGGACCCTCAGGGGAACAGGGTATCTTTCCTGGCCTCCACAGCTTCTAGACGCCTCCCCTGGTCAGCGTCCCCGAATCTTGAGGCTGGTATTCTGGGTGCCATTATTGCGAGAGTGCTGGGGTTGGCTGAGCAAGTGCAGCTTAAGTGCTACTCCATCTTGTTAGTGTGGGGCTGGTGAGCATAGTCCTGGCGAGACTTCATTTGCGGCGAGAAGCCCGTCAGGCCTTGTTAAGTGGACCAATTAACGTTGAATAGCATTGCCAGCCACGCTGGGCAGAGTGCCGGGAAGTTCACAGTAATTCCCATTCACTTCCACACTTCGAAATCTTTCCAGAGAACTGCGCCCAAAGGCTTGAACGTAGGCGTAAATCTGTGTACATTGAGTAGGACCTACAGGGAAGTATCACTAAAGAAGGATATGTCTGCAAAACCAAGTCTTAGCAAGGTACACACCCAAAGCATCATAAATTGCCTCTTTGCAGATACAGACCTGCTACATAATTCAAGTATTTTATATTTCAATGCCAAATCACCATTCCTACCACATGCTTGAAAAACATTCAACAGGACTATAGAATCATAGAATCACTGCAGTGCAGAAGGAGACCATTCACCCCATCAAGTCTGCACCAACCCTTCGAAAGATCCACCCATATCCACTGCCCATTCCCCCCCATAACCTAACCTACACATCCCTGGACACTAAGGGGCAATGTATCATGGTCAATCCACTTAACCCGCAAATCTTTGGACTGTGGGAGGAAACCGGAGCATCCGAAGGAATCCACACAGGCATGGGGAGAACATACAAACTCCAGACAGTGTGAGGTGCTTTAACCAACTCAGCCATAGCACCAACAACCATAACAACACTGCTTTCTTGACAATGATTAATTTCCCCTTTTTGACAATTCACGGGCTAAAGAAAACTCTAATGAAACCATGACACTCTGTTTGACTCAGAGCTGAGCTTTAAAACTTTATTTACTTCACCAGGATTGTTCTTTCAATCTGTACAACAATAAACTCTGTCATCTGTCCTCAGCACCTTTAGCACTATAAACTTTATAAATGTTTTCCTCACATTATTTATTCAGGTTGCATGAACTCCTCGTCCAAATTGTACTTGGTAATACACGGTTGCACACTAAGTTATGCTCACTTGTAATTCCTATCTTTGTGTGTTCGGCTCTTCATCCCTTAATGCATTCAATTTAAAATCCTTGTCCTTCCCTACAAATGTATTCACACACTTTCTCCACTATACTTCCGCAAACTCTATCAGAATTATTTTCCCTGCTGTTCCGGCGATGGGGATGTGTTGAGCAGATACACGAACGGTGACTCTCACCTGGAAACTCAAAATTAGGCACTTTTAACCCAAAGTACCCCACTAAATCCAGGGGAGGGGGGAAAAAACACTCTCCTCCAACACCCCAAATGAAGGAAAACCCCGGTGCACAGAGAGGCAGCCTCATGGTTGTTTCCGCGGGGCGGGGGGAGGAACAGAAACCCCTGTCAGAATAGTCACCTGGAACGTCAGGCCCAGTGAAAAGATCCAGAGTCTTCGCCCATCTGATAAATATGAGAGCTGACATAGTCTTCCCCCAGGAGACCCATCTGATGGAGAAGGACCGACTGCAGGTAAGAAGGAGTTGGGTGGGACAGATGTACCATTCATGCTGTGGGATGAGAACTCAGGGAGTGGCCATACTGCTCAGGAGACCCACCTGAGGGAGAAGGACCAACTGCGGGTAAGAAAGAGCTGGGTGGAACAGATGTATCATTCGTGCTATGGGATGAGGACTAGAGGGGTGGCCATACGGCTCAATAAGAGGACAGCATTTACAGCAGTGAGGATGGTTACAGACCAAGGGGATGGTACTTCATGGTTAGTGATGTCCTGGAAGGGGCACCAGTGATCCTTGTAAACGTGTATGCTTTCCAACTGGGACCACACGGAATTCATGAAGAAAACCATGGCAGAAATTTCTGACATAGACGCACACGACTAATCATGGGTGCGGCGAGGGGTGGGGGGGGGGGGGTTAACTGTGTACAGGACCCATGGACAGACAGATCAAACCCCAAGTCAAGGAGAAGTCAAACATGAAATGAAAATTACTTATTGTCACAAGTAGGCTTCAAATGAAGTTACCGTGAAAAGCCCCTAGTCACCACATTCCAGCACCTGTTCGGGGAGGCTGGTATGGGAAATATGGTGAAGGAACTGGGTGTGTTCATGGACGGATGGAAACAGTGAGCCCATGGAGGTTCACACACCCAAGGGAAAAGGAGTTCTTCTTCAGGTACACAACGTATATAGGAGGATCGATTTCCTTGTGGTGGAGAAAGCAGTGCTTCCAGGGATAGTGGGAGCGGAGTACTCCAGTAAAGTAATTCTGACCATGCACCACACTACATGGACATGAGCTTGGAGATGGGACAGGCACAATGCCCCCTATAGAGGCTGGACATTGCACTCCTGGCCGATAAAGCATTCTGCGAATGGATATCACAGGCCATGGACGGGCACTTTACCAACAACCAGAATGGGGAGGTCACATCCTCCATGTTCTGGGAGGTGCCGAAGGTAGGAATCATAAAATTTACAGTGCAGAAGAAGGCTATTTGGCCCATCGGGTCTGACCTGGCCCCTGGAAAGAGCACCCTACCCAAACCCACACCTCCACCCCATTCCCGTAACCGAACAACCCCACCTAACCTTTGTTTTGGACACTAAGGGCAATTTATCACAACCAATCCGCCGAACATGCACATCTTTGGACTGTGCGAGAAAACCAGAGCACCTGGAGGAAACCCATGCAGACACGGGGAGAACGTGCAGACTCCGCACAGACAGTGACCCAAGCGTTGAATCGAACCTGGGACTCTGGAACTGTGAAGCACAGAGCTAACCACTGTGCTACCATGCCACCCTAAGGGGGGAAATTTCGTACAAGGCACACAAAGATAGGGAGGAGATCAACTCCATACTGGAGGTGCACCGGCGATACTCTTCGACCATAACTGTGTGGCTACCGGATGAGAGAAAAAAAGCTACAAATGGACTGTGACCTGCTCTCCATGGGGAAAGCAGTGCACCACCTCCACCAGACATGGGGGAACCTTCTACCAACACAGAAAGAAAGCCAGCTGCCTGCTGACCGGCTGAGAAAGCAGGTAGTCACAAGGAGATAGCCCAGGTTAGGGTCAGTAGCAGCAGGCTAGTTGCTACACCAGAAAGGATCAATAAGGCCTTTGCAACCATTTACAGAGGGCTGTACACCTCTGGGCCCCCCCGATGGGGACTCAAGGTTGAAACTGTTCCTCGATGGACTGGACATGCTGGTTGGGGAGAGCTTCAACTCCATGCAGGTGTGAAAGGCATGAGGGCCAGGTGGATTCCCGGCGGACTTCTAGAAGACAATGTGCGCCAGCATTGGCCCTGCACCTGCAAGCGATGTTCGCAGCCTCGCTAGCAAGGGGCACTCTGCCACCGACACAAGCCCCAATATCGCTGATACCCAAAAAGGACAAAGACCCAGCTGAGTGCGGGTCCTACAGGCCTATCTCACTGCTGATTCTGGCAAAGGCCCTGGCAAAGCAGATGGAGAGCTGTGTGCCGGAGGTAGTCGCAGAGGACCAGATGAGCTTTATCAAGGGCAGGCAGCTAACATCGAACATCAAACAGCATGGTCACACAGTGGTTAGCACAGTTGCTTCACAGCTCCAGGGTCCCAGGTTCGATTCCCGGCTTGGGTTACTGTCTGTGCGGAGTCTGCACTTTCTCCCGCGTCTGCGTGGGTTTCCTCTGGATGCTCCAGTTTCCTCCCACTTCAAAGATGTGCAGGTTAGGTGGATTGGCCGTGCTAAAGTGCCCTTCGTGCCCAAAAAGATTGGGTGGGGTTACTGGGTTATGGGGTTAGGATGGAGGTGTGGGACTAGTGGGATGCTCTTTCCAAGGGCCGTGCAGACGCGATGGGCCGAATGGCCTCCTTCTGCACTGTAAATTCTATGATCAAGCGTCTGCTGAACATAATAATGACCCCATCTGGGGAGAGAACACCAGAGGTGATCATCTCCCTGGACGAAGAAAAGGCCTTCAATAGAGTCAAGTGGAAGTACCTCCTCGAGGTACTGGAACGGTTTGGGTTCAGGCCAGGAAAATACTGTGCAGTGCTCCCATGGCAAGCGTACGGACAAACACCACGAGCTCTAAATATTTCCAGCTACACAGAGGCAGGGATTCCCGCCGATGTTTGTTCTGGCAATCGAACCACTGGCGATCGGCCTCAGAATGGCAAAGGGGTGCAGAGGTATCCAAAGGGGCGGGGGACAGAGGGCATAGAGTGTCATTCCACATGAATGATCTGCTCCTTTAAATCTCGAACCCCCGGGCCAGTATGGACGGGTTTATGAAACTCCAAAAGGAGTTTGAAGCCTTCTCAGGTTACAAATTTAACCTGCAGGAGGAAGGAAGGAGCTAGAAAGACTGCCGTCCAAATAGTCCACGACTGGACACAAATCCACAAATGGAACCTGACGTGTCTAGTGGAGGATGTCAAAGGGAGCTGCAGAGGTGGAGCCCAATCCCACTCACCCTGGCAGGGAGAGTGCAGACGATCAAAATGAATGTACTGCCCAGGTTCCTCTTCCTGTTCCAATCCCTCCCGATCTATATCCCCAAGGCATTCTTCAACATGGTGGACAAACTAATCATGGCATTTGTGTGTTTTGGGGCGAGGGAAACCAGAGGATCCAAAAAAAGGTCCGATAAAGGAAAATAAACTTGGGAGGCCCTGCTCTCCCGAACCTACAATTCTACTTCTGGACGGCCACAGCGGAAAGAGTATGGGGATGGGTAAAGGAACCAGGACCAGAATGGGTGAAGATGGAGGAAAACCCCTTCATAGTAATGTCTCTCCAAGCCCTAATCACAATGCACTCCCATCCGCCCTGACCAAGCACTCAAGCCTACTGGTAGTAGCCATGCTGCGGACATGGTACCAGATGAGGCAACACCAGTGATTAGCATTGTTGCTTCACAGCGCCAGGGTCCCAGGTTCAATTCCCGGCTTGGGTCACTGTCTGTGCGGAGTCTGCACGTTCTCCCTGTGTCTGCATGGATTTCCTCCGGGAGCTCCGGTTTCCTCCCACAAGTCCCAAACGTGCTGTTAGGTGAATTGGACATTCTGAATTCTCCCTCTGTGTACCTGAAGAGGCGCCGGAATGTGGCGACTATGACACAGTGGCGTCATTGCAGTATTAATGTAAGCCTACTTGTGACAATAATGATTATTATTATTATTAAACCAGAGACCCAGAGTAATGCTCTGGGGACCCAGGTTCAAATCCCACTACTGCAGTTGGTGAAATTTGAATTCAATAAAGATCTGGAATTAGAAGTCTAATGATGACCATGAAATCATTGTTGATTGTCGTAAAAACCCATCTGATTCAACAATGTCCTTCAGGGAAGGAAATCTGCCACCCTTACCTGGTCTGGCCTACATGTGACTGCAGATCAACAGCAATGTAGTTGACTCTTAACTGTCCCCTCAAGGCAATTAGGGATGGGCAATAAATTCTGGCCCTGTCTGCAATGCCCATATCCCATGAACGAATAAAAAAAAACATACAGGGCAAAAACCTCCTCCGTAAGGAAACTACGACATAACCGCAGATACCAGGATATTTGTTAGTCGAATAGCTGCTCAATGCGGGTGACCTTGGGAAGGGAAACTATAGGGACCTGCATGGGTGACTGTTGGAGGAGTGAAGAGGACAATTTAGGCATCCTTAGATACTAGATAGTATACTGCAACCATTTTAAAACCTACAGTTCCACCATTTTACTGGAGTAGTTGAATTCTTCAATTCAGACTATGGAATTGCCAAGTATAACAGATATTACAAGGACACAGTGTGTCTCTGAGAAGCCAGTTTTCAGGCAGAGAAGCTGCATACGTTACAATTCAAGGTCTATTCTACAATGTGTAACAAAGTGTCATTGTGATGGTGCCAATCTGCTGATAGCAAAAGGGAGGTGATTTAACAACTACACCTAGATATCAGATGACCAATATCACTAATTGCAAGGCTACATACATGCCTTTGTAATCAGTGGCGTGCAGAGAGGGGGGCCGATGGTGCATTGGCCCCGGGCATCCAATCAGAGAAGGAAAAAAAAAAAAAAATCTTTTTTTTTTTTTACATTTTTAAAAAAAATTTAGATTACCCAATTATTTTTTTCAATTAAGGGGCAATTTAGCGTCGCCAATCCACCTACTCTGCACATTTTTTGGGTTGTGGGGGCGAAACCAACGCAGACACGGGGAGAATGTGCAAACTCCACACAGACATTGACCCAGAGCCGGGATCGAACCTGGGACCTCAGTTCCGTGAGACGGTTGTGCTAACCACTAGGCCACCGTGCTGCCCCAGAGAAGGAAATAAGATAGTAATTTTAAAATTTCAGCGGTGATAAATCAATTTTTGGAGGCTCACCACACTGCAGAGGCAGTTGTTAGCCCTTTATTCCTTTAACATGGTGTACCCTTTCTGTCTAGAGAAAATGGTCCTTCTCACCATCCCCCCCACACGCATGCGCATGATGTACGTGGTGCAACCATCAAAAGCAACAAGCAGACATGGCTGTTCGTTCCTGCGTTTCCTCGAGTCATAACTCGTCTTTTCTTCAGCTTTTTGTGCATCTAGATTAGTTCTTTTACCTACTCAGGTCAGTGAATAGCTCTAGAACAGGTGCAACTACGGTTTTTATAGGTTTTTTGGCGATATTTAATGAAATATTTACGTGGGATGTAGTAAGAGTGAAGCCTGGATGATCAGAGGAATGCTATGGCATTTAATCTCGGAATAGGAGACATTTATTCCTTAACATGCTAATATTCGAATACAGATACCACTAATTTGCAAGTCTATGATATAAATTGCACAAAATTATCAGTGGAGAATCAGTGTGAAATAATTTGATACAAAGGAACAAAGAAATGAAATATGGTTTATCCGTCTGCAACTGACCGATTGTTTACCATTTTCTTCCCATTTTCTCATGCGTCTTACGGTTTTTGAGATAGAAAATGAAATGTTACGAGTATTTCGTGTACAACCGAGTAGAGCACAGAACAGGAAAAAAAAGAGGGCCAGAGTCGAAGAAGAGTCCCATCAAAGAGGGGCATTAGATGCATGGATAAAAAGAAGTAAAGAAGAAGTAGGAGAACCTGGAGAAGTAAAAGATGATGTGGGTGCAGAGAAGGATTTTTCTGATACGGATTCAGCTCGGTCAGAACATAATACTCTCTCTCCTCAGTCTCGTTGTCAGGATGATGATCCATGTGAAGAAAATAAAGAAGATATTTGCATATTTTTGCAAAGAAGCGATTTTGGCTGTTTGAAGAAACCGATTCCAGATCATTTGAAGATGACAATATTACAACATGGCCCTGAAAGATATCAGAATAAAAGTGGTCCATTTGCTGAGAAGGACGGGAGATCATTTTCCAAACAGTGGTTTGATAAAGTTTCCACAAACGGAGAAATTGTGGAGAGAAAATGGTTGTTATACTCTCCATATCGGAAAGCATGCTACTGTTTTGTTTGCTTTTTGTTTTCAAAGGAGCATTTGTTGTCTGTGTCAAACTTTGGAAAGGAAGACGGTTTCTCCACTTGGAGAAAATTAAATCCAACAATACCTGACCATGAGAAAAGCCCTTCTCATAGAGCTCACATGAGGGAATACCTGAACCTTGTAGTTCGACTCCATCATTCAACTACGATAGATGCTGAACTTCAACAGCAAATATCTGCTGAAAAGAAAAGATGGAAAGCTATAACTGAACGGATTGTCGAGGTTATATCCTTTCTGGCAAAACAGAATCTGGCCTATCGTGGACATCGAGGAGAAGGAATATCTGGGTTATCAGAGCCAGGGGAGACAGTCAGTGAAAATACAGGAAACTTTCTAGCAACAATCAGACTTTTGGCCAAATATGATGACATCTTAGCAAAACACTTGCAGAGAAGGAAAGAGAAACCAAAAAGTGTCACCTACTTGTCCAACAGAATTCAAAACGAAATAATCAATCTTCTTGGTGAAACTGTCAAGAAAAATATAATTTCCGAAATTAAGGACGCAAAATATTTTAGCATAATGCTGGATTCAACTCCAGATATTGCCCATGAAGATCAGGTTTCTGAAATTCTGCGTTACGTTCATATTGATGAAAACAGAAAAGTAGAAATAAAGGAGACATTTCTGGGATTTTTTCAAGTCAACAAGAAAGATGCAGTCAGCCTGGTAAATAAAATTCAGGAAAAATTGGAAGAAGACAAAATTTCCATGAATGACTGTCGTGGTCAAGCATATGATAACGCAGCAGTTATGGCTGGAGTGAGAGGAGGTGTTCAACAAAAAATTCTTGAAGTTAACCCAAAAGCTGTGTTTGTGAACTGCGAGAACCACAGCCTCAATTTGTCCTGTGTCCATGCAAGTGAGGTGCAACCTGTTGTTGTTACATTTTTTGGCATTCTAGAAAAACTCTACTTTTTTTTCTTCCTCTACTTCTCGTTGGGAAGTGTTAAAATCATTTGTCACTCGGACTGTGAAAAGACAGTGTGACACAAGATGGAGTTCCAGCCATGATGCTGTGCAAGTAATCCACGAAGAGTGTGACAACGTTATTGCAAGCCTTCAACACCTGCTGGAAGGAGAATTTTCAAGGGAAACTAAATCTGATGCAGGATCGCTACTGAACTCTATTCAACAGTTCCCGTTTATAGCTTTATTAAATTTTTGGTACTCAGTTTTATCATCAGTGGATAAAGTCTCAAAACGTTTGCAGGATCTGAAAATGGGGTTCCATGAAGCTTCTTGTGATCTGAGAGGACTTATTCATATCTTGAATTTGAAGAATGACGAAATTATCCACAATGCAATAGATTTAGCCAATGAATATTGTCAAAATTGGGGAATACCAATTGCACGAACAAGGAGAAGAAGAATAATGCCTGGAGAGTCAGCAAGAGATAGTGGACTGACGGCACAAGAGGAAATGAATAGAGTAATGGTAGAGATTGTGAACAGATTAAAAACTGAAATTGAAGACCGCAGTGTCCGTCTTCAAAGACTCAGTGACCGATTTTCTTTTCTTCTGAACTTGAATTCAGGGGTGATTGAAGATGAACAAGAAAGAGATAAATTAAAAAAGGAATGTTCAGACTTTGCAAATTATTATGACAATGATGTGGTTGCAATTCAGTTATATGACAAAATTATTGATTTTGTGATGCTCCTTCGAGCTGGAGGGAATAGAGTTCCCCCTGATCCTAAAGATGCTCTGGAGTCTTTACTGCAGTATGGGAGGGATGTCTTTCCGACGCTGTGTGTTGCATACAGATTACTGCTTACATTTTCAAAAAAGGTCATTTTCAAAACTGAAATTAATAAAAACATGTCTGAGGTCTTCTATGTCACAGGAGCGACTGACCAACCTGGCTTTAATAAGCATTGAAAAATAATTTCTCACAGCTGATGTAAAAAGTGAAGTAGTTCAGGTGTTTTGTGACAGGAGGTATCATTTGGGGAAAAGAACTTAATAAATTTGATTGATTTATATTAAAATCGAATAAAGCGTTTATTTCATGTTTCATCTGTGTTTATATATTCAAAATGTTTTCCTTTCTCATAATATTTCTCAGTATATTAGGCCTTATACTTGAGTCCTAGGGGCATACAATCAAGATTTGCCCCGGGCATCACCAGACCTCTGCACGCCACTGTTTGTAATGATTGGACAGTTTAATTAAGCATGCGGTATGAAAGTATTTCTCATATATTATGCATGATGCAACCTTAAACGATAGTTATGATTGGACATAGATAACTGGTAACAAATGATTGGTGTATGATAATTTCTTGCAATCGAATCGCGAAGTATAACTGTCTGTAGCATTCTTGAATCTGGGCTTTTGGGGTTCCAATGGGAATGCCGAAAGTCCTCACTATAGCTTCGAAAATAAAGACGAGGTTTTTTTTGAAAAATATTTTATCCAAGGCACTTTGATATAAACAAAAGCAGAAGAACAACCAAATCACATTATAAACAATGCCAAACCACTCCCCACCCGCTCCCATAAAACCACTCCCTCCTCATCTCCCACTTTTGTGAGAGTCATGAAGAATCCAGCACGAGTTGTAGAATAGAAAGAAATGACATTTATTTACAATAATATATACAACAGCAGCAGTAACTCCCTTGCTGCTCACTCCTCTCTAGCTGGTTCCAGACTGGTGAGCTTTATTTATGCAGGGACTTGCTAATGATTTCTCTGCCCCCTCATTGGGGAAGCTCATACTCCCACAGGATTGTGGGATTGTCATTAGTCCCCAGCCAGTGGTAAGCAGGCAGGTTATAACATCCCTCCCCCCCAAAGTCCAAGGAATCCACCGAAGACCCTGGCGAAGGAGTGCGTCGGACTCATTTGCACGAGGCGCTGGATCGGGCGGCGTGTAACGAGATGGAGAACAGCGCTTCCATGATGAATGGCATAACGGTTGTACATCCACGGCCTGTGGGCCCGAGGACTCCCCCTTTGAAGCGTCCTGTGTCTCCATCTCGGAGTCGGAGTTCACTGCCTCCGTCACCTCGGCGTCCCTATCTCCACGCGGTTCTGCAACGACCTGCGCAGGATTTGAGTGCGGTGCCAGAGGAAGATTGTGAGGAATATTCTCCACTGTGCCTGGTCTCTGTGGCTGTAGAAGTGAGCTCCAGGGGCGGAGAATCTTTGGAAGAAATGGTCTTCTGGACCGAACTTGGTCTACATGCTTGCGCTGGAGACGGCCCTGGGCTTACACCTGGTAAGAGATAGGGCCTGTTCATTGAAAGATAATGCCATGGACCCACTGGGCACCACCAGCAAAATTTTGAATGAACACTGGGTCACCGGGCGCAAATTGCCGAATCGGCCGATGCCGAGAAAGGCCATGTCCCTGCCGTTCTGGAGTGCGGCGTACTTTTGCGCCAATGTCCGGGAAAACTGTGCTAAGGTGGGTGCAAAGTCTCCGGCCCATTAGGAGTTTCGCGGGAGCTACCCTAGTCACCGCATGTGGAGGGGTCCTGTATGAATACAAAAACGAGCCAGTCTCATGTCCACAGACCCAGAAGACTGCTTCTTTAGGCCCCGTTTGAATGTCCGCACTGCGCGCTCCGCCAGCCCATTGGGAAACGGGTGGTACGGGGCAGTGCGGATATGGCATATGCCGTTTATCTTCATGAACCTCGCAAACTCCTCACTTGTGAACGGAGTGCCGTTATCCGTGACCAGCACCTCGGGGAGGCCATGCATACTGAAAAACTTCTTCTCGATTGTTGTGCAGAACGTTGTGCCTACCATCTTCTGCACCACCAACCATTTAGACCGGGCATCGATTAATGGAAGGAACATGGATCCTTGAAAAACGCCGGTGAAATCCACGTGCAAGTGCGCCCAAGGCCGCCCTGGCCATTCCCAGTGATGTAGGGGCGTGGCCAGCAGAAGCTTCTGATGATTCTGGCAAATGGAGCAGTTTTGGGCCACATTCTCAATGTCGGTGTCGAGGCCTGGCCACCAGATATAACTCCGGGCCTACATTTTCATTTTGGTCACACCCGGATGCCCAACATTTTCATTTTGGTCACACCCGGATGCCCAACATTTTCATTTTGGTCACACCCGGATGCCCATTGTGCTAGTCCTTTAGTATCAGCTCCTGTCCTTTTTCCAGGACAACCACAAGAGGATACCATCTTCCGTGCTAAATTCTGACAGCTTGGAGGAAAATGCCCGCAACTCGCCTGGGAGCTATGTTGCCCACCATACAGGACTGTGTGCCAAACCTTTGACATGTCTGGGTCCACTCACGGATCTGTGATGCCGTGACAGGCAAGGAGTCCATAAAATTTACGGTTGCAACCACCTCACCGGTCGTGGGAGTCGACATGGGGCCAGTCGACAAAGGCAATCGGCTCAGTGCATCGGCATTCGCTATCTGGGTCCCTGGTTTATGCTCCAGAAAATACTCATAGTCAGCGAGCAACAAAGCCCAGCGCTGGATACTGTGCAGAAGCAATGAGCGGTATTGGCTTATCCTATCGGAAAAGTCCCAGCAGAGGCTTATGATCAGTCACAATAGTGAAGTGGTGGCCATACACATATTGGTGGAAGTGTTTCACCGCAAAGACCACCGCCAGGCCCTACTCCTCGATCTGCGCGTAATTCTTTTCCGCTGCAGTCAATGTGTGGGAGGCAAAGGCTATCAGCCACTCGGCCCCGTTCTCCATCTTGTGGGACAGGACGGCCCCAATACCATATGGGGATGCATCACACGTGATGAGCAAAGGCTTTCCAGGATCACAGTGGGTTAGTAACCCAGACAACGACAATTGTTGTTTTACCCGCTGGAAAGCGGTTTCTTGCAGCTGACCCCAAACCCAGGTGTGATTCTTCTTTAGCAGAAGGTGCAAAGGGGCCAGCGTAGTTGCCAGATTGGGGAGGAACTTCCCGTAATAGTTTACAAGGCCGAGAAAAGAACAAAGATGTGAAGTGTCACTTGGTGTGGGGGCCTGTTGAATTGCGTGCACCTTCTCTGCGACGGGGTGCAAACCTTTGTGGTCCACCCGATAACCTAGGTGGACTACTTCCTTCACCTGCAAGACACACTTTGTACGATGTAAATGGACTCCAGCCTCTAAAAAGCGTCTAAGAACAGCCTCCAAATTTTACAAATGTTCCCACTCCGACGTCCCTGTAATCAAAACATCGTCTAAGTCGCCAGCGACACACGGTAAACCTTTCATGACATGTTGAAAGATAGCGCAGGCAGAGGATAACCCAAAGGGCAACCATGTATATTCACACAGGCCCCGGTGTGTATTAATAGTTACATATGGCCAGGAGGCAGGGTCCAGCTCCAACTGTAGATCGGCGTGACTCATATCTAATTTCATGAACGAGAGTCCGCCTGCAAGCTTCGCGTAGAGATCTCCTATGTGTGGCATTGGATATCAGTCAAGCCGGGAAGCCATATTCACTGTAAGTTTATAGTCGCCGCACAAGCGAACTGTGGCACCTGGCTTCATTACAGGTACAATTGGCGCTGCCCAGTTAGCTAAACGGACGGGCCTGATAATACCCAAGGACTCCAAACGAGTGAGCTCCCCTTCTCGAGCAAGGCGTAAGGCACCGGGCGCATCCTGAAATAGCGCGGCGTGGCTCCTGGCTCGACTTGGATATGGGCTACGGCCCCTTTTATTTTCCCCAAACCGGGCTGGAATACATCTGGGTACCATCCTCGTACCTCCGTCAACCCTCCAGAACCAGTTTGGAGGATGTGCTGCCACTGCAACCAGTCCCAACCCAACAGGCTGAGCCCATGGCCACGCACCACGATATGTGGGAAATGCCCCACCTGGAGTCCATAAACAACAGGAGTCATCGTAGTTCCAGCGATGTCCAATGGCTCCCCCATGTAGGTGGCCAACCTGACCTGTGTGGTGGTTAATGTAAGGGTCTGTATACCCTGCTTGATACGGTCGAATGTCCTCTGGGCGATCATGGAGACCGCTACGCCAGTGTCCAACTCCATCTCAAGCGGGTGACCATTGACCAGTACTGTCACTTAATGGGGGCCACACAGGGGCTGCCATACAATGCAGCTGCAAGCAGTCGTCCTCCGTCTCCAGCTCCAAGGGCTAGTTTAGCACACTGGGCTAAATCGCTGGCTTTTAAAGCAGACCCAGGCAGGCCAGCAGCACGGTTCAATTCCCGTACCAGCCTCCCGAACAGGCACCAGAATGTGGTGACTAGGGGCTTTTCACAGTAACATAATTGAAGCCTACTTGTGACAATAAGCGATTTTCATTTCATTTCATGTCCTCTTGAGTAGTCGCCGCAGGTTCATCCAAATGGAAGGTACGGCCCCTGGGCTGGCCCCAGTTCCTGTCGGAACGACAGCGCACTGGCGTCCCCAGGACCGGCATCCACGACGGAGTCGGCGCCCACAAGTCCGACACTGACATGGCTCCTCATCCAACGGTTCTGGAGAAGGCACCCTTCGGGGAGGAACATCCGACGGCCACTGGCGTCCATTCAGACGCTGCCCCACCCAACGTACCGCCTTCAGACTTCTCAGGTGTGCGAACACACACGACCGTTTGACCGGCCCATTCAACCCCTTCACGTTCCATGCTCCCCACCCCCTCCCCTGCTAATCAGCCATATCCCTCTTTGAGCCAACTCCCGGCCCACATCATATGACCCTTGAGTCCCATCCTCGAATGTCCACAGTTATCAACCCCTTTCCAACTGCGCCACACCAACCACACCCTTGTCAGCAACCCTCCCCTCCACCCTCCAACAAAGAGCCAGCCCCATCATGCCACTGCCCCCCCACGTCACCCTACTCCCCTGCGCCTACCTCCTGGCAACTCCCCACTTCATTCCCGTTAATTAGCTCGCTCAGCCAAGGCCTCCGACCTCCCTACCACCCCCAGTTCCCCTCCCCCCCCCAGCTGTACATCCCTAAAGATTAACAAAAGGTGCACTCACCATCATTGTTTCCCCATGAAAAATCTTGCTCTTCAAAACAACCCACAATCAAAAACAAGAAAGCACAAACACCTCCAAAGTTCAATGACCTAACACTCCTCCCCGTCCATTGTCCCTCACAAACTCCATCGCCTCCTCTGGCGTGCCAAATAATACTCTCACTTCTGGAAAGTCACCCACAGGCGGGCCGGGTACAATACTCCAAATCTCCCAGTTAATCCCAGCCCTCCTCTTCACCAGGTCCTGGTACACCCACAGCTCGTTCCCTTCCCAGTATTTCCTGTCTGCCTCGCCCATCAAAGAATCTTCTCCTTGTTCAGAAAGCTGTGCATCTGCACCCCCATCGCCCTCGACGGCTCGCCCACTTGCAGCCTCCTCATCAGCACAATGTGCGCTCAGTCGACCTCCAGGGGCCAGTAAAAGGCTTCGTCCACCATCAATTTGCCAGCACCTTAGCCACATATATACCGGCCTCCGCACCTTCAATGCCTTTAGGCATCCCAACAATCCTGAGGTTTTACCTCCTGAGTGATTCTCCAAATCCTCCACCTTCTCCCTCAGCCTCTTCTGGGTCTCCCACATGACTCCTATCTCAGCCACCAACGAGGATAATTGCTCCTCGTGCTCCACCACCACGTCCTCCACTTTCTGGATCGCCCGGCCCTGGGACTCCAGCCTCTGTTCAATCCCTGACTTTTGGCTCCACCACCTTGGCTCGATCTTCTAGGTGGCTCGGTCTTCCAGGGCCCCTCTCCTCTGCTGCTGAAACTTTTCTTTGAGGAACTCTATTAACTGCTGCGTTGCCCCTGGGCAGGCAAAGCAGCCCCTTGCCCTCCGCCATCTTTTCCTGCTCCGGCAGCACTTTTCTTTTTGCAGCACTCCCTGTCCGTGGATCCATCGACCAGCCACAACAGAGAAGCAAAAACTTCCCCAGCACTCTTGCACCTTTTTCTCTCAAAGACGGGAAAACTCCTCCTTGAGCGGGAGCCACCAAATGTGGAGCCATGTCCAAAGGTGGCAGTTTTCGGTTTACAATTCACCACAGGGGTCTCAGACCAGCCAGAACTCTTCACGGCCTGGGGGGCTGTGCCCTAGCCAGTGCTTCCCTGATCCGCCCGCCGGTGGTGATCGGCAGCACCCCACAACCCCCCCTCCCCCCCCCCCCCCCCCCCACCCCGCAACGCTGCAGACTGGCTGTCCGACTTGGCAGAATTTCTCAGATTGGAGAAAATAAAATTTGCCATCCGAGGGTCGAAAGAGAGGTTCACAGGATGTGGAAGCTATTCACCAACTTGTTCCAGGATTTGTTCGTAGTCAGCAACCAATAGAGGAGGGGGGGGGGGGGGGGGGGGGGGGGAGACACAAGGAAATCGAGAGGGACAAAGGCTAAGATTGTAGACAGACATCTGTAAATCCTCGCCCAGGCCAAACTGGGAACGGCAACAAAGGCACACCTTTCACAGCCAGAGCAGGAGGGAAAGCAATTGCATGCAAATGTCTGAATGTCTGTACTGACATCTGCCTGTCTTTTTACCCCCTTTTATTTCTTGTCAGGTTGTTTTTTTTCTCTGGTCGGCACAGTAATGTAAAGTGTAACATATAACAATGAGTTATGAAATACAAAATTAGGTGGATTAGGTGGATTGTGCACATTGTGCTGATGGTTCGGTGGATTGGCCATGCTAAATTGCCCGTAGTGTCCTTAAAAAGTAAGGTTAAGGGGGGGGTTGTTGGGTTACGGGTATAGGGTGGATACGTGGGTTTGAGTAGGGTGATCATTGCTCGGCACAACATCGAGGGCCGAAGGGCCTGTTCTGTGCTGTACTGTTCTATGTTCTATGTTCTAAAATGTGAAAACCCAATTAAGAAAAATAATTACTTTCCTCCCTGTTCCCTTCAGCCTTTTCAAAAAAGTTCATTCTCAGCATGTGGTTATCACTGGCAAGACTGGGATTTATTTCCATCTCTAGTTGTCCTGTAAGAAGGTGGTGGTGAGCCTTTTTCCAATGGTTTGTTCGGGTACATCACAGAGCAAGTAAAAGTGCACCACGGTGGCGTAGAGCTGGTTAAAGGGCACACCACGTAAGGATGGCTATTTTGTTTCCCTGGAGAACATCAGGAAACCAGTGTCTTTAAAAGCAATCTGAGATCAGTTTATTTTTAAATTTCTAGATCTACAAAACAAAACTGAATTCAAATTCTCAAAAATGCCATGAGAAACAAAAGAGGTTTTCATTTTTAAAACACTTTCATGACGACTGGATGTCTTGAAGCGCTTTACAACCAACGAGTACTTTGGAATTGTAATTACTGTTCCAATGAAAGGAATGGAAGAATTCAAACTGACATCTCTGGATTATTACTCCAGTCCACTGGATTCTTTACTCTGGTTTCCTTTACATTCCTTTTTGTATACTCTATCATAGTTTTTAGTCACCTCCATCCTATTCTTTGAAAGTCTACTTCTCCTGGCTCAGCATTCCACCTCTTTTACAGTTGCTTTGTAGGTTGGGATACTTGTACATTAAACACACTGTATAATTGCATGATGTTGTTATCATTGTAATACTTACATGAGAAAAATCTGCAAGCTCTCCTGATATACTGCTCTCACAAAGTGTGCCTTGGCACAGCTGGTAGCTCGTTTACCTTGGGAGTTGGAGATTATGAGTTCAAGCTTCATTCCAGGGTATAATCACATAATCTAAATTGCCAAACCACCGCTGTGTACTGTGTTGCTCAAGTTCTTTTGGCTAAAATGTCAAATTGTAGCCCCACCTATAATGATTCAGATTGACATCAAAGACCATTTGAAAGATTAAAATTGCAGTTATGTTCATAAACTCTGCCGAGAGCTGAATGCTTGCAGGTTAATGTACAACTAGCAAAGTGTTAATCTAATAACACCAGCCAGACTTTTAATTATTTCTAATAGATATTGTTCACATGAATTGGCTACATGCACATCTCTCTGTTTACTAATGTAATATCATTCTAAAAGGAGGACATTTAAAAAAAAGCAGTGGTCTGTTTAGCATGGGAACATTACTGAAGGTTAATTTCTGACCTTTTTCCTCACAGGTGAAACAGTAAAACAGGAAATCCTGGTATTCCTTTGCCTCAGAAAAACCCCACCTATACAAACAATGTTGCTTAACCATTAGTACACGCTGACGTGTCTCTCCAGTGCATACAATAGTTTGTGCCACACCTCCACATCACATCAGTGTATTTTGCAAGATGTTAGTTAAAAGACGCAACAGATTTGATTTATTCACCTGGTTCAAGCTATTTCAAAGAATGTTTCCCATGATGAATTTTATGGTTTAAGAAAAATGTTTATATTTTCTGCACCAGCTTTGCATAAAATCAGTTCCTAAAAATGTATTTGAATATCTTTTTTTGTCTTTCTTTTGCAAATTGCTCTGCAAAACATGTGCAAGACGTCACACTATATAACAATTTCCAAAATGAAAGTCATGGGGCCGGATTCTCCATTCCTGAGATTAAGTGTTGACGCCGGGACAGGATTTGTGGAGATCTACGATAGCAAAACTGGCACCCCACCCGGACCAATTCACTGACCGTTAAGGGGCTAGCATCAGCGCCATGTGGAACACAATCAATTGAATTGAACCCAGATTGGCCGGGCATGCGATTGACACTCAGGAGGCTGACAAGCTGCAGCCGCATATACACACTGCACTCCCTACTCACACCATCCCAGCCAACAAGATGGCAGCAAGGAGAGCGGCTGCAAGATTCACCGACGCTGAACTGGAGACCCTGCTAGACGCCATGGAGGAGACGCGGGTGACCCTGAACCCTGGGGTGGGAAGAAGGCTGCCAGCTATTGCTATTCACCATGCCTGGACATAAGTGGCAGAGGTCGTGAGCACCGTTGACTACACGGCCAGCATAAAAAAACTGCATAACCTCCTCAGGGCAACCAGAGTGAGTAGGCAGCACTGTTACTCTGGCACCAACTCCCTCCCATAACCCCCCCCCCCCCCCCCCCCCACCCGAAGGGCGGCCAAACCCCAACTCTGCACCACATGCCGACAACCATACTGGCTGCCACGGCCGGGTGCCCTAGCCCCCACACGCCCCCCCCCCCCCACCTCTCCCACAGGAGAAGGCCGCTCATAATCGCCGTGAGAGGGAAAAGACTGCAGTGGGACCGCCGGACCTACGGCCCCTCACCGCAGTGGTCGGTGAACCTGGAGGCAATTAGAGCATCCCCTGTACGTCGGTCCAGGCGCACATGTTGTGCGACCTCCCGTGCATGCCCGGGCCTTATGTCCTGCCCACCCTGCCCTCCCCCACATCCTCCTCGTCGGACGATGGCTGACGTTCATCCTCCTCCTTCAGCACATTTCCCCTCTTGTTGCGTGATGTTGTGGAGGACACAGCAGGTGACCACGATATGGGAGACTCTCCCAGCGCTATACTGGAGAGACCCTCCAGAAAAGTCCAGGCACCTGAACCACATCTTCAGGATGTCGAAGCACCGCTCGATCATGTCCCTGGTCGCTGCATGGGCATGATTCTAGTGGGTCTACACATTGGTCAGTCTCCTCTAGATAGGCGTCATCCGGCACCACCGCAGCGGATAATTTCAGTCGCCCAGGAGCCAACACCCCCCCCCCCCCAGAGGGGTTGCACCACGAAGGGGGCCAGGAACCGTCGACTGTGCCAGGACAAAGGCATCGTGCGCACTGCCTGGGTTTCGGGTGCAGACGTGCATGATGTGCATCTCATGGCCGCACACCAGCTGCAAGTTCATTGAATGGAACCCCTTTTGGTTTGTGAAGAGCGGCCTGTCATCTGCAGGTGATTGTAGGGGGACATACACCTTGTCAGTCACCCCCTGGAACCTGGACATCTCAGCGATCGCGGTGAATCCCACGGGCATCCTGCTGGGCTCTGTCCATATTGAAATAGATGTATTCTGGCAAGGCAAGCGGTCAGATAGGGCCTCCGTGATAGTGCAGATACACCTGTGCACCGAGCTCTGAGAGATTCCGGGCAGGTCCCCACTCGACGCCTGGACGGATCCTATGGCGTAAATGTTTAGGGTAGCTGTCACATTGATGGCTACTGGGAGCAGGTGACCTCGTCCATTCACCCACGTTACCAGGTGTGCCATGATCTGGCAGATATGTTGTACTGTCCCTGCTCAGCCAGAGTCTTCAACAGCATGCCTGATCTGGCAGGTCCTCGAATGACAGGCGCTGCCGGTACACACGAGGCCTCATGCGGTGCCTTCTTCCAACCTCCTCCTCGTCCTGCTAGGCGGCCGGCTCTCCATCCTCACTGGCTCCCTCCTTTTCCTCTGGGGCAGGCTTCACCACTGCAGGGTTCTCCCCGAGCAGCTCCAGCTTATATAGCTTCAGTGCAATCCCCAGGGAGAAGGCCACCATTCCTGGTTGAATTTTTTTAAAATTAATTTAAGAGATGTGGGCGTCGCTGGTTGGCCAGCACTTATTGGCCATTCTAGTTGCCCTTCAGAAGGTGGTGGTGAGTTGCCTTCTTGAACCGCTGCAGTCCTTCAGGCGTAGGTACACCCACTGTGATGTTAGGGAGGGAGTTCCAAGATGTTGACCCAGTGACGGTGAAGGAATGACGAAATATTTCCAAGTCAGGGTGGTGAGTGACTTGGAGGGGAACCTCCAGGTAGTGGGGTTGTCAGGCATCAGCTGCTCTTATCCTTCTAGATGGTAGTTGTTGTGGGTTTTGAAGGTGCCATCTAAGGAACTTTGGTGAGTTACTGCGGTGCATCTTATAGGTGGTACACACGGTTGCCACTGTTCGTCGGTGGTGGAAGATTTAAAACTTTGTGGAAGGGGAGCAATCAAGCAGGCTGCTTTGTCATGGATGGTATTGAGCTTCTTGAGTGTTGTTGGAGGTGCACTCATCCAGGCAAATGGATAATGTTCCATTACACTCCTGACTTGTGCCTTGTAGATGGTGAACAGGCTTTGGGGGGTTCAGGAGGTGAGTTACTCGCCGTAGGATTCCTAGCCTTTGACCTGCCCTGGTAGCCACAGTATTAATATGGCGAGTCCAGTTCAGTTTCTGATCAATGTTAACCCCAAGATTTTGATTGTGGGGAATCAGCAATGGTAATGCCATTGACTGTCAAGAGGCAATGGTTAGATCCCTTCTTATAGGAGATGGTCATTGCCTGGCACTTGTGTGGCACGCATGTGACTTGCCACTTGTCAGCACAGCTGTGGATATTGTTCAGGTCTTGCTGCATTTGGACATGGAGTGCTTCATTATCTGAGTATATCTGAGCTAATGGTACTAAACGTTGCGTAGTGATCCGCAAGCATCCCCACTTCCTTATGATGGAAGGGAGGTTATTGATGAAGCAACTGAAAATGGTTGGGCCTAAAACACTACTATGAGGAACTGCTGCAGTAATGTCCTGAAGCTGAGATGATTGACCTCCAAACACCACAACCATTTTCCTTTGTGCCAGGTTGACTCCAACCAGCGAAGAGTTTTCCCCCTGATTCCCATTGACTCCAGTTTAGCTAGAGCTCCTTGATGCCAGACTCGGTCAACTGCTGTTTTGATGTCAAGGGCATTCAGCTCTTTTGTCCATGTTTGAACCAAGGCTTTAATGAGCCAGGAGGTGAGTGACCCTGGCGGATCCCAAACTGAACATCCGTGAGCAGGTTATTGCCGAGTAAGTACTGCTTGATAGCACCGTTGATGACTCCTTCCATCACTTTGCTGATGATGGAGAGTAGACTGATAGGGTGGTAATTGGCTGGTTGGATTTGTTCCATTTCCTGTGTACAGGACACACCTGGCCAATTTTCCACATTGCCGGATAGATGCCAGTATTGTAGCTGTACTGGAACAGCTTGGCTAGGGAGTGTGGCAGATTCTGGAGCACAAGTCTTCATTACTATTGCCGGAATAGTATCAGGACACGTAGCCATTGCAGTAACCAGTCTTGATATCACGTGGAGTGAATCGTATTGGCTGAAGACTGACATCTGTGATGCAAGAGACCGCCGGACGAGACCGAGATGGATCATCCACTTGGCACTTCTGACTGAAGATTGTTGCGAATGTCTCATCCTTGTCTTTTGTCATATGTGCTGGGCTCCTCCATCATTGAAGATGGGGATATTAGTGGAGCCTCTTTCTCCAATGAGTTGTTCAATTGTCCACCACCATTCATGGCTGGATGTGGCAGGACTGCAGAGCTTAAGTCTGATACATTTGTTGTGAAATTGCTTAGCTCTGTCTCTTACTTGCTGCTTATACTGTTTAGCACACAAGTAGTCCTGTGTTGTAGCTTCACCAGGTTGACACCTCATTTTTTGGTATGCCTAATGCTGCTCCCGGCTTGCTCTCCTGCACTCTTCATTGAACCAGGGTTGATCCCCTGGCTTGGTGGTAATGGTAGAGTGGGAGATATGTCAGGCAATGAGGTTGCAAATTGGTAGAGTGGGGGATATGTCAGGCCATGAGGTTGCAGATTCTGCTGCTGCTGATGGCCCTCAGGGCCTCATGGATGTCCAGTCTAGAGTTGCTAGATCTGTTGGAAGTCTATCCCATTTACCACGGTGGTAGTGCCACAAACACGATGGAGGGTATCCTCAATGTGAAGACGGGACTTTGTCTCCATAAGGACTGTGCGGTGGTCACTTATACCGATACTGTCATGGACAGATGCATCTGCAGCAGGCAGTTTGGTGAAGATGAGGTCAAGTATGTTTTTCCCCAGGGCAGGACGGTGGCACAGTGGTTACCACTGCTGCCTCACGGCGCTGAGGTCCCAGGTTCAATCTTGGCTCTGGGTCACTCGCCGTGTGGAGTTTGCGCATTCTTCCCGTGTTTGCGTTAGTTTCTCCCCCACAACCCAAACATGTGCAGGGTAGGTGGATTGGCCACACTAAATTGCCCCTTAATTGGAAAAACTAATTGAGCACTCTAAATTTAAAAAATAAATAAAAAGTAAGTATGTTATTCCCTCTTGTTGGCTTCCTCACCACCTGCTTCAGTCCCAGTCTAGCAGTTATGTCCTTTAGGACCCGGCCAGCTCGGTCTGTGGTGGTACGACAGAACCACTCTTGGTGATGGCCATTGAAGTTCCCCAACCAGAGTATAATCTGTGCCCTTGCCACCCTCAGTGCTTCCTCCAAACGGTGTTCCACATGGAGGAGTACTGATTCATCAGCTGATGGTGGCCGGTACGTGGCAATCAGCAGGAGGTTTCCTTGCCCATGTTGTACTTGAAGCCATGAAACTTCATGGGGTCCAGAGTCAATCTCAAGAGACACCCCAATCCCATGGGGCTCACTGCGTGGGGGACACTGGCGTCACTTCTGTTGGGTCTGTCCTGCCGGTGAGACCGGACATACCAGGAATTGTGATAGTGGTGTCTGGGATTTTGTCTGTATGATATGATTCTGTGAGTATGATTATCTCAGGCTATTGCTTAACTAGTCTGTGAGACAGCTGTTCCACTTTTTGCATGAGCCCCCAGATGTTAGTAAGGTAGATTTTGCCGGGTCAACAGGGGTAGCCATTGTCATTTCGATGCCGGGTGGTCAATCAGGTGTCATTCCTTTGTTGTGTTTTCGTCGTGGTTGAATACAACTGAGTGTCTTGCTAGGCCATTTCACATTGCTGTGGGTATGGAGGCAAGACCAGGTCAGGATGGAAGATTTCCTTCAGTGAACCAGATGGGTTTTTACAACAATCAACAGTAGTTTCAAGGTCTTCATTAGACTTGTAATTCCAGATATTTTATTGAGTTTAAATTCCACCACCTGCCATGATGGGATTCGAACCCGGGTACCCAGATCATTATCCTGGGTCTCTGGATTACTAGTCCGGTGACTAGACCACTATGCCTCCCCAATATCCATTGCCTGCAGGTGATAAAAGGCCCACTTGTTACCTTCTGTGTCCAACCAGGCCCAACAGGCAACTTGGTGGCCCTGGTTTGCACTGCGGACCCTGCCCCACATGTCACTATCCCCCACCTCATCCTCTCTGTCTTAAAGACACTCAGTGATTTGGCCTCCACAGCCTTCTGCGGCAAAGAGTTCCACAGATTCACCACCCTCTGGCTGAAGAAATTCCTCCTCATCTCTGTCTTAAAGGATCGTCCCTTTAGCCTGAGTTTGTCTCCTCTGGTTCTAGTTTTTCCTACAAGTGGAAACATCCTCTCCACACTATCCACTCTATACAAGCCTCGCTCTATCCTGTAAGTTTCAATAAGATCCCCTCTCATCCTTCTAAACTCCAATGAGTACAGACCCAGGGTCCTCAGCCTTTCTTCATCGGACAAGCTCTTCATTCCAGGGATCATTCTTGTGAACCTCCTCTGGACCCTTTCTAAGGTCAGCACATTCTTCCTTAGATACGGGGCCCAAAACTGCTCGCAATACTCCAAATGGGGTCTGACGAGTGCCTTATACAGCCTCAGAAGTAAATGCATGTCTTGTATTGTAGCTCTCTCAACATGAATGCTGACCATTGCATTTGCCTTCCTAACTGCCGACTGAACCTGCACTTTAACCTTAAGAGAATCATGAACAAGGAATCCCAAGTCCCTTTGCGCTTCTGATGTCCTAAGCATTTCCCCATTTAGAAAATAGTCTACGCCTCCATTCCTCCTTCCAAAGTGCATAACCACACATTCTCCCACATTGCATTCCATCTGCAACTTCTTTGCCCATTCTCCTAGCCTGTCCAAGTCCTTCTACAGCCTATCTGCTTCCTCAATGCTACCTGTTCCTCTACAGAGGCTGGATTCTCCGCTACCCAACACTGCAGGCTGCCACCGTGCTCATGCACGGCCTCTGAACCGGAAGTGCTGAGAGCCGTATCGGCAACTAGAGATGCGAGCTCTACGCTGCCTCCCTGCTAGCCTCCAGCAAAATGGGGAATCGGTGGCCTTTTAACCCCAGTTTTCCTGGCGTAAAACACCACCATTTTCATGGCGGTGTGGGGTCTGTCTCAAAATTGGAGAGTCCAGCCCCAGACCTTTATATCATCTGCAAACTTAGCAATAGTGCCTTCAGTTCCTTCTTCCAGATCATTAATGTATATTGTGAAAAGGTGTGGTCCCAGCACAGACCCCTGAGGCATGCCATTAGTCGCTGGCTGCCATCCTGAAAAAGACCCCTTTATCCCCACTCTCTGCCTTCTGTCAGTCAGCCAATCCCCTATCCATTGCAGGATCTTATCCTTAACACCATAGGCTCTTAACCTATTTAATGCGGCACCTTGTCAAAGGCCTTCTGGAAATTTAAATAAATTACGTCCACTGGTTCTCCTTTGTCTAACTTCCTTGTTACCTCCTCAAAGAACTCTAACAGACTTGTCAGACATGGCCTCCCCTTGACGAAGCCATGTTGACTCAGTCCTATTTTACCATGCACTTCCAAGTTCTCTGCGATCTCATCTTTAATAATGGACTCTAAAGTTTTACCAATGACCAAAGTCAGGCTAACTGGCCTTTAATTTTCCGTCTTCTTTCACCTTTCCCGCTTTCGTCGGCGGCGGATAGAGAATCCCGCCCATGGTTAGGATAGGTGAACACGTTTCTGAAAAATGCAGGATTCACATGCCTCTGATCAAGCAACGCAACAGAATAATACAGAAATGGATGGAATGAAGGTCTTTCAAGAGTGCAAGATTTCAAAGGTAGCAATGTCAGCATTGATCCCAATGTCACATACCCTACAAGTCAGGTCGAAATAGTTTTGATGTGTCAGTGTGCAGCTAGAAATTTTGAGCTGAAGGGATTGTTTCAGATTCCGAGGATGTTGTTTCAAAAGACATTATTGCTGGAGGAAGTTAGTACAGACTTTACCTCGATTCCATTGGTCTCTGTCATTACTCCATATTAAGTGATAGGTCTGTTTCACAGCAAATTGTCTTAAAATCTATGTCTGAAAAGATGTGAAAATGGTGACTGATTTTCCTTTTCAAATTCACTTAGCAGCTGACTGAACCTTCAGAGAAATGTTGGAACAACTGATTTCAGGTCTATGGTAGCATAAGGGGCAATGCCACCATCTGTAACAAATACCAACCAATATTGGCCTTTAGACTGCTGATTTCCTCTCGACAGATACACCATGATGCTGAAAAATACTCCAGTGTTCATGCAATCAGGGGCTGGTTTAGCACAGGGCTAAATCACTGGCTTTTAAAGCAGACCAAGGCAGGCCAGCAGTACACTTCAATTCCCGTACCAGCCTCTGGACAGATGTCGGAATGTGGCGACTAGGGGCTTTTCACAGTAACCTCATTTGAAGCCTACTTGTGACAATAATTTCATTTCATAATTTAACCTAATGATGAGCAATTTTAAAACACTATCAGCATATATAGACCAAAACAATTTAAAGTTTAAAATATCTCCACTTCTGTTTGCTTGTCAGGACAATAAGGGACTTTTAGTTTATTTTGGTGACATTAAATGATATAATATAGATCTGTGTCAGAAATAAATTAAAATATTGACTGATCTGTTTTTTCACTGAGTTAATCTTTATCAGCTGATTGTACTTAATCTTCAATGTTATCATGGCAATGTTTGGTAAAGAGTCTGAGTAACATGATAAATTATTTCCTTACATCATAGGCAGGGAAATGCAAGTTGCATACCAAGCTTTGTTAAGCTTTATTCACTCAGACCATTGCTAAACAGCAAGTTGCTGAACTTGGAAGATTCTCAGCAGCAAATTTCAGACTCCAATTATAGTTTTAACCATTGAAACCAGCAGCAGATCTTTATTGCTCAAAAAAACATTGCATGTATTTGCTCTCCAATTATTGCGTATGATGTGCTTGGTAATCTTCTAATCACTGGCCAATTTATTTCATCAAAAGGGCAGATCTTAGCAAGCTACTGGCCTTGTGACAGTGGGTGACTGTCTGCCAAGTTGGAGCTGATGATGGTTTCTGTATTATGAATGATAAAAGGCACAATTCAGCCAGAAATGATATTCAAAATAAGGATTCCATGTGACTGCTGGTTGGATGGATTCAACATCAGCTGTGGCCAAGGATTCCTTTCCCTCTGTTTCAGAATCATAAACAAATTGAAACTAGAACCTGCTAGCAGTTCATCCACCACCTCATTACGTTATCAGGAAAAGAAAGAAGGGATGTTATGTAAATATAAGGGCCTGGGAAGCAGCCAGATTCCCTTTTCTTGGTATCCACAAACAAGGCGGTTTCTCAACTCTTATACCTCTCTTGTACTTAATTCTTGCATCATCCCACCTTGATCCAAATTGTTGTCAGCCAACTGGTCAATAATATTGTCATCAGGGTTAATTTTACCTGTGCAGATGGCCTTAAACATAATACAATGGATTACTTCAATGTGTTCCTTATCCCAATATTCAGTAATATCATAGAATCTCCACAGTCCAGAAGAAGGCCATTCGGACCATTATGTCTGCACGGGTCCTCTGAAAGAGCACCCGACACAGACCCAATTCCCCACCCTATTATCAATTTATCATAGCCAATCCACCTAACCTACACATCTTTGGACTGTGGGAGGAAACCTGAGCACCTGGTGGAAATCCACACAGACACGAGAAGAATGTGCAAACTCCACACAGAGTCACCCGAGATCGGAATTGAACCTGGGTCTCTGGAACGATGAGGCAGCAATGCTAATCATTAATATCTAATAGTTGATTTAATATCACCATCTGTGCGCTATTTCACTGGCAACTTACAATGTAACTATGATCACGACTGTTGTCACTCGAATTCCTGTTCTCTCAAAGTCCCCGAGCTACACAATCTTCTTTAGTTACTGATTCCATCAATTAAGGTACTAGTTTCAAGACTGAAGAATGGTTTTACTTCTGTGTATAGTCCTGTTTTCCATTCAACAAGATTTATTTTTTGCCTCTTAGCTCCAATAAAATGACTGAATTAAAGTACTGGAGTCACATGTGGGCCAGACAGGGTAAAGATGGCAGATTTTCTTCCCTGAAGGACATTAGTGAACCAGATGGGTTTTTACGACAATCGACAATGGTTTCATGGTCATCATTTTACTTTTAATTCCAGATTTTTATTGAATTCAAATTTCACCATCTGCAGTCGCGGGATTTGAACCTGGGACCCCAGAGCAGTACTCTGGGTCTTTGGATTACTAGTCCAGTGACAATACCACTAAGCCACGGCCTCTCCAATTTTGTGAAAATCTGTTTCTTTTAACAGTGTTTAAAATGTACTTTTAACATTGCATCAATTGTATTGAGATCTATTCTTGGTAATAGGAAATAAGTAGACTCCTTATTCATTGATCAGTGGTTTTCAAACTTTCCCCCACTTCTGCCAGCCAGCCCACCTTTGTGACCCACGCCCACTAACCTTGAATGCCTGCTTGGTCCTCACAATCTTATTTGAATCAGGTTCAAAGGAGGAGAGGGAAATGCACAAATCAGGTGCAGAATTCAACCAGTTCCTTTGTGCCACCTGCTGAAGTCAGAAAATCCAACCTCACACATATACATCGTTGTGAAGGGCAATAGCAACAAAATGCTCAATTTACTCAGTACCAATACCCCTGGGAGATGATACTCCAGAATGCTTGGGCAGGATTCTCCGAACCCCATGCCGGATCGGAGAATCGCCGGGGGCGACGTGAATCACAACCCGCCGCCCCGACGCCGGCTGCCGAATTCTCCAGCGCCGGTTTTCAGGCAGGGTCGGGGATCACGTCGAGCAGGTCGGGGGCTGTTGGCAGCGGACCCCTCCCGGCAATTCTCCGGGCCTCGATGGGCCGAGCGGACAACCGTTTTCAGCCAGTCCCACCGGCGTGAAATAGACATGGTCCATCCCGGCGGGATCTGGCTTGGAGGGTGGCTAGCGGAGTCCTCGGGGGGGGGGGGGGGGGGGAGCATGGAGATCCGGCCCCGGGGAGGCCCCACAGTGGCCTGGCCCGCGATCGGGGCCCACCGATCTGCGGGCGGGCCTGTGCCGTGGAGGCACTCTTTCCCTCCGCACTGACTTCTGTAAGGCTCCACCATGGCCAGGATGGAGAAGAAACCCCCTGTGCATGCGCAGGAAACATGCCGGCGGTTCTGCACGTGCGGCAGAACACGCCAGCAGTTCTGCGCATGTGCCAACTCGCGCCGGCCCATGGTGGCCCTTCGGTGCTGGTTGGTGCAGCGCCAACCCCTCCGGCACCAGCCTAGCCTCGAAGTACGGAGGATTCTGCAACTTCCGGGCCCGATATTTGGCATGTTTTTAATGTGGCAATCCAGGTCAACTCCAGCAGCTTTGTCTTTTAATATGGAGTCAGCTCTAAATTAATAACTGACTTTGGGGTCTCAACCTCAAAGGAATTTTTCACCACCACTTCTGTTTCAAAATTTGAAACTTCTCTCATTTGCCAGTACTTCCCTGCATACAAAAATGGGCTTTGTATCCATATTTGCATTGTCACACTTGACATAAGCATACCTCAAAGAACCATCAGGTGGTTCATAGATTACATCGAACATACAGTGCAGACAGAGGCCATTCGGCCATCGAGTCTGCACCGACCCAAATTAAGCCCTCACTTCCACCCTATCCCCATAACCCAATAACCCCTCCTAACCTTTTTTTTGGACACTAAGGGCAATTTAGCATAGCCAATCCACCTAACCTGCACATCTTTGGACTGTGGGAGGAAACCGGAACACCCGGAGGAAACCCACGCAGACACAGGGAGAACGTGCAAACGCCGCAGACAGTGACCCAGCGGGGAATCGAACCTGGGACCCTGGCGCTGTGAAGCCACAGTGCTAATCACTTGTGCTACCGTGCTGCGGATTCGCCTGATTTGACCCTTTTTTGCTTTTACGTAGTGATTTGTTAACCCTGAGTAATCTGCTGGGCTATTTCAGAGAGCAATTAAAAGTGAACCATGTTGTCGTGGGTCTGGGATCAAACAGGGTAAAGAAGGCAGATTTTTGCAACAATTTGATATCTTTGTCACCACTGAGATTAGCTTTTTAATTCCACATTTATTAATTATGTTCGAACTCATTCAGTTACTGTGGTGGGATTTGAACTTGTGTCTTCAGAACATTAGCTTGGGCCTCTGAGTTAGTAATCCAATAATACCACTCCACAACCATTCCCAAATGTTCTTGAATATTGATAGCAGTGAATGTACCACATGAGGCATCATTGTTATTGTGCTCTTTTGAGTTCGTTCTCCTCATCCAGTTCATGCAGCACTTTTACTCAGCTAAAGTGATTCAAATTCCAACTTTGTTTGCTGTACCTTGTATTGTACAAATCAGGAAAGTATGTCTGAATATACTGAATGCTTCTCCAAAAAGGCAAATTGTAGAGGGAAATGTGTTGAATGGACATAGAAAAATGTCCAATAGCTAAACATCAACATTATGAGACATCATTGTTTTCGGGACACTCGCTCGGAGGAAAGATCTGTGATGTGCTTGAGACGAGGTGATGGAGTCTCATCCAAATTAATGAAATTCAGCATAGGTACCAATGTATATCGTTTGTATGTGAAATTGTACATTTTGCTGTATAATTGTAAATCCAAAAATTGATACTCCGTGAATCCAATTTTCAGGCCTATATCCCACAGCAACGTGGCTCAATGCTACCAGCCAAGCTGTCAGGAATTAGGGCTACTCTCTAACTCAAACTGGAACTAAAGATTGATATCTTGAACTATCAGGTACTGCTACTTGTTTAGCATAGAAGCATACGAATTAGAAGCTGGAGTTGGCCATTCGGCCCCAGGAGTCTGCTCAACATGATCATGGCTGGTCTGATTCTGGCCTCAACTCCACTTTCATAGAACTTAGAATATACAGTGCAGAAGGAGGCCATTCGGCCCATCGAGTCTGCACCGACCCACTTAAGACCTCACTTCCACCCTATTCCCGTAACACAATAACCCCTCCTAACTTTTTTTGGTCACTATGGGCAATTTATCATGGCCAATCCACCTAACCTGCACGTCTTTGGACTGTGGGAGGAAACCGGAGCACCCGGAGGAAACCCACGCAGACACGAGGAGAACGTGCAGACTCCACACAGACAGTGACACAGCAGGGAATTGAACCTGGGACCCTGGTGCTGTGAAGCCACAGTGCTAATCACTTGTGCTACTATGCTACCCAATTTCCTCCCTATCTCCTGTACCCTTTGACTCCCTTGTCAATCAAGAGTCTATCTAATTCAGCCTTAAAATTAACCCGGTCTTCGCTGCTGTTTGGGAAAGAGAGTTCCATAAACTCATAGTCCTCTGAGAAATAAATATTTCTCTTCATCTCTGTATTAACTGGGAGATCCCTTATGTGTACAGTAGTTAATGAGCACGATTCTCCCCTACCCGGCAGGGCGGTGGGTCCCGGTGCCGAGGAGTGGCGTGAACCACTCTGGCGTTGGGCCGTCCCAAAGTTGTGGAATCCACCGCACCTTCAGGGGCTATGCCCGCCCCAGAGTGGTTTGCGCCTCTCCGGCCGGCGGGGAAGGGGCTTGGCGCCACGCCAACCGGTGACGAAGGTCCTCCGCCGGCCGGCGCGAGTTGGCGCATGCGCGGGAGTGCCAGTATGTGCTGACGTCATCCCAGCGCATGCACGTGAGGGTTCGTCTCCACATCGGCCATTGCGGATGGCCACGCGGGGTGGCTGATGTGGAGGAATAGAGTGCCACCACGGCACAAGCCCGCCCCTGGATCCGTGGGCCCCGAATGCGGGCCAGGCCACCGTGGGGGCACCTCCCGGGGCCAGATCCCACTGCGCCCTCCCGGGAACCCCGAAGGCTGCACACAGAGCTGGGTCCCGCCGGTAGGGACCGACCTTGATTTACACCGGCGGGACCGTCGTTAAACGGGTGGGACTTCGGCCCATCGCGGTTGGAGAATTTGGTCGGCCCTGGGGCCCATTAAGGGCCATTCTCCGAGGCGGGCGGCACGATTCACGCCGGGGCGATATTTGGGGGGCCGGATAATTCAGAGGACGGCGGGGGCAGGATTCACACCGACCCCTGCCGATTCTCTGACCTGGTGGGGGGGTCGGAGAATCCCGCCCCTCGTCTCTGCCAGAAGAGGCAACATCTACTCAGCATCCACATTGTCAAGTGCCCTTAGGATCTTTTATGTTTCAATAAGATCACCTCTCATCTTCTAAACTTTAATGGATACAGGCCCAACCTCTTCAAACTCTCCTCATCCTAGGAATCAGTCAAGTAAACCTTCTCTGAACTGCTTCCAATTTAATTATGTCCATTTTTAAAATAAGGAGATGAGAACTGTACGAAGTACTCTAGATGTGGTCTCACCAATACTCTTTACAAATGTAACAAAACATCACTACTTTCATATTCTATTCCCCTTGTATTAAATGACAACATTCCATTTCCCCTCCTACTCACATGTTGTACACTAACTTTTTGTGATTCATGTACTGGAACACCCAGATCCCCTTGTTCCTCAGAGTTCTTCAATCTCTCCCCATTTACAAAAATATGTTGGGCGGGATTATCCGTCGGCTGACGGCAAAATCGGGAAATGTGATTGGGCAGAGAATCGGTTTTGATGCCGAAATTGTGGCGGGCGTGGGTTTCACGCCAAATCGCTCCAGTGTCTCAACAGCGGCGCAATGCGTTCCACTCGAACATTCAGTAAACACCCGTGGCGTATCATTAGTGTGCCTGACCTGGTATTCCTCGGGGCCTCTGCAGTTCTCCGTATCCACCGGGGCAAATCCCAATGTCGAAGTTCATTTGTGCTTTTAAAAATCGGAAGAAGTCTTCCAACACCAAGTTAAAGTCCAACAGGTTTGTTTCAAACACTAGCTTTCGGAGCACTGCTCCTTCCCCAGGCGAATCGTGAAACAGATGCCGTGGCTACTGAGGGAGAGAGAGGGAGTACGGACAGCGTCCAACACTTCCATAGTTTTCTGACAGTCATGCCGCTGACTGGGGGGCTTCTGCCAGGGGGAGTAGCGAGGGGTGGCCAGGAAGTGGGTTGTGCGGTCGGGCTGGATGGGCACAGAACTGCAAGAATGCCATGCAGCTGCACATGCCGCTGACTGCCCACTGTGAACTTAGGGCCACATGTTGTATGGGTGTCCCTCAGGCCACCCTTCTCCCCTCCCAGGTTCCTTCTGGCCCCATTTGACCGAGGGCAACCAATGATATTTTGTTTGTTGGGATGGTGTGTGTGGAGAGTGAAGTGTGTATATACAGCTGCAGTTTGTCATCCTCCTGTGTTTCCAGCGAACCCGACACCATTTTGCATTGGAATCAATTGTATTTCACGTGGGGCCAGTGCTAACCCCTTAACATTTGCTGAGTCGGTCCAGGTGCGGTGCAAGTTTTGATGTCGTGGAAGTCCATGAATCCTGCCCCAGCGCCAACACCTAGTCTCAAGAATGGAGAAACCTGCTGGCTTTTTTTGTTTTCGACTTGGTAAAAGTTTACAGGTTCACATTTTCTCATATTAGGATCTATCTGCCACTATGATGTTTTCAATAAATATTAACATTACATGATTCCAGCAAACATAGCAACTCATCAAAGCTCAGCAATGTGAAACCATTAATAATAATAAATAAAACAGAAAATACTGGATAAACTCAGCAGTTCTGGAAGCATCTGTGGACAGAGGGACAGAGTTAACCTTTTGAGTCCATACGTATTTTGAGACAGTTTCATTTGTTGTATATTATTATGACATCCTGATCTAGTGCCCGGTCAATTCCAGCCACATAGGCCCCGAAATCCCAACATAAATGAATTAAACAATAAAACGTCTATAGTTTCTGAGATCTTTAACCCTTGACTGCTCCAATGACTTACAGACACCAGGGGCTGGATTCTCCGCACTCTGACGCCAAAATCGTGACCGGCGCCTGGGCAGGAAAATCCATTTCCCCGCACGGAATCGGGACCGGCGCAGGTTCCCCGATTCTGCGAGCCATGAGAAATACGCTGCGCTGCATAGCTTCTACCTGTGCCCATTGCTGGAGGCCCGCTCCGCCCCTGACCGGCCGAAGTCCTGATGGCGTGGACCACTTATGTTCCTGCCGATGGGAAACTAGTGTGACAGCTGCTGACTCAGTCCACGGCCACCCTGGTCGGGGGTGCGCCGATCGGAGGGCGGCGGGGGGCCTTATACACGGCTGGGCAATGTTTGGGCGGGCGGTTAGGGTTAGGCGCATGGCTGATCGGGAAGGGGTCTATTTTTAATGTCCAGCTCCGCGGTCTGAGTCCGCCATGGAGCACGGCACGGCCGCCGGAGGCCGCCGCCATGCGTATGCGCAGCCTCCAACCTAGAAGTACGGGGGCCCATATCTGCAGCAAAAGTTGCTAGTTTTACGCTGGGTCCCTGGTAGCCCCTGCAGGCGTAGGAATATGTGGCCCTTTCACGCCAGTTTTTCTGGCATGCAAGTCCACAGTTTTTACGACGGTGTGGGGACATTGTCCCAAAAGCCAAGAATCGTGCCCCAGATTTGTAAGTGAAGCACAAAAAATTGTTTATTTGTAACATCAATAGAGATAAGACATGTGATCATTGTCATAGAATATCAGCGAGCTAATCTATTACTAATCAGCTAATCATGCTGGGACAAGACTCCTAGCAAATCGCATAACTAGGCTGTAGATTGGGCTTTAAACTTGGTGTGGGGAGGGGGGGGATAGCTCAGTTGTTGGGGAAACTAGAAAACCAATTTAAAGGAGGAGGTAAGAATGCAGGTTAGCAATGTGGTGGATGGTTACCAGAAAATAAAAGTGAGGAACAGAAGAGTAGGAAAATTTAACATTAAACCAAATTTATAAGCTTTGTTTCTAAATGCAAGAAGCATTCGTAACAAATGTAATGAGCTAATGGCACAAATGGAAGCAAACAAATATGATTTGGTGGGGATTACTGTATTTCGGAAAGATAGGGTGAAAGGACAAGGAGGTGGCGCTGCCTGGTGGTGAGGAAAGGGATCAGTGCTGTAATGAGAAATGACATAAGCACTGGAGATCAAGATGTGGAATCAGTCAGGGTAGAAATAAGAAATGTCACAGGGAAGAAGTCCTTGGTAGGAGTAAGCTATAGGTCCCCAAACAGTAGTTCTACAGTGGGGCACAGTATAAAGGGCAATTTACCATGGCCAATCCACCTAACCTGCATACCTTTGGACTGTGGGAGGAAACTGGAGCATCCGCAGGAAACCCACGCAGACACGGGGGGAACGTGCAGACCTGCACAGACAGTGACGTCGCAGGGAATCGAACCTGGGACCCTGGCGCTGTGAAGCCACAGTGATATCCACTTGTGCTACTGTGCTGCCCTACAAAGTTTAACGTGGATAAATTTGAGGTCATGCATTTTGGTCGTAAAAGTAGGCAACTTATTAACTAAATGGGGAGAGACTTCAGGGTGCTTTAATGTAGAGGGATCTGGGTGTCCTCATACATGAGTCATAGAAAACTAGCATATAGGGGCAGCAGTTAATAAGGAAAGCAAATGGAATGTTGACATTTATAGCAAAAGGAATTGAGTATAAAGGTAAGGATTCCAGGGGTTTGTCGTATGAGGATGTGGTGATATAACCACTGTAGATATGTATACTTGCAGTAGGGGGATGTATGGCTGTACCTGTAATACAGGTTCCTCCGGTAAGCCCCTGCTGGCTAGCTCCGCCCACAGGGAGCTTGTGTATAAATATGCGTGTGAGTCACTGAGATCCTATTCTACAGCTGCCGCCGGAGGAATAGCATCACACAGCAATAAAGCCTCGATTGTACATGTTTCGAGTCTTTGTGTGCAATTGTTAGCGCTACAATTTATTGCTGTGTGATTTTCCTTACACCATGGGCATCAGGATCAAGCCTGACCATCTGCAGCTGGATCCGCAGTCACCTCACGCCATGAATGACTTCATTCACTGGCTTGCAGTCTTCGAGGCCTACATCTCTTCAGCGGACCCTCCCCCGACGGAGGCCCAAAAAAGACAACTCCTGTACTCAAGACTTAGATCAGTGCCTTTCCGCTAATTCGAGATGCGCCTGACTACGCCAGAGCTATGGAACTGCTCAAGGAGAACTATGCACAGTTGACAAACACCCTGTTTGCGAGACATCTACTCTCTACTCGCGTCCAGCAGCCGGGTGAGTCGATTGAGGACTTCTGGAGGGCCCCTAAACCTCTGGTATGAGACTGCGACTGCCGGGCCCTCGCAGCTACATAACACTCTGATTCAATAATGTGCGATGCCTTTGTTACAGGCATTGCATCGGACCCCATCCGGCAACGACTGCTGGAAGGGGCAGCCCTCGACCTCGCGGCCACAAAGACTCTGGCTCTTTTAATGATGGCCGCCTCCCGTAGTGCGCGATCTTACTCCGCTAGCCACTCGGCCCACACATCCTACCCCTCGTGGACCCCGCAAATGGCCCCCCAGGGCCACCCGTCCTACCCCTCGTGGACCCCGCAACCGCCCCCCCCCCAGCAGCCGCCCCCGCGCACTACGCCTGCGCTGCTCACCGCACCGCGCTCCCTGGTGGTCCCCGCTGTTACTTCTGCGGTCAGCAGAAGCACCCCAGCCAGCGCTGCCCGGCCCGCACCACGACCTGGAAAGCCTGTGGCAAGAAAGGCCACTTTGCAGCGGTGTGTCAGTCCCGGACGGTTCCCGCTATCGCGCCCCCGTTCCCCCCCTCGCCTCAGCCGATCGCACAATGGACCCTGCTGTCAACTTCCCCCGACCCCACGTGCGATCAGTGGGCGCTGCCATCTTTCGCCGCCCCCTGCCACATGCGCTCCATGGGCACCGCCATCTTCATCCCCCACCGCCATGTGCGTTCCATGGGCGCTGCCATCTTGTCCCGACCCCACAACGTGCGCTCCATAGGCGCCGCCATCTTGTCTGCCGCCATCTTCTCCCACACAGGTACTCCAGACGCCGCCATTTTGTCCTCCCCGGGACGGGGCCACGGGACACGGGTCGCTGCCGCTACTCGTCGGCTCATCAGACTTGACTGCCGATCGGCTGCTACTCGCCTCCGTTACGCTCGACCAGTCGCATCCTCGCAACCTGGCACCCTCTTCCACAACGGTGCTGGTCAACGGCCACGTGACCTCCTGCATCATCGACTCCGGGAGCACAGAGAGCTTCATCCACCCGGACATGGTAAGGCGCGTATCCTCTTGCGGTCCATCCCGCCAACTGGCAGATCTCTCTCGCATCCGGTTCCCACTCTGTACCGATCCAGGGTTTCTGCCTGGTTAAACTTACTGTACAGGGCGTGGAATTCGACCGTTTCCGCCTGTCCGTTCTCCCCTACCTCTGTGCATCACTCTTACTAGGCCTGGATTTCCAATGCAATCTCCAGAGCCTCACCCTCAAATTCGGCGGACCCCTGCCTCCCCTCACCGTTTGCGGCCTCGCGACCCTCAAGGTTGACCCTCCCTCCCTCTTTGCCAATCTGACCGCAGATTGCAAGCTCGTCGCCACCAGGTGCAGACGGTACAGCACCCAGGACAAGGCCTTCATCAGGTCCGAAGTCAGCGGCTGCTTCGGGAGGGTATCATCGAGGACAGCAACAGTCCTTGGAGAGTCCAGGTGGTAGTGGTTAAGACCAGGGAGAAGCACAGGATGGTCATGGACTACAACCAGACCATCAACCGGTACATGCAGCTCGACACGTACCCTCTCCCCCGCATATCTGATATGGTCAATCAGATTGCACAGTACCAGGTCTTCTTTACTATCGACCTGAAATCCGCTTACCACCAGCTCCCCATCCGTAAATCGGACCGTCCCTACACTGCCTTCGAGGCAGACGGTCGTCTGTACCAATTTCTTATGGTCCCCTTCGGCGTCACGAACGGAGTCTCGATATTTCAACGAGAAATGGACCGAATGGTGACCGGTACGGACTGCAGACCACCTTCCCGTACCTCGACAATGTCACCATCTGCAGCCATGACAAGCAGGACCATGACGCCAACCTTTCTAAATTCCTCCACACCGCATCTCTCCTTAATCTCACGTACAACAAGGAGAAGTGCGTGTTCCACACAGACCGCTTAGCCATCCTCGGCTACGTAGTCCAAAACGGACTACTGGGGCCCAACACCGACCACATGCACCCCCTCATGGAGCTTCCACTCCCCCACTGCCCCAAGGCCCTCAAACGCTGCCTGGGGTTCTTTTCTTATTACGTCCAGTGGGTCCCACAATACGCGGACAAGGCCCACCCACTTATCCAGTCCACACATTTTCCCCTCACGGCACAACAGGCCTTCGCCCGCATTCGATCTGACATAGCCAAGGCTGGGATGCACACAGTAGACGAGACACTGCCTTTTCATGTAGAAAGCGACGCTTCAGATGTCGCACTTGCCGCCACGCTGAATCAGGCAGGCAGACCCTTGGCATTCTTTTCACGCACCCTCCACGCCTCCGAAATTCGACATTCCTCTGTTGAAAAGGAGGCCCAGGCAATCGTTGAAGCAGTGCGGCACTGGAGGCATTACCTGGCCGGCAGGAGATTCACTCTCCTCACTGACCAATGGTCGGTAGCCTTCACGTTCAACAACACGCAGCAGGGCAAGATCAAGAATGACATAATCTTGTGGTGGAGAATCGAGCTCTCCACCTTTAACTACGAGATCTTGTATCGCCCCGGCAAGCTCAACGAGCCCCCAGACGCCCTCTCCCGAGGTACATGTGCCAGCGCACAAGTGAACCAGCTCCGTGCCTTGCACGAGAGCCTTTGCCATCCGGGGGTCACTCGCTTGTACCATCTAATCAAAGCCCGCAATCTGACCTACTCCGTTGAGGAAGTACGGACAGTCACCAGAGACTGCCAGGTCTGTGCCGAGTGCAAGCCGCACTTCTACCGGCCAGATCACGCGCGCCTGGTGAAAGCGTCCCGCCCCTTTGAACGCCTCAGCGTGTATTTCAAAGGGCCCCTCCCCTCCACCGACTGCAACACCTACATCCTTAGTGTGGTCGATGAATTTTCTAGGTTCCTCTTCGCCATCCCATGCCCGGATATGACGTCTGCCACCGTCATCAAGGCCCTGGATTCCATTTTCGCTCTGTTCGGTTTCCCCGACTACATCCACAGTGACAGGGGATCCTCGTTCATGAGTGATGAGCTGCGTCAGTTCCTGCTCAGCAGGGGTATCGCCTCCAGCAGGACGACCAGCTACAACCCCCGGGGAAACGGGCAGGTAGAGAGGGAGAACGGGACAGTATGGAGGGCCGTCCAGCTGGCCCTACGGTCCAGGAACCTCCCAGCCGCTCGCTGGCAGCAGGTCCTCCCTGACGCGCTCCATTCCATTTGGTCACTACTGTGCACCGCAACTAACAGTACACCCCATGAACGTGTTTTTGCCTTCCCTAGGAAGTCTACATCCGGGGTGTCACTCCCGACTTGGCTCACGACTCCGGGCCCAGTCCTGCTCCGTAGGCATGTCTGGCACCACAAGGCGGAACCCCTGGTGGACAAAGTACGCCTACTCCACGCCAACCCTTAGTATGCCTACATGGAGTTCCCCGACGGCCGCCAGGACACAGTCTCGCTCCGGGACCTGGCTCTCTCAGGTGCTGATCCCATGCCCACGCCCCTTTTTCCCCCCGCGCCACCCTCCTTTTCCCCGGCGCCCCCATATTCGTCCCCACCTGGTCCATCCCTCGTTCCCCTGCCCACACTGGAAGACACGGAAGATTTCGGCTCGGTCTCGGAGTTATCCTGCCAGCAGCCAGCACCAACACTGCCAGCACCTACACCGTCATTGCCATCACCGCCTGTGCCGACATCGCCACCACAGCTACGCCGATCACAGCGGAACGTTCGACCGCCGATTTCACTCAACTGTAACCTGCTAACCGGATGGACTCTTGGTTTTCTTTGTTTGAACCCTTTTGTAAATAGATCATCCTTTGTATTATAGTTACACGTCACCCCCGCCGGACTCATTTTTTACAGGGGATGAATGTGGTGATATCACCACCGTAGATATATGTACTTGCAGTAGGGGGATGTATGGCTGTACCTGTAATACAGGTCCCTCCGGTAAGCCCCTGGCGGCTAGCTCCGCCCACAGGGAGCTAGTGTATAAATATGCGTGTGAGTCACTGAGATCCTATTCTACAGCTGCCGCCAGAGGAATAGCATCACACAGCAATAAAGCCTCGATTGTACATGTCTCGAGTCTTTGTGTGCAATTGTTAGCGCCACAGAGGAGAGATTGAACAGTTTAGGCCTATACTCTCTATTAAGTAGACATGGAGCAGATGCTTCCTCTTGTTAGACATTCTTAGACGAGAGGTCATAATCTTAGAATAGGAGGTAGCAAATTCAAAACAGATTTGAGGAGAAACTACTTCTCCTGAAGGGTTGTGAATTTGTGGAATTCGCTACCCCAGAGTACGGTGGATGCAGGTTCAGTGAGTAAATTTAAAGAGGAGTTAGACAGATTTTTAATTGGCAATGGGTTGAGCGATTATGGAGAACAGGCTGGACAGTAGGGTTGAGACCATGATGGGATCAGCCATGATCACATTGAAGGTGTTTAGGTTCTGGAGGCTAAATTGCCTACTCCTGCTCCTAGTTCATGTGTTCTAGCGGGAAGATGCTCCTTCCCATTTTGCAATCCAGCTCTTGGTCTGTAGCATTGTAGGCAAGAGATGAGGAACATATCAGCCATGATAGAATGGCGGAGCAGACTCGGTGGGCCAAATGGCCCAATTCTGTTCCTATATCTTATGAACTTACGAACTTCCCCCCCCCCCCTTTATTGTCCCACCCTGTACCCAAGCACACACAAGACAAACACACACACACACACACAAGGGAAAGAGGTAAAATGATAGGGATTAAAATGGAAGAAAGAGAGATGAGTGTTCTTGCTGCTGATATTGAGATCGTTGTAGCCGGCTATCTTCCCAGGAGATGGCATGCTGAAACCGCCAGTTGGTTTGATTCTTCTGGCTGGAATGTTCAGGCTGTACTCTGAGATTGTGGGATCCCCAATGGGGAGTCACTTTAACTTGTGTTAACCTGCGCGTCCACACAGAAGATGCACTCAAGGTCTGATCAATTTCTTATTTGTTCCCAGCTTCAGCAGACTGACTAACAGCTTGTCTCAGGTAACCGGAATACCAGAGAAGTAGCTTCCACCAGGCCTTAGAGTGATCTGATAACCTTACAGGGAGAGGAATCTGAAAAGTCGTTCCCCCCCCAGCTTTGTCTTCAGGCTTTAAACATTCAGCAGTTGGATAGAGAGAAGAAATGCTGGCTGCTCCATTTACCTGGAGTGAACCCCAGCTAAGGTATTAGAGTTTCGTCCTTTCTGGGAGAGACATTTAAAAGAGTTCTGTTCAGCACTGAGTTCAATTGGAAACTGAAAGCAAAAACACCCAGTTTCAAAAGGTAAGGGGCATTCCAGAACAATCAGTACCAATCAGCATCAAGGATCTGTTAAGCCCCGGGAACTTACAGTACCTGTTTGGCTGCTAGCCAAGGCCGTCCCAATATGTAATCACTTGATCAAACCAAGCAGCCCTTCTGACCGAGGGGTTTCCTGGGGTCAGACCACGTAGCACATCAGCCAGGGGCGGGGGTGGAGGGCTTCCCATTTTAAAAATTAAAAGTACAGTCCATCTCAAAGGCATAAGCCCCAGCAACTGGCCGCGCATAAAGATTATAAAAACAAAAAATAACAGAAAATAAAGGGAATACACAAGGGAAACCAGGTTTAAACAGGAGGAAATTTACAATATGCATATCCACAATTAATGGAATTCAATGCTATTTGACTTTTTTAACTTGTGTTAATGGTACCAGTTCCCAATATTTGGTTGTTCCACTACTGTCAATGTCAAAATCTTAGAATTAGTGAAACCTAGAGCAAGGAGGCCACTGTGAAGTTAACGAAAAGTACAATTGGGTGGGGATGCAAGACAGACACCTGAACCAATCCACTCAGTTTTCCTTGGGTGGGAGTGTATTAGTCACAGAAGGAGTCATTTTGTTTTGTTTTTATAAATTTAGAGTACTCAATTCTTTTTTTTTCCAATTAAATGGCAATTTAGCGTGGCCAATTCACCTACCAGGCTTATCTTTGGGTTGTGGGGGTGAGACCCTTGCAGACAAGGGCAGAATGTGCAAACTTCACATGGACAGTGACCAAGGGCCGGGATTAAACCTGGGACCTCAGCCCCGTGTGGCAGCAGTGCTAACCATACGCCATCATGTCGCCATATAAGGAGCCATTTTAACTTGTGTAAAATCAGCAAGAACAATATATGTTGCCTAAGTTTCAGGGTGTCATATAAGTTATTGTAAAACCACATATTGGTATTTTCCTATTCCCTCAAAAATTCATATGGTTACTTTATACTGGTGAAATATTTTGATTATCCATTTTTCTCAGTAAATTTTATTTTTTTGCCAAAATAAGTAAAACATTTATTATATGTTGGTTGCCAATTTGAAATTTAATGGAGAAACAACAATTACTCATTCATCACCTCCAAATTACTGCCTCCTGCGACCACAATATATGTTTTCCCCCTGGGAAGAAAGGAGAATCTCAGCCAATATTAATCAGTCAAGTTTTTATCAACAGGATGTTAGCATATGTGAGATCCTGCGAGCAATCTGCCCCCTCCCACACCAAGAACGTTTTGCTTTCAAATCCTTGTAAATGTTTAACAAAACAACTCAGCCAAGAGCTGGCACAAGTCAGCCACTGGACAACATCCAGGTGAATGCCTGCATTCAAACTTGGCATCTCTTCTGAATGCAAATTATTAATCCATTCAATGTAGGAATCCAAACAGAGATGTTGTTATTATTAACTTTTGTTTACTGTTTACCCAACCATGAATGTGTTCCCTTGACTTTAACAGTGAGAAATGTTCGCAGGGTGGCAATTTTGAGCCCTCTGCACCCACCCATGAGAAACTCGGCATGGGCTCAAAATCTGGAGAGAATCGACTAAACTGATCTCTCTGGTGTGAGTGGCTTTTGGAATCTGCACCCCGCACCACCCCTACCACCGACACTCTCTCCAGACCTTCACCCCTCACAGAATATTCACCGGGCTCTGGCGTGATATCGCGCCGGCATCACTTACAACATGTCGACAAAACATGAACTTGGCGGCTCATCCACTGAGGGGCATATCGGAGATGAGCGCTCAGGCAGCCATGATTCCCCAGGCTCTTCACTACTCAGAGCGCACCAGAGAGGATGTGGGGGGGGGGGGGGGGAGTTCAACTTGGGGCCAGTGCTGGGGGTCAGTCACTCATTCTCAGGAGGAAGGGTCACTAGCAGGCCTTTCCTTCCACTTACTTTAGGGGGGTCTGGAGGCTGGCAGGCAGGCATGACTCCCTGTGTCCGACTTGCTGGGCTTGTGATCAAATCACTGCTGAGTGAGTGCCCATCCTTAGTGGGAGTTGAAATACTGAGGTTCAGCACTGGGGGGTGACTGTGAGGGAACTGGGTGGGGTCCCATAAGAAGCCAGGCTGAAACGGCAGAATGGGTTCCTCAGGAATGGCTTGCCTCCCTGCCTCATGAGTAATGAACACCCTTTCACTTGAGGAAGCAAAACTGAACTGTGTATAGAAGCTCACACTCAGACACAACTCTGAGTAGCAAGGGGTTGAGCTCTATTGAATATCAATTGCACTTGCCTCGGAAGTTTGTCTCTCAGGAATAAGTGTCTAGGGCTGTGAACTTCTTCCATCAGACAGAAGATACAAAAGTCTGAGGACACGCACTAACAGATTCAAAAACAGCTTCTTCCCCGCTGTTACCAGACTCTTGAATGACCCTCTTATGAACTGATCTGATCTGTTCACACATGTTCTCTACTGAGTAGCACTACACTCCTGTATGTTTCACCTGATGCCTGTGTCTATGTATTTGCATTGTGTATTTTATGTTTGCCCTATTATGTATTTTCTTTTCATGTACGGAATGATCTGTCTGAACCGTACGCAGAACAATAATTTTCATTGTACCTCGGTACATGTGACAATAAACAAATCCAATCCCTGGAGATGTGTGCTTGTCATTCTCATTGCAGGCTTTACGCTAACCAGCTGTGCCTCATCTGTCACAAGAGGCACTCAATTGATTGGAATGCAATTTTACCTTTCATTGACAACTCAAGAGTGTCAATGATGATAATGCAAAACTAACGAGAACTGCCGCTGATTTGAGTCCCAAGCATTGAACCCCACTGCTCAGTCAAGAGTTCAAATCACACAGGATACACTGGTGTGACCCTGAAAGCAAGGTTCCATGGTGAAGTCTATTATCACTCACCCTGCTACATGTCATGATCGGGGGGTGCGGGGGGGGGCTTCTTTGAGTTGTCCTGTGAGGTTGCAGATGTGGGTCCCATGCATCTGCTCAACAGCCCTGTCACCTAGTTGGGGAGAGGGGGTGGTTCTTGTTGGGGAATGGCCATGAGAAATGTGCCAGTGAGACTCTCGAGTGCCCACCAGTAATCTTGGTGGAGTTGAGAGGGACAGATGTGGGGATGTGCCAGTGTGAGAGGGGAAGGTGAGAGGCTCAGTGGAGAGGCACTCACTAAGGGCACGGTGGCAGTCCCAGAGGAGTAGAGGGGGGAGGGGCTGGCCCTTCTCAGGAATCTTCACCGCTCACTTTGGTTCCCTTCTCTTTTCAGTGCCTGATTTTGGAGAATCATGGGGCCTCTCAAGTTGGCGTTTCTACTACTTGCGATAGAGCAGCAGCAGAGACAGAGACAGAGACAGAGATGTGGCACTGCAAGCAGCCAGGACCAGTGCTCTGCTGAGGGACAGACTGGGCCCGGGGCTGTACAGGAAGCATCACCGCAGAGGGATCAGCCACATTTGAGACTCTACTGGCAAAGGGTCCACTGACATCGGATTTCCTATCTACAGATATCAGAGCCACAATTGTGGAGAAGACTGCGCCTGTCCCGGGGGATGATGGACCACCTTTGCCATGTACTGCAAGAGCTGTCACCACGTGGAATAGAAGGAACACACTACCCGTGGACCTTAAAGTAACTGACGCTCTGAACTTCTATGCAAGCAAATTGTTTCAGGGCATAGAACCGGTGATAGAACATAGAACTGTACAGCTGTGTGCCAAATCTGTGTGACATCTCCCAGTCATCATGACACGTGGGCAGCACAGTAGCATTGTGGATAGCACAATCGCTTCACAGCTCCAGGGTCCCAGGTTCGATTCCGGCTTGGGTCACTGTCTGTGCGGAGTCTGCACATCCTCCCCGTGTGTGCGTGGGTTTCCTCCGGGTACTCCGGTTTCCTCCCACAGTCCAAAGATGTGCAGGTTAGGTGGATTGGCCATGATAAATTGCCATTAGTGTCCAAAATTGCCCTTAGTGTTGGGTGGGGTTACTGGGTTATGGGGATAGGGTGGAGGTGTTGACCTTGGGTAGAGTTCTCTTTCCAAGAGCCGGTGCAGACTCGATGGGCCGAATGGCCTTCTTCTGCACTGTAAATTCTATGTAAAAAATGCATTAAGGAGGTAACCAATGCCCTTTATACAAGGGCCCACCTGTGGCACACGTGGGCCCTTGTGGGCAGCACGGTAGCATAGTGGTTAGCATAGTTGCTTCACAGCTCCAGGGTTCCAGGTTCGATTCCCGGCTGGGTCACTGTCTGTGCGGAGTCTGCACATTCTCCCCATGTCTGCGTGGGTTTCCTCCGGGTGCTTCGGTTTCCTCCCACAGTCCAAAGATGTGCGGGTTAAGTGGATTGGCCATGCTAAATTGCCCTTAGTGTCCAAAAAATGTTAAGGGGAGGTTACTGAGTTATGGGGATTGGGTAGATACGTGGGCTTCAGTGGGGTGTTCTTTGTAAGGGCCGTTGCAGACTCGATGGGCCATATGGCCTCCTTCTGCACTGTAAATTCTATGATTCTATGATTCACATGTATATCAACTTAGAACCGGACCAAGAGAGTCAAGTTGTCAAAGTTGTGGGCTTCGTCCTTGTAGCAGGCATGTCCCAAGCGCAGGGTTTGGTAGACTGCACTGACGTGGCCCAAAGGCCACCATGGCATTATGCTGCGCCATTTATGAACCGCAAGGGATACAATTCCATCAACATGCAGATTGTCTGTTATTGCACAATGCAAATTATGCAAGTGTGCGCCCATTTCCTGAGGAGTGTCCATGATAATTAGATAGTAAGGTGCTGGTTTAGCATAGAGCTAAATAGCTGGCTTTTAAAGCAGACCAATGCAGGCCAGCAGCGCGGGTTCAATTCCCGTACCAGCCTCCCCGAACAGGCGCCGGAATATGGCGACTAGGGGCTTTTCAAAGTAACTTTATTTGAAGCCTACTTGTGACAATAAGCAATTTTTATTTCATTTTTCATTTAATCTTGGAGCACTCTCAGATCCCAGATGTTTTGATGGAGAGCAGCACCTGGAGAGCTAGCTTCTCGATGCCAAGGGGTACTCAATAAGTTGATGGCTGATGACACCAGTGCGGAGGCTACAATCTGAGGCGGAGTCTCGCTACAAACGGTTCATGCTTCAACACACATGTTGGTGGAGCAGGTGATCAGACAGTTGAGGATGCAGTTCTGGTGCCTGGACTGACCAGGGTTGCCAATACAGCCCCCAGTGGGTGTCCCACTTATTGTGGTCTGCTGAACTCTCCACAACTTGGTGCTAAAGAGGGCTGGCAACCTAGAACAGGACTATCACATCTCCTCAGATCAGGAAAAGGTTGAGGAGGACAGTGAGGGGTAACCCATGGTAGAGCAGGAGGAGGAAGGATCTCAGGCCACAGACATGGCCCGATTGGGCCATCGGGCTTGGGACACCCTCACGGTCCCTAAGTTTGGGGACATACAGGACTAGGGATGAGGAAATCTCCTACCCTGGGGATCGTGTTCTCAGCATTATTTTGGTGTCAGTGGCAGGTTGCCGCGATGGTGCCAGATTCCATAGGCAGGCATTAAAACCATTGGCCAGCCCTTGCAAGAGAATAATGATGACTTGCACTGAGGACAGAGCGATGCTCGTCTCAGCCTCAGTGATATGTCTGACTCCTGCCTGCCAGAGAGCTGAAAGCGTCCTGTCAAGGAAAGGACTTATCATGGGGTTTAGAGACATGGGATGAGCTCTCACCTGCTACAGACCCCTTTGAGGTCAGGCATCCTGATGTGTTCCTCCAACTACCCTCCGGGGTGGGTCAGCCTCTCTCCACTTTGTCAGCACACGGCATCCTCATCACTGGAGAAGGCTGGCTGCAATGAGAGGCCTGAGCATTGATGCCAGGGGGTGGGGAATGGGATTGAATTATCGACAACATTGTGCCTTCAGTGAGTCAACAGAGTGGGAGCTGGCAGAGACATAGCGCTGCAATTCACATGCTGCACAGAGATGAGGTGCAGAGTGTGCATGGCGGGTTATGTGGAGCATGTCGCCATGAAATGACAGGGTGGTGAACAAAGTGGTGTTTATTTACAAGTGCCTATTTTGTGTGGTATTTTAAGTAGTGAACTAGTGCCAATGTTCACCCATGGCCATAAGGTTCCACAGTTTCCTACTCTTCCTAACCCTCACACTACATCGAAATGTTTCCCCAGGATCCACAGCTGCCTTCCACGCCCTATTGCCTGAAATGACCATGACGAGCGTTCCCTGGGGGATGTGGACCTTGAGGGTCCAGGTGTACTCTTTGAGCAGCATGGGTGTTGCAATGCTGCCCTCCTCAGTTTGTGCGGCTGGAGGTGTGTTATTAATGGCATTAGTACATTGTGGGGGATAAATTATGCAACATGTTTACTCACATGAGTTGAGCTGCTCGCAGAAAAATACTTTTCGCTGTACCTCGGTACACGTGACAATAAACAAATCCAATCCAATCCAATCCAATGAGGTTTGAGGAATAATTATGTGTCCTTCGGGTTCTCACTTTTGCTCACTGCCCCCACTTTTCTATCAACACAGGCTCCTACCCGGTCAGCTCAAGGGCTTTTTCCTCATGGGGGGTTGAGGGTGCAGAGCTCCTTCATGATAACTGGCGGCAGCGTCTTCTCACACCTGCTACATTCAAGTTTGTCCTGTGGAGACACAGATGGGGAGATTGTAGGTGGATGTCCTGCCAATTCAGATGGTTGAGGAGTGGCATGCATGAGACTGGAGTGGGAGCAGGGATGTGAGGAGCAGAGTTAAGACTGGGAGGGGGGGGGGGGGGGGGCAGGAGGGCAGACGCCCTTGCCATTGCCTCCCTGATTGCCTGCTGTAGAATCTTGCTCTGCTGGTAGTCAGCAGCACCACCTAAAGCTGCAGAGGGCTGTCCGACCTATCTGAATCTCTCCAAATGGAGAAAATTAAATTTGCCACCCAAGGGTAGGAAGATGGCTTCCACAAAACATGGGAGCCATTCACCCAACTGTTCAGGGACCTGTTTGTGATAAGCAAACAAATAAACATGTAGCCTAGAGCCAGGGGAAAGTAACAAAGACATGATAGAAGAGAGGGAAAGGAGGAGGACCATGGGGTGGTGTGGGTTGGGGGCGGGGGGGGGGGGGGGTGTACGAGAGAGTAGCCAAACACAGCAGAAAAGAAAGGGGATCAGCAGAGAGGAAGAGGAGGGGAGAGGATGGAGGGGCGAGAAGGGGGGTAAGGAAGGGGGAGGGGGAGGGTGGGGGGGACAGGGAGGGAAGAAGGACGAGGGAGGAGAACAACGGAGGGGAGTCAGAAGGGAGGAAAGACGAGGGGACACAAACTTGGGGGGAGAGCACAGGAAACGACAACGACCACAACAAGCACAGCAAGGTGAGAGAAAGAAAGAACAGGAAGAAGGAACGACAGGCGGCTGAAGCTGAGGCAAATGGACAAAAACAAAAAAGAAAACTGACCAAGGGTTGCAAGTGGCATCAGGGGCACCATCTAGGTGCCCCCTCCACCGTTTTGCTTGTTTTGCATTAAAAAATTGAAGAAAGTGGGAGGGGAGAAAGCACCCATCCGCCCTCCGCCCTTACTGGCATGTGTAATGCAATGTTTCTCACTTCTTGTTTTTAGTTTTTAGTCTTTTTTATTTATTTTTGGTCTCTTGGTATGTACATTTATAAGTATACCATGTACAAAAGCCGATAAAAACATTTAAAAAAAGACTGGGGCGGGCAGCCTGGGAGGTGGAGGTGGAGAAGAAGAGGGCAACCCGCGTGGTGGCTGGATGAGAGATCACCTTGGAGGTGCAAGAGGGTGGGTGAGGGAGTGCAGTGAGGGACTGGAGGTGGCCGACCTACCCTGGCCACATGAAGAAGGTCATCCATCTTCTTTCTGCACTGCTGCCCCATCCTCTTCTGCAGGGAGCTGTGGCTCACCAAGGCAGATATTGCCTCCAAGGCCGGGGTGGAAACCCTGCTGGTGGGCGACCTCCCAGAGAACAGGTCCAGGATTTTCCACCTCTGCTGTATCCCACAGAAGAGTCTGGCCAGGGCTCCCTCCGTGAAACATGATGGTGGCTTCCATGCTGCCATCCCCCTTCATGGATCTGGGACGAGTGGTGGGTAGTGCTGGGGAGGCATTTATATAGAGCTCCCCAGTGGTTGCAGTGTTTACGTTTCCCCGGGGCAAGCAAATCAGCGGGACGGCACCAAGAGTGTGGTGTGATTCTCACGGGAAGAAAAACTTTCTTCAAGAGGCGTAAGATTTAGTGAGAAATCCCATTGACTCAGTTGGTGTGATTCACTCCGTTTTACTCGCCGGGACTGAAACTTTGCCATTTTTTGTTAAGATACTGCTCCACATCCGCACGGTGATAAATGTTTTAGCAAATCTCAAAATTCTATGTTCATGATGAAAAATTATTTTGGTGGCTTTTTTGCTTTCCTCAAAACTCACTGCTCCTGACCCCGGTAAGTATCTAGTAGTATTTTATTTCAATTAAGCTTTCAAGAGGGTGGCACAGTGGTTAGCACTGCTGCCTCACAGCACCAGGGGCGCGATTCTCCCAAAACGGGAGAAATCGTAAAGCTGGCGTCAAACCCGGGCGGGTTTGACGCCAGCGCGCCCCTTCCCGACCGGGAACCGATTCTGGTCCCCAGTCGGGGCTAGCAGCCCGACGCCGTAGGCTCCGGCATGACGGGCTTAACGAATATCGTTAAGCCCGCTTGCCGGAGTTAGCGCCGGCTGACGCGTCATATGACGTCAGCCGCGCATGTGCGGATTGGAAGACTCAAACCCGCGCATGCGCGGATGATGTCATCGCGTATTTGCGCGAAACCCGCGCATGCGCGGGCCGGGTTGCCCCTCAGCCGCCCCGCGAATGGATACTGCGGGGCGGCGGAAGGAGAAAGAGTGCGCGGGCATCGGGCCCGCTGCCCACGATCGGTGCCCACCGATCGCGGGCCCATGGCACCCTTGGCACGGCCGTGGTACTGCCGTGCCAATTGGTGCCATGGTTATGAAAAGCGAGTTTGTGACGCCGTTTTTACGAACGGCCAGACCAGGTGTGTTTGCCGTTCGTAAAAACGGTGTAAAGGGCTGGGACTTCGGCCCATCGAACAGCTGTGAATCGCTGCCGGCTGTAAAAAAACGGCGGCAGCGATTCGGGTCGGGAGTTGGGCGGGGGGTGGGGGACAATAGCGGGAGGGCGGGAAAAATGTCGGGAAGGCCCTCCCGCTATTCTCCGACCCGTCGTGGGGGTCGGAGAATTTCGCCCCAGGTACCCGGGTTCAATTCCAACCTTGGGTGACTGTGTGGAGTTTGTATTTTTTCTCTGTATCTGTGTTGGTTTCCTCTGGGGGCTCCGGTTTCCTCCCACAGTGCAAAAATGTGTAGGTGATAGGGTGGGAGAGTGGGCCTAGATAGTGTGCTCTAATCGGAGATCGATGGGCCAAATGGCTTCCTTCTGCATTGTAGGGATTCTATAAAGATCAAAAAGACACTCAGCTTCAAAAAAATGGGTTTCCTCTGTGTAACAAATTCATGGGCTCTGCAGTAAATGGTTGCTATGCAATAATCTTGGCATTTACTTATGTCATTGACACAGCAGCATCTTCTAATCAACCCTAAGGAAAAACTAACATTTGATAGATCATCAATGGTAGGAGATTTTAGTTAATAAAATATACTTAAACCTCGATATTCTGCTGAAACAAAGTTCATTACAATATTATATGGTTTATGTTTTATTTCAAATCCCTTGTGTGCAGCTTTCCCTCTCCAAGAAGCTATTTGAACTCATACTCCATGTAAGCGTGTTAACTGCTTTATTTATTCTGCCTTATGAATGTGCCACAATCAGCTGAGAAACAGGCAGGAAGAATGCTACATGGTGTCGATTGGCTGAACAAAATATTGTCAGCGTTACATGTGAAGAATAATCTGATTTACCAGTTGCATAATATTGTTCTCCCTTTTTCATGTTGTCTTTTTATTTCTTTCATGATTTAGAATGTGGACTATTATGAAGATGGAAGGCTTTCTCTTATTCTTGTTTTCATTATTTGAGCTGCAATTGACTGAATAATAATAATAATCTTTACTGGTGTCACAAGTAGGCTTACATTAACACTGCAATGACGTTACTGCTAAAATCCCCGAGTCGCCACACATCGGCGCCTGTTCAGGTACACTGACTTGTGGGAGGAAACCGGAGCACCCGGAGGAAACCCACGTAGACACGGGGAGAACATGCAAACTCCGCAAAGACAGTGGCCCAAGCCGGAATCGAACCCAGAACCCTGGTGCTGTGAAGCAACAGTGCTAACCACTGTGCTGCCGTGTAAAAGTAACTGTAAATCATGGGGAACATTTATTTATTTATTTAAAAATAAATTTAGAGTACCCAATTATTTTTTCCAATTAAGGCCAATTTAGTGTGGCCAGTCCACCTAACCTGTACATCTTTGGACTGTGGGGTGTTGAAACCCACGCAGACACGGGGAGAATGTGCAAACTCCACACAGACAGTGACCCAGGGCTGGGATCGAATCTGGGTCCTCTGTGCCATAGACAGCAGTGCTAACCACTGCACCACCATGCTGCCCTTGGGGAAAATTTAACCACCACTTTGCACCCGGCGCGGATCTGGGAGCGCCCGTTAAATAGCGGGAAAGGCCAAAGTCTTGATTTGCACCAAGTGCAAATCAGTTTACTATGTAACCGGCCCACTCCCGATGCTGATTTCCGGATTCTCAAAATATGGGGCACATATCATTGACCTGAATTTGCATTAATTTCAATCTCTTCAGCGAGATTGAAGTTGAATGTAACGCTCTCCCAGTACTTACCCAGCTGCGCAGCGAGAAATCACGAGGGCTTCGTTTAATACTGCTTTTCAAAAGCATTAAGTTGCGCAATGACTGCTGAGGGGAACTGAGGAGGTGAGTAGCTATTTCCATTTTCCGGCATGTACCTCCAGGTCGGGGGTCATCCCAGGGCTGGGGGGGGGAGGGGCCTGTTTAGCCATGGAATGTTTTTCTCCCTTTTACAGTTCCTTTTACTCTCAGGAATGTACTTTAATTGAGTGGGATTTAATATCCACCTGAACATCCACCATTTCTCCTGAACTATCGCACCCTCAATTATTTGTGCCTAGTCTACTTGGGCCAACTGTTTCCTCAGGCCTGTACAATTACCTCTGCCCTGTGGTGAATGTAATATACCAATAATCCACCAGTGTATTTGTATCTGTGCTATGCTGTTGCCCTTGTGGGCTTCTCCTATGGGCCATTGTATGGCATTATCCATAGGGGAATATGTTGGGGCATGTATGGGCTCTGCCCATGGCTCCTCCCCTTGAAAGGAAGTATAAAGAGCAGTTGACTTGTAGGCGGTCCACAGTATTGTACTAGTCGCAGGCAGGCTCTGTTCTAAGTTGATTAAAGCCACGGTTTACTTCTACTCATGTTTAATCAAATTTAATCAACTTAAATGCAACTATGGAATCGGCCCTCAAACCTGACCGACTGGAACTCGATCCACAGGCTGTGGAGGCAAAATAAATTTTTTTGCACTGGCTCCGCTGCTTCAAGGCCTATCTCGCAGCCTTCTCCATGCCTTCCGTCACCGACGAACAGAAGCTGAGCCTCCTCCACGCACAGGTGAGCCATCGAATCTCTGTTCAGGTCGACGGGGCCTCCTCCTATGCAGACGCCCTCTCGATGCTCGAACGCCTCTATGTACGGTCCGTGAACGAGCTCTACGCGTGACACATCCGAACCACTCGCCACCAGCGTCCCGGGGAATCGCTAGAAGACTACCTACGCGACCTCAAAGTCCTCGCACGCAGCTGCAACTACCATGCCGTTACAGCCATTCAACATATGGAACTTGCCGTCCGAGACGCCTACTGGCGGGAGTTCGGTCCATCTATATGAGACAGCGCCTACTCGAAAAGGGGGCCCTGGACCTGGATCAGACGGTAAAGGTAGCCTCCTCTCTGGAAGTAGCATTCCAGAGCCTTAACGCATTCCCGGCTGACCACGCAGCCCCCTCGTGGACCCCCGACCAAAGACTACCCCTGGCCTGTGCCATGCGGCCACACGGCCATCATGGGGCGCTATGCTGCTATTTCTGCGGCCAGTCCCAACACCGCCAGCAGTACTGGTCGACTCTGGGAGTACAGAGAGCATCATTCACCCGGATATGGTAAGGCACTGCTCGCTCACAATTTTCCCGGCGCACCAAACCATCTCCCTCGCTTCTGGGACGCACTCGGTGCAAATCCGAGGGTGCACTACCGCAACCCTAGCAATACAGGGCGCGAGTATGCTAACTTTAAATTATATGTGCTCCCAGACCTCTGCGCTCCTCTCCTATTGGGACTAGCTTTCCAGTGCAACCTCAGGAGCCTAACCCTGAGGTTCGGGGGGCCCCTACCCCCGCACTCACCATATGCAGCCTCACGACCCTAAAAGTCGACCCTCCCCCACTCTTCGCAAACCAGTCGCTACCAGAAGCAGGCGGTATAGCATACAGGACAGGACTTTTATCAGGTCCGAGGTCCAGCGACTCTTGCGGGAGGGAGTCATCGAGGCCAGCAATAGCCCCTGGAGAGCTCAGGTGGTGGTCGTCAAGACCGGGGAAAAGAACCGGATGGTTGTAGATTACAGCCAAACCATAAACCGGTACACGCAACTCGATGCGTACCCTCTTCCCCGGATTGCAGACATGGTAAACCAGATCGCACACTACCGGGTGTTCTCCACAGTGGATCTGAAGTCTGCATACCACCAGCTCCCAATCCACCCGGGGGACCGCCGCTTCACGGCTTTTGAGGCAGAAGGCCGCCTTTTCCACTTCCTCCGGGTCCCCTTTGGCGTACGGACGGGGTTTTGATGTTCCAAAGAACAATGGACCGAATGGTGGACCAGTACGGGCTGCGGGCCACATTTCCGTACTTGGATAATGCCACCATCTGCGGCCATGATCAGCAGGACCACGACGCCAACCTCCACAGATTTCTCCAAACCGCCCAAACCCCAAAACTCACATACAACAAGGAGAAATGCGTTTTCCGCACAACCAGACTAGCCATCCTCATCTACGTCATGGAAAACGGGGTTCTAGGACTCGACCCTGACCGTATGCGCCCCCTACTGCAACTTCCCCTCCCCCACTGCCCCAAGGCCCTGAAGAGTGCATTGGGTTCTTTTCATATTATGCCCAGTGGGTTCCCAACTGTGCGGACAAAGACCGCCCACTAATCAAGGCCACCATCTTCCCACTGGCAACTGAGGCCCACCAGGCCTTCAGCTGCATCAAGGCAGATATTGCCAAAGCCGCAATGCGTGCGGTGGACGAGTCCGTTCCCTTCCAGGTGGAGAGCGACGCATCAGAGGTCGCTCTCACCGCTACCCTCAGTCAAGCAGGAAGACCGATAGCGTTTTTTTCGCGCACCCTCACCACCTCCGAAATTCGGCACTCCTCAGTCGAGAAGGAGGCCCAAGCCATCGTGCAAGCCATACGGCACTGGAGGCACTACCTCGCTGGTAGGAGGTTTACCCTCGTCACTGACCAACAATCGGTAGCCTTCATGTTTGACAATACTCAGCGGGCCAAAATCAAGAACGATAAGATCTTGAGGTGGAGGATCGAACTCTCCACCTATAATTACGATATAGTATATCGTCCTGGGAAGCTCAACGAGCCCCCAGATGCCCTGTCCCATGGCACATGCGCCAGCGCGCAAGATGACCGACTACGGGCTATCCACGATGACCTCTGCCATCCGGGGGTCACCCGGCTTGTCCACTATATCAAGGCCCGCAACCTGCCCTACTCCACCGAGGAGGTTAGAGCCATGACCATGGACTGCCAGATCTGTGCGGAGTGTAAACCGCACTCCTATCGACCAGATAAGGCCCACCTGGTAAAGGCATCCCGGCCCTTTGAGTGCCTCAGTATCGATATCAAAGGGCCCCTCCCCTCCAATAACCACAATACATATTTCCTCAATATTATTGATGAGTTCTCCCGCTTCCCCTTTGCAATCCCACGTCCACCGTCATTAAAGCCCTACATAGTGTCTCCACCCTGTTTGGTTTCCCCAATTATGTCCACAGTGACCGGAGCTTATCGTTCATGAGCGACAAACTGCATCATTATCTGCTCAGTAAGGGCATCGCCTCGAGCAGGACTACCAGTTATAACCCCAGGGGAAACGGGCAGGTGGAGAGGGAGAACACGACGGTCTGAAAGACCATCCTACTGACCCTGAGATCCAGGAATCTCCCAGTTTCTCACTGGCAGGAGGTCCTCCCCGATGCGCTCCACTCTATTAGGTCCCTACTTTGCACGGCCACAAAGGAGACCCCTCATGACCGCCTATTTGTCTTCCCTAGGAGATCCACTTCAGGGGCCTGGCTTCCGTCCTGGCTGAAGACACTGGCGCCAGTCCTACTCAGAAAGCACGTCAGGAGCCATAAGTCCGATCCACTGGTAGAGCGGGTCCAGCTCCTACACTCCAACCTCCAGTACGCTTATATCGAACACCCCGATGTCTGACAAGATAGGGCCTCCCTCCGGGACCTGGCGCCCGCCGGTTCCACCACCACCACCGCCGCCCCTCCACCATATCCCGCCCAACCTATCGTGACCAGCACCCCCGCCCCTGTATGGCCCCCGCACTCCCTCCCGCCCGCCATCCCACCTTCACCGATCCACAGGAATGAAGCTCCAGAAGAGACGCTCCCGGAGTCCACGTCTGTTACTTCTACTCATGTCTCGATTGAATTGATGGTCGCATCATGCCCAGAGCTAAAACTCTAGTATGGTGCCTTTTCTCGCTCAATCTGAATTGAAATTCCAGCAGTGGGGAACAAAGAGAACAAAGAACAAAGAAAAGCACAGCATAGGAACATGCCCTTCTGCCCTCCAAGCCAATGCCAACCATGCAGCCTATCTAAACTAAAATCTTCTACACTTCCTGGGTCCGTATCCCTCTATTCCCATCCTATTTATGTGTTTGTCAAGATGCCCCTTAAATGTCACTATCGTCCCTGCTTCCACCACCTCCTCCGGCAGCGAGTTCCAGGCACCCACTACCCTCTGTGTAAAAAACTTGCCTCGTACATCTCCTCTAAACCATGCCCCTTGCACCTTAAACCTGTAACCCCTAGTAATTGACCCCTCTACCCTGGGAAAAAGCCTCTGACTATCCACTCGATCTATGCCCCTCGTAATTTAGTAGACCTCGATCAGGTTGCCCCTCAACCTCCGTCATTCCAGTGAGAACAAACCGAGTTTATTCAACCGCTCCTCATAGCTAATGCCTCCTACCAGGCAACATCCTGGTAAATCTCTTCTGCACCCTCTCTAAAGCCTCCACATCCTTCTGGTAGTGTGGCGACCAGAATTGAACACTATACTCCAAGTGTGGCCTATCTAGGTACATGGATTACGGTGGAATGATGATGTGTAGATTAATTTGTTCTTAATCTGGGACAAAAGTTCGGCACAACATTGTGGGCCGAAGGGCCTGTTCTGTGCTGTATTTTTCTGTGTTCTATGTTCTATGTTATATGCCTTGGCAATATGTCGTTGTCCTGATTGCAATATAACTATTAATGTCAGTGGTAACATTTTCAGGTTGTAAGTGAACAAAGAAAAAACAGTTTGGACAATGATGCCCTATCAATTCCGATGAGACGAGGCTAAATGGCTGCTGTTCGGAGAGCACACACATTTATACTCCGCCTACTGGGCGGAGCCAGCAGGCAGGGATCTACCCCCGTACCTGTAGTACAGGGGCCTTACCGTAATACCAATATATACAATATAATACAATAGTGGTGACTACCACATTCACCCCCTGTTAAAAATGAGTCCAGCGGGGATGGTGGAAACTATATACATACAGATTAGTTTTAAAATTACAGAGAAGGTTACAAATTTAGAAGATCGGGCACCTTGATCTGTCGTTGAGACCGCCGCAGTGCTGGTGGCAACTCAGGCGTCGGCTTGGTCTTCATTGACTCTGGCAGCATGTTGAAATCCTCTTCATGCCCAGGTGGGAGCAAGGGGAGGACGGATTGTCCTGGAGCGGGGGCTGTGGCGGGGTGCGCTGGGGGGAGGGAGGGTGGTTCCAGGGCAGAGGGGAGGGTGTGTGGGAACCCAGCTGGTGCCAGGTCCCTGAGGGAGACTGTGTCTTGGCGGCCGTCAGGGTACGCTACGTAGGCGTACTGCGGGTTCGCGTGGAGTAGCTGAACCCTCTCAACCAACGGGTCCATCTTGTGGAGCCGCACGTGCTTGTGGAGGAGGACGGGTACTGGAGTTGCCAGCCACGTTGGGAGCGGAACCCCGGAGGTGGACTTCCTGGGGAAGGCAAAGAGACGTTCATGGGGGGTTTCGTTGGTCGCGGTGCACAGGAGCGACCTAATGGAGTGAAGTGGGTCGGAGAGGACCACCTGCCAGTGGGAGGCTGGGAGATGTCTGGACCGGAGGGCCAGCTGGACGGCCTTCCAGACCGTCCCATTCTCCCGCTCCACCTGCCCGTTTCCCCTGGGGTTGTAGCTGGTCACCCTGCTCGAGGCAATGCCCCTGTTGAGCAGGTACTGGCACAGCTCATCGCTCATAAATGAGGAAACCCGGTCGCTGTGAACGTAGGCGGGTAAACCGAACAGAACGAAGATCGTGTTGAGGGCTTTGATGACGGTGGCAGACATCATATCGGAGCATGGGACGGCAAAGGGAAATCGGGATACTCGTCGACCACATTAAGAAAATACGTGTTGCAATCGGTGGAGGGGAGGGGCACTTTGAAGTCCACGCTGAGGCGTTCAAAGGGTCGGGAGGCCTTCACCAGGCGCGCACGGTCTGGCCGGTAGAAATGTGGTTTACACTCCGCGCAGACCTGGCAGTCCCTGGTGATAGCCCTGACTTCCTCGATGGAGTAGGGCAGATTGCGGGACTTTATGAAGTGATAAAAGCGGGTGACCCCTGGGTGACAGAGATTTTCAAGCAGGGTCCGGAGTCGGTCCACTTATGTGTCGGCACATGTACCTCGGGACAGGGCATCGGGGGGCTCGTTGAGCTTACCGGGGCGATACAAAATCTCATAATTGTAGGTGGAGAGCTCGATCCTCCACCTCAAAATTTTATCATTTTTGATCTTACCCCGCTGTGTGTTGTCAAACATGTAGGCAACCGAACATTGGTCAGTGAGGAGAGTGAACCTCCTGCCGACCAGGTAATGCCTCCAATGGCGTACAGCTTCAACGGTCGCTTGGGCCTCCTTTTCAACGGAGGAGTGCCGAATTTCAGAGGCATGAGGGGTGCATGAAAAGAATGCCACAGGCCTGCCTGCCTGGTTGAGGGTGGCGGCCAGAGCGACATCTGATGCATCGCTCTCGACTTGGAAGGGGAGCATCTTGTCGACCGCGTGCATCGCGGCCTTGGCGATGTTGGCCTGGGTACGGTTGAAGGCCTGGTGAGCCTCGGCCATCAGTGGGAAAGCGGTGGAGTGGATGAGTGGGCGGGCCTTGTCCGCATAGTTAGGGACCCACTGGGTGTTGTACGAAAAGAACCCCAGGCATCGTTTGAGGGCCTTGGTACAGTGGGGAAGGGGGTGTTCCATGAGGGGGCACATGCGATCGGGGTCGGGCCTGAGAACTCCATTCTGAACCACATAGCCAAGGATGGCTAATCAGTTCATGCTGAACACGCACTTCTCCTTGTTATATTTGAGGTTGAGGAGAGTGGCGGTGTGGAGAAATTTGGAAAGGTTAGCATCGTGGTCCTGCTGGTCATGGCCGCAGATGGTGATGTTGTCCTGGTACGGGAAAGTGGCCCGCAGTCCGTACCGGTCAACCATTCGGTCCATCTCCCGTTGGAAGACCGAGACCCCGTTGGTGACGCCGAAGGGAACCCTAAAGAAATGGTAAAGGCGGCCATCTGCTTCAAACGCAGTGTATGGGCGGTCCGTCTTACGGATGGGGAGCTGGTGGTAGGCAGATTTCAGGTCCACTGTCGAGAAGACCCGGTACTGTGCATATCAGATATGCGTGGGAGAGGGTACGCATCGAGCTGCGTTACCAATTGATGGTCTGACTGTAGTCAACGACCATCCTGTTTTCCTCCCCGGTTTTCACCCCTACCACTTGGGCTCTCCAGGGGCTGTTGCTGGCCTCGATGATACCTTCCCGAAGCAGCCACTCGACCTCAGACCTGATGAAGGTCCTGTCCTGGGCGCTGTACTGTCTGCTCCTGGTGGCAACTGATTTGCAATCCGGGGTGAGGTTTGCAAACAGGGAAGGTGGGTCGACCTTCAGGGTCGTGAGGCCGCAAACAGTCAGGGGTGGTAGGGGCCCGCCAAATTTCAGGGTTAGGCTCTGGAGGTTGCACTGGAAGTCCAGGCTGAGTAGCAAGGCAGCGCAGAGGTTGGGGGGGACGTAGAGGCGGAAGCCGCTGAACTCTATGCCCTGGATGGTGAGGGTGGCAATGCAGTACCCCCGGATCGCCATGGAGTGGGATCCGGAGGCCACGGAAATTCTTTGGTTGGCGGGGTGTACCGCGAGGGAGCAGCGCCTTACCGTATCGGGGTGGATGAAGTTCTTAGTGCTCCTGGAGTCCAGAGGCAGGATATCTCGCGCCCGTCGACCTTCACCTTTGTCAATGCGTTCGCGAGGTTGTGCGGTCGAGACTGGTCGATCGTGACCGAGGCGAGACGCGGCTGCTCGTCGGCGGTTGCAAGCGATGAGTGGCTCGATGAGGTGCCCGATAGGCAGGGTTCCTGAGGCGGGTAAGATGGTCCACACGTGTCCTGGGGCAGGCAACATGGCGGCGCCCATTGGTTCTGAGACAAGCAAGATGGCAGCGCCCATGGGCCGCACCTGTCGTGGGTGGAGCAAGATGGCGGCACCCATGGGCGGCACGTGGTCTGAGGAGAGGAAGCTGGCGGCGCCCACTGGCCGCACATGGGGGGTGCCGGGACAATAGCGGTGATTGAGCGGGCCTGGCACACTGCAGCGAAATGTCCCTTCTTGCCACAGGCCTTGCAGAGCATGCTCCGCACCGGGCAGCGCTGCCGGGGATGTTTTGGCTGTCCGCAGAAGTAGCACCTGGGCCCCCCGGGGTTGGTTGGCTGCCGCATGGCGCAGGCGTGGGGTTGGCTGGGGGCGGTCGCTGATGGGGTCCACAATGTAGTGGCCGCTGGTGGGTTCCACGATGCACGGGGGGGGTGGGCCGTGCTGTTGGGGGCATAAGCCTGTACGTCGCGTGAGGCGACTGTGAGCGAGAGCGCTAGTTTCTTAGTCACCACGAGGTCAAGCGTGGCCCCTTCTAAGAGGCGCTGGCAGATGTAGTCAGACCCTATGCCCGTAACGAACGTGTCTCTCATTAGCAGGTTCGAATGTTCAGTGGTCGAAACGGCCTGGCAATCACAGTCTCTCACCAGGGCGAGCAGGGCACGCCAGAAATATTCCACAGACTCCTCGGGAAGTTGGCGCTGCGTGGACAGGATGTGCCTGGCGTAGATCTGGTTGGTCTGCTGAGCATAATTCTCCTTCAGTAGCACCATGGCCTCTGCGTAGGTAGGCGCATCCTGGATGAGGGGAAAGACATTGGAGCTCAGCTGCGCGTACAGAATCTGGAGCTTCTGTGCCTCTGAGATTGGGTCTGACGCAGACACAATGTACGCTTCAAAGCAAGCTAGCCAATGTGCAAAGTCCTATTTGGCGTTGTCTGCTTGAGGATGCAGCTGCAGGCGATACGGCTTGATGCGGAGGTCCAACTCAGAAAAATCTCTGTAATAAATTGATGCACTATCAGTTACGACGAGACGAGAGGAGAATGTAATCGAGGTTTTATTACACAGAGTTGTGTGGCCTCCTACAGCAGTTGGCAAAATGGCTGCTGTTCGGAGAACACACACATTTATACTCCGCCTACTGGGTGGAGCCAGCAGGCAGGGATCTACCCCCGTACCTGTAGTACAGGAGCCTTACCGTAATACCAATATATACAATATAATACAACAGTGGTGACTGCCACAGACAAGTTTTCTTATTTCTCAGTTTCATTTTAAGGTGTATAAGACCAGTTGAGACCAGAAGCCCTCTTTCCCAGTTTTTACTGTTTTTTAAATTCTGTTTGAGGAACACAAATAGACCGGTGAAGCTCAAAACTGAAAAAAGGTCCCAAAGGCCAGTAAGCCGGATTGCTGGATCTACCAGGTCCAATATGCGGTCTCTGATAGAAATATTTATAATCTAGTGTTAGCCATCTCTTTTGGTGTGTTTAGAACCTTCCAGAGACAATAGCACCTCCCTTCATTTACCTTGATTCACTTTGATAGAGAAAGTGAGAGATAAGGCAACCTGAGTAAAAAGAGCCCTTTGAGTTTATTTTCGCCTCCCTGTGTTTGAATCCATCACCTCAAACTCAAATTATATTTTGATCCAATTCCAAACGCATACATTGTAGAAGCCGCACCGGGGAGACAGCAGGAACATGGCAGGATAGAAGTGACTAGTTTATTACGGTAGTACTACCACCACTACCACTACTATTACTAGCACTACTACCACTCTACTACTACTACCACTACTACCACTATTACTACTACCACTACTACTACCTCTACTACCACTATTACTATTACCACTACTATCACTACACTACCACTACTACCACTATGACTACCACTACTACTACTACCACCAATATTACTACCACTACTACAACTACTACTACCACTACTACCACTACCACAACCACTACTACTATCACCATTGCAACCACTACTACTATTACTACCTCTACTACTACTACCATTACTACTACCACTACTATCACTACTACTACCACTATTACCACTATTACTACTACCACTACTACTGCTGCTACTACCATTGCAACCACTACTACTATTACTACCTCTACTACTACTACTACCATTACAACTGCCACTACTTCTGCCACTACCACTGCTACTACCAATAGTACCACTATTACCACTACTACTACTACCACTAATACCACTACTACTACCACTAATACCACTACTACTCTTTGCACTACTACCACTACCACTACTACCACCATTGCAACCACTACTACTATTACTACCTCTACTACTATTACCATTACTACTACCATTACTCCAACTACTACCACTAGTACCACTATTACTACTACCACTACCACTATTACTGCTACTACAACCATTGCAACCACTACTACTATTACTACCTCTACTACTACCATTACTACTACCACTACTACCACTACTACTAGTACCACTACCACCACTACTACTACCAATCCAACCACTACTACTATTACTACCTCTACTATTACTATGACCATTTATACTACCACTACTAATGTCACTACCACTACTACCAATAGTACCACTACTACCACTACTACTACCACTAATACCACTACTACTACCACTAATACCACTACTACTATTTGCACTACTACCACTACTGCTACCAATACTACTACCACTACTACTACTACTAGTAGCCACTACTACTATTATTACCACTACTACTACTACCACTACTACTACCACTACTACCTCTACTACTACTACTACTACCACTGCTACCACTACAACCACTACTACTACCAGTACTATTACTACCACTACTACCACTACCAATACTACTACTGCCACTACTACCAGTACTATTACTACCACTACCACTAACACTACTACTACCACTACTACTACCACTTCTACTACTACCATTACTACTACTAGCACTACTACCACTACTACTACCACTACTACCACTACTACTACCACTACTACTACCACTACTACCACTACTACTACCACTAATACCACTACTACTACCACTAATACCACTACTACTATTTGCACTACTACCACTACTGCTACCAATACTACTACCACTACTACTACTACTAGTAGCCACTACTACTATTATTACCACTACTACTACTACCACTACTACTACTACTACCTCTACTACTACTACCACTGCTACCACTACAACCACTACTACTACCAGTACTATTACTACCACTACTACCACTACCAATACTACTACTGCCACTACTACCAGTACTATTACTACCACTACCACTAACACTACTACTACCACTACTACTACCACTTCTACTACTACCATTACTACTACTAGCACTACTACCACTACTACTACCACTACTACCACTACTACTACCACTACTACTACCACTACTACCACTACTACGACCACTACTACCACTACTACTGCTGCCACTACTACCACTACTGCAACCACTACTACTACTGCTACCACTACTACCAGTACTACTACTACCGCTACCACTACTACCACTACCATTGCAACCACTACTACTATTACTACCTCTACTACTACTACTACTACCATTACTACTGCCACTACCACTGCTACTACCAATAGTACCACTATTACCACTACTACTACTACCACTACTACTGCCACTAATACCACTACTACTCTTTGCACTACTACCACTACTACTACCACTACTACTACTACTTCCACTACTACTACTACCACTACTACCACCATTGCAACCACTACTACTATTACTACCTCTACTACTACTACCATTAGTACTACCACTACTCCAACTACTACCACTAGTACCACTATTACTACTACCACTACCACTCTTACTGCTACTACTACCATTGCAACCACAACTACAATTACTACATCTACTACTGCCATTACTACTACCACTGCTACTACTACCACTACCACCACTACTACTACCAATCCAACCACTACTACTATTACTACCTCTACTGCTACTACAACCATTTCTACTACCACTACTACTGTAACTACCACTACTACCAATAGTACCACTACTACTACTATCACTAATACCACTACTACTAATACCACTACTACTATTTGCACTACTACCACTACTGCTACCACTACTACTGCCACTACTACTACTACCATTACAGCCACTACTACTATTATTACCTCTACTACTACTACCACTACTACTACCACTGCTACCTCTACTACTACTACTACTGCTACCACTACAACCACTACTACTACCAGTTCTATTACTACCACTACTACTACCACTACCAATACTACTACTGCCACTACTACCAGTACTATTACTACCACTACTACTACCACTTCTACTACTACCATTACTACTACTAGCACTACTACCGCAACTACTACCACTACTACTATCACTACTACCACTAATACTACTACTACCACTACTACTACTACCACTACTGCTACCAATACTACTACCACTACTACTACTACTAGTAGCCACTACTACTATTATTACCACTACTACTACTACCACTACTACTACCACTACTACCTCTACTACTACTACTACTACCACTGCTACCACTACAACCACTACTACTACCAGTACTATTACTACCACTACTACCACTACCAATACTACTACTGCCACTACTACCAGTACTATTACTACCACTACCACTAACACTACTACTACCACTACTACTACCACTTCTACTACTACCATTACTACTACTAGCACTACTACCACTACTACTACCACTACTACCACTACTACTACCACTACTACTACCACTACTACCACTACTACTACCACTAATACCACTACTACTACCACTAATACCACTACTACTATTTGCACTACTACCACTACTGCTACCAATACTACTACCACTACTACTACTACTAGTAGCCACTACTACTATTATTACCACTACTACTACTACCACTACTACTACTACTACTACCTCTACTACTACTACTACCACTGCTACCACTACAACCACTACTACTACCAGTACTATTACTACCACTACTACCACTACCAATACTACTACTGCCACTACTACCAGTACTATTACTACCACTACCACTAACACTACTACTACCACTACTACTACCACTTCTACTACTACCATTACTACTACCAGCAATACTACCACTACTACTACCACTACTACCACTACTACTACCACTACTACTACCACTACTACCACTACTACGACCACTACTACCACTACTACTGCTGCCACTACTACCACTACTGCAACCACTACTACTACTGCTACCACTACTACCAGTACTACTACTACCGCTACCACTACTACCACTACCATTGCAACCACTACTACTATTACTACCTCTACTACTACTACTACTACCATTACTACTGCCACTACCACTGCTACTACCAATAGTACCACTATTACCACTACTACTACTACCACTACTACTGCCACTAATACCACTACTACTCTTTGCACTACTACCACTACTACTACCACTACTACTACTACTTCCACTACTACTACTACCACTACTACCACCATTGCAACCACTACTACTATTACTACCTCTACTACTACTACCATTAGTACTACCACTACTCCAACTACTACCACTAGTACCACTATTACTACTACCACTACCACTCTTACTGCTACTACTACCATTGCAACCACAACTACAATTACTACATCTACTACTGCCATTATTACTACCACTGCTACTACTACCACTACCACCACTACTACTACCAATCCAACCACTACTACTATTACTACCTCTACTACTACTACAACCATTTCTACTACCACTACTACTGTAACTACCACTACTACCAATAGTACCACTACTACTACTATCACTAATACCACTACTACTAATACCACTACTACTATTTGCACTACTACCACTACTGCTACCACTACTACTGCCACTACTACTACTACCATTACAGCCACTACTACTATTATTACCTCTACTACTACTACCACTACTACTACCACTGCTACCTCTACTACTACTACTACTGCTACCACTACAACCACTACTACTACCAGTTCTATTACTACCACTACTACTACCACTACCAATACTACTACTGCCACTACTACCAGTACTATTACTACCACTACTACTACCACTTCTACTACTACCATTACTACTACTAGCACTACTACCGCAACTACTACCACTACTACTATCACTACTACCACTAATACTACTACTACCACTACTACTACTACCACTACTACCACTACTACGACCACTACTACCACTACTACTACTGCCACTACTACCAGTACTACTACTACCACTACCACTACTACCACTACTACTACCACCATTGCAACCACTACTACTATTACTACCTCTACTACTACTGCTACCATTACTACTACCATTACTACCACTACCACTACTACCACTACTACCACTAATAATACTACCACTACTACTACGACCACTACTACCACTACTACTGCCACTACTACCACTACTACTACCACTACTACTGCTACCACTACTACCAGTACTACTACCACTACCACTACTACTACTACTACTACCACTACTACCACAACTACTACCACATCTCCACTACTACCACTACTACCACTACTACTACCACTACTACTCCCTGCCCCCCAATTACCGGGGGAGTTCATACTCAGCTGTATAAGGGAACAATCTAATGGAGCACAGTCCTTGGCTCCCAAGGGGGTTATAACATACATAATTGCAGTTTCAATCAATTAGATTAAGGTAATTACACTTCTTGTGCCACATGTGAGCCCTGTTTCATTTGTACCTGTGAAAGAACTGTCATATCTCACCCTCACCAGTGAGCGTCTCTCTGTTTACTTTCAGCCAATTAGTTAACAGAAAGATAAGGTTATATAAGAGCTCAGTAAAAATCTTTACAATTTTGAACAATGTTCTCAGATACTCTGGCCACATGTAGCAAATGTTATGCTGTTGATTATTACAGCTGTACAATACTGAGTTGTGTGAAAGTTGTAGTAGTGGGTATGAGTATCGATGTCACTCACTGGGTCACCATTTATCATTCATCCCTAATAGAGCAAGGAAAAATCAACTATTTCGCTGTTAGACAGGAATCACACTTCAGGCTGCGACTATGTTGAGCAGAATATAATTCAGTTGGTTGGTTTTTTGGTGATCTGGAAGCTGAAGGGCCATTTGCTCAGCAGAACAAGAAAAATAGTCCATCATTTGTTATCCACTCTTCCTGTTCTCACGGGGTGCCATAATTGCCTCTTAAAGATCTGCAGGGATAGCCTTCTGAAGAAAGCTGTTTGATTGCTCTTAAAATTCACACAACAGTTGAGGTGTGTGAGCAACTGACCGCGATGCATGGCTGTCAATCGAAGTTGAAATGTACAAATCTGGAAAGCTGGGATGGTGCAGCAACATCCAAAAGATTTTATTCCAATAGATCTATTGCAATTGAAAGGAATGGCATGATGATGTAAAAGGAGGGATTACAGGAGATTAGCTATGAGCCAAAAGGTCTACTCAATGTCCAGACACTGGGTTTGATTCTTCCCACCCTCACGCCGAAATCATGGCCGGCGCAGGGCGGAGAATCCACATTCACACCGTATTTGGGCCCGGCGCTAGTCCGGCAAATCTCTGGGCCCTGAAAATCAACGTGACCGCAGAGTACACCGCGCGACGGGGGGCCCATTGAGAAAGGCCCGCCCAGCAATCCTCCGTTCCCAACCGGCCGAGTTCCCAATGGCGTAGAACTAACTACCTATTGCCGGTCGGGATGCTGGCGTGGCAGCTGAGGATTCAGTCCGTGGCCGCCCCGGTTGGGGCGGGAGCATCGGAGGACAGGGGGGTCCTTATAGGCGGCCGGGGATTAGATCCACGTGGTTTGATGCCCAGGCGCATGGCCGATCAGGGGGGAGGTCTCCTTTCTCTGACTGGCTCCGCGGTCCAAATCCGCCATGGAGCTCAGCGTGGCCGCTGGAGGCAGCTTCCGTGTGCATACCACGGACTCTGAATCGGAAATGCAGGGGCCCGTATAGTACATAGAACATACAGTGTAGAAGGAGGCCATTCAGTCCACCGACCCACTTAAGCCCTCACTTCCACCCTATCCTATAACCCAATAACCCCTTTTAACCTTTTTGGTTAGTAAAGACAATTTATCATGGCCAGTCCACCTTACCTGAACATCTTTGGACTGTGGAAGGAAACCAGAGCACCCGGAGGAAACCCACGCAGACAGGGAGAGAATGTGCAGACTCCGCACAGACAGTGATCCAGCGGGGAATCGAACCTGGGATCCTGGCGCTGTGAAGCAGCAATGCTATCCACGTGTGCTACCGTGCTGCTCTAGCAGGGATGGTGCAGGTATCTGCAGCTAAAGTTGCGAGATTTACTCCGGGTCCCTGCTAGCCCCCTCAGGGCATTGGATTAGTTCATCTTTTTTACAGAAATTTCGGGAGTAAAACTCCACCGTTTTTATGCTGGCGTGGGGGCATAGTGTGATATTGGGAGAATCCAGCCCACAGTGTTTGGAAATGGCGGGTGACAGATAGTAAGCATGGTAAGAGTCAGAGTGCAGAAACGAACATGCCGAGATTTATTGATTCTTTTCCGTTTCCCAACTCTCCTAAATATCAATTCTGATAATATAGAGGCAGCTTAGTTTTGAAGAAATTAGTTTTTTTTTAAAACTGGTGCGTTCAGAACCAGAACGTTTTGGCTAACTGTGGGCTGGATTCTCCAATCCCGCGGCAGAGTATGCACGCCGTCGTAAACGCCGTTGCGTTTTACGACGGCGTGAACGGGCTGCCCCCACATCTAATTCTGGCCCCTACGGTTGGTCAGCAAGGCACTGGAGCAGTTCGCGCTGCTCCAGCTGCAGATCCCGGCACGAACTGTGTGTGCCGTGGGATCCACGCATGCGCAGTTGCGCCGGCGGCAACGAGGACATGCACAGTGGCCTCCTTCAAAGTGCCGGCCCCGACGCAACATGGCGCAGGGCTACAAGGGCCGGTGCTTAGGAAAGGAGAGCCCCAGCCACAGAGGCCGGACCGACGATCGGTGGGTTCCAATCGCGGGCCAGGCCACATCGGAGGACCCCCCCGGGGTCGGACTCCCCCTGCCCCCCCCAGATTATTGATCTGGGGACATGAGTTCAAATTCCCATCACGGCAGCTGGGGGAATTTAAATCTAATTAATTAATAAATCTAGAATTAAAAGCTAGACTCAGTAATGGTGAGCATGAAACTATTGGGCCGCATGCAAATCCATTTAGTTCATAAATGTCCTTTAGGGATGGAAATCTGCTGTCCTTACCCACTCTGGCCTACTTATGACTGCACGCCAATGTGGTTACTCCTAACTGCCCTCTGAAGTGACCTAGCACACCATTCAGTTGTAAGTGGTTCACCACTAACTGCTCCAGAGCAATAAGAAATGAGCAAGAAATGCTGGCCTTGCCGATGACTTTCACATGCTGAGAATTAATAAGTAAAACTGGAAAATATTGGGCTGGATTCTCCGCCCCACCATTTCTGCCTCGACCCGCCGGCGAGATTCTCCATTACTCCGGCCGGTCAATGGGGTTTCCCATTGTGGGGCAGCCCCACGCCATCAGGAAACCCCCGGGCGTCACAAAAAACGGAGAATCCCGCCGGCAGGGAAACCCAGCCATGATTCGTCACAAGTTTGGTCAGCACAAAATCTTATTGTACAACACCAATCTAGTATTAGAAATGTGAAAGGAATTACATGAAATTGTTTAAAATATCAGATGATATTGACGAAGGAAAACAGTTTGATATTGCAAAGTGTACTGAGGCTAGTGAAGATAAATAATTTGGTGAAAAACTAATTTAGAACAGATTAAAAACAACATTTTCAGTCGGAGTGATTAAGTATTAGAGAAGTGGTACTTGGACTCCATTTTTATTTAGGAGCCCATTTTGTGGTTAAAAGACTTTTCTGGCCAGAATTTAATGTTTCCCCTGTGGGGGGTTTGATGACAGGGAATTTAATCAGGGGAGGGTTGCAGGTGGGGATTCAACCACCTTTCTATCTCCACTCTTGTGGACAGCTTTCCTGCCCCATAGCCAATTGATGCCATTCAGTGGGCAATTAATGCTGGTATTAACCCAATGATGTGGGGCATTGGCCATCTGAGGAGAAACAAAAGCCAACATGGTTACTAATAGGCTCCCAAGGTACCCCTCATTTAAAGGCAGTCAGTGCTTGATTGAGGGACGGGAAGTGGAGGTGCCACTCAGAGCCACTGCCCTACCCTTACTACCTCTCCCACTTTCCCTGTGACCCCCTCCCGCTATCATTCACCTGTGGCCTGAGATCCAACAATGGCCCTGGGCCTTGGGTACATGTCATGCCAACAGGAAACACTGCCTTCCGAGTTGCGCTGCTGCTTAATAGAGCTTCCGGCCTCTGATTAGCCAGTAGATTTTGGTGTGCAGGACTTCTATCCCTGGGGTTCTGGGTCCTGGGAAAGGCCCACCGTCATCTAGTTAGGTACCTTATGTGTTGTTCCTTGTGTCTTAATAAAGCTCGTAGTCTCAAAGTTGGAGAAGATGCTTTATTGTGAATTTGTTCTGTCTTCAGAGCTTAACTTACAGCTACCTCAAATGCTGCCTGCCTGTCCTGCTTCCAAGTCCCCCTTCTGTGAAGTGTGCCCTCACTTCCTGTCCCTCTGTATTTATAGCTCTCCCGTGCTCCCTCTAGTGCTTGCTCAGTTGTATTGCATCTACACTGATACACAAACACCACATCCCCCTTTTTTCTTTACATATTTTCTGTTAAAGAAAATTGTAGAAAACAGTTAGCTTACTTACAATATGTGTGTCTATACAAGTGATGGTGCTATTGCATATTTTACAAAGCCAATTTATATTTATGAGTCCAATCATAATATAAATATTTATGAGTCCAAACTTGATGAATTTGTTCATTGAGTTTTTTCTTTTTCGTTGTTGACGTGGTGATATCGATATTGCAACTCCGTTGTCAATGTTATCGGTGTTCTTGTTATTTTAAGTAACCAATACATCATCCCGAGGTGTTTGCATGTTCGAACCACTGATGTTGACTGACATGGACTTTTTTCTGTGCTTGTGGTATCGATTTAGGATGTCATCTGCCTTGAAAGCTAGTGTGCTTGCTTGTTCTGGAGCAGATGTGAGTTTGTGAGATTCGTTGTCATCCCCTGGCATGTTTGTAGTCTTGTCATTGTTTTGCAGTGGCATTGTCCTTCATGTGCAGAGTTGTACCATTTTGTACAAGTCATTGTTTCATTGCTGTCGTTCCTGTCTTTGTTGTTTTCGTTGTCGTTCTTGTTGCTGTTTTTGTCTTTTCTGTCTTTGTTGTTGTCGCTATCTTTGTTATGCTTCTTGTTGGTTTTGTTGTTCTTTTTGTAGTTTTTGTCGTTGTGCTTGTAGTTTTTGTTGTTGCTGTTGTTGTTCTTGTTTCTGCAGTGCTTCTTGCGATTTTTGTTGTTCTTATCACGCTTCATGTTGCTTTTGTTCTCGTTTCTGCTGTGCTTCTTGTGGCTTTTGTTTTTCTTGTTGTGCTCAATGAGTGTCCCGTGTGGATAACTTGAGTCATTGTCACAGTTATTGGTGCGACTGTTCTTTGTGGTGTCTGTTACATTGAACATTTCATCTAGAGAATGGTGAGAATGATCTGATGTTGCATTGATGCTGGTGACATCAGTCATTTGTGGTGGATTTGCTTCCTCTTCCTTGCTTCCTTGGGGCTCCTCTTCTGGAGTAATTTGTGGTGGATTTAATTAATCTCCTTTGCTTTCTTGGTGCTCATCTTCTGGAGTTAAGTTCTTCACAATTTCATTTTCTTGTTGGTCTTGGTGCTCCTCTTCTGGAGTCAAAACCTTCATGATTTCTATTGACGTGGTCTCTCAGGAGTATTTGCTTGCTCCCATTTTGGAGTCTTTTAACGAGCTGTCTGTGGAGGCTCGCATCACTCTCGTTGTGGAGTCTTTCATCACTCTCACTGTGGAGCCTGTCATCGCTCTCTCTGTGGAGTCTTTCTGTGCTCTCTGTGTGGCGTCGTCTTCGTATTGGGTATTGCTGTCATCCAATATATCGACGACCTGCCATGGCACCATGGTGTTGGATTCATCTACCACGAGTAGATTGGTGTTGAGCTTTGCGACCGTGTCGCTGATGCTGTGATCAGCATATCCGAATAACTCAGCCATGTCTGAGTAGTATTGTTCGAAAAACAAATCATCTTTTTTTGCTTCGGATTTGGTATCGTTGTCTTCATCATTTTTTGCATATCCGAATAACTCAGCCATGTCTGAGTAGTATTGTTCGAAAAACAAATCATCTTTTTTAGTTTCGGATTTTTTTTGTTCTCTTCACTTTGGGTGGTGAAGACTGCTTTTTCCAAGGTGTTGTGAGAGTTATTTTCAACTGCTGGTTTAAGTTCAGGCGTTTTTCTGTCTTCTGAGGCAAGAAAATTTGGTTTTACAGCTTTAAGTATCTTGTTTTCAATTTTCGGGCATTTCCCTTTTAAGTGGGCGTGGTCCGGATCCTCAGACATCATGACACTCGTGACGTCATGCGTAGGAATCAATCGCGCATGTGCAAATCGGCCTTCCTTTACTGTGTGGTTTTGTGTCCACTGCGCATGCAACAAAAACTTTTTTAAACTGCGCATGCGCACCTTGCGCATGCGCAGAATGCAAAACGGGTGATTGTAACTGCGCATGCGCAGCTTCTGTTTCCTGTCCATGCGCAGACACAGATTTTCGTCCGTTGTAGCCCCGAGACTGTAAAATGTGCTCCGACGCCATTTTACAGCGGATTTCAGCGTTCTTTACCTTTGAAAAGTGTAAGTTACCTTTTCCTTTCGATCTGAACTGGACCTCAGCGTTTTGTCTCTGTGAAAAATTCTAGTTACTTCTTCCTTTTGATCTCAACTGGATTTCAGTGTTTTGTCTTTGTGAGAAGTTCAAGTTACTGTTTCTTTTTGATCTGTACTTTTCACTCGCGATTTCTGGACTGAACCCTTTCTGTTCTGATAGTGATTGTTTCAGTTATGCATCACTCAGACCCTGTGCAGTTTGGCCTCTGAGCATACAGTACTGTTAAAATTCCATACAGTACTCTTCAATTTTTTTTAGTATTATTTGTAAGTTGTTGCTTCAGCTTTCGAGTATTTAAAGCCATTATATACTTTTCGAGCTGCAGGTCCTGCGATGAGCAGTGCTATTTTCATTTTGTCTGAGGCTGCTGCTAAATCATTAGCTACGATATATATATCAAACACTTGTTTAAATCTTTTCCAGACATTACTTTCATTACCGGTTAGGTCCAGCGGAGGTGGGGTTCCAACCCACATCATCGAATAAGCGAGGTCTTCCCAAGTCCAATGCCCGGTAGGAGTTCTTCTTGCCATTTTGGTCTTTCTGTGTCTGCAGCTGAGTTGTCTTGTAGTAAGCGTCTGAAGTCACTCCTTGGTACCATGTGTTGTTCCTTGTGTCTTAATAAAGCTCGTAGTCTCAAAGTTGGAGAAGATGCTTTATTGTGACTTTGTTCTGTCTTCAGAGCTTAACTTACAGCTACCTCAAATGCTGCCTGCCTGTCCTGCTGCCAAATCCCCCTTCTGTGAAGTGTGGCCTCACTTCCAGTCCCTCTGTATTTATAGCTCTCCCGTGCTCCCTCTAGTACTTGCTCAGTTGTATTGCATCTACACTGATACACAATCACCACACCTGAGTTCCATTTTATTTGGTGGGCCTTCCTAAAAGAGGTGACGTGAGCCTCTCCAGCTGGAGGGAGAGAATAAAATTTGCTCAATAAAATACCACCCTCAGAGTTTGAGGTTAAAGTACTTAAATTGGTTGAAGTTGTCTGAAATTGCATTTGCCTCATGTTAACCTCTTCTGAATTCCTTAATTTTGATTTTCTATGACTTGCATACCCTCAGATAACGACACTTGAAAAAGAAATACAAGATCCAGCTGCTGATGTCAAGATAACTACCACCATCTACAGGAGAAAACATGGGTCTGCAGAATAACCACTGCACAGTTTAAACCCAGAGAATAGGAGGCATAACAACTGTTTATAATGTCACCATCACTATTCTGTTCATGTTTGGAAGTTGTGTGGTTGTGCATGATCTACAATCAATTGTTTACTTGTTACATAAGAGCATGTTTGTTAGTAAAAACCTTAAGGGCACGAATCTCAAGAAAGATTTCTAAGTGTGGTAGCGAGCAGGAACTGCCACGAGCTTCCCGGTGCTCGGTAATGCTATTCAACATTAATTGGTCCATTTAACGAGGCCTCACGGGCTTCATGCCGCAAATGAAGGCTCACCAGCCAATTCGCCAGACCGCGCTCATCAGCCCCCCGCTAACAAGGTCAAGCAGCATTTAAACAGCACTTGCTCAGCCAACCCCACTCAGCTCACAGCCATGTTGCTGAGATGAACGGCCCCAACTTTTCAAGAAGGGGACCTGGGGAGGCTCCTAGATGTGGTGGAGGCAAGGATAGATATCCTGTTCCTCGAGGGTCCCGGAGGGTGAGCCACAGGGCAGTCAGTGACCGCTCGGACAAAGTGGCGGCAGTTGTAAGCTCGGGAGTGTGACCAGGAGGACTGGCGACCAGTGCCGCAAGAATGTCAATGACTTACACTGGGCAGCACAGGTGAGTTGACACCACCCCGCCCATTGAAACCGTCCTAACCCCCAACATGACTGATGTGTTGGGTAAGCTGGGTCTGCAAGGACTGCGTTTGATGCAGTGTAGAGAGAGACAGTCTTCCAACACTTGAAGAAATGCAACTCGAATTTATTGAACTCTTAACTATCATACATACTTTAACTGTGGGTTGACACAATGCTGATTTGACTGAAATTAAATGAAATTAAATGAAAATCGCTTATTGTCACAAGTAGGCTTCAATGAAGTTACTGTGAAAAGCCCCTAATCGCCACATTCCAGCGCCTGTTCGGGGAGGCTGTTACGGGAATTGAACCGTGCTGCTGGCTGCCTTGGTCTGCTTTAAAAGCCAGCTCCTTAGCCCTGTGCTAAACTAGCCCCTAATTGCATGAACCTTGGAGTATTTTTCAGCATCATGGTGTATCTGTCGAGAGGAAATCAGCAGTCCAAAGGCCAATATTGGTTGGTATTTGTTACAGATGGTGGTTTGAGGGGGGAAGTAAGGGAAGGTGGGGATAGTGGGGTGGCACCATCAGTATAATGGGGCACTAGTGTACACTTGGACGAGGAACATTAAAATATCCTCAACACAACCAGTCTGGCACCTCTGGCTTTCTGTTCTGCAATGTGGGTCGACCACCAATCCCATGCCCCATCCCCCTAGAGATGTCCTCCACCCTGCCTAATCAGGGTAAAAACATTAAGGGCACGAATCTCCAGAAAGATATTTAAGTGTGGTAGCGAGCAGGAACTGCCACGAGCTTCCCGGTGCTCAGCAATGCTATTCAACATTAATTGGTCCATTTAACGAGGCCTCATGGGTTTCATGCCGCAAATGAAGGCTCACCAGCCAATTCGCCAGACCGCGCTCATCAGCCCCCCGCTAACAAGGTCAAGCAGCATTTAAACAGCACTTGCTCAGCCAACCCCACTCAGCTCACAGCCATGTTGCTGAGATGAACGGCCCCAACGTTTCAAGAAGGGGACCTGGGGAGGCTCCTAGATGTGGTGGAGGCAAGGATAGATATCCTGTTCCCCGAGGGTCCCGGAGGGTGAGTCACAGGGCAGTCAGTGACCCCTCAGACAAAGTGGTACCCCACGTGCCACATAGCCCGCCCACCCACAGGATGTGTGAAGTGCTCACTTAACCGCAATTGTCAGTTCCCGAATAGCAGTAGTCTTTAGCTGCACGTAAAGAGGCCTCTGTGGTGAGTGGGAGTTGTAGGTGGTTGGTGGGACAGACAGGCAGGACCTGGGTTGCCCCCTCAATGGAAACACATGGCCCAGGGGTTGCCATGGTGGACCTGCGCATGTCCGCCCCCCCCCCCCCCCCCCCCACTGCCCCACAGGGAACCTCCCCAGCACCAACACCCATAGCCCCTCATGACAGCCCACCCCAACAGGGGGTGCAACCCCCCCCCCTCCCCCCGTCGGTGGCCCCATCACACCCCTCCCCGAGCTCAGGGGTAACATGCCCAGTGCCCCCTGGCTCATTGCCTGTGAGGGATGATGGCTACTCACCTCCTCAGTTCCCTGCAGCAGCCCATCCGCCTGGTTCACGTTTTTCAAAATGAGTACTAATCAGCGCCAGCGTGACCACTTATTGGGGAGGCCGATGAATGACGGGAGGCCGTTGGATAGAATCATAGAATTTACAGTGCAGAAGGAGGCCTTTCAGCCCATCGAGTCTGCATTGGCCCTTGTAAAGAGCATCCTACTTAAGATCACACCTCCACACTATCCCCATAACGCAGTAACCCCACAAAACCTTTTTGGACACTAAGGGCGATTTAGCATGGCCAATCACCTAACCTGCACATCTTTGGACTGTGGGTTAAACTGGAGTACCCCAGAGGAAACCCACGCACGCACGGGAAGAACATACAGACTCCACACGGACGGTGACCCAATCCGGGTATCGAACCCGGGTCCCTGGCGCTGTGAATCAACTGTGCTAACCGTTGTTACTATGCCGCCCACGATATGGGGTGGCTCCCGTTAATTATAATTATAAATACGACATAAGTGGTGATAATTAGTTTAAAGCCATGCTACGGCGAGACCCCAATTCTGCCTAGGGGAGCAGGCCAGTTTCATCGCAATCGGTTTGACGTCCGGCACAGTTCTTGTTTTCCGCCTCTCCCGCTATTCACCGGCCTCATTTCACTGAAGCAAGAGCACGACAAGGCCAGTGAAACAAGCCCTAAGGATCAATTCGGAAAAAAGGAAATATAATATTGGAAACATTGAGCAAGTCAGTAAAAGGTTTAGACAGATCGTGATGTTTTGGGTAGTGAAGGGGCTTATATTAATAGGGTTTATATTAAAATGCTTTACCACTCTTAAAGTGTTGTGCGTTCCTTGCATAGACAGGATGGGACACTTGACAACATGGGAACCATGGGAATTTATAATATAAAGACTGGAGACTGCTAACACTGTAAATAGCTGATAATTGCAAATTGGCATTGAGAAGCATGGGACATTGAGTCATACTCAAGATAAACTTGGAACGAAACATGACCGGGGAAGGGAACAAAGCAAAGTAGGGAACTGAATGAGTAGCCACAGTTCAATGACATTGGTACGGTTAACTGACATGTAGATCAAAGGAAGCTATACGTATGCTTTGAACAAATGTAAATTGAGTTTGCCTCCCAGGCAATGTCGAGCGATAATCTTCCCTGTGTGCATACTGGTAATAGACTTTGCCTGATGTACTTCCAGCTAAGTGTTGAGTTGAGTGTCTTTAATTTGATGCTCCACAACAGGTATGAGCCCTTATTTAAATCTGCATTCAATTTCAGCTTTATTAAAGAGATTGTTTTATTATGAAAGCAGTAGATGGAGGTGAAGGAGATTTAATAATAAAGCAATCTTTTTACCCTGGATATAAGACATGAACTATTGGGGATGTATAAAGCGGGTTTTAGTCTATATCTTGCTGTAGTATGTCTGAACTGGAAGCATGCGATATTAATACCAGATGTGAATAATACGAAAGTGCACTCTTCCTGAGCAGTGACATCCCTCACCTTGATGAACAAATTATTCACCAAAAAGAATTTTGGGATGTTTTCCCCTTTGTAATCAAAGGGGAATTGACACCAGACTATAAAGCAAATTTTCTCAAGTTCCACTCTCAGCAAGAATATACAATTGTTACTGACACGTGTGGGGTTACTTTAAATAGCACTGATTCTCCTCTCAACACCCATCTGGAAACAGGTATGTGTTTTAATTTGTTTCTCTTGTTATAAATGGTGGCATTTTTCCCAATCCTTCAGTTTTGGAGTGATCCAATTTTCTATTTATAACCCCACAGGATGAACTCAAAGGGCAGCATGGTGGCGCAGTGGTGGTTAGCACTGTTGCCTCATAGCGCCAGAGACCCGGGTTCAATTCCAACCTCAGGTAACTATCTGTGTGGAGTTTGCACTTTTTCCCTGTGTCTGCATGAGTTTCCTCCGGGTGCTCCAGTTTCCTCCCACAGTCCCAAAAAGTGCAGGTCAGGTGGATTGGCCACACTAAATTGCCCCCGGTGGGGTTTACTGGGATAGGGTGCGGAATTGGGCCCAGGTAGGGTGCTGTTTCAGAATGCCAGTGCAGACCCAATGGGCCGAATGGACTCCTTCTGCATTGTAGAGATTCTAAGATTCTATGGTTAGTTTAATAACTCAAAACGTGAAAAGTGGGTCACTTACAATGGAATAGAGAGGGAGGATATGGAAGGGTAGTAGACGAGTAATCCAAAAGCCTAGGATAATGATCTGGGGGCCTGCTCTCGAATCCCATCATGGCAAATGTTGGAATTTGAATTCAGTGAATAAAACTGAAATTACATGTCTAATGGTGACCATGAAACCATTGCCAATTGTTGTAAAAAAACTATCTGGTTCACCAATGGCCTTTAGGGAAGGAAATCTGCCAACCTTACTCAGCCTGGCCTAAAATGTGGTTGAGTCTTACTTGCATCTGAATTAGTCCAGCAAACCGCTGAGTTGCATCAAAATCAGGAATGAAACCAGATAGACCATCTGGCATTGACCTGAGCAGCAGAAACGACAATGGCAAACCCAGTCCTGTCAATCCTGCAAAGTCCTCCTTAATAACATGTGGGGACCTTTGCCAAACTAGTCTAGCAACAGCCTGATAAAGTCATATGGAATTACACCATACAATGCCCTAGCCATCAGTATCACCATCCCAGGTTATGTTCTGTCCCACTGGCAGAACAGACCTAGCAGAGGTGGCGGCGGGCATAGTGGTACACAGTCGGGAGGGAGTTACCTCGACATTGACACTGGGTCCCAGGAATGAATTCTCATGGCACCAGGTCATAAATGGGCAAGGAAACCTCTTGCTGATTACCATGTACCATCCCCCTTCAGCTGATGAATCAGTACTCCTCCATGTTGGACACATGGATTAAGCACTGAGAGTTGCAAGGGTGCAGAATGTGCTCTGGGCATGGGACAGCAATGTCCATCACCAAGACTGGCACGGTAGCAGCACTACAGACTGAGTTGGCCAAATCGTAAAGCGTGTACCTGTCAAACTGGGTGTGCAGCAGGTGGTAAAAAAACTAACAATATAAAAACATACTTGACATTATCCTCACAAACCCACCTGCCACAGATACATCTTTTCATGACAGTAGTGGTAGGAGTGACCATCACACCGAACTTGTGGAGACAAAGTCCCATCTTCATATTAAGGCTATCCTCCATCATGTTGTGTGGCACTACCACCACGCTAAATGGAGACATAAGAACATAAGAACTAGGAGCAGGAGTAGGCCATCTGGCCCCTCGAGCCTGCTCCGCCATTCAATGAGATCATGGCTGATCTTTTGTGGACTCAGCTCCACTTTCCGGCCCAAACACCATAACCCTTAATCCCTTTATTCTTCAAAAAACTATCTATCATGGAGGTGGGGGGGAGGGGGGAGATATTTCCTCCTACAAAATCTGCCTGGAGATAAGCCCATTTGACCTAGTTGTCCCCGACAGAGCAGCCGAGGGTAAAATTTGTTGAAGTTACTTTTTGAAATGTACTGAGGCAGCTCGCCTTGCTTGCACAAATTTTCAGAGTCATGCACTCTCAGAGGGCGCGATTCTCTGGAAAAATTTACAGGTGCGCTAGTAGTCAGGAATTGCTGCAAGCATCCCGGCGCTCAGCCCAGCGAGGCCAGCAACACTATTCACCCACACTGCTGCTGATGTACATCAGGTGGAAGCAGGAACCCTCAAACAAGACAGCAGTCGGAGGGCTGCTGGATCCCAGGGCCCAGCTGGGTCCCAGTCTGATGCTAAGCCTCTGGTACAGGGTTACCCGGAGCCGATGGAGACGCTAGGGAGCGGCCTGGGATTCAGAGGGATATGTCAGTGTCACTCTAGGAGATCCATGGCTGATTGGAGGAGTCCCAGAGGCTACAGCCACAGGAGATGGTGCCAGCAATGAGTGGCACTGAGGCCAACACTGCTAGGGTGGTGACCGCAGTGGAGAGCCTGGTGCATGACGTCAGCAGCATGAGTGACGGTGCCAAAGTCGTCGCGCAGTCGGTGACGGCCACATTTGAGGGTCTAGGCAGAATATCCGCCTTGCCAGGGGATGTCACCAAGTACCAGGCTGACCTTCATTTTTTTTTTATAAATTTAGATTACCCAATTATTTTTTCCAATTAAGGGGCAATTTAGCGTGGCCAATCCACCTACTCTGCACATTTTTGGGTTGTGGGGGCGAAACCCACGCAGACACGGGGAGAATATGCAAACTCCACACGGACAGTGACCCAGAGCCGGGATCGAACCTGGGACCTCAGCGCCGTGAGGCGGTTGTGCTAACCACTAGGCCACCGTGCTGCCCTTAGGCTGACCTTCATGAGGTTCTGCAGGACATGTCCCGCTTTCAGATGGGAATAGCCGAGGCACTGTGGAGCTTGTCCCAGTCACAGATGGGCATTGTCGAGGCACTGCAGAGCATGGCCCAATCACTGAGGAACATCGCCAAGGGTGTCGATATTGCAGACCATGGGGAGCCGTCAGGGCAAGGGCAGCCGGCACTCGAACCAAACCAATATTAGTGGGTGTCATATATAGACCCCCAAATTGCCCTGGTGAGGTTGGGAATGGCAATGGCAAGGGAATATCTGTGATCATGGGTGATTTTAATCTTCACATAGATTGGGCAAATCAAATTAGCCACAATGCCGTAGAGGAGGAATTCCTGGAGTGTAAAGCAGACCAAGGCAGGCCAGCAGCATGGTTCAATTCCTGTACCGGCCTCCCCGAACAGGCGCCTGAATGTGGCAACTAGGGCCTTTTCACAGTAACTTCATTTGAAGCCTACTTGTGACAATAAGAGATTTTCATTTTATTTTCATTTTGATTTCATTTCTCATCCCCCTCCGCCTTGGAGGTTGCTACATGTTCAACGTCACCAACCTTCAGCACATCGCCACACTGCTGTGCGAGGTTGTGGAGGACACAGCAGAGCACCACAAAATGGGTGGCCCTCCGGGCGGTGTACTGGAGTCACCACCGGAATGGTTGAAGCATCCAAACCGCAGCTTGAGGAGTCCGATGCACCGCTCAATCACAGCTCGGGTGGCTGCATGGGCCTCGTTGTACCGGGTCTCTGCTTCGGTCATTAGCCAGGGCCATAGCGGGTGCCCCTTATTCCCCAAGAGCCAGGCGCCCATCCCGGGGTGATCCTTGAAGAGGCCGGGGATGACCGACTGGCCCAGGATGTAGCTGTCGTGGACACTCCCCAGGAAACGTGCACACAAGTGCAAGATTTTCATCTGGTGGTCACACATGAGCTGTATGTTGAGGAAGTGGAACCCCTTTCTGTTAATGTAGGGAACTCCCAGATGCCCCGGTGAGCGCAGGGCATCATCATGGCATCTATGGCCCCCCCGGGACCTGGGGCATCCTGTCGATGGTGGAGAAACCTGCTGCCCAGGCATCCTATTGGGCCTAGTCCATGTCAAAAACAATGCAGTCTTCCGCTCGAGCATACAGGGCATCCGTGACCTGTCGGATTCACTTCTCGGCTGTGGCCTGTGAGATACCATACAGCTCCCTGCTCGAGCCCTAGAATAATCCCGTGGCATAAAGGTTCAGCCCAGTAAGAAATCTTACAACACCAGGTTAAAGTCCAAGAGGTTTGTTTCATTTGGTGGTCACACACGAGCTGTATGTTGAGGGAGTGCAACCCGAGCACAGCAGGGGCAGCAAACCCAGCACACCCGGTCTCTTTCCCTGTGAGCAACAATAGCTGCTCATCTCCTCAGCTCCTCACAGAAGCCCTTCCGCCAGGTTCACATTATTCAAAAGGAGTACTCATCGGCACCAGCGTGAGCACTTGCTGGGGAGGCCGCCTAATGACAGGAGGCCATTGGATAAGGGGTGGCTATCGTTAATTGTATGGAAATGCGGCTTAAGTGGTGACAATTGGTTTCTCACCACATGACGGAAAGATCCTGATTTAGCCTCGGGGAGCGGGCTGGCTGCATCACAGACTGTTTGGTGCCTGGCGCGGTTATCGGTTTTGGCCTCTCCCGTTATTCACTGGCCTAGTTTCGCTTGAGAGAGAGCGTAACAAGGCCGGAAGATCGTGCCCAGAGGTTCTGGGAAGAAGACGAAATGAAGAAAAGGATTCATTTTGGGTTTGTTAACTACCAAGCAGAGGATTGGTGAGAATGGATTCATTCTTTGAAAAGCTGATGCTTGTGGAGAGATAAAGAACAAGGAGTCACAGAGACTGCCTTGCAAATGGACATCCATTTGATTATGCACAGAAGAGTGACGGGACTTTCACTTTAAAGGACACTGAAAATATAACCTCATGTGGCAAGAAGAAGAGATGCTGAAGCCGGGAGGAACTTGGGATTTTACACACAAGGTTACATCTCTGCTGAGAGTGCAGTGTAATATATAAATGTAAGAAGTCTTAACACACCAGGTTAAAGTCCAACAAGTTTGTTTCGAATCACTAGCTTTTGGAGCGCAGCTCCTTCATCAGGTGAATGGGGTTTTCGGGTGTGTTAAGGATTTAATGGGGAGTCCTTGCTCTGTTGTTTAGTGTATTAATTGTCTATGAAGTAATGTTTAGTCCATGTGGATTTTAGTTTGTTTGTCACAGTAAAAGTCTTAAAAAGAAAATTCCTGGAGTGATTATTTGTAGCAGTCACTGGGAAATTTATATTTGCTTTTAAAATTAATGATTTTCAATTGGCGCTGCAACAGGAACCCGGTCTGATGATGTTGTTGGCAGCATTCACCCTGCCATCTATTAGCCGCCATACTTGTGGCACCCTATTCTTTTGTAGAGCATGTCTTTCAATGACACTCTTTCCTTTGCTTCACTCTTGATGAGTTCCAGTGCAATGTCTGTAACTTTACCTGTATTAAACTTTAATTGTGCAGGAATATTATTGTTGTTAGGGTAGCACAGTAGCACAAGTGGATAGTACTGTGGCTTCACATCTCCAGGGTCCCAGGTTCGATTCTCCACTGGGTCACTGTCTGTGCAGAGTCTGCATGTTCTCCCAGTGTCTGCGTGGGTTTCCTTCGGATGCTCCGGTTTCCTCCCACAGTCCAAAGACGTGCAGGTTAGGTGGATTGGCCATGATAAATTGCCCTTAGTGACCAAAAAGGTTAGGAGGGGTTATTGGGTTGCGGGCATAGGGTGGAACTGAGGGCTTAAGTGAGTCAGTGCAGACTCAATGGGCCGAATGGCCTCCTTCTGCACTGTATGTTCTATGTTCTATGTTGACCTGAGACTATCCTGTGATCACAAGCAATAATAAAAATACTGAAATGGCAACTAATATTCATTACATCACGGAACTGTTGAAACCATAAAATCCTTCCTTCACACAGGTTACGTTGAAAGTGGTAGCTCAAACAGAAATGTTTTGCATGTAATAATAATCTTTAATAATAATCTTTAATATCACAATTAGGTTTACATTAACACTGCATTTAAGTTACGGTGACAAGTCCCTAGTCACCACATTCCGGTGCCTGTTCGGGTACACAGAGGGAGAATTCAGAATGTCCAATTCACCTGACAGCATGTCTTTTGGGTCTTGAAATGAAAAAATGAAAAATTGTGGGAGGAAACCGGAGCAGCCGGAGGAAACCCACGCAGACACGGGGAGAACGTGCGGACTCCGCACAGACAGTGACCCAAACCAGGAACCGAACCTGGGACCCTGGAGCTGTGCTAACACCTGTGCTATCATGTCGCCCATAGTGGTGTCAGCTAAAGCTAGGAAGACAAAGAAAAATGATATATTGATTGAATACTTGAATCTGTCAGCAACACAGGAGAGCCCACTAAGTAGTCATATTTTGGTGGGAAAATTGAGCTGGGGGGAATTCGGTGGCCGTTTGAGCATCAGAGGGAATGAGAGAAATCAGAGAGAAATGGAAATGCAGAAAAAAGAAAAAGATAGAGGGTCTGATTCTCCATTGGCCAACAGCGAAATCGGGAAAGGCGATTGGGCGGAGAATCGGTTCCCATGCCTAAATCATAGCAGGCACCGATTTGATGCTAAATCGCGATTCTCCGTCACCTGGACAGCGGTGGCAATGCAACTGGAAACTCGTGTACAGCAAACACCGTTTGCATTCATTAGGGGCTAGGCCCGGTATACTCCGGGGCCTCTGCGATTCACTGCCTCCGATGGGCCCGAGTTCCTGACGGCGCGGTTCACTTGTGCTTTTAAAAATTGTGAAACAGGTGTGGTAGCTGCTGAGGGAGAGTGAGAGGGGATAGGACCCGGAGAGGAGCGACTGCAGGCTGTCGACCCAGACACAGACCGTGCTGGCTGTGCACCCACTGACCACCCACTTTGACCCCTGTCCGGGATCTCACAGATCTCGATGCACAGGTCACGCAGGCCCTCTCTGCCCAGGCAGGTCAATGCATCTATTTCAATGTGGGCCAAGCCCATCAGGGTGCCCAGGCAGTGGGGTTCGCCGCCATCGACGGGATGTCCCGGGTCCAGGGGGTGGTCGACGGAATGCATGTCCCCCTACAGGCACCTGAAGATGTCAGGCCGCTCTACACCAACCGAAAGCGGTTCCACTCGATGAACGTGCAGCTGATATGTGACAATCAGCTGCTCATCATTCACGTCTATGCCCGGTACCCGGGCAGTGTTCACGACACCTTCATCCTGGCACACTCAACGATGATGTTCGAGATGTCCCCCCACAAACTTCTTGTGTGCTATCGTCTGTATGTTGTGATACAATAACAACATAAAGCAGAACATTAAAAAATTTGAGTTGGTAAAGAAATAGAATTATTTTCCAAATTACTTCCATATCCAACTAAATTTTAATACCATTTATGAAGAAAATTGAAACTAAATTTATCTTTAATCCTGTCTTACACAACAATTAGATTTGAATTCCAACTGCAAAAAATGTGAATTGAAATTGTTTGGAGGTAGGTATAGCTTTGTGTCACAATCACTTTCACTGCATTAGATTAGAAGAAAAGGAATTTGTTCGTACGACAGACATTCCTGCTATTTCCGGTGATGTCGCCTTCTGCGTGAGGCAAGGGGAGAAATAGCTGGAGGGGGGTAGGGCGGGGAGGCGGGCCCTAATAAATATCGTCACATCCTCTTTGACTTAATGGAGTTTTTGCACCTCGGGAAAGTCAAAAATGCATGAGGGGGTCAATTGAAGGTTTCTACCAGAGATGGCAACTATTCATATTATAATGATGTGGAGATGCCGGTGTTGGAACTGGGTGGGCACAGTAAGAGGTCTTACACCAGGTTAAAGTCCAACAGGTTTGTTTGGAATCACTAGCTTTCAGAGCGCAGCTCCTTCAAAAGGTGAGTCAATTTATCAGGTTATTCATATTGTACTTTAAGGTATTGGTCACTGTTAGCTGTTGGGGGGGTTGATAGAGGGGTGGAAGGGAATAAAGGGGGTGGGTTTATCAGGTTATTATTCTTATTATTTGGCTTACTGTTGTTGTTTGTAATTTTCGTACTTTTTGTGTTTTTCAGGTGTAAAATGACAACAGTTTAATTAAAATATTTTCCCAAAAAAATGAGAAGAAACGTTGCTTGCTTTTCACAGGATCTATCCATTGTGTCATGTGAGAATACCTTTAAGAAATGGGTGTTTATAAATGGGTATGTACATAAATATCTGTAGTGAGAGTACCTTTAAGAAATGGGTGTTTATTACTGCAGTGTCAGAGAGTGGGTGGAGCTGGGCTGTCTGTCAGCTTTTTACTTTCGTTTTAGGCTGTTTGCTGCAGGGTGTGTTTTAGTTTTGTTTTCAGAGCTGGAATAGCTGCAGTCACAGCCAGAAGGTGTATGAATCTCTTTGTAATCTAAAGACTGTAAATCGATCCTGGTGATTTAAAACTAATAACAGTAGTGACTTTAACCTGATGTGCTTCTGGTAAAAGGTGTTTTAAGTCGTATGGATGTTAAAAGGAAAGCTTAAGGTTAACTTAGTGTTGTAGTATTTGGGGGTTGTATTTGAATTAATGGTTGTTATGATGTTTACTGTATGTTTTAAAAAGGTTAACTTGAGTTCATAGAATAAACATTGTTTTGTTTCAAAAAATACTTTTCCATTTCTGCTGTACCACACCTGTAGAGTGGGCTGTGTGCCCCCCATACCACAATCTATTAAAAGTTTTGGGTCAGGTTAACTCCATGATGCACTTTGGGGTTCTCTAAACCCTGGCCCGTAACAATTGTGAATAAGAATATGTTCCTAGCTGTGTATTACTGCCCAGTATTCTTTGGGACTTGAACGACATACTAAAGCCGAGAGGAAGTTGTTGGGGAATAATCTTATTGGCAAAAAGAACAATCACTGATTTAGAATGCAAACTTCGGTCTTCACAGTGGAAGACTCAAAAAGCATACCAATAATTGTTGAAAAGGAGGCTATGGCAAGTGAGAACCTAGAAACACTCATTATCACTGAGGAAGTAATGTTGGGCAAGCTAATGGGGCTAAAGGTAGACAGGTCTCCTGACCCTGATGGAATGCATCCCAGGATTTGTGAAATAGGTGGTGGGGGAAATAGCAAATGCGCCCGTGGTAAGTTAACAAAGTCCGCTGCACTCTGGGGTGATTCTGGCAGAGTGGGCGGGTATGAAATGAAAAAATGAATGAAATGAAATGAAAATCACTTGTTGTCACAAGTAGGCTTCCGTGAAGTTACTGTGAAAAGCCCCTAGTCGCCACATTCCGACGCCTGTTTGGGGAGGCTGGTACGGGAATTGAACCCGTGCTGCTGGCATTGTTCTGCTTTACAAATCAGCTGTTTAACCCACTGTGCTAAACCAGCCCCAGGAACAAAGAACAAAGAAAGAACAAAGAACAATAGAGGACAGCAACTGTCCCTTTGGCCCTCAAAGCCTGCGGCGACCATGGTACCTGCCTAAACTAAAATCGTCTGCACTTACAGAGGCTGTATCCTTCCATTCCCACCCTATTCATATATTTGTCTCGATGTCCCTTAAATACCCTATCATACCTGCTCCCACTACCTCCCCAGGCAGCGCGTTCCAAATATTTACCACCCTCTGGGTAAAGAACTTGCCTCGCACATCTGTTCTAAACTTTGCCCTCGCACTTTAAACCTATGACCCCATGATAATGACTCTCCTACCCTAGGATAGAGCATCTGACTATCCACTCTGTCCATGCCACTCATAATCTCCGTCGTTCCAGTGAGAACGGAACAAGTTTATCTAACCTCTCCTCATAGCGAATGCCCTCCATACCAGGCAACATCCTTGTAAACCACTTCTGTACCCTCTCCAAAGCACCCGCATCCTTCTGGTATTGTGCCGACCAGAATTGTACACAATATACCAAATTAAGCTTAGCTAAGGTCCTGTACAGCTGCAACATGACTTGCCAATTCTTATGTCCAATGCCCTGACCGATGAAGGCCGTTTGCCTTCTTGACCACCTTATCCACATGCGTTGCCACTTCCAGTGATCGGTGGACATGCAGGCCCAGATCTCTCTGCCTGTCAGTATTCGCAAGAGTTCTACCATTTATTGTGTAATTCCTACAAGCATTGGACCTTCCAAAGTGCATTACCTCACACTTGTCCGGATTAAACTCCATGTGTCATTTCTCCGTCCAAGACTCCAACCAGTTGATATCCTGCTGTATCCTCTGACAATCCTCTTCACTATCCGCAACTCCGCCAATTTTGTGTCATCTGCGAACTTACGAATCAGACCAGCTATATTTTCTTCCAAGTCATTTATATACACCTCGAGCAACAAAGGCCCCAGAACTGATCCCTGTGGAATGCTGCTAGTCACAGCCCTCCATTCAGAAAAGCACCCTTCTACTGCTACCCTCTGTCTTCTGTGCCCAAGCCAGTTCTGTATCTAACTTGCCAGCTCTCCTCTGATCCCATGTGACTTCACCTTTTGTACCAGTCTATCATGAGTTATCTTGTCAAAGGCTTTACTGAAGTCCATTTATACAATATCTACTACCTTTCCCTCATCTATCATCTTTGTCACTTCAAAGTGGAGCTGGGTCCACAAAAAGATCAGCTCTGATCTTATTGAGTGGCAGAGCAGGCTCGAGGGGCTAGATGGCTTACTGCTGCTTTTAGTTCTTATGTTCTTATGTTCTAATACAGCAAACCCAAGTCCTAATACTAAATTCTAAGACTGAATCAATACTGATACCTTGGACTTTTATGGCAATCTCGGATCTGGTGATGTCACTCGCTTTGGGATTCTTTTGGCAATCCCTTGACCGTCTTCTGGAGTATTACAACAGTCTTGAAATGAAATGAAATGAAAATCGCTTATTGTCACAAGTAGGCTTCAAATGAAGTTACTGTGAAAAGCCCCTAGTCGCCACATTCCAGCGCCTGTTCGGGGTTTCTTAGTTTTATTGCTGGATTCTTACAGAAATTCTTAGCCTATGGTTACTGCTGGGCTTTTTGTGGTCAACCTCAGACCTTGCCTGTTGACTTAGCACAACTACTAACTCCTAACACTCTCCCGCAAAGAGCTCCCTTTTAGCAAGTCTCCTGAGACTAATCCTACTTCCTTGCAAATGCAAAGACCCTATGCGGCTCTCTTATTTTTATACACTTTGGAGGAAGCTTTCAGAGCCCATGTGTGAGCACCTGTGTAAATATAACTAATTACTTTTCCAAATATTTGTAACTCCTGGCCAATGAGAAATGAGATTATTGCTTCCCTACAACAATTTAACCTCAACTCAAGCCCTATATTTACAATTCATGACAAATGGAAGAAGTACTTATGGCTTCCCGACAACAAACTAACATTGACTTGTACCTTTTTCTTACAATTCTAGCACTCATGCCATCCTTTTCAGTAACCCAGACCTGATTTCTTGTGTTATGATCCCAGTTGATGTTATAATTGGATGGGTAGATCTCAGAAGGAGACCCTTGCTCAAAAGATGGTAACTTCTACTGTTCTATGTTCTATAGGTTGACCTTAGATTCGGATAAATGGTCGGCACAACATCGTGGGCTGAAGGGCCTGTACTGTGCTGTACTGTTCTATGTTCTGTTGGTTGACCTTAGATTAGGATAAATGGTCAGCACAACATCGTGGGCCGAAGGGCCTGTACTGTACTGTACTGTTCTATGTTCTACAGGTTGACCTTAGATTAGGATAAATGGTCGGCACATCATCATGGGCTGAAGGGCCTGTACTGTGCTGTACAGTTCTATGTTCTTTTGAATAAAACATGGAGGAATAGAGTCACAGGATCACAAATTATTTTTAACAATGGAAAAAAAATTATTAAACATGAAAAGTTGGATTATTATACAATACTCCTTTACTCCCCCTTAGTTTAACAAATATACATATTTAAAGATTAACATGGATTACAAAGTGAATCTTAAGCAACAATGGTCTCATTAACACATAAAGTCCCTTTTAAGCACACAAGATGACTGTAGGTTAATACACTCTCCAAACTGAACCCAAGTGAATGGTTGTGGATGTCTCCTTAGAATCCCCCCCCCAACAAATTATTGTCATGCGAGAATCTCCAATCTTCACTCCCAAAAGCACACTTTAAAATCTTTTCTCATAACTATGCTTTCCGTTAGCGATTTGTATTCTGAAATCCAGACCAGATTCTTCAAATGACACTTTGAAACAAAGCTTCCACTCTACTTTTAACAGTGAAACCAGTCCAGGATTTTACACAAACCCCTTTAAGATGTCTTTGTTTTGGCTGCTATGCAAATTGCTCACAATTGCTTTAACTCTCAATTCCTAGACAGTGTTAAAATGACATCAGACGTTTGATTTACTTTTGAAGGCCGTTGTCTCACTTTAAATCTGGTTATTGCAATTGGCTCTTTAATTCACAATGCTTTCTTTACTCTCTTTGAATTCTGCTTAACTATATCTTGGTCTCTGTTCACTTAACTCCAGATTTCTTGAGCACTTTTCTTCATTTCCCTAATTTCCTTAATTAGTTGGACTTCAGACTGCAGGCATCTGTTTGCTTACCCATTACTCCATATTATGGCTCTTTTTCTAGCAAAGCTGAAAGGGATGTTCCCTCTTCAGCCTTCTAAAACCAACTGTTTCTCGCAGAGCTGTCAGAAATGACTTCTCTCTCACTGTCTAACTCCAACTGCCCACCAATTAGCTAAACTGAAACTTAAAAGCTTCTCTACCTTACAAGGGCCGAGTTGCTAAGCAACGCACATGCTTATGCCTTCTATTTATTCTTTACGCCATCGCCCTGTCTTTGCACAATAGAAACACAATTGGAATTCAACAAACCCCACACAGACAAACACCTTTGTCCAGCATGAATCTAACCATAGGTTTTACCCTCCCAGAAACATCAACTTAAACATACTTAAAATAATATCTTATTTCTAATTTGTATCATTACAAATATAAAGCCCCTGAAACTACCGTTGTTTTCCGAAAACTGTTTACTGCTCATACCGAATGCAACATGTATCCCAACTGCAACCTCAGTTCACTTTTTGTGTTGTTTTTTTCCTCTTTAAAACTACCTTCCAGCACTTTGGCACTTAAAGAGATACCAATTTAAAGACTTCTTTTAAAAAAAAATTTAGAATACTCAATCCATTTTTTTTCCAATTAAGGGGCAATTTAGCCTGGCCAATCTACCTGCACATCTTTGAATTATCAGGCGAAACCCACGCAAACACGGGGAGAATGTTCAAATTCCACACGGATAATGACCCAGAGCCGGGATTGTACCTGAGACCTCAGCAAGTGAGGCAGCAGTGCTAACCACTGCGCCACTGTGCTGCCCTAATTTAAAGACTTCTTAACAACATACCAATAATACATTCAAATTAAAACATTCCATCATTAAACTTATGTACAATACAATTTGATGATGTGAGCCTTATTAATTGTTCAAGTGAATCAATGACGTGAAGTCTAACACAGTTCCCATGATTCTCGGCTCCTTTATTGTGAGATACTTTTGGGAGCATGAATAATGATAAATAGTAATCCTAGTCCCAGGATTTGTAACATTGAAATCCAGAAACCCCAGTCGGCAGGCAGGATTGTGAAAGATACCCAGATGCTGTATCACAGGCAGCACCTGGAATGACAGACAGAATAAGGTCCCAATCAGATTTGTCACTCCAAGTAATCCATAGACAAGGTGATAGAAATCAAAGCAGGTGAGGAATAACATCTTGTAGTTTAAATATGGCATTTAAAATCCAAAAAGAAAATAAATGTCAATTTACCCCATGTCTTAAACCAGGACTTTTCACATTTACACATTTCCATTATGTTAATGAGTATGAAGTTCAAACAAAGGTGAATTGGAAACTAAAGAAAGGCTGAGTTAAAGAACAAGAAACACAATTATATTGCAGTCTGGCAATCAATACCAACTGATCTTTCCTTGATGTAAAATTAATGTTAAGTTCATTCATTCGTTAAAAATATGAATTATGTATTGGCTTGCTGATTTTTATCTTTCTTTTTATGCTTTAATTATTGTGAATATAAATGATAGAATGCAGATATCAAAACTTCTGCACCTCACATTTCCACTGGAAACAGTCCAGTTAGTTGCCAGCATCAGTTGAGACTGGTGGATGTGTTTACTCTGGAGCTTTCAGCCTGTTTTTCTGACGTTTTTCTTTTTGTCTGTACTTGACTTGAGTTACATTTCATTGCAAAAGCCTGAAGGATTGTCAGTGGTCTGATGTTCTGCGAGGGAGCTATTAGGAAATTGAGTAAAAAAATCAGACCCCAACGTAGCAAAAAATGTATGGGTCAAATTGACTGAGGAAAAAAACCCTGCTAGCCCGGAGTCAGAGGGTACACCTACACTTGGCTGAGTTACATTGTTCCAGTCAGACTTAAACCTGTTCATGGGAATAACGAGGAAGCCCCCAGATCCACTGTTCTTCGGGGCACTCTGTCTGACCAGCTATTAGCCCATTAAAGAGTCTGATGGCCTCTTTCCCTGTCAATGGAAGGCTAGTTGCATATCAATAGCATGGCTCTGTTCTTTTGTATGCACAGGATTGGGCAATCAGCCATGATAATGAAATTAGTTTCAAGTCTGAAAACCCCACAGAACATTTTTTTGAAGGGCTGGGCGGAGCTTAGGGAGAGAGAGATAAGGAAAACTATTTTGAACAGTTACAGAGGAGTGGCTACACATTCTGTTGTAGTGTTGTTTAATGTGAACTAGTGTGTTAAGGTTAGGAAACTGCATGTAATCTGTTATTGTTAGGGTTGAAGTTTAAAAGTTTAAATATTGTTTTATTTTCTTTTAATAACATTTGTTTATAAAATAACCAATCCCTATTTCTTATATTATCACTCCTGGTGCGAATTGGTCTTTCTGTATCATCTTAAAACTTTTTTTTCTCTCTTTTATAAATTTAGAGTAGCCAATTAGTTTTTTTCAATTAAGGGGCAATTTAGCCTGGCCAATCCACCTACTCTGCACATCTTTGGGTTGTGGGGGTGAGACCCACGCAAACATGGGGAGAATGTGCAAACTCCACAGGGACTGTGACCCAGAGCCGGGATCGAATCCGGGACTTCGGCGCCATGAGGCCGCAGTGCTAACCCACTGCGCAACTGTGCTGCCCTCCTGTATTATCTTAAAACTTAAAACAGTTATGGCTCTGGACCAGGCATCCGTAACACTGATGATGTTCAGATGCAAAACATCTTTCATGCTAATGCCATATTTGCAATAAATTACCATTATACCTCATATAATGCTCCTGTGAGGCACATTTGTCTTGATCTAAGTTGCCAAACAAATAAATATGAGGGTTTTGTTGATCAACCAGGAAGGGTCTGCATTCCAGAACAAATGTTCTCATCTTTATAGTTGCCATATTTTGCATAACTTGGCCATTCAAAAAACTTGGTTCAAATTTTAAATCTAAAGTTCAGGTGGGAACTGAACCAGAAGTGTGCACATCCTGACATCATTGTGCACTCCTGTGATATTTCGGCCAGCGGGTGTGAGTTGGATATGCGCCCCAGTGACAATTAAGAAGGCAAGTTAAATGATTTAAACACCAACTAACCGGGATTTAACATTGCCCGTGTGATTTTTAAGTTGGTACACAGGCAGCCTGTGTACCAAACATTTTGCTGATTTGTCATCCTCCCTGGGATGAAAGGAGGCAGGAGCAAAGTGTCACAATTCCTGCTGATGTTAAAACTGGACTGGAAGACTAGAATGGAACCCTGGCTCAAAAGATGGTAACTTTTACTTTGTTTATAAAACATGGAAGACCAGAGTCATAGGACCGTGAATTAGTTTCAACAACAGAAAAAATATTAAACATGAAAGAATTGGATTATGATACAATATTCCTTTATTCCCCTCTTAGCTGAACACTTAGACACACAATTTAAGATTAACACAGATTACAAAGTGTATCTTAAGATACAATGGTTTCGCATAAAATCCCTTTTAAGCACACAGAATGACTGTGCTCCTCTTGAACTCAAGTGAATTTGTGGATTTCTCCTCAAAATCTCCCCAGCTCATTCTTATACTCGGCTTCTTCACAAGTGATTTCAAATACCGCTTTCAAAAGTCAGCCTTTCAAATATTCTTTTAAATTATTCTTTCCCTTTCCAATGGCAGCAATGTGGTGAGCAGTCACACACATGGTGGTTCCCACCAGGGTACTTGTGGTTTGGCCCTTTCTGTCCAGTTTATGGGCGTTTCGTTTGAGGAACTTTGTGTAATTTGACCGAATAAGACTCTGTCGTTCAAGTAATGTCCGATAAAAATATTTCAAAGCAGAAGTCTGGCACGGGAGCTTTGTTGGAATCAAAAGTTGATCTTCAGTAGGTTGGACCATGGTGGTGGCTTCTGTTGAGGTGGTGGCCCTCAGTGGATGAAAAGTTGGTTAACTTCTTCATCGATGAATTTAAGAGGCACCAACAGGTGGTCGTTGAGGATCTAGAGAAGGCAATGAAAAGGGCTTTGGCCCAAAATCAGATGACCATGGACAAGATGATAGAGGTACATTGTTTTGTTTTTATTCGTACATGGGATGTGGGCATCGCCAGCTGTGCTAGTATTTACTGCCCATCCCTAGTTGCCCTTGTGGGGCAGTTAAGAGCCAACCACATTTCTGTGGGTCTGGAGTCACAAGTAGGACAGACCGTGTAAGGATGGCAGTGTAATTTCCTTCCCTAAAGGACATTCATGAAGCAGATGGGTTTTTCCAACAATCGCGCAGTCGCGGGATTTGAACCTGGGTCTCCACGTTACTCTGGTTCTCTGGTTTACTAGTCCAGTGACAATACCACAACACCACCACCTCCCCAGTACTTGGGCGCTGATTCAGAAGGTGGAGGCAGCGCTCTTTGACTACAGTGACGGATTGTCTCCTTGGAGGCAGAGATGGCATTGCTGGTGGAGGAGCAGAGAGTGCTAAAGGCCAAGGTTGGCAATCTAGAGAACCACTCCAGACGGCAAAACGTATGGATCATCGGGCTGACAAAGGGCCTGGAGGGCTCCAATTTCACGGACTGTATGTCCAAGATGTTCGGAAAGTTAGTGGGGGAGGGGATCTTTCCAACCCCTCCTGAGTTGTACCAGGCCCATAGGTCGCTGAAGCTAAAGCCCAGCTCGGGGGAGCTACTTCAGGAAATCATAGTCAGGTTTCACCAATAGCTGGATAAGGAGTGGATCCTGAGGTGGGCAAAGGAGCATCAAGACTGTAGATGGGGGGCCTCGCCATCAGAATATCCCAAAATGTTGGGGCAGAGCTGGTGAGAAGGCGTGCAACGTTTAACAAGACCAAAGCCGTGCTGTACAAGAGCAACGTGAAGTTTGGTGTGGAGTTCCTGGCTTGTCATTGAGTAACTTTCAAGGACAGAGGCTATTACTTTGATACTGGAGGATGCAAATGAGTTTGTAAAGAAACACAGACTGGGGTGCATTAAAGTGCTTGAGGTCTGTGGAGTTTGTTGTTTGATCATTGCTCGGTTTATCTGTCATTGTATCTTGTGGGGGATATTTGTAGTGTGGGGAGGGCTTGGGGTTGTGCCTGGTTTTTGTTGGTGGATGTTCATTCTGGACGAAGTTGGGGTTCGTATATTGCACTGCTGGGTTTTATTTTGGGGGGACTGGAGCTTTTCCTCCAGGGTTCTGTATTTGGTCTGGGCGGGGAGGGCTGATCTTTTTTTTCCTGTTGTGTTGACTTTGATTTCTACCCTGTGCAGGGATCATCCTGCTGGCAGTATAGCGAATTAATGGGAGTGGAGAGACTGGGATGTCTGCAGCTTGTTACCATGTGTGTGGGTAATTTCATTTTTGTAAAATAATGAGCTTAGACTTTTTATTTCTGTTTTGTTTGGGCTTGGGGGCAGGGAGAGGAGGGGCTTTTGTTCTGTTGCCAATTAATAATGATGCTCTTTAGAGTCGCAAGGTATCAAATGATACCACCACAAGGCTTTACCGGATATCGATCAAAGGGCCACACAACCAGTTACTCAGTTCAAGTTCAAAGATGGTTTATTTACACACAAGGGTTACTTCGACATGCAGCACAAAACAATACAAGTTAAACTACACCTAACAACTACAATAACCTATACTTAACTTCAGGGCAACCGGCTCTATGCAGATGGACAAGGCCTTTTTCCGGATCTTGCGTGGCTGGGTAGAAGAAGTGTCTCTGTTTCTGCTGGGCTCATCCGTCTGGTAGCGATCGTTGGTCTTGAACTTGTCTGTCTGGTCGTTGTGCTGCACTTGGGTTAGTATAGGCCGGATCCAAGAGAGACCGAGCACTTGGCTGTGTCGCTTCTTGTCCCTCTAGGATTTTGCGGTCTTTGGGCGGTCCTTAACTTGGACCCAATAAATCGACAGGCTTCGATCACTGCCTTTGATTTTGACCAATAAAGGGGCGGGTGCCTTGATGGCTGGGCGTGTCCTTGGCAGTCATTGACCTTGGCTGTTTGGGCTCCCTGAGTAAAGTGAGTGGAGCCGTTTAGACTGTATCTGTATCGGTTACCTGAGTACAGTTCTTTTGTTCTGGGGAAATGGGCCATTAGAATGCAAACGAGCGGGGGTTTCGATCGCTTCTCACTATCTGGGTTGCAAATACACACACAAGCTCGGAGTCTGTCTGAGTCCTGGGTTGGCCATAATTCCCATGGTCCTTTGCAGGTGGCCACCTGAGATGGCTACATCCTGTCCTTTTGATCCTGAACGCGAAGCATGGTGGATCACACTGTTGATCCCTTATCCATCACTGGTGTGCCGGTTACACTTGGTCAAGGATAGGTTCTACACTACTCTGTCGTATGTTTTTGGAGCATTTATCTAACATTTTTGTTAACACATCATGCATTCATAATTTCTAACGGGTCACTATAAAACATTTCATTGTTCCACACAATTCAATATCTAACTAACACTATCTAAGCTACTCTCATGCTGCTGGCAAATATCAAAAAGAACTTAGAACATAGAACATAGAAAAATACAGCACAGAACAGGCCCTTCGGCCCACGATGTTGTGCCGAACCTTTGTCCTAGATTAATCAAAGATTATCATAGAATTTACAGTGCAGAAGGAGGCCATTCAGCCCATCGAGTCTGCACCAGCTCTTGGAAAGAGCTCCACCCTATCCCCATAACCCAGTAACCCCACCCAACACTAAGGGCAATTTTGGACACTAAGTGCAATTTATCATAGCCAATCGACCTAACCTGCACATCTTTGGACTGTGGGAGGAAACCGGAGCACCCGGAAGAAACCCACGCACACAAGGGGAGGATGTGCAGACTCGACACAGACAGTGACCCAAGCCGGAATCAAACCTGGCACCCTGGAGCTGTGAAGCAATTGTACTATCCACAATGCTACCGTGCTGCCCTTAAGAACAAATTAATCTACACTCCATTATTCTACCGTAATCCATGTACCTATCCAATAGCCGCTTGAAGGTCCCAAATTATTCTGACTCAACTACTTCCACAGGCAGTGCATTCCATGCCCCTACTACTCTCTGGGTAAAGAACCTACCTCTGACATCCCCCCTATATCTTCCACCACTCACTTTAAATTTATATCCCGTTGTAATGGTTTGTTCCACCCGGGGAAAAAGTCTCTGACTATTCTATCTATTCCCCTGATCATCTTATAAACCTCTATCAAGTCGCCCCTCATCTTTCTCCATTCTAATGAGAAAAGGCCTAGCACCCTCAACCTTTCCTCGTAAGACCTACTCTCCATTCCAGGCAACATCCTGGTAAATCTCCTTTGCACCTTTTCCAAAGCTTCCACATCCTTCCTAAAATGAGGCGACCAGAACTGCACACAGTACTCCAAATATGGCCGTACCAAGGTTTTGTACATCTGCATCATCACCTCACGGCTCTTAAATTCAATCCCTCTGCTAATGAACGCTAGCACACCATAGGCCTTCTTCACAGCTCTATCCACTTGAGTGGCAACTTTCAAAGATCTATGAACATAGACCCCAAGATCTCTCTGCTCCTCCACATTGCCAAGAACCCTACCATTAACCCTGTATTCCACATTCATATTTGTCCTTCCAAAATGGACAACCTCACACTTTTCATGGTTAAACTTCATCTGCCACTTCTCAGCCCAGCTCGGCATCCCATCTATGTCTCTTTGGAGCTGACAACAGCCCTCCTCACTATCCACAACTCCACCAATCTTCGTATCGTCTGCAAATTTACTGACTACCCTTCAACTCCCTCATCCAAGTCGTTAATGAAAATCACAAAGAGCAGAGGACCCAGAACTGATCCCTGCAGTACGCCACTGGTAACTGGGCTCCAGGCTGAATATTTGCCATCCACCACCACTCTCTGACTTCTATTGGTTCGCCAGTTCGTTATCCAACTGGCCAAATTTCCCACTATCCCATGCCTCCTTACTTTCTGCATAAGCCTACCATGGGGAACCTTATCAAATGCCTTACTAAAATCCATGTACACAACATCCAATGCTTCACCTTCATCCACACGCATGGTCACCTTCTCAAAGAATTCAATAAGACTTGTAAGGCAAGACCTACCCCTCACAAATCAGTGCTGACTATCCCTCATCAAGCAGTGTCTTTCCAGATGCTCATAAATCCTATCCCTCAGTACCCTTTCCATTACTTTGCCGACCACCGAAGTAAGACTAACTGGCCTGTAATTCCCAGGGTTATCCCTATTTCCTTTTTTGAACAGGGGCATGACATTCGCCACTCTCCAATACCACCCCTGTTGACAGTGAGGACGAAAAGATCATTGCCAACGGCTCTGCAATTTCATCTCTTGCTTCCCATAGAATCCTTGGATATATCCCGTCAGCCCCGGGAGACTTGTCTATCCTCAAGTTTTCAAAATGCCCAACACATCTTTCTTCCTAACAAGTATCTCCTCGAGCATACCAGTCAGTTTCACACTGTCCTCACCAACAATATGGCCCCCCTCATTTGTAAATACTGAAGAAAAGTACTCGTTCAAGATGTAGAATACAAGATTTCAAAACGGCAGCATCACATTCCTACTTAATCCATCAAAGTTAGAGCGGTATACGGTCTTTATTTTTATCAGCGATTACAGTGTTTGTTGGGTTGGGTTAATTCCAAAGAAGGGGGCTGGGAGTGTATATATCGGGGAGTGGGAGGCTCGTGCTCGTCATTTGCAGAGTCTAAGTGTCTGGATGACACTGCAGATTATTGCAATTACCAGAAGGGCCTCTACTGTGTATGAAAGGGGGAACCATTTGGCAATGTTTTCACACCAAGTGGGGGTTTCAGTGTCTATCTCTATGTGTAGTGTGGTGTCCAGGCTAGGGGTGTCATGTTGTGTGGTGGTGTTTGGGGCTGGTGTGGTGTGTGGTCAGCGCCGGCCCTAGGGTTGCTGGCGCCCCGGGCAAGCTGAACTTCGGCGCCCTTGGGGGGGGGGGGGGGGGGGGGGCTGGGGGGGGGGGGGCCAGGGGGGGGGGGCGGGGGCCGGGGGCCGGGGGCCGGGGGGGGGCGGGGCCGGGGGCCGGGGGGGGGGCCGGGGGCCGAGAGGGGGGGGCGGGGGCCCGAGAGGGGGGGGGGGGCGGGGCGGGGGCCGGGGGAGGGGGGGGGCGGGCCGGGGGCCGGGGGGGGGGCGGGGGCCCGAGAGGGGGGGGCGGGGGCCCGAGGGGGGGGGGGTCCGGGGGCCCGAGAGGGGGTCCGGGGGCCCGATGGGGGGGGCGGGCCCGAGGGCGGACGGAGGGGGGGGCGGACGGAGGGGGGGGGGCGGACGGAGGGGGGCGCCCTGGGGGAAGGCGGCCACCGCGCATGCGCTGGTTGGCACCGGCCCAACTGCGCATGCGCGGGACCCGAGTCTCTGGCGCCCCCTAGCACATGGCGCCCCGGGCGACTGCCCGAGTTGCCGGTGCCTTGGGCCGGCCCTGTGTGTGGTACAGAGGCTTGTAACGCGCGCAGTTGTAGGAGTCCAGCGATGATTGCAACGTCGGTCATCAGTCCTCTCTTCATCTTGTCTTCTGTCTTCCGTTTTCTGTATATTCCTAGGGGTGCAAGCATAATATCTGTTATTATCTTCGGTTAATATCTTGTTTATTTGTCTTTCTCACCTTAACTTCAAGTAACCATTAGAATCGTCACCATGTGTGACTCCCTCATTTTTTTTTTGAAGTAACATTTTTTTTTTTCTTTTTTTTTTATAAATTTAGAGTACCCAATTATTTTTTCCAATTAAGGGGCAATTTAGAGTGGCCAATCTACCTACCCTGCACATCTTTGGGTTGTGGGGGTGAAACCCACGCAGACACAGGGAGAATGTGCAAACTCCACACGGACAGTGACCCGGGGCCGGGATTCGAACCCAGGTCCTCAGCGCCGTAGGCAGAAATGCTAACCACTGTGCCACCGCGCTGCCCTTGAAGTAACATTTTGAGAGACAAGACATTGCCATAAAAATGTCTTTGTAAGTGCAGAGATTCTCGTAGCTGGTGGTTAATTGCGGGGAGTGGGCGGACAATTTCTCCGTTCAGTCTTTCCTTTACTACAACCAGTGATGGTTGATATTCATCTTACAAGCCGAATTTTTGGGCGGCCAGTTTTATAGAGTTTTGTTGTCCAGGGTCCAGAGGTAGTTTGCGTGTAGCAGCATATGGGGCAACTAAGTGTGTCAAACATGTAAATACCAGAGGGTCGAAGAAGGTAAAGGGATGAGTGTACAGACTGTGGCAAAGGGCATTCTTTAAACCACAATAAAAAAGCAGAGAAGAGAAAACTAAGACCTGCCAAAGACAGTGAAAAGTGTACAGAACCATCCCAGAGTACTCAAAATGACGGGAACATGAGTTGTGTGTGAGCAGCGGCAGGGCAAGAATGGGTGGAATCCCTGGGTAGGGCGGTGATCAGTGCCGTTTCTCCACTATCCGAGCTTAACTGGCCAGATGAAATGAAAAAAAAAAATGAAAATCGCTTATTGTCACGAGTAGGCTTCAATGAAGTTACTGTGAAAAGCCCCTAGTCGCCACATTCCGGCGCCTGTCCGGGGAGGCTGGTACGGGATGCATTTGGGGTCCTCAGGCAGGGCGGGGATTAGTGCTGTTATTCCCTACCTGGGTGACCAAAACAAGCGGAAAGAATTTGTAACACATGTGAGATCCAACAATTGTTCCTTTAATGGCCATTAGTCAGTAAATGGTGTTGGAAGAGTAACTATGTCTGTGTCAAGAAATTGGGTGTCAGGTCGACATTAATTAAAACCATGTAACAAGAAGAAAGAAAGAAGGAAAATAAAAAGGCGGGCACTGACCCCTGCCTGGCCCCACCCCCTCACCCCAACCGCTCACCCCACCCCCTCACCCCAGCCCCTCTCCTCAGCCCCGCACACCAGTCCCTCACCCCCATCCCCTCATCCCAGCCCGTCACCCAACCTCCGCACTCCCATTCGCCTGTCTAACCATACATGTTGCCGGCGGTGCCCCCGGCCCATCCGGCGCTCCCCGCCCCCAGCCAGAGTCAGCGCCGGGGGACCCCAGGGATGCAGGCAACAACAGGGAGGGCAGCCGACAAAGCGCCTTGCGCCCGACACAGAGACACAGGAACACAGTGGACGGACACACAGGGGACGGACACACAGGGGATGGACACACAGGGGACAGACACACAGGGGACAGGCACACAGGGGACAGGCACACAGGGGACGGACACACAGGGGACAGACACACAGGGGACGGGCACACAGGGGACAGACACACAGGGGACAGGCACACAGGGGACGGACACACAGGGGACAGACACACAGGGGACGGGCACACAGGGGACGGACACACAGGGGACAGACACACAGGGGACGGACACACAGGGGACAGGCACACAGGGGACAGGCACACAGGGGACGGACACACAGGGGACGGACACACAGGGGACAGACACACAGGGGACGGACACACAGGGGACGGACACACAGGGGACAGACACACAGGGGACGGGCACACAGGGGACGGACACACAGGGGACAGACACACAGGGGACGGACACACAGGGGACGGACACACAGGGGACAGACACACAGGGGACAGGCACACAGGGACGGACACACAGGGGACGGACACACAGGGGACAGACACACAGGGGACAGGCACACAGGGGACAGGCACACAGGGGACGGACACACAGGGGACAGACACACAGGGGACGGGCACACAGGGGACAGACACACAGGGGACAGGCACACAGGGGACGGACACACAGGGGACAGACACACAGGGGACGGGCACACAGGGGACGGACACACAGGGGACAGACACACAGGGGACGGACACACAGGGGACAGGCACACAGGGGACAGGCACACAGGGGACGGACACACAGGGGACGGACACACAGGGGACAGACACACAGGGGACAGACACACAGGGGACGGACACACAGGGGACGGACACACAGGGGACGGGCACACAGGGGACGGACACACAGGGGACGGACACACAGGGGACGGACACACAGGGGACAGACACACAGGGGACGGACACACAGGGGACAGATACACAGGGGACGGACACACAGGGGACGGACACACAGGGGACAGACACACAGGGGACGGACACACAGGGGACAGACACACAGGGGACGGACACACAGGGGACAGACACACAGGGGACAGGCACACAGGGACGGACGCACAGGGGACAGACACACAGGGGACGGACACACAGGGGGCGGACACACAGGGGACGGACACACAGGGGACAGACACACAGGGGACAGGCACACAGGGGACAGACACACAGGGGACGGGCACACAGGGGACGGACACACAGGGGACAGACACACAGGGGACGGACACACAGGGGACGGACACACAGGGGACGGACACACAGGGGACAGACACACAGGGGACGGACACACTGGGGACAGACACACAGGGGACAGGCACACAGGGGACAGGCACACAGGGGACGGACACACAGGGGACGGACACATAGGGGACGGACACACAGGGGATGGACACATAGGGGACGGATACATAGGGGGCAAACACACAGGGGACGGGCACACAGGGGACGGACACACAGGGGACGGACACATAGGGGGCAGACACACAGGGGACGGACACACAGGGGACGGACACATAGGGGACGGACACATAGGGGACGGACACATAGGGGGCAGACACACAGGGGACGGACACACAGGGGACGGGCACACAGGGGACGGACACACAGGGGACGGACACACAGGGGACGGACACATAGGGGGCAGACACACAGGGGACGGACACACAGGGGATGGGCACACAGGGGACGGACACACAGGGGACGGGCACACAGGGGACGGACACACAGGGGACGGACACACAGGGGACGGACACATAGGGGACGGACACATAGGGGGCAGACACACAGGGGACGGGCACATAGGGGATGGACGCACAGGGGATGGACACACAGGGGACGGGCACACAGGGGGCGGGCACACAGGGGGCGGGCACACAGGGGACGGATGCACAGGGGATGGACACACAGGGGACGGACACACAGGGGACAGACACACAGGGGACGGACACACAGGGGACGGACACACAGGGGACAGACACACAGGGGACGGACACACAGGGGACAGACACACAGGGGACGGACACACAGGGGACAGACACACAGGGGACAGGCACACAGGGGACGGACACACAGGGGACGGGCACACAGGGGACGGACACACAGGGGACGGACACATAGGGGGTGGACACACAGAGGACAGACACACAGAGGAATGACACACCAGGGGCAGACACACAGGGGGTGGACACACAGGGGACAGACACACAGAGGAATGACACACCAGGGGCAGACACACAGGGGCCGGCACACAGGGATCATCGCACCACGGATCAGCACAGGAGACCCCGGACTTGGACTTAACGTCACTGCTATATTCCCCCCCCCCCCCCCCCCCCCCCCCCTCCCCACCATCGCAGAGACTATCACCTCGGTTGGTCTCTGTAGTGATGAGGCTTCTGGGACACTCACTGGTGAGCACCACACAGCCGCTCTGGTACAGGAGGTGGGGGTAGGAGCAGCCAAGTGGCCAGATGGTCGGAGGGCAGCCTGGCCCCAGCAACCAGCTGCTGTCAGACAGGTCCCGGGTTCCTGGAATTTCCACATCCACCCATAGACCCGAGGCAGTCAGAGACCCAGGGACAAGAGAAGGGGATGATGGCCGGTGGAGGAATGCGTACAGGAGCAGGAACCAGTCATGAGTGCCACCCATGCCAAAATCACACGGGTGGCGTCCATGGTGGAGACAATGGGGGCAACGGTGTCGGACATGGGTAAGAGTTTGCAAGGCCTGGGGCTATCTCTGCACGTAGTGTCCTTGGCTAGGACAGGGCTGCCCACTCACAGGCAGCCATGAGCCAGAGCCAGCTTCAGATCTCAGCGGCACTCAACACTGTGGCCCAGTCTCAGCGGGCCATGGCTGAGAGCATCAGCACCATTGCCCAGGTGCTGGCTGGCATCGCACAGACCCAGACAGGGATGGCCCACTCCCTGAGCTCCAATGCCGCTAACTTACAGACCCTGGTCGATACCAGAGTGGGCCTCCAGGACTGGCAGCGCCAGGTGTTGGGGGTGCCTCGGGGCTTGGCCCCGCTTGTACCCTCGTCCCATGGAGAAGCCTGGTGGCCATCAAGCACCCCGAGGGAGGAGGAGGTTGTAGGGCCCGTGCCGGTGTCTCCTGCAGGGGAGGTTACGTAACACTGCGGCACCTCAGAGCTCATCGCACAGCGGACTGTCATCATCCTCCATGCCATGGACCAGACCCGTTGTCACTAGCAACCGTATGAGCCCAGCTCGTTGTGCCGCAGGTGGATGTGTAATGGAGGGGTGGTGTCCATACGGCTGATGCGGTGGTCTGGAAGCTAAGGTTGGTCGCTAGTGGGGGAGGTGAGCCTCATGGGTGTTGTGGGTGGTGAGGGCGGTGGGTGGTGAGGTGGTGCTGTACTGTGGTGTCCATGCCCCTGCTCAGAAACCCCCCCCCCCTCTTCCCCCCCGCGTCAGTGAAACGTGCGGCTATTAACTTGTCCCGTACTCACTGGGCCTGCCAGTGGCGTTGGGCAGCCTCCCATTCATGTACAGCCCCCATGTCCCGTACATTGCACCCCCTCCCCATCCTCCTCATCTGGAGAGGAGTGCCCTTCACCCTGGTCCTCCCCCTCCTCCTCCAGCACATCACCCACCTGCTGGGCTATATTGTGCAGGACGCAGCAGACCACCACGATGCAGCCAACCCTATGCGACAGGTACTGGAGGGCCCCTCCAGAGTGGTGCAGGCACCTGAAGCGCATCTTCAGCAGCCCAAAGCACCTCTTGACCACACCCGTGGTCTCACAATGGACATCATTGTAGCGGGTCTCCACGTCAGTCTGTGGCCTCCGTATATGCGTCATCAGCCACGGCCGCAGCAGGTAACCACTCTCGCCCAGCAAACGGCCCCGCAGCCGGGGGGTGGCGTCCCACGAACATGCCGGGGATGAATGATTGTGCCAGGATAAACGAGTCATGCACACTGCCCAGGTACTGGGCGCAGATGTGCAGAATCTTCATCTGGTGGTCACAGACCACCTGAATGTTCATGGAGTGGTACCCCTTCCTTTTTATGAACATCGGCTTGATGTACGATGATGGCCACATGGCGACGTACACCCGGTGGGCGCGATCCACAGGGAACTGGATGTACCGATCCGCAAGGGCACACAGGGCATCAGTCGCTACACGGATGCACCTGTGCACCGACGCCTGGTAGATGCCAGACAGGTCTCCACTCGGTGACTGGAACGAGCCCATGGCATGAAGGTTTAGGGCGACCGTCACCTTGATGGCCACTGGGAAGGGATGTCCACCCCAGTCCACACGGTGCCAAGTGTGCAACAATGTGGCAGATATGGGCGACGGTTTCGCGGCTCATCCAGATTCTCCTCCTGCATGCCCGGTCCTGGAAGGACATGCTGGTGCAGGGGGTGGGGGTAGATAGAGTTTCATCATGGCACATACCCCCCTCCACAACCAGGTGCCATGGGCGACATGGTCGCTCCATTTGTCAGCTCGCGCCCCAGCCATGCCCCCACCCCCACCCGCCCCCTGAGTGCCCCAACTCCTGTTGCTCGTCCCTCCTGCCAGGGCCACCGTTTGATGGCACTGCCCTCACCGGGGGCTCCGCGAGTGCGGCCCTGGATCTACCCACCGGTGGGTGCCGCAGGCTGGGTGGGGTGCCCCATGGGGAGGGTCCGTCACCCATCCGAACAGCCGAGAGTTCTGGGTTCTGGGCTGAGCCAGCGCCCGGGGTGAGTACCCATCAGCATGGCCGCCTAAATAGCATACGTGGCGTTGGCACCGCCCTGTCATGGCGGGCTGTTCCAGGCCGCCCCAGCTGCCTGTCCGCCCCCTCAGCACCCCCCCTGACCCTGGGGGGGCCTCCCCCTCACACTCCCGCAGCCACGGCCGTGCCCATTTCACCAGCACAAGGTCTCCCTACGCCGATTTTTATACCATATTAGAACCACGCCAGCGTGATCTTGGATCACACCATCGGGACTTCATGGCACAGCATCTTTGGGGGCCTGGAGAATCGCTCGTCTGGCCACCTCTCGCGATTCTCCGGGTCGTGCAGCACCCACCGCGATCGCACGGTTTTTGAGGGTTCAGAGGTTCGCAAACCGGCGTCGGAACGACATCACGGACCGTTTTAGTGTAAAAGCCTATTCTCCAAGCTGGTGCAGGCTCGGAGAATCCCACCCAGGGTGTCCTCATATATGGACCCTCTCTCCAATGTGTGGGAGATAATTGGGCTGCTCAGCAAATTTGGCTCCTTTTCGGAGTACAAGCTAAATCTGGGTAAGAGTGAATTTTTTCTGGTGACTCCCCCCTGGGGAGGGGGACGGATCTGGGGAGGCTGCCGTTTTGTCCTGCCAAGACTGACTCTGGAATCTGGGTGGCCCATGACTGGGCTACACTTCATGAAGTTTTAAAGATTTGTCTGAGGTTCCCTGGCATCTCCAATGATGCCTATATACTGTGCCACTCACAAGTGTCAAGGCTGATCACGGCCACAGCTCGCCTCAAGGGATGGTTGCTGGGTGACTAGGGGTATCCTTTGAAAATGTAGCTGATGAACCCACTCAGGAAATCTAGGAGAGCGGAGGAGGAGAGATACAATTGCTGTTATGCCACCACAAGGGTGGTGATGGAAAGGAGAATAGGTCTGCTTAAAATGAGGTTCCGATGCTTGGACCGCTCTGTGGGGGCTGTACAATATCTGCCAGAGGGTGTGTTGCCCATCATGGTTGTCTGCTGTGCTCTGCCTGACTTTTCGCTTTCAAGCGGGGAACTACTGTACAGGATGTCTCAGATGCAAAACCCAGTCAGGTACATGGTGAGGATGAGGAACCATACATGAGGAACCTCCAGCGAGGTAAGGACACCAAGGAGGCCTTGATTCAGCACCCATTCAGCTAGGCTGCCAACGTTTGCCTCCCTCCTGAGCCCAAGGGCACAATTTGGGTTTGCACTTCTGCCTCACAGCTCGGGGGACCTGGATTCAATTCCAGCCTTGGGTGACTGTGTGAAGTTTGCACATTCTCCTCATGTCTGCATGGGTTTTCTCCGGATGCTCCGGTTTCCTCCCATAGTCATTAGCCATGCTAAAATTGCCCCTTAATGTCCAAAAGGATCGGTGGGGTTATTGGCTTACGGGGATAAAGTGAGGCTTGGGTTTTTTAAAAATTTTAAATTTTAAACTTTTATAATTATAAACAAATTCTTAACACTTGATTGTTAATACAGGTTCTTAAAATGCTGTGGGAATAAGAAGCTTATGCCCTTCCCAGGCTGATAGTATAAAAAGACAATATGACTTGTTAACCTTTATTGGAGGGAATGAATAGGCTCCTGTTCAAGTCTTTAAATGACATAGTTATGTTAACCAATTATTGGTTGACACTCAGCCTATCTCAAGATAAGAGAGATAGCTTGAGAGAAAGCATAGTCTTAAAAGCTGAGACAATGTGCGTAATTAGCCAACGACCAATCGACTGATTCGTATTTCATTATGACAAGTTATAGATCAATTAGCTATTTTCCAACAATTGGCTAAGGTGGGCTTTCAACATTTTTAAGGTATAAAAAAGGGTCTCAAGACGCAGTTGTGGGTAGCAAGGGTTAGAGAGATGGAGAGAGTGATGTTTTCAGAGAGGTGTTGAGAACTGTTGGTGTTACATATTATTGATGTATTCAGAGCTGTCACTTTGTGTCCGGGACTGAGAAGGGTGGTGAGAAGTCTGTTCAATTGTGCAAGTTAAGCTTTATTGTTATTGATTGTTTTACTGCTTATTACTGTTAGTTGACATTTTGCTTTTTATCTTTCTGATTTGTTACCTTTTTATAGTTAATAAACTTTCAGAATTGATCATTTAAGTGTTCTGTATGGCGAAGTCTCTGTAACCTGGTGTAATGTATGTTTGGGGGGGGGGGGGGTTATTGCAAGCAAGTGTACCCCATAAATCTTAGTTCAAATAAATTAATAATAATAATCTATATTGTCATAAAGATGACCACATTGACACTGCAATTAAGTTATTGTGAAAAGCCCCCAGTCACCACACTCTGGCACCTGTTGGGGTACACAGAGGGAGATTTCAGAATGTCTAATTCACCTAACAAGCATGTCTCTCGAGACTTGTGGGAGGAAACCGGAGCACCTGGAGGAAACCCATGCAGACATGGGGAGAACGTGCAGACTCCGCACCTACAGTGACCCAAGTGGAAATTGAACCTGGAACCCTGGCTAAACGTCTAATATTCAATTTGTGTCTCACACAGCTACCAGTGTTGCTCAATCACCGTGCTGGACCATTTCATTTGTGCGGTATCAGGAGGAGGACGACCTGTCCAAGGAGGCAACATCACATCTGACTAGCCCACAGTCTGCCAACATAGATACTAGCATGTCAGAGGGTCGTAGAGTATCTAAAGCATTCAGTGAAGGACACTGCACTGGAGTACAAGAGGTAACTGAGTCAGAAAAATCTGTGCACAGTCTCTCTTGAAAGAGTGAAGACTGTCACAATAATGCTTCAGTGGGCAAGGACACCTCGGGCATCACCTCTTTGGGTATAATATTTGGACAATTGAGAGCAGATGTGTGGATATTTGGCAGAGTTCCCTGAGGCTAAAGCAACCTCATGCACTGTGAATGGAGGGTTTCATGGCTGAGATGAACTCTACCTTGTCTCAGGGGCTCAACCACATGAGCTCCAGTATGAAAGCATAGCCACCCTCATGAGAAGACACATGCAGATTCACTCAGAGTGGATGAATGTCACCACCAAGAAAAGGTGCAAGACTCACTCAGTAACCTGGATCAGGCTTCTCCATTTGTGAACACTGACATCCCTGGAATACATGAGGAGATTTTAACAGTAACTTCATTGCAGTGTTAATGTAAGCCTACTTGTGACACTAATAAAGATCATTATTAGCTGTGTTCCCTTAATGGGCATTAGACTGGGGTTGCTGGAATGGATGGTTAATGCACCCCAGCAACCAATCCTCGCTAATCCACCTGAAGGCCAACCTAGGGCTAGGGCTGTGGAGGTTAGTGAGAAGGGTAAAGGTATTGAGAATCCTGCACCCTCTTCCTCTTCTAACTCCCCAACCCCTCCTCCAGAGCCCTCCTAGCTCTACATGTGCCAGTCACGATAGCTATCCCTGCAGAAACGGAGAGCCCACAATCTGAGGTTGACCCTCAACAGATCCCAGCATGATGAAGCTAGCCACCACTGGTCAAGGCCATATAGGATGACAGCTGAACAGCCTGCCTCCATATCCTCCACAGAAACATTGAGGGGCACATTTTTATCTCACTTTGAGCACTCATGGATTCAGTGTGGCGGCAGTACGATACACATTACTTTTTAATGCCAATCTCAACACTGAAAATTGTCTCTCAAAAAAACCCTCAATGAGAATATTAGCAGAATGAAAGTGGTTCTTACCAGTGTCACGGAAGACCGCACGCTGACGTTCTCTTCTTGGATACCATCGGGAGTAAGGGTGTGCCCATGTGTGTCTGGAAGTGGAAGATTGTTTCCTTGATGTAGTACATCAGGTTACGGATTGAGACTGAGATGAAGTTATGCCGAGAGTTCTGATCAAACTAATTTGCATAAGTCTAAATGTAAAATCAGCATAATCGCATGGTATGTTTGAACACAATCAGTGTTGACTTGAACATGATAAGTGGGGTCTTCAGTTTACTGAATTTAGCTAATGTAAACGGAGTGTGTTTAGGTAATTGCACCATTGGTACAATAGTTTAAATTGACTGCTGGTTGTGGATGTTAAGTACCAATGGCTGATGAATTGACTGAATTTGAACTAATTAAGAATGAACTTTTGGAGCATCTGTATCAGAAAACAACCCAAGCCAGGCTTCAATTCGGAGTAGCCAGTTTAGTGGGTGGCAACTGTTCTGAGTGAATTGACTTTGAATCAGTATGAAAGAAAAGAAATGCACATCAGAATACAACCGATTGCAACAGGAGTAGGCCACTAGGCCCCTCGAGCCTGCCCTACTATTCAATAAGATCACAGCTGATCTGATTGTGGCCTTCGCTCTACTTGTATTTCCCCCCACTTTCCCTGTAACTCTTTTCCCTTTCGTAGATCAAAAATTTATCAAACTCAAACTTTATTCAATAATCCACCTCCACTGCTCTCTGGGAAATTCTTCCTAACATCCATTGAAAATGGGAGACCCCTTATCTGAAACCATGCCCCTCATTTTAGATTTTCCCACAAGGGGAAACATCCTCTCAAAACCTACCTTCAAGCCCTCTTCAGAATCTTTAATGTTTTAATTCAATAACCCCTCAATCTTCTAAACTCCAAGAAGCTCAACCTGCTAAATATTTCCTCATAAAACAACCTCTTCTTCCCAGGAATCAAGCTTGTGAACCTTCTCTGAACTGCAAGTGTATCTTTCCTTAAATGGAAACTGTATGCAGTACTCTAGGCAGGGTTCCAGCAATGCCAGGACAGTAATAGCAAGCATTCCCTCCTCTTATATTCCACCCCCTTGCAATAAAAGTGAAATTTGCCTTCCGAATTGCTTGTTATAACCGAATGCTAACTTTTTGTGATTTGCACCCAAGGACACCCAGATCCCTTTGTACTTCAACATTCTGCAGTCACTCTCCATTTTTCCACTTTATAAGACCATAAGACATAGGAGCAGAATTAGGCCACTCGGCCCATCGCGTCTGCTCCACTATTCAATCAAGGCTGATATTTTTCTCATGCCTTTACCCCATAACCCCTGTTCCCCTTAATAGTCAAGAATCTACCTCTTTCTGTCTTAAAAACACTCAGTGATTTGGCCTCCACAGCCTTCTATGGCAAAGAGTTCCACAGATTCACCACCTTCTGGCTAAAGAAATTCCTCCTCATCTCTGTTTTAAAGGATCGTCCCTTTAGTCTGAGATTGTGCCCTCTGGTTCTAGATATTCCTACTCGTGGAAACATCCTCTCCAAGTCCACTCCATCCAGGCCTTGCAGTATCCTGTAAGTTTCAAAAAGATCCCCCCTCATCCTTCTAAACTCCAACGAGTACAGACCCAGAATCCTCAACTGTTCCTCATACAGTATTGCCTCTGCCAAATTTTTGCCCACTCACTTAACCTATCTATATCCTTTGACAGTCTCTTTGTGTCCTTGTTATGTAGCAGAATAACACCATTGGCTGGTGTAATGTCATGAGTAATGTAACATTGGGGTGTTTTGCGGGCTTTTGTGGAGTTCACAATTGTACCCTGTTTGAGCAGCATCATGTATAATAAACTCCTTGCACTATGTTATACAAACTCAACATGTGCCACCTCTGATTTTCTCTCTTTGCGGCTACAACAAAGAATATAACAGTCCTCCTCAACTTGAGGACCTACCTAACATATTTTGCTACAGTACACTCAATTCCTTCATCCAAGTACATCATCGGTTGTAAATACAGTGAAATGATAATGAGTCAAACTTGGATGACATGGAATTCCAGTTATATTGAAATTGTCAACCAATACATCCAGCACAATACCTTGGTGGAATTCTGCACTTGGGAACTCCAGATTCGTCAAAATTGTCTCAGCTTGTTATATGATCGAACCAACCAATCAGAGCAGAGTTACATCAAACAAGAAGGTGAAATTGTGGAGCAATAGGCAAGCCATCATTTGGCACTGAGGTTTCACAGTAAAAATAAAACCTCTGTGTATGGGTAGGTCTACGAGATTGTTAAAGTGTTGCCAATCGGAGAGAAGGTGAAGTTGCTACGGCAAGTGGAAAACCTTGGTGCGAAACTGAAAGTGGACATCACGAAGGAGTGGGAGATTCTGTGATTGAGTTTGTCCATCATTATAAAACACAAGGCGAACATGTTGGAACAGTTAGCAGTCATTCTCTCTATGAGGTGCTTTGGCATTTCACACAGCAGCATAAAAATGACGAAAACATGTTTAACTGCATTGACAAAATGATGGACTGTATTATGTACATCTGAAAACAGTGCAAAACTCCAACACTTTATAGGATCAATTCATTGTAACATGTGAATAAATTGAACAAGGACTTTTACTGCTTTACTGTGTTTTCATTTGTCATGAGTCTGATATTTTTAACATAAAGCACATTTCTAGGCATGTGGGTTACATAGAAAAGTTTTAATGTGGGAATGTGGCCTCCTCAGCTCATGAAGCTCCACTTAGCATAAATTTCACCCCTGCTGTAGCTGAGACTTGTTGATCATTGTGGCACTCCACTAACTACAGTTTGCCAATCTGAAAATGGCGCATTTATCCCAACTCTCTGTTTCCTGTTATTAAACAATCCTCTATCTATGCTAATAAATTACGCCCATCACCAAGAGTTCTTATGTTCGCTCTTAGTCATCTTTTATTTGGCACCTTTTCAAATGCCTTTTGGAAATTCAAATATGCTACATCGACGGTTCACCTTTATCCACCTGCTTGTTACATCTTCAAATAACTAATCTATCAGAAATGTTCACACTTTCAGAAAAACCATGTTGACTCTGCTTGATTTTAACATGATTTTCTAAATGGTCAGCTATTACGTCCTTAATAATGGATTTCAATATATTCCCAATGACAAATGTCAGGCTGAATAGTCTATAGTTTCCTTTTTCCTATGTCCCTCCTCACTTGAATAGAAGAGGTACATTGGTGCTTTTCCAATCTGCCGGAACATTTCCAGGATCTAGGGATCTTTGAAAGATTACAGCCAAAGCATCCACTATCTCTGCAAATCTTTTAAGAACCAAGAATGCAGGCCATCAGGTCCAGGGAACTTGTATGCCTTTGGTCCCATTATTTTCCCAGTATTATTTCTCAAGTGACAGTGATTACTTTAGCTGCTCCCTCCCTTCCCTTCTTGATTTTCTACGATGCATGGTATATTTATTTTGGTTTCTTCCTACATGGCAACATAAAAGATATTCGTTTAAAGTCTCTGCCATTTCTTTATTATTAATTGCCAAGTTCCTCCTCTGAGGGACCACAATTATTTTAACTACTCTGTCCTTTGTTATATACTTGTAGAAGCTCTTAATGTCTGTTTTTATATTTCTTTCTCATTTACTCTCATATGCTCATTTCTCCCACTGTAATTTTTTAGTCATCCTTTGCTGGTTTCTAAAATTGTCTCAATCTCTTGCCATACAACTAATCTTTTCAACGTTACGTGCCTTTTCTTTCAATTTGATAGCATCCTCAATTTCCTTATTTAACCAGGTATGGTGCATCCTTCTTATCGAGTCTTTCAGTTTCAAGGAAATATATCTTTTTTCAGAGTTACGAAATATCTCCTAAAATGTCTGCCACTGCCTACCTATCATCTTGCCCTTAACCTATTTTCTCAATTCAATGAAACCAACTCTGTTTTCATACCTTTGTAATTGTCTTTATTGAAGTTTAGGACACTAGTTTGTAAATCAAGTTTCCCACTCTGAAACTGAATGTGAAATTCTTCCATGTTATAATCACACTTGTCTGGACTAATACCTCAGATGGAAGGGTTGTCTTATGAAGAATGGATGGATAGGCTAGGCTTATATCTGCTGAAGTTTAGAAGAGTAAGAGGTGACTTGATTGAAACATAAAAGATCCTGGCTGGGATTCTCTGAATCCCGGTCAAGTGTTGCTGCCGGCATATACACTGGAGTGGTGTACGCTGGCGCAAACGGGCCTCCTGGCCCAGCGATTCAGCAGCCCTCAGGGGGCCAGCACGGCGCCGGAGTGCTGCACGCTGCTCCAGCACCGAAAGGCAGCCCTGCACTGCCGGCGCGGGTCCGCACATGCGCAGCGGCTGTCTCCGCTCCGGCGCATGTGTGCGATGGCCATCTCCGTGCCGGTGTATGCGCGTGGTGGCCGTTTCCGTGCCAGCACCGAGCAACATGGCGGAGCCCTACAGCAGGCTGGCGCGGAAGGAGGTAGGCCCCCTCCAGATCACGGGCGCCCGTTGATCGGTAGCCCCCTGGACGCCATGGAGGCCCCGCCTGGAGTCTGATCCCCCACCCCCTCCCCCACCATGACGGCCACCACGGCTGCGGTTCCGAGCTGCCGCCGGGTGGTACCAGGTTGGAACCACGGCGGTGAGACTCGGCAGGAATTCAGCCGTTCAACCACGGAGAATCGCCGCAGGCACATCTTTCAGCGGTCCCTGCCCTATGCCGAGTCAACCACGCGGGTGCGATTGGCGCCGAATCTCCAGTCACCAGAGAATCCCATCTCGGTCTCAAAGCGGCGTAGATGGAATTTCCCATGTCACTGCCGATTCTCCGACCCATCCCAGGCTCGGAGAATCCCGGTCCCTGAGTCGGCTTCACCATTTAAGACATAGATGAGGAGATTTTGTTCCCTCAAAGGGTGGTGAGTCTTTAGTACTGTCTTCCTCCCCTATGTTCTTATGTAAACTAATCTGTTCTCTGAATGGTTCCAGAAAATATTGCTCCAGGAAACTGCCTTGAATACATAGTATAAACCAATCCTCAAGGCTGCCTTTGGCAATTTGATTTGGGATTCGCTGCATGGGGCACTGGGAAAATAGGAAGCTGTCATGATGGCCCTGCACTTAAACTGGGCTGAGACCAGTATCCTGACAAGTCTTATAACTAGGACTCTAGAGAAGGCTATAAAGTAATTCGGGGGAGTGATTAATGAGAAAGGACATGGCAACAGTGCCGGGTAGTAATACCAGAGTGTGACAGGAAGGGGCAAAGTGCACAAACATAACAGTGCACCAGCAGATAGGTAAAAAGCAGAATTAAAGACTTTATACCTGAATGTATGCAGCATTCATAACAAGGCAGACATATCGATAACACAATGAGAAACAAATGGGTATGATATAATAGCCATTACAGAGATGTGTTTGCAAAGTGACCAAGGATATGCCCCCTGGATATTCAAGGGTAAATGATATTTCAGGAGGACTGGAAGAAAGAAAAAGGAGATGAGATAGCTCTGTGTGACGCGTTTAGGTTATTCCGGACCTGATAATACTTTATTATTAACCTATGATTTAGGTTAAACCAGCAAAAGAGGGAAATCCGTTTCTCTGCCAAGATTCAAAATAGATCTGGGCTAAATCGCTGGCTTTTAAAGCAGACCAAGGCAGGCCAGCAGCACGGTTCAATTCCCGTACCAGCCTCCCCGAACAGGCGCTGGAATGTGGCGACTAGGGGCTTTTTGCATTTCGCTTTTCAAACTTCATTTGAAGCCTACTTGTGACAGTAAGCAATTTTCATTTCATTTCATTTCATTTTATTTCAAAGGGAGAATGCTTTTCCGGGTCTCGGGCAGTTAAACAGGATCTCAGTTACCTTTTATGGGAAAAGATCAGATGTGTCACTCATAACTAAATTGTTACCTCTGTCATCGTGGGTCCTAGCCATTTAAGACTTCCGAAATTAGTGTCTCAGATTTTAAACTTTGAGAGTAAATCTACACAGTATTATTTTTAATAAAAGTATTTTTATTGTAAAATACTCTCAATTGATACATACAGAATTGCAGAGTTAAAAATATAAATTGATTAACAGTCTTTAGTTATCTGTTAATAATATAAAACCATTAACAGTTCTTTGTTATCTGCTAACACACTAACTTCTCTTAAGAGAATTAGATATCTAAAACATGGAAAATCCTAATGTATCGCTTATCAATTTCTAATACATTTCTTTTTTTTTAAATTTAGATTACCCAATTATTTTTTCCAATTAAGGGGCAATTTAGCGTAGCTAATCCACCTACTCTGCACATTTTTGGGTTGTGGGGGCGAAACCCACGCAGACACGGGGAGAATATGCAAACTCCACACGGACAGTGACCCAGTTCCGGGATTGAACCTGGGACCTCAGCGCCGCGAGGCAGTTGTGCTAACCACTAGGCCACCATGCTGCCCTTCTAATACATTTCTAAGAAGTTTAACACAAACATACTTACAAAAACCACGAGGTCTTTGTCTGACGAGGCAAGCTTCAGAACAGAGCTTTGACCCACACTCCCGCAGGGGAGTGAGAAGGTACCTCTCTGCCAAAATGCCCCTCTTTTTATACATAAATTCTCCCATTTAGTCAAGGATTTTTCCTGTTATCTTATCACTTATTGTTGGTCAATTGCCTATAGCCGAATGGCTAATTTGATGTATTATCATCAATATGTGTTTTAATGATCTTAGTGTCTGCGTGAATGTCAGGTGTCTTAAGATATATTGGTGAAGAGGGATCCGTATACGAGATCTGTCTCTTTTCAATGTTGTCATGTTTCTTAGATATATAGATTGTCAAACAGACACTTCTTTGAGGGTGTTGGACAAGTGCAAGGGTGCAGGGAGGCTAATCTTATGCTGCTTCATGGATCCCCAAACCTGCTCACTTGTCGTCACACCCTTTTGACCTGACCACAGACCAAATCTGAGTCGTTAACCTAAGGGGTGTGACTGTCTCCAGGAACAAAGTATCTAGGTAACTTTCATCCTCCATGATGCATGAGCTCTGAGCTGAAGTTCTTCAAGCTGCAGACACTTATTAAAAATGGTCATGGGAATAATTTACATACGTTTTAAATTCTACACTTTTTTGTGCTGCTTCAGTCAGTTCTATCTGAATGGAAAACATGCAGAAACACCAAACCTTGAGTCAGGTGTAATTCTGGTGGGAATCTCTTGGGTAGAAGCTTATGCCCTCATTATCCCATAATTTGTACCACTTTGGCGACAGGCATATCTGCCGGCCAGAGCCACAGAAATTTAGCATTTATTTTCAAACAGTGAATGGCATACTCCTCAGTGTCATGTGATGTTATTGTCTCCTTTTTGAACCCCAACTCATCAGTGTTGCCAACGAGCCTCTCATTAGGATTAAACCTGTACTTATTCTTGATGTGATGTGTTGCCATTCCTCTGACCTGGTTTTCTGACTGTGGTGTTTTTACCTACTGTTCCTATCTCCAACATCTCTGACTCAATGAAGCTAGAAAATAATCATGATCTAAGAGATGATTGCTTACCATTTGCTCTCATCAAAGTAATTATGTTGGCTGTCACCATTATCATCTTTCTGATCTCTGCATGCAAATTGGTATAATGCTTTGCTGCCAGGTTTTCTAACAAAAAAACAATGACAAATGCCTGAGTGACCATATTGATATCACAGAAAATAACAGTGATGCTTTCTTTTCATTTACTGTTTGATTCCCGCTCTCTTGTCCAATATATTTTAAACTGAATCTTTTTGCTTCATTGCAAAATCATTGCAAAAAATAGACACTGAATGCAGGCTTTTGAAAACCATAAATATTTATGCACAGAAAAGAAACACAGATGGAATCCATTCATTTATTAGCCAAGGCATAGAAAAAATAGCAAGGAAGTTATGCTAAAATAATGTGAAACATGAGTTAGGCCACAATTTGAGTACTGTGTACTGTTCTGTTCACCTCAGTACAGAAAGGATGTAATTGCATAGAAGAGTACAGAAGAGATTTATGAGGATTCTGGTGGAACTGGAAAATTGCTGTGAGGAGAGATTGGATAGGGTGGGGTTGTTCTCTTTGGAAAAGGGTTGGCTGAGGGGCGATTTGATTGAGATGCACAAAATTGTGAGAAGCCTGGATGGAATGGATGGACATGGCCTATTTACTTAAACAGAAAGGTCAGTGACAAGGGGGGAGCGATTCAAAGCGGTTAATGGAAAGATTGGAGAGGAGAAGAGAAAACATTTTTTCATCCAGAGGGTTTTGGGAGTCTGGAACTTTGGGTAGTTGAGGCAAAAACCCTCAACCCATTTAAAAGGTGTCTGGATATGCACCTCAATCTGCAAGGCTATGAATCAAATACTGGAAAGTGGGTTAAGCCAGATGGCTAGTTTTTTGGCTGGTGTCGACATGATGGACCAAGTAACCTCCATGCTGGAACCTTTTATTAATCTATTTGATCCTTTACTGGATTCCTGTACAAAACTCATTCAGTAAATGGCATGATTAAAGTAGCACTTGTTTGTTTACTGTCATTTTCTCTTTTCGAAAACGCTCAGCAGAGGTGGCGGCACAGTGGTATACAGTCAGGAGGAACTTACCCTGGGAGTCCTCAACATTGCCTCTGGACCCCTTGAAGTCTCATGTCTACAGGTTAAAAATGGGCAAGGAAATCTCCTGCTGATGACCACGTACTCTCCACCCTCAGCTGATGAATCAGTACTCCTGTGGCAGCATCAGAATTGTATTCAACCACAATCTGCAACCTCATGATCTGGCATATCCTCCACTCTACCATTCCCACCAAGCCAGGGGATCAACCCTGGTTTAATGAAGAGTGCAGGAGAGCGTGCCAGGAGCAACATCAGGCATACTGAAAAATGAGGACTACATATGCAAACAGCATAAGCAGCAAGTAATAGATGGAGCTAAGCAATTCCACAACCAATGCATTAGATCTAAGCTCCGCAATCCTGCCAAATCCAGCCGTGAATGGTGGTGGACTATTAAACAACTCACTGGAGGAGGAGGCTCCACAAATATCCCCATCCTCAGTTATGGAGGATCCCAGCACATATGAGGCATTCACAAAGATCTTCAGCCAGAAGTGTCAAGTGAATGATCCATTTCAGTCTCCTCCAGAGATCCCCAGCATCACAGATGTCAATCTTCAGCCAATACGATTCACTCCACGTGATGTCAAAAAATGGCTTAAGGCACTGGATACTACAAAGGCTATGGGTCGCGGCAATAGTACTGAAGACTTGTGCTCCAGAACTTGCCACACGCCTAGCCAAGCCGTTCCAGTGCAGCTACTCGGCAATATGGAAAATTGGCCAAGTGTGTCTTGTACCCAAGAAACAGGACAAATCCAACCCAGCCAATTATCCCCCTATCAGTCTACTCTCCATCTTCAGCAATGTGATGAAAGGAGTCATTAACAGTGCTATCATGTGCCATTTGTCATAATATCCACTCATGTATATAATGAGATGCAGACAGGCAGTGATTGATACATAGGATGCCCTTTTTTATAATCTGAAAAAAATCTATTTATCTTTGAAATCATATTGTATCCTCTCTGTAACCACTCATAGTATAAATAATATCAAGGGAAAGTGGGGTAGGCTTTATGGTACATAATTAAACTGTGCCTGTGGTGTCATGTCGGCAGCAGGTAAAATATGTGCTGCCTGCTGATTGAACTGATTGCTGCTTGAAGATTATGCTATCCATACTGCTGATTAGCTGCGTGAGGAGGTAGCTCTATATGGTATGAGCAGAATGTTACTTTCAGGGAGCCGGCACCTTTTATAAAGGGAGATGGATTGTGAAATCAATTGGAACTGAAGGCAAATTTGAATTATATCTTGAAGAATGGGTGAATATGGCAGAAAGCGTGTGAACAGATACTCTGAAATTGCTCTGCCAAGGTACTGGAGGTGGACTGGACGACGGGTGTTTGATATCCAAGGGGGTGGAGGTAAGAAATGTTCATGATACATGATGAGGGGGCAGTGAGAAGAGGTAGCAGCTCGGCAAAGGGAATGCACAAGAGTGATTCTTTTCATTTTGTATGCATTATGTAATGTTTAATTTGCTAAGTTTCGATTTTATATCACCTTTGGTATGGGTTTTATATCTGCAACAAAAGTATGATGCAGCAAGGGAGGAGAGTATTTGGTCCATCATGCGAAATTCAATCAGGCGAAGGAGGTAAAATAAGTGTGAAGAGAAAGAGGACAATGAGATGATTATTGAGAAATAAAAAGGTAAAGAATGGTGGACTAATAATGATTTAACAGATCAATTTGAGGTTTCTGGAAGTTCTTCTAAATGAGCTGATCTTGTACAGCCCTGCCAGAAAGAGGCTGCCTAGGGTGTAACCTCTCTTACTCAAACTCTTACTTGGTATTGCTCCTCAGCTGGCAGCAGGTGGAAAAGGCTGCTCCTTCATGATGGCCTCATTGTGTAGCATGCAGCACACAACCGTTCAGCTAGGTTTTGTAGAGTTCATCCTGAATGGTCCAGGCAGTGGAGGCCTTGTGGGAAGGTACTGATTTTCAGTGCTCTGATGTTTGATGTGGCAGTGTGGTTCTGATTGTAATCCTGCTGTGCAGGTATATGTGAGTTCCTGACTGGAGTCATCAGCCTTATCGTCCAACAGCCAGTCTGTATCTTGGAAGGCTGATTGGAATTTGCTATAAAATAGTGGAGTCATGACTGTTAGCAGGCACAAACCTGCATGATATAATGCTTGGTATTGCAAAGTAGTTGTACATTAAAGGAATGGAGTACCTTTCTAGTGATGTAGAGTTCTCATGGGTGGTATGCATAGTAAAGTGCATGCAATCATGGCACCCTGCACCGGGGAAGTTAGCAATGCAGGTGAAGCCTCGAGCAAGATTGTTGTGCAGACTTCTGAAACCCACTGTCAGACTCAAATGGGGATTAGAATCCCGCATTGTGTGGGAAACAGTCACTCACCTATGAGTTTCCCCTGATTAATTAATGATCAGAGGGTAGGATCGCTGTCTAACTAAGGACAGCGGGCAGGTCTGAAAGCTGGAGGGCCGGAGATTGTCCAGCTTGAAAGTAAGAAGTCTTACAACACCAGGTTAAAGTCCAACAGGTTTGATTCAAACACGAGCTTTCGGAGCGCAGCTCCTTCCTCAGGCGAATGACGCTCCGAAAGCTCGTGTTTGAATCAAACCTGTCGGACTTTAACCTGGTGTTGTAAGACTTCTTACTGTGCTCACCCCAGTCCAATGCCGGCATCTCCACATCACAGCTTGAAAGTGGCAGCAGGATGCCATGTAAGTGAGGGAGAGGATGCCCCAAAATGGAGATGCCCTCCCACAAACATTTTCAGAGTTATAGTAAAAACTAGAATCAACAGCTTGTCCAAGATTTTGGGGTGGGAGCTCATACATAGGTCAGCCTGCAGCGTGTTCCTCTCAGGCCTCCTCCAAATTGTTGCTTCTTTTTTCTGGCTCTTTTATTTGTTGTGAATAAGGAAAGCCTTCTTGTTCACGATCATTCCTTCAACTTCAGGTGGCAGTAATCCTTTCTACATAGTGATACAATGGTGCAGAGACCTTCAATGGGTTTATCTGCTGATTTATTGAGGAAATCAAAATGAAACATCAGAATGCTCATGACCTGTCCAGCATAAGATTTAGAAACCCCCAGACTCAATTATCCCGGTGTTCTCCTAAGTCTGTGTTGCCTTCCTAGTATTATTAGCTATGATTGCAGGTGAGAACACTGGTTCCCAATCAACAATCCTGGCCGAGGGTTTTGAGACATCACAACTAGTATTGCAGATTGATGCAGTAGATACTTGCAGGATAAGGCGAGTTGATTGAATGCCATTCTTGTTCACCATAGGAAGCTCAATGGCACATATGTTCCATCATTTGCTCTTGATACCTACAGGAACACTGCCAATTGATATAATTGGGGGCTGGTTTCGCACAGTTGGCTAAATAGCTGGCTTGTAAAGCAGAACAATGCCAGCAGCATGGGTTCAATTCACGTACCAGCCACCCCGAACAGGTGCCGGAATGTGACGACTAGAGGCTTTTCACAGTAATTTCATTGAAGCCTACTTGTGACAATAAGTAATTATTTATTTATTTATTTTTAAATCTATTTGTTCCCCAGGTTCTATAAAGAATGTAATAAACTGTGTGCCTGCCAGCAGAGGACATCAGTGCTGCTTCCTGACAGATTTGACAATGTTCACCAGAGGTTACCTGGGAAGATAATTCATGGCAGTGATTATTTTCAAATTCATGGGTTTTCCCTTGTTGAGGTGGGCTGGGTCCGCAGCCAGCAGCTACTATTATTCCTCTGAGAAATCTCAGCTCTTCTTGCCTTGTAAACCCTATGGAGTGGGTTGAAACAAGTATCCTCTGTGATGCCTTACCTTAAGTTCAGCCAGTCTACCCTCTTAAATTTCCTCCTTACGTTCCTCATCCCAACTAATTAGAGAGAGATTTCCATTGGGGAATCAATTTCTTCAGTCCAAAGATGACCTTTTACCAATACTCATAAAAAGTTGCTGAAGAAGTCTTCAGAGAAACTTCAAAACACCAAACAACAAAAATTCAGAAAGTTTTAAATTCCTCAACAAATATGGCCTTCTAAATGTAGTATACATCTCAGCAATTATTCTACCTGATCACAGAAGAGCTTAAAAACATTTTATGCTGAAAAACAACAAACCTTCTTCCAGCAACCAGATTGCCATCAATCCACAAGAGCCCCAATTAAGACTGCAAACAAAACCATGAAAATAAGGTAGAAACAACAACATTTTTCATTATTTTGAGTTAAGGTCATGTGTTCAATGATTTCATTGAATGTTGCTCTACCTTATTTGGTAACATGTTTGTCCCAACTAAATTTAAACCTTTGAACCCATTTTAAGAATTCTAAAATTATTATTTATATTTGTTTCTATTTACCTCTGTGCTATGGACAGAAAGTATGTTTGGATACTTGCCATGCACAATTTGGACAAAAGATCGATACAACATTACTGCTCATGTCACTTTTTCAGGTTCACCCTTAAGTAATTACATCTATTACAAACGAGGTTGTGCTGTAGAATTGTGAATCTATTCTTACTTTTTATGGAATTTGACTCACACTGCACAATAGTGACACCCAGGGGAGTAAGAATAGAACTTCTCGTGAGTGGAACTGGATTTTACATCCTTTGTACAAGCATTTATTTAATTATAAAAGGAATGAGTCAACAGTAGACGAGGCAAAGTTTGGTTCAAACCGTTTTATTCCACAGTGAAGTGAAATATGCAGAGAAATGGACATGATGTGAGTCATTTAGTTAAGTCAATATCAGTTATATTCAGAAAACAATATAAAATAAACTAAGTGTTGCTTCCACTTCAATGAGTAATCTTATTTCACTTAATCAGAATAACCTATTTGCACCCTGCCCAAGAGACCAGGGGTAGATACACCCTCCTTGTTGTTATTTGCCATTACTAGCTTGTTGCTGCCTAATGGTCTGTGCAGCATCTTGTTTTGAAATGCCTGCCTGCATTTTCTTTGCTGTCTGTTTTGTTCTGAGAAGTCTTTCACTGTATCAAAAAGCCTATGCGTCTCAAAAACTGACTGAGATCAAAAGGTATTCCAATACAAAGGGTGTACTTTTGAATCCTTGTACAAACAAATAATATGCTAATTCTTCAGACTCTGAGAGAAGCAATTTCAATCAACCCAAATCACTTCCTGACCTCACTCGCTACCTCTATACATACATCCAAACAACCCATCTACTCAACATTCAAGCACTACCTGCCCTGCATGTACATTGAACTTATCAGCCATTTCCAAAACCCTCGAATGGAGGTGGACGGTGATTCAACAAAAGTATTGGCTGTCTAGGTACTCAGGCAAGCATAATATTGAGGCTTGGATGAGAGGCCAGACATTCATTAAGCTTGTTAAAACAGCTGCGGCCCACAGAAAACATTGTTTGATTGCCAGCACAGACTCACTGATATCTGCTTTCAATTTCACAATGTTTGTTTACACAACAAGTGGTTTCAAGTATTTATATTTCTTGTTATTGATATTTTAAAGGCTCTAGATGATTGATGCTTTCATTACTTTGTCGAGAAATTATCTTTTTTTTCAGTATAGGAGGAAATTATGAATGACTTACTTTTTTCAAAGATTATTTTATACATATCCTATTGTCACTACAGCTTTCATTGGTTCTAGAAAGTGTATAGTGGTCAATAGGGGTGGCACTGCTGCCTCAGCCCCAGGAAATTCTAGTCTTGGGTGCACTTTCTCCCCGTGACTGCGTGGGTTTCTCCCAGTTTCCTCCCATGTGCATTGGCCAAGCTAAATTGTCCCTTTGTGTCCAAAGATACACAAGTTAGGTGGGGTTGCGAGGATAGGATGGGTGAATGGGTCCAGGTAGGGTGCTCTTTCACAGGGTCGGTGCAGACTTGATGGGCCAAATTGTCTCCTTCTGCATTGTAGGAATTCTATGGTTCTGATAGGCATGGAATTGTCATAGCTTGGCAATGGGGTGCACACTGGGCCACAGAGGGTGGGTGAAGACAAGATGTTTTCGAAATTCATTCATGCAGTGTGGCTTCACTGACTAGGTCAGCATTTATTGCCCATCCCTAATTGCCCTTGATAAGGTGGTGGTGAGCTCCATTCTTGAACTGCTGCAATCTATGCAGTGTAGGTACATTCATATTGCTGTTCGGAGGGAGTTCCAGAATTTTGACCCAGGAAGGAATGGCAACATGGTAGCACAGTGGTTAGTACTGTTGCTTCACAGCACCAGGGACCCGGGTTCCCGACTTGGGTCACTGTCTGTGCGGAGTCTGCAAGTTCTTCCCTTGTCTGTAGGGGTTTCCTCCGGGTTCTCTGGTTTCCTCCCCCAAGTTCCGAAAGATGTGCTTTTTAGGTGAATTAGACATTCTGAATTACGGATTGTGACAACGAGAGTATTTTCACAGTAACTCATTGCAGTGTTAATGTAAGCCTACTTGTGACACTGCTAAATATTATTGTTATTATTTCCAAGTCAGGATGGTGAGGAACTTCAAAATCATGAGCGGAATTCTCCGACCTCCCGGGGGGTAAGAGAATCACCCGGGGCCGGCGTCAATCCCACCCCCGCCGTGTCCTGAATTCTCTGTCCCCCGAGATTCGGCGGGGGCGGGAATCGCACCGTGCCGGTCGGTGGCCCCCCCGCGGCGATTCTCCGGCCCGCAATGGGCCGAAGTCCCGCCGCTGACAGGCCTTTCCCGCCGGCGTGGTTTAAATCACCTCTGGTACCGGCGGGATTGGCAGCGCGGGCGGGCTCCGGGGTCCGGGGGGGGGGGGGGGGCGCTGGCCGATCTGACCCCGGGGGGTACCCCCACGGTGGCCTGGCCCGCGATTGGGGCCCACCGATCGGCGGGCGGGCCTGTGGCGTGAGGGCACTCTTTTCCTTCCGCCCACCATGGCCTTCACTATGGCGGGGGCAGAAGAGACCCCCTCCCCTGCGCATGCGTCAGTATGATGCCAGCAGCCGCTGACGCACCGGCGCATGCACGGACTTCCGCCGGCCGGCGAATGCCTTTCGGCCCCGGCTGGCGGGGTGCCAAAGGCCGTTCGCGCCGGCGGAGCGGGAGCCACTCTGGCGCGGGCCTAGCCCCTCAATTCCGCACCTTTGGGGAGGCCCAACGCCGGAATGGTTCACGCCACTCCAACACGCCGGGACCCCCCGCCCCGCCGGGTAGGGGAGAATTCCACCCCAGAGCAGAAGTAGACCACGCAGCCCACTAAGCCTTCTCCACCATTCAATACATTTGTAGCTGATCTTCAACTCCATTTTCCTACCTGCCCCCCATATCTCTTAGAAGTGGAATAGGGGAGTGGGTGGCAGGTCAGAGTTTGGCATGGGGATATGAGGGGCCATATGGGGTGAGTGGAGTATGACGTGGATGGATGGGGTATGGGTAGTCTTTGGAAGGTGAAGGAGTGGGTGTGAGAGGCAAGGGCTGGAAGGTCTATTCTTTTATTTTAACTGGGATGCAGTCCCACAGCACTGAGGCAGGCCCTTTAAACAACCCATCCCCACACCCAGCAGCCCCTGTGGCTGCCTCTCCCCAGGTTGGCTGGCCTGACTCCAGTCTGCACGTACGCCCATGGTAATGAAGATCTGCCTTTGCGGGCATTTTCTCCCCATGTGGGTGGGCCGAGCCTAGAACCTTTGACTCCCACTACCTGCCTCGAGGTTGAATATCCAGGTCCGTGAATCTTAATTGAAGGCACTGAGTTCGATCGATTCGATGTTGGTTGACAGAGAACATTAGTCTGTCTGGTATTCAGGGCAAGTCTCATGATCCTATAGGCTTCAGTGAATACATCTATTGTAGTTCTTCAGAGTCAGCATTAACTGGTGCATTGTCAGCATACTGTAGGTCTATGACAAAAGTGGTTATTGTCGTATTTTGGCCTTCAGCCAGTTGAGGTTGAAGAGTTTACTATCAGTGTGATAAACTATTTCCTCAATTGGGGGAGCCTGACAGTAATAAGCTGCAACATTTCTATAAGAAACATTAAGAATAGTGTAGGTGTAATTATACACCCCTGCTTGATCGGGTGGTTAACAGGGAGATTGTGAGTCTGGGTTGCAGGAAGATATAGACGGGGTGGTCAAATGGGCGGAGACGTGGGAGATGGAATTTAACCCTGAAAAGTGTGAGGTGATACACTTTGAAGAAGGAGTCATTTGACAAGGAAGTATACTATGAAAGGTCTGACACTGGAAAGTTCCAAAGAACAAAGGAACCTTGGCATGTTTGTCCCTAGATTTGTGAAGGTAGAAGGGCAAGTTAATAGGGTGGTGAATAGGCATGTGGGACAACCACTTTTATTAATCGGGGCATAGATTACAAAAGCAGGGAGGTCATGATGAAGCTGGAGAGAACTTTGCTGAAGCCACAGCTGCAGTACTGTGTGCAATTCTGGTTGCCATATTATAGGATGGATGTAATTGCACAGGAGGGGATGTAGAGCAGATTCACCAGAATGTTACCAGGGATGGAATATTTCAGTTATAAAGAGGGGTTGGATAGGCTTGGGTTGTTATCAATGGAGCAGAGAAGACTGAAGGGTGACCTGATTGAAGTGTACAAGATTATGACGGGCATGGACAGGGTGGGTAGGGAGCAGCAGTTCCCCTTAGTTGAACAGTCAGTTGCGAGGGGCGCATGTTTAAAGTGAGGGGTGCGAGATTTAACGGGGATTTGAGGAAAAGCTTTTTTACCCAGCGAGTGGTGATGGTCTGGAATACACTGTCTGGGAGGGTGGTAGAGGCTGGTTGCCTCATATTCTTTAAAAAGTACCTGGATCAGCACTTGGCTGATAACATTCAATGCTTTGGGCCAAGTGCTGGCAAGTGGAATTAGATGGGCAGGTCAGGGCCTTTCAAGCATCGGTGCAGACTTGATGGGCCAAAGGGCTTCTTCTGCACTGTAGCATTTTCTGTTTCTGTTGTCACTGTTTTGACAGGGAAGGCGTATGTAGTGGAGCCATTGTATTTTACTGTTGTTTGTATACTGTTACGTAGGAGATGGATAATGTTTCTGAGCTTAGCTGGGCATCCATATCACTACAGCATCTTCTAAATGGCAGTTTGATTCACCAATTTGAAGGCTTTTGTGAGATTGAAGAAAGCCATGTACAAAGGAATGATCTGCTCTCTGCACTTTTCCTGACGGTGACATGCTGTGCAGATCATATCAATTGTTTCTCTGCCAGGTTGGAAGCCACACGGGGCTTCTGGAAGGACCTCCTCTGCAATTGCTGAGAGGTGATTAAGAAGTATCTTAGCCAGAATTTTGTTGCCAGTTGACAGCAATGTTATGCCTGTGATTGCTACAATTTGACTTGTCTCCTTTCTTGAAGATTGTGATCATCATGGAGGTCTCTTAAGGTCATGTGAAATTTCTTGATTCACAATAGAACATTATATTGGTTGACAGAGAACATTAGTCTGTCTGGTATTCAGGGCAAGTCTCATGATCTGTTTTGGGGCCACTGCTGTTTGTCATTTTTATAAATGACCTGGAAGAGGGTGTTGTGGTGATATGATCTGCATACTCGTCTGCCATTGGGCCAGAACGTCGGCTTATCATTGGCCCTGGTCGGTCATGTGCCTCTCGACCGATTGGCCGAGAGGCTGAGTTAACCACGCCTCTATTAACGAGGTATAAATGCTCAGACGCCTGACAATCGTCCCTTTCCACTGTAGACGATTGCAGAGCTGTGTTCTAGTCAATTAAAGCCAGACTTTGGTAAATCACTCGCCTCACGTACAATCGATGGTACATCAGGTGTAGAAGGATGGGTTAGTAAATTTGCAGATGACACGAAGGTCGGTGGAGTTGTGGATAGTGCTGAAGGATGTTATAGGATACAGAGGGACATAGATAAGCTGCAGAGCTGGGCTGAGAGGTGGCAGATGGAGTTTAATGCGGAAAAGTGTGAGGTGGTTCACTTTGGAAGGAGTAACAGGAATGCAGAGTACTGGGCTAATGGCAAGATTCTTGGTAGTGTAGATGAACAGAGAGATCTCGGCATCCAGGTACATAAATCCCTGAAAGTTGCCACCCAGGTTAATAGGGCTGTTAAGAAGGCATATGGTGTGCTAGCCTTTATCAGTAGGGGGATTGAGTTTCGGAGCCACAAGGTCATGCTGCAGCTGTACATAACTCTGGTGCGGCCATTCCTGGAGTACTGCATGCAGTTCTGGTCACCACATTATAGGAAGGATGTGGAAACTTTGGAAAGGGTTCAGAGGAGATTTACTAGGATGTTGCCTGGTATGGAGGGAAGGTCTTACGAGGAAAGGCTCAGGGACTTGAGGTTGTTTTCGTTAGAGAGGAGAAGGCTGAGAGGTGACTTAATAGAGACATATAAGATAGTCAGAGGGTTAGATAGGGTGGACAGTGAGAGTCTTTTTCCTCGGATGGTGATGACCAACACGAGGTGACATAGCTTTAAATTGAGGGGTGGTAGATATAGGACAGATGTCAGAGGCAGTTTCTTTACTCAGAGAGTAGTAGGGGTGTGGAACGCCCTGCCTGCAGCAGTAGTAGACTCGCCAACTTTAAGGGCAATTAAGTGGTCACTGGATAGACATATGGATGAAAATGGAATAGTGTAGGTCAGATAGGTTTCAGATGATTTCACAGGTCGGCGCAACATCGAGGGCCGAAGGGCCCGTACTGCGCTGTAATGTTCTATGTTCTATATATCGAAGAGATTGTGGACTTGACCCTCCAACGACAGTGTCGGAGGACATTTTCTGATACTGAACTATGATATAAATTATAGGTGGCTCTGTAACTACATTTTTGCTCCTATATTACTTTTGAATAGTTATGCTGAGACAAAAGGTACTCATTGGCTTAGATGCTTGTTTAGAAGAGGCAAATTGTAGGAATAGATAGTGTATACTGCTTGTTAAGATCAGGCTGTTAGCTAAGATAGCAATACCGAAGATACAAAATGGCTGAACTAGCCACATTCCTCAACAATAAGTTACAAACTGTGTAAACTACCTCATGAGAACCAGACGTGGGTATGTATAGGGAGTATTTCAACAGCCGCTGATAACAGCTTCACAGAATAAGGAGCACAATGTATCCTTAATAGCTCAATGTCCCCAGCTGCAGACATATCCTTATGTTAGTCTTGAGTGACTTTTAGGAGCTGGTGAGCCAACACCCATTTTAACCATATATGTTTTTAACTGGAAGCTAAGAAAATTAATTGACTGCATGTAATGAATTGGACGCGAATATAGTTGATTGATTTTATGTAAATGAGAATGCAACTAATTCCGCCCTTTGAATCTGTTTATTGACCTAATGCAAACCTTAGCTCAAGTGAGAAAGAGTATTGTGAGGCTGCGGAGCCTCCAAATCTTTCTTCCAGATCTGATATAATAAACTGTTTCTTTACTCATTCAAAAATGCCTACATGGGAATATTTTCACCTCTAACAGGCATGATCCTTTGTTTCACCGGCAGCGCCCTCAAGCCCGCGGATTTCCCGACAGCGTGGGGGTGCCCACAATGGGAACCCCATTGACCGGCTGCCGGGATGGAAAATCCCACTGCCGGTGGGGGTGCGCCGCACCAGAAAACGAGTGCGGTGGGGTGGAGAATCCCACCCCATACGTCTCATCAGTGTTTCAGTTCTGCAGCAGGGCTATTATCAGGGTCAGTAGCTTTGTTGTTTTTCATCCAATTGACAGCAGCTAACACTTTGCTGAGCATTGGATCATGGTTTAGCTCACTTCCGATTGTTTGTGCGAGGTTGTCCAGCAGGTCCATGTCCACAGTTCTAATTGAATAGTTCTGCAAAGTGCTCTTTCCAGTGGGTGTTGATACTATCTGTGTCTTTGAGGAGAGTCTGCCACCTTTGGAAGTTTGGTCTATGTGTTGAGGATTCATAGACTTTTGGCTGCCTTGAAAAAGGCATGAGGAATTTCCTCAGTCTTCTCTATCCACAAGATGTTCTTCGCATCATGAGTTCTTCTTTAAACTTCAGCTTTGACTCTCCAATAGGTAAGCTTCTTTTCTGTGGAGGCTGAACCCTGTTGCCAGGTTTGAAATGCTATTCATTTACAATTGGTGAGTTGTTTGCATATTTCTGTATCGTTCTCCTCAAACCATTCTTGGTGTCGAAGGATTTCTTGGCATGTATGAGTAAAATGGATTTCAATGAGTGCCAATTATCTTGGATGTTGTTTGATGGTGTGAGCAGCAGTTTCTGTAGATTCTGATTGATTTGTTCTTGAGGTTCCGTGAGCTTGGGGTTGTTTCACAGATCAGAAACCTCAAACATTCTCTGTACCTGTCATGGCTGCTGGTTCCTTTTGTGGATTATCTCAGGAGCCAGTACCAAACTTATATGTTGGTGATCTGTCCAGCAGTTTATGGCTGTGACCATTGCACCTGAGACGTGCAAGTCTTTTTGACTCCTGCTGCGAACTATCACACAGCCGATTAAGTGCCAGTCCTTCGATCTTGGATGTTGCCAGGGTTTCCTGATTGTTTTTGGCAGAAAAGGATTTTAGTGACCACAAGGTTTTAGCATTGGAATTGGACTGTCCAATTGCATGCTTTTCAATGGTATTCGGCAAAGAGCATGATTGTCCCCAACCAAGTAATATGATTGTTGATTGTGATGGTACAGCAGCCATAGTTGCCACAACTTCACCCTCAGAGTCCAAAGTAGGTGCATAGGCACTGATCACAGTGGCAGACTGATTGCCTTTGTGCTTAAGATTGAATATCCTAAGCCATTAATTGATCCCAACCGTAGGCTCGTGGAGTCACTTCATGAGTTAGTTATTGACAGCTAAGCTCAGTCCATGAATTCTGCTTGTGCCTTCCCCTTCCAAAAGAAAGTGCAGCCACCTCCACATTCTTTTATCTGTCCCTCAACTGCACCATTGGTCTTTCTAAGGGTTACCATGTCAATGTCAGAGCTTATAGGCTACCATCGCTGTTCATCTTGCAGGCCATTCTGAGTTATCCATTAACAACTCGATATTCCAAGATCTTATCTTGATTATTTTTGTACGTTTTGACCACAGATTGATCCAGCTGGATGCAAAGTTCCAGCCAGGTTTTGAGCGAGGCAGTATATTTTTTGGGCATCTTTTTCAGCCCCTTCCCCGAGTGGGATGAGCAGAATTAATTCTGAAGAGGGCTGCTCAGGTACAGGTGGATTTAATACTACTGGTGTATAGCGTACCACTTGAGAATATTAAAATACTGGATTTTCAGTAGCAAGCCCACATTTAAACACATACCTGCTGACATTACTAAAATAAGGACCCTAAACTGTCATGGAATAAAGAATGCTTATTTTATTCCACATAGAATCCAGTCTTAAATATGCATTAATGGTTGCTAGGGAGTTTGTTACACGTTTGCATTTTAATTGAGCTCATTTGACATCACAAACACAAAGAAGAAATTCTGAGTTCTAAGTTCACTCGAACATGAGTTCTTCAAAGTTTACATTGGTAAGTAGCTGCTAACTCAAATCAATTACCTTATATGTGTAATCCACTGTTAAGCATCTGAATGTTTTTAAAAGTGAGGATTGGCAAGTAGCTTGTCAATGTTGTAAAAATGCAATACAAGTTTGCAGATTTGGTTCATATTACACTGTACAATCTAACCATTGGGGCTGAATTTTACTGCCTTCCCCATTGGCATGTTTGAAGATAGGGGACTGGGAGGGATCTCATAAAACAAAGAGGGTGGCCAGTTTGCTGCTGCCTATCCCCACCTTGTTTATTGTTCACCATATTTCAGGGGCCAGGTAGGGTGTCAGGCAGCCCACCTGCCTTTAGGTCTATTGAGGCTCTTAAGTGGCAAATTAACTGCCACCTCAGGGCCTCAATCCACCTCTGCCACAATTTTTAGATCTGCTGGGAAAGGCAGTGGCAAGATGAGCAGCCCACTGTGCAGCCTGCTGTCGGACAGGAAGCCGTGGAGTATCTGCTTTAGAGTGTCCCCTGTGCTCATTTGGGGCAGCTCCCCCAAGATCAGACTTCCCTTCTATCCCTCCCCACCAGCCAGGCCTTCCTAATCTAGTCCCCTAGCCCACTATCCCCCTTATTGGGGTCTTCCAGCAGGGTCCATCCAAAATCTCCCGACTTAACTCCAGTTTAGGAAACATCTCTTCTTTGGGACTGCTTGTAGGTTCAGCAGTGGTGACTATTCTCTTCTGACACTCCTACATTACAGACATGCCAGCCAAGCAATTTGGCCAACAGCTCTCTAGGGCAGGATTCCTCCATGATGGGGGTAGAGGTCCCACACTGACCCAATTAAGGCCATTCCCACTGTAATAGCTGTACTTCTGGCCAGTATGATGTTGACCGACCTTCTGCAGGAGACGTATCTCCAGGTGAATGATCAGGTTAGGTTGAGAAAGGGATGGGTGGGTCAAGTATTTCAAAGAACAAAGAACAAACAGCGCAGGAATTGGCCCTTCGGCCCTCCAAGCCTGTGCCAACCATGGTACCTGCATAAACTAAATCTGTCTGCACTTACGGAGTCCGTAACCTTCCATTCCCACCCTATTCATATATTTGTCTAGATGCCGCTTAAATGCCACTATCGTATCGCCCCCCCCCCCCCCCCCCCCCCCCCCCGGCAGCACATTCCATATAGTTACCACCCTCTGTATTAAGAAAACCTGCCTCGCACGTCTGTTCTAAACTTTTCCCCATGCCCTTTAAATCTATGTCCCCTTGTACTTGACTCTCCTACCCCAGGAAAGAGCCACTCTGTCCATGCCGCTCATAATTTTGGCGCTCTCTATCAAGTCGCCTCTCAACCTCTGTCCAACCTCTGTCGTTCCAGTGTGAACAGACCGAGTTTACCTAACCTCTCCTCATAACTAATGCCCTCCATACCAGGCAACATCCTAGTAAACCTCTTCTGTATCCTCTCCAAAGCATCCACATCCTATTGGTATTGTGTTTGGCAAGTTTTGTTCCAGATGCAAAGGAAAAACTCACTTTGCTAAGAATTTTACTCTAAGCTCAACTTCAGACCAGTCAGCACAGTGGAAGATACAGTCTCCACTTATGAAAAATCATTGTTTGTTGGAGTTATAATACAGAAGAATACATTTTTGGAGACATCAAAAAATGCTCCAGCACTTAGAAAATACAAACTGATACTCCATTTAAAGTAAATGAGGTTGATGAGGACAAATGGCTGCTACCACTTGAAATTAATGGAACAATGGTCTGCTTGAAGTTAGACACTGGTGCCAAAGCCAATTTAATCAACGTGACTGATTTAAAATATCACAAAATTCAGCCGATGAGAAGAAATCACAAAATATCTCTGAGAGATTATAATGATTCAAACATTAAATGTTATGGTGCTTGTGACCGGAGTGTGGTGGTGAAGAACAGTTTATTCCATCCCATTCTGTATTGTATCCAAAGGCTTGGATTCATTATTAGGCGATCAGTCCTGTGAAGAATTAGGTCTAGTGCAGTTCGCATATAGCATCCATAAAGGATTGGATCAACACTCCAATGAATCTGAGAACATTATCAGCAAATTCAGTGATGTGTTCACAGGTTTTGGTACACTACTATTCACCTACAAGATACATCAAGAGGATGCAAAACCTGTGATACAGGCACCCAGAAGAGTACCTGCACCTCTCTGGGATCTCTGGGAGTTGAACAGAATGACAAAATTAAAAGTAATCAGAAAAATAGGAGAGCCTACTGACTGGGTAAATTCCATGGTTTGTGTAAAGAAAAAGGATGGCGATATTTGCATATGCATGGATTCTGAAGATCTGAACAAGAATATCAAAAGAGAACATTACCAAATACCAAAGCATGAGGAAATCACATTTGAGATGGCTGGTCACAATTCTTTATGAAACTTGATGCATCTCAGGGTTTCTAGCAATTAAAGCTAGAGGAACAAAGTACAAAATACTAGCTAGCACTTTTCCAGGAGACACATCTGGAGTGAGACTCATCCAGAGTGGGGGATTGAAACTTGGTAATTTGGTGCAGTGAGGTAATTCGGTGCAGAGTGTAAGGAGGTGCTTTTTTACCCTGGTAAGTGACTGGTAAGTAGTCACTCTTTTTCTTTTCATTGTCTAATTTATTTATTTTTATTTTGAAATTCTAGTTGTTTAAGTTTACCAAGGGTTTAAGACATGGCAGGAGATCCCAGACCCATGTCATGCTCCTCGTGTGCGATGTGGGAGCTCAGGGACACGTCCACTGTCCCTGGCTCCTTCACGTGCAAGAAGTGTGTTCAATTGCAGCTCTTGTTAGACCGCTTGACGGCTCTGGAGCTGCGGATGGACTCACTTTGGAGCATCCGCGATGCTGAGGAGGTTGTCGATAGCACGTTTAGCGAGTTGGTCACACCGCAGGTGAAAATTAATGAGGGAGATAGAAAATGGGTGACCAAAAGAAAGAGCAAGAGTAGGAAGGCAGTGCAGGTGTCCCCTGCGGTCATCTCCCTGCAAAACAGATATACCGCTTTGGATACTGTTGAGGGAGATGGCTCACCAGGGGAAGGCAGCAGCAGCCAGGTTCATGGCACCGTGGCTGGCTCTGCTGCACAGCAGGGCAGGAAGAAAAATGGCAGGGCTATAGTGATAGGGGACTCGATCATAAGGGGAATAGACAGGCGGTTCTGTGGACGCAATCGAGACTCCAGGATGGTATGTTGCCTCCCTGGTGCAAGGGTCAAGGATGTCTCGGAGCGGCTGCAGGACATTCTGGGGGGGGGGGGGGGGGGAGGGTGAACAGCCAGCTGTCGTGGTGCACATAGGCACCAACGATATAGGTAAAAAATGGGATGAGGTCCTACAAGCGGAATTCAGGGAGTTAGGAGTTAAACTAAAAAGTAGGACCTCAAAGGTAGTAATCTCAGGATTTCTACCAGTGCCACGAGCTAGTCAGAGTAGGAATGTCAGGATAGATAGGATGAATGCGTGGCTCGAGAGATGGTGTAAGAGGGAGGGATTCAAATTCCTGGGGCATTGGGACCGGTTCTGGGGGAGGTGGGACCAGTACAAACCGGACGGTCTGCACCTGGGCAGGACTGGAACCGATGTTTCTAGAGCTGTTGGGGAGGGTTTAAACTAATGTGGTAGGGGGATGGGAACCGATGCAGGAAGTTGGAAGGTAATAGAACAGGGACAGAAGCAAAAGGAAGTAAGGGGAAAAGTGCAAGGCAGAGAAGACATAGTCACAAATCTAAAAGGGCGACAGTACAAGGTACAGTGACTGAGGGGAGCTCAGTGAATAGGCCCAGTAATAACAAAAGGAATAAAACTGGAGATGTTAAGATTCAAAACAGAGGTAAAAAAAACCAACATAAGTGTACTTTACCTGAATGCTCGTAGTATTCGGAATAAAGTAAATGAGTTGATGGCACAAATCATCGTAAATAACTATGATTTAGTGGCCATTACTGAAACATGGTTAAAGGATGGTCACGACTGGGAGTTAAATATCCGAGGGTATCAAACCATTCGGAAGGACAGAGTGGATGGTAAGGGAGGTGGTGTTGCTCTGTTATTTAAGGATGACATCCGGGCAATAGTAAGGGATGACATCGGTGCTATGGAGGATATGGTTGAATCCATTTGGGTGGAAATCAGGAATAGTAAGGCGAAAAAGTCACTGATAGGAGTAGTCTATCGGCCACCAAATAGTAACGTTATGGTGGGGCAGGCAATAAACAAAGAAATAACTGATGCATGTAGAAATGGTACAGCAGTTATCGTGGGGGATTTTAATCTACATGTCGATTGGTTTAACCAGGTCGGTCAAGGCAACCTTGAGGAGGAGTTTATAGAATGTATCCGCGATAGTTTCCTAGAACAGTATGTAATGGAACCTACGAGGGAACAAGTGGTCCTAGATCTTGTCCTGTGTAATGAGACAGGATTGATTCATGATCTCATAGTTAGGGATCCTCTCGGAAGGAGCGATCACAATATGGTGGAATTTAAAATACAGATGGAGGGTGAGAAAGTAAAATCAAATACTAGTGTTTTGTGTTTAAACAAAGGAGATTACAAGGGGATGAGATAAGAACTAGCTAAGGTAGACTGGGAGCTAAGACTTTATGGTGGAACAGTTGAGGAACAGTGGAGAACCTTCCAAGCGATTTTTCACAGTGCTCAGCAAAGGTTTATACCAACAAAAAGGAAGGACGGAAGAAAGAGGGAAAATCGACCGTGGATATCTAAGGAAATAAGGGAGAGTATCAAGTTGAAGGAAAAAGCATATAAAGTGGCAACGATTGCTGGGAGATTAGAGGACTGGGAAATCTTTAGGGGGCAACAGAAAACTACTAAAAAAGCTATAAAGAAGAGTAAGATAGAGTATGAGAGTAAACTTGCTCAGAATATAAAAACAGACAGTAAAAGTTTTTACAAATATATAAGACAAAAAAGAGTGGCTAAGGTAAATATTGGTCCTTTAGAGGATGAGAAGGGAGTTTTAATAATGGGAAATGAGGAAATGGCTGAGGAACTGAACAGGTTTTTTGGGTCGGTCTTCACAGTGGAAGACACAAATAACATGCCAGCGACTGATAGAAATGAGGCTATGACAGGTGAGGACCTTGAGAGGATTGTTATCACTAAGGAGGTAGTGATGGGCAAGCTAATGGGGCTAAAGGTAGACAAGTCTCCTGGCCCTGATGGAATGCATCCCAGAGTGCTAAAAGAGATAGCTAGGGAAATTGCAGATGCACTAGTGATAATTTACCGAAATTCACTAGACTCTGGGGTGGTCCCGGTGGATTGGAAATTAGCAAACGTGACACCACTGTTTAAAAAAGGAGGTAGGCAGAAAGCAGGAAATTATAGGCCAGTGAGCTTAACTTCGGTAGTAGGGAAGATGCTGGAATCTATCATCAAGGAAGAAATTGCGAGGCATCTGGATAGAAATTGTCCCATTGGGCAGACGCAGCATGGATTCGTAAAGGGCAGGTCATGCCTAACTAATTTAGTGGAATTTTTTGAGGACATTACCAGTGCAGTAGATAACGGGGAGCCGATGGATGTGGTATATCTGGATTTCCAGAAAGCCTTTGACAAGGTGCCACACAAAAGGTTGCTGCATAAGATAAAGATGCATGGCATTAAGGGTAAAGTAGTAGCATGGATAGAGGATTGGTTAATTAATAGAAAGCAAAGAGTTGGGATAAATGGGTGTTTCTCTGGTTGGCAATCAGTAGCTAGTGGTGTCCCTCAGGGATCTGTGTTGGGCCCACAATTGTTCACAATTTACATAGATGATTTGGAGTTGGGGACCAAGGGCAATGTGTCCAAGTTTGCAGATGACACTAAGATGAGTGGTAAAGCGAAAAGTGCAGAGGATACTGGAAGTCTGCAGAGGGATTTGGATAGGTTAAGTGAATGGGCTAGGGTCTGGCAGATGGAATACAATGTTGACAAATGTGAAGTTATCCATTTTGGTAGTAATAACAGCAAACGGGATTATTATTTAAACGATAAAATATTAAAGCATGCCGCTGTTCAGAGAGACTTGGGTGTGCTAGTGCATGAGTCACAGAAGGTTGGTTTACAAGTGCAACAGGTGATTAAGAAGGCAAATGGAATTTTGTCCTTCATTGCTAGAGGGATGTTTAAGACTAGGGAGGTTATGTTGCAATTGTATAAGGTGTTAGTGCGGCCACACCTGGAGTATTGTGTTCAGTTTTGGTCTCCTTACTTGAGAAAGGACGTACTGGTGCTGGAGGGTGTGCAGAGGAGATTCACTAGGTTAATCCCAGAGCTGAAGGGGTTGGATTATGAGGAGAGGTTGAGTAGACTGGGACTGTACTCGTTGGAATTTAGAAGGATGAGGGGGGATCTTATAGAAACATTTAAAATTATGAAGGGAATAGATAGAATAGATACGGGCAGGTTGTTTCCACTGGCGGGTGACAGCAGAACTAGGGGACATAGCCTCAAAATAAGGGGAAGTAGATTTAGGACTGAGTTTAGGAGGAACTTCTTCACCCAAAGGGTTGTGAATCTATGGAATTCCTTGCCCAGTGAAGCAGTTGAGGCTCCTTCATTACATGTTTTTAAGGTAAAGATAGATAGTTTTTTGAAGAATAAAGGGATTAAAGGTTATAGTGTTCGGGCCGGAAAGTGGAGCTGAGACCACAAAAGATCAGCCATGATCTCATTGAATGGCGGAGCAGGCTCGAGGGGCCAGATGGCCTACTCCTGCTCCTAGTTCTTATGTACTGCACTTTTAGTACGCCATTTGGACGGTACTGCATTCTGAGAATGCCGTTTGCCATAATTTCGGCATCTACAATTTTTCACCGTGCCATGGAGCACATAATGGAAGGCATCAAAGATGTTCATGTGTATGTGGATGGTATCATCATTTGGGACTCAACCATAGAAGAGCACAATACGAGGGTGCTTAAAGTTGTAACGAGCGTCAGGAGAAATGGGCTGAAGCTCAACAAGCAAAAGTGCAAATTTGGAGTAACTGAGGTCACATTCCGAGGTGACAAGCTCTCATCACATGAACCTGACAAGGACAAAATCCAAGCAATTTCAACATGCCAAACCACACAACAAGAGTGATGGGTACAATTAATTTTATAAGAAACTTCATTTCAAATCTGTCAGCAAAAACAACACGTGATCTCCTGCACAAGACAATGGATTTCACTTGGACTGAGCAACATGAGCAAGAGTGGAAGAAGCTAAGACGTCACTCACCACCACGTCAGTTCTCACATTTTATGACCCATCTAAGCAGATTAAAGTGTCAACAGACGCTTCCAAAGATGGCCTGGGAGCAGTTCAGTTCTTCTGCAACTCGAGCATGACGATTGGAAAACAGTCTCATATGCATCATGATCCATGATGACAACAAGAGCAGAGGTATGCTCAAATCGAAAAAGAATGCCTGGATTTAGTTGTAGGATTGGAGAAATTCCACGACTACATCCATGGGCTTCCAACTTTCACAGTTGAGAGAGATCATTGTCCTTTGGTTAACATCGTTAGAAAAAATCTCCACGCATTCAGAGGTTGATGATGAAATTTCAACGCTATGACTTCAATCTCATCTACACAGCACTGAAATATTTGTTCTTAGCAGATGCATTATCATGAGCATCTGGTGGTGAGATTGCTGAGGATGTAAATCTGCATGTCAGTCTTATTTCCACTTGATCAAGTGTCAAGAACTTTACCACCTCTGAGTCGTGATGACAATGTCAGAATAGAAGATTTAGGCAATTGGTCGAAAAAAGTCATTGCACTTGAAGAAGTAGCAGCTCTTTCCCACATCTACAATATACAGACACAGGATGGATTGGTTTGAAGAAGAAATCATCGCACACTCTTGAAAATCAGAGAAGACTTTCACAGCAATGTGATGGATGATGAAACTACATCAAAATCAATACAAGCTGCGTGTCAGATAGTTCAGCAGTTCCTGAGCATGAGAATGTCATGGAGAACATTGAATCTACAAGTTCTGAGCAGGAAGGTCAAACTTTGAGAAGATCAACCAGAGTCAGAAGAAAACCTGATTGACTCAATTTGTAGATTTGGACTATTTGTACATACTATGCCTACTGTTCTTGTATATCTGTGTATATATATATGTGTATATTTGCTAAACCCATTTTTTAAAATTAAAAAAATATATTACTGTTAGACATAAGTGGGCGACACGGTGGTTCAGAGGTTAGCACTGCTGCCACGGCGGCGAAGACCTGGGTTCAATCCCGGCCGCGGGTCACTGTCCATGTGAAGTTTGCACATTCTCCCCATGTCTGCATGGGTCTCACCCCCTCACCCAAATATGTACAGAGTAGCTGAATTGACCACGCTAAATTGCCCCTTAATTGGAAAAACAATTGGGGACTGTAAATTTATTTGAAAATATAAACTCATAGGCTCATGATGTCACATGTAAATATACTGATGATAATGTATTAATTTATTCCTTCAAAGGAAAGGGCATGTAGTGATATCATGGTCGTGTTGTAATTCACCGAGTGACCATTAGGAGTCTCATTAGTATATAAGTGAATGTAAAGTCAGGTGATCCCTTAGACTGGCTGGTGGAAGTGAAAGAGAGAGCTTGCATGTGCATGGTTTGGCTGTTGTTCATCTGTTGCCTTGTGTATATAGTTTACCCACTGTTAATATTAATAAATCGTTTATAACTTTAACTACAAGTGTTCATAACATTACAGTGGGGACTGTTCATGACAATGTTAGAGGAATTATTTGTCGTGGGGAGGAGGGAGGAGAGGGGAGGGGTGAAAGGGGGAAAAACCTGCACAAACTGTGAATTGTGGGGTGTGGGTAATGTTTTTTGATTTATGTCATTGTACTTTTGAATATGTTTGGAATAAAATACATTAAGAAAAACATATGAAATATTTACCTTTTATTAGGCATAGACTATTGGAGCTCAGAGGTTATGTTTGAATATATAAAATGCTAATTAGGCCATAGTTGGTGCCCTGTGTGCAGTAATGGTTATCGCACCATAGGAAAAATGTGACAGCATTGGATTGAATACAGCAGAGATTAGCAAGGATGTTATCTACACTGGAGAGTATTTATGAGAAAGGGCTGGATAGGCTAGGGTAATTTTCTTTGGAATAGTGGAGGATGAATAAAGACCTAAATGTAGTGTATTACATTATGAGGCGTCGAGATAGTGGGTAGGAGGGCCCTATTGTCCTTGGTTGAGATTTATGGCAAGAGGTTTAGAGGAAATTAGAAGGGTGTGTTTAATGTCAGTAAGGGAATATCTAAGGAACAAAACTGGCATGCAGCTACAGCAGATAATAAAGAAAGCGAATGGAATGTTGGCATTTATAGAGAATAGAGTATGAAGTGTATAGAGAAGGAAGTGTTGTTGCAATTGTACAAGGCATTGGTGAGACTGCACCTGGAGCATTGTGCACAGTTTAGGTCCCCATATTTGAGGAAAGATGTAATGGCATTGGAGGCAGTTCAGTGGATTGATTCCAGAGCTGAGAGGTTTGTCATATGAAGTGAGATTGAAGTTTAGGCCTATACACTTGAGAGTTTAGAAGAATGAGGGGAGATCAAATTGAGTACACAAGATGATAAAAAGTGTAGAGAATGCTTCCTCTTGTGGCGCATTCTAGAAGGAGAGGTCATAACCTTAGGATAAGGGGTAGCAAATTTAAAACAGGTGAGGAGAAGCTACTTCTCCCAAAGGGTTGTGAATCTGTGGAATTCGCTTCCCCAGAGTGCGGTGGGTGCTGGGACAGTGAGTAGGTTTAAGGAGGAGTTAGCTAGATTTTTAATTGGTAATGGATTGAAGGGTTATAGAGAACAAGCAGGATGGTGGAATTAAGGCAAAGATGAGATCATAGGCCATGATCGAATGGCAAAGCAGACTCGATGGGCCAAATGGCGTAATTCTTTTTTTGGCCTAATCCTATTTACTAAAATGTATTTCATTCCAAACTTATTCAAACGGTTACAAAACATAAACAATCTGGGGAACAAACTCCCCAAAACACAATTACACAGTTTGGACGAATTTTTTCCATTTTCACTAGCCCCTCAAACATTGCCATGAACATCCCCCCATTGCCTCCAAGCCCTTCGCTGAACCCCTCAATTTTTATTTGATCTTTTCCAGATGGAGAAAGTCGTATAAGTCTCCCAGCCAGTCCGCCACCCCCGGCGGTGTTGCCGACCGCCATTCCAGTAAGATCCTTCACCGGGCAGCCAGAGAGGCGAAGGTCATGACAACGGCTTTCTCCCCTCCATCAGCTCCGGCTTCTCCGATTTCCCAAATATCGCCACAAAAGAGTCTGGCCCAACCTCCTCCCCCACAATCCTCATTAGTGCCGCAAACACTCCCTCCCAGAATCTCTCACGCTTTTCGCAGCCCCAGAACATATGTGCATGGTTTGCTGGCCACACCACCCCTCCCAGCTCCCCCTCCCACTGCTCGCCCCCTTGCTCTCCCAGCCACCCATATATGTCTCCAATCCTGCGCTCCCTTTCCACGTCCAAAAGCAGCAGTCGCTCCTGCAGGCCATTCTTCGGTAGACTGGAGAACTCTTTCCAAACCTTCCACACAAAATCCCTTACCTGCAAGTGTCTAAACTCACTTTCTCTCAGGGCTCTACTCTCTTCTTTATTCCTCTACACAGGCAAACCTCCCTCCCAGGTACAGATCTCTCACCTTAACCAGCTCCACTTCCTACACATACCATCTGTCCCCTTCCCCAGCTTGAATCCGTGGTTTTCGCACAGCGGTGTTAACACCAACGTCCCCTCTATCCTAAAGTGCCTCCTCAACTGATTCCAGACCTTCGCTGTGGATTGCATCACTGGGCTCTCCATGTATTTCCTCGGCACCAGTGGCAATGCCACCGTCACCATAGCCCACAGGCTGGACCCCCTACAGGATTCTTCCTCCATCCTAACCCATTCTGCCCCCTCTGCTTTCCACCACCGCCTCACCTTCTTCACATTCACCACCCAATAATAATCCAGCATGGCTGGCAAGCCCCCCTCCCTTTTGCCTCGGCCTCTGTAATAGGGCCGTCCTGCCCATTGGTACCTTCCCTGCCCACACAAACTGTGAGATAATCGTATCCAGTTTCCGGAAAAAGGTATTTGGTACAAAAATTGGAAGCACTTGAATATGAACAGAAATCTTGGCAGGACGTTCATCTTCACCACTTGGACCCTCCCTGCCAGAGTCAGATGCAGCGTGTCCCACTTCTACAGATCCTCCCTAACCTCCTCAACCAGCTTTGTTAAATTCCATTTATGCAGTGTCACCCACTCTCCCGTTACCTGAATCCCCAGATATCTAAACCTGCCTCTGGCTATTTTAAATGGTAACCCCACTAGGTTGGGTCTCTGACCCAACTCGTTCAACCAGGAACCACTTCATTTTTCCCTACATTCAACCTCAATCCTGAGAATGCCCCGAACCTCCCTAATAAGTCCATAATCCTCCCCTGATCCCCAGTATGTCCAACATGTCAGTAATAGGTCGAGCGCATATAACGACAACCGATGCTCCCTACTCCCCCTCGTAATCCTTTGCTACTCTACTGACACCCGAAGGGCCATTGCTTGAGGATCTATAGCTAGCACGAACAACAGGGTCAACAGTGGGCACCCATGCCTTGTTCCCCTGTGTAACCCAAAATTTTGTGAGCCCATATCATTGGTCCGTACACTTGCCACCAGTGCCACATATAAAAGGCGCACCCACGCCGCAAACTTCACCCAATCCCGAACCTTCCCAGGACCTGAAACTAATACCACCATCCGCACGGTCAAATGCCTTCTCCACATCCATGGGCACCACTCCCTGACCTCTCAACGGAGTCATGATCACATTTAACAGCCTCCTTGTATTACTAGAAAGCTGCCTGTCCTTTATGAAGCCTGCCTGGTTCTCCGCGACCAGCCCCGGGACACAACCTGCCATCCTTCCCGCCACCAACTAAGCCAGCACTTTTACATCTAATGGATGTAACATTTTAATGGATCCTTCCCCTTCTACGGTATCAATGTGATCGTTGCCTGCGTCATCGTCTCCGGCACCTCCCCCTTCTCCGATGCCTCACTAAAAGCCTCCAACATATGCGGTGCCAGTTCCGTCTCAAACTCCTCACAAAATTCTGCCGGGAACCATCGGGAGCCGGGGCCTTGCCGACTTCATACCCCTTATACGGTCTGATATCTCCCTCAGCACCAATGGCTCCACTAGTGCCTGGCTCTTCTCTTCCTCCATCTGCGGAAACTCCAGCCCTTCCAAAAACCACCCCATGTCCTCTCCCCCCCCCCCGCCCCCCCCCCCCCCCCCCCGCCCCCCCCGCGCCCCCATCAGGTTCGCTCCTTATAGTATTCCCAAAACTTCTCATTTATCCTCCCTGGCTCCATCACCATCTCCCTTGTCTCTGTCCATATCCACAATATTTTCCTGGACGTGGCCTGTCTCTGTAGTTAGTGTGCTAGCATTCGACTCGCCTTCTCCCTGTACTCGTACTGCACCCCCCTAGCCCTGCGCAGCTACCCCACCACCCTCCCCGTCGTCAAACGATCAAGATGCCCCTGCAACTTTTTACTTCTCGCCAATCCGTCCGTGGTGGGCACCCTCGAATACTCCAGATCTACTTTGACTATCTCGTTCATTAAGCGCCCATACTCCCTCCTTTTCCTATTCTCATGTGCCTTGAACAAGATAATCTCCCCTCAGACCACCACCTACAGTGCCTCCCAAGATGTGACCGCCAACACCTCCCCGTTCTGGTTCAACTCTGCATAGTCTTTAATCACCGATCGCACCTTATCACAGAACCCTCTTTCTGCGAACAGCCCTGAATCAAGCCTCCATCCCGGCCTTTGCTCCCATCCCGATCTAAGCCGAATCTTCAGCCAGTGGAGCATATCGTCTGAAATTACTAGCCCCGCGTACTCTACCCCCTCCACTCCGACCAACACCTCCCGGCACACCACATAAAAGTCAATTCTGGGGTACATTCTGTAACCATATGGGAAAAAGGAGGACTCCCTTCCCCTGGGTTCTTAAAGCCCCACGGGTCCACCGTACCTATCTTTTCCATGAACCCTCCCAGATCCTTAGCCATTTGTATCCTTCCCATTAACATGGAGCTCGATCTATCCACCCCCTGCTTTAGGACACAATAAAATCTCCTCCCGTAATCAACTGATGCATGGCCAAGTCCAGGATCGTTACCAGCAACCCCTTCAGAAATCCAACATTGTCCCAATTCAGTGCATATACATTCACCAACACCACCGGCATCTCCTCCAATAGCCCACTCACCATATTCAATATACTCCACATATCTTCAACCCGGACCCCTCACTTCCTTCGCACTTACAAATCCCGCCTTCTTGCTCATCAAGATGGCCACCCCCCGCAATGTTGAGTCAAACCCTGAGTGGAACACCTGACCCACCCATCCCTTTTTCAAACTAACCTGGTCCTTCACACAGAGGTGCGTCTCCTGCAGAACGACCGCCTCTGCCTTTAAACTCCTGAGGTGCGTGAACACTCAAGACCTTTTCACTGGTCCATTGAGTCCTTGCACGTTCCATGTTATAAACCTTACTGGGAACTTACGCCTCAATCCCCTCTTCCGGCCGCCATCCTCCCTTTTCAGCTCTGCTTCTTCTAATTTCACCCTGTATCGGACCCATCCAAGATGACCCCCTTCTCCGCCCCTGACCATGCTTCTTCTTCAACCCTGCCACCTCGCATCTCCCTCCCTTCCCCCCACCCCTCCCCCACTTTGTACTGTGTAGAAGGCTCCCCGCACACCTCACCCACACAAACAAAAATATATCTCAGACCACAGGTCGTCTCCCCCAAAGGCAAACAAAATAGAAGAACTCTGCAACAGGCAGCAGGATGGGGTTCGGCCATGCCCTTACAAACCTTTCACTCCTGCTAACCATTGTCAACCCAACAAAGGAAAATTAGCCTTCCCTCCAACCCCATCTCTACCTGTTTCTTCCATTACTGCAAAGTGCCAGCACCTCTGGCTCCCAATAAAGTTCAGTTCTCTCCCAGTTTGTGCTCCTTGATAAAGTCATTGGCTGCTTCTGGGTTCTCAAAATAATATTCCCTGCTCTCATAAGTCACCCATAGTCTCACCGGGCAGAGCATCTCAAACCTGATCTGCCATCGATACAGCACCGCCTTGGCCCTATTGAATTCAGCCCGCAATTTTGCCAGTTCAGCTCCAATGTCCTGGTTTATTCGGACCTTGTTCCCCTCCCATTCGCAGTTCCGCTTCTCCCTGGCCCACTGCAGGATATTCCCTTTTTCCACAAACATGTGGAGTCTTACGTTCACCGCACGCAGCGGTTCCCCAGTTCTTGGCTTCTGTCTCAGGGACCTGTGCACTTTATCCACCCCAGGGGGCTTGTGTAGCACCCCCTCCGCCACCAACCCCGCCAGCATCCTCAAAACGTACCTCGTGGCACTCGTGCCTTCCACTCCAGGTAGACCGACAATACGCATGTCCTGCCTTCTCGACCTGTTCTCTTGCTCTTCCACTTTTGCTCTTAGCGTCTTGCAAAGGTCTCCTAAGAGTCACACCTCCGCCTCCAATGCCACCATTTGATCGCTGTGGTCCAACATCACCCTCTCAATCTCTTGGATCTGTGACCCCTGTGCCTCCAAACACCTTTCGACCCTTTCCATCTCACCCCTTCAGGGGTGCCACAGCCCTTTTGATGGCCTTTGAGCGATCCTCCTTCCTCTGCTGACAGATCTCTTTCTTGATGAAGGCCATCAACTGTTCCATCTGGGGCATTCCAGCTTGCACTACCCTTCCCTCTCCGCCATCTTTCCAATGGCTGCTGCACCACAGGTCTCTTCCAACTCCTTGGCCATGTCTTTCACCTTCTTCTGCCGGGTTTGGTAACCAGCAGATATGCCAGTCCACGGGGGAACTTCTTCTCCAACCTTCAGCTGTACTTTTCCGTCAAAGTTACTCCCATTTCCATGTAAAAAGTGCTCTTTTCTATGCCTTCAAGCAGGAGCTGCCCTGTGTGCGATCATTCACACCGTGGCCACCACCAGAAGTCGCCATTTTGCTCCTAAATCTTATGAACTTATGATCACAGCATCTTGAGGTTTAGGTTAGTGGTGGATGGTTCATTCAGGGACTGGAGGAAGGGATACCAGGAGCACTGCATTTCTCGATATATACAAATGACTTTGACTTGGGTGTATCTGAATGTCAGATTTCAACATTTACAGATGACTCAAATTTGGAAGTATTGTAAACTGAGGAGGATCATGAATGACTTCAAGAGGATACAGACAGTCTGGCAGAATGAGCAGACTTGTGGCAGATGGAATTTCATAGGGAACTGTGAAGTGATACATTTTGGCAGGACGAACAAGGAGAATCAAGAGAAAATTAAGGGCACAAAATGGGGTTCAGGAACATGTAGAATTCATTGACGGTGGCAGGTTAAATGGTTAGAAAGGCATATGGAATCTTGGACATTAAAAATAGAGGGATATAGTACAAAAGCAAGTAAGCTACAATGGAAACACTGGGTTGGCCTCAACTGCAATATTAGGCAGAACACCTCAGGAAGGATGTGAAGGTTTTGGGGGGATGCAAAAATGATGTACGAGAATGGTTCCAAGCTAGGAACATCAGTTATGTGGCTAATTGGAGACACTGGAGCTATTTTCCTTGAAGAGGAGGTTTAGAGGAGAGTTCTGGACAGAGTAGATAGGGAGAAACTGGTGCCATTGGTGGCAGGGTCGAAAACCAGAAGAAACTGGCTAAGTGACTGGCAAAAGTACCAATGCTGAGAAGGAAAAACTACTTGACTCAGCAAGTGATTAGGATCTGGAATGCATAGTCTGAGATTGTGTTGGATGGTGATTCAATCATGGCTTTCAAGAGTATTAGGAGAATTAAATCTATGGGACTTTGGAGATCAGACACTTATCTCAGCATGAACAATATCCACTGCTCCCCCTCTGCAGCAACGTATCCCCCTCTGCAGTGCTCCCATATCGCCGGGAACATGGCATCCCAGCAGCCGGTACTCCCCAAACACTGACCACAGCTCTCAGCTCTCCCTGAACATGGCCCCCTGCTTCCCATGTTCCCTGTACATAGACCCCCTGCTCCCCATGTTCCCTGTACATAGACCCCCTGCTCCCCATGTTCCCTGAACATGGCCCCCTGCTCCCCATGTTCCCTGTACATAGCCCCCTACTCCCCATGTTCCCTGAACATGGCCCCCTGCTCCCCATGTTCCCTGAACATGGCTCCCTGCTCCCCATGTTCCCTGAACATGGCCCCTGCTCCCTATGTTCCCTGAACATAGCCCCCTGCTCCCCATGTTCCCTGAACATGGCCCCCTGCTCCCCATGTTCCCTGTACATAGACCCCTGCTCCCCATGTTCCCTGTACATAGACCCCTGCTCCCCATGTTCCCTGTACATAGACCCCTGCTCCCCATGTTCCCTGAACATGGCCCCCTGCTCCCCATGGTCCCTGAACATGGCCCCCTGCTCCCCATATTCCCTGAACATGGCCCCCTGCTCCCCATGTTCCCTGAACATGGCTCTGCTCCCAGCTCCTCCGAACATGGCCCCCTGCTTCCCATGTTCCCTGAACATGGCCCCCTGCTTCCCATGTTCCCTGAACATAGCCCCCTGCTCCCCATGTTCCCTGTACATAGACCCCTGCTCCCCATGTTCCCTGTACATAGACCCCTGCTCCCCATGTTTCCTGTACATAGACCCCTGCTCCCCATGTTCCCTGAACATGGCCCCCTGCTCCGCATGGTCCCTGAACATGGCCCCCTGCTCCCCATGTTCCCTGAACATGGCCCCCTGCTCCCCATATTCCCTGAACATGGCCCCCTGCTCCCCATGTTCCCTGAACATGGCTCTTCTCCCAGCTCCTCCGAACATGGCCCCCTGCTTCCCATGTTCCCTGAACATAGCCCCCTGCTCCCCATGTTCCCTGTACATAGACCCCTGCTCCCCATGGTCCCTGAACATGGCCCCCTGCTCCCCATGTTCCCTGAACATGGCCCCCTGCTCCCCATGTTCCCTGAACATGGCCCCCTGCTCCCCATGTTTCCTGAACATGGCCCCCTGCTCCCCATGTTCCCTGAACATGGCCCCCTGCTCCCCATGTTCCCGGAACATAGCCCCTTGCTCCCCATGTTCCCTGTACATAGCCCCCTGCTCCCCATGTTCCCTGAACATGGCCCCCTGCTCCCCATGTTCCCTGAACATGGCTCTGCTCCCCATGTTCCCTGAGCATGGCCCCCTGCTCCCCATGTTCCCTGAGCATGGTCCCCTGCTCCCCATGTTCCCTGAACATGGCCCCCTGCTCCCCATGTTCCCTGAACATGGCCCCCTGCTCCCCATGTTCCCTGAATATGGCCCCCTGCTCCCCATGTTCCCTGAACATGGCCCCCTGCTCCCCATGTTCCCTGAGCATGGCCCCCTGCTCCCCATGTTCCCTGAACACAGCCCCCTGCTCCCCATGTTCCCTGAACATGGCCCCCTGCTCCCCATGTTCCTTGAACATGGCCCCGTGCTCCCCATGTTCCCTGATCATGGCCCCCTGCTCCCTGAACAGGGCCCCCTGCTCCCTGAACAGGGCCCCCTGCTCCCGTCTCTCCCTGAACTCAGCCCCCTTCTCCCGTTTCTCCCTGAACACTGCCCCCCTGCTCCCGTCTCTCCCTGAACACAGCCCCCTGCTCCCATTTCTCCCTGAACACAGCCCCCTGCTCTCCATTCTCCTTGAACAGGGCCCCCTATTCCCGTCTCTCCCCGAAGTGCCTCCTAGTCCCGTCTCTCCCTGAACACGGCCTCCTGCTCTTGGCTCTATCAGAACTCTGCCCCCTGCTCCCAATTCTAGACGAACACTGGCCACTGCTCCCGGTTCTCACCGAACTGGCCCCTTGCTCCCGGCTCTCCCTAAACATGGCCCCTTGCTCCCGGCTCTCCCTAAACATGGCCCCTTGCTCCCGGTTCTCACCGAACATGGCCCTTTGCTCCCGGCTCTCACCAAACACGGCCACTTGCTCCCGGTTCTCACCAAACTGGTCCTTTGCTCCCGGCTCTCACCGAACTGGCCCTTTGCTCCCGGCTCCCACCCAACATGGCCCTTTGCTCCCGGCTCTCACCCAACATGGTCCCTTGCTCCCGGCTCTCACCAAACATGGCCCCTTGCTCCCGGCTCTCACCGAACTGGCCCCTTGCTCCCGGCTCTCCCTAAACACCACACCCTGCACCCGGCTCTCCCTAAACACCACACCCTGCACCCGGCTCTTTGTTAACATGGCCCCCCTGCTGCTGGCTCTCCCTGAATTGGGACCCTAGCTCCTGGCTCTTCCAGAACTCAGCCCCCTGCTCCTTACTCTCGATGAACTCCGGCCTTTGCTTCCCGTTCTCACTGAGCATGGCCCCCTGCTGTCAGTTCTCTGTGAACATGGCCTCCCAGCTGCCGGCTCTCCCGAAATACCACACCCTGCTCCCGGTTCTCCCTGAACACAGCCTGCTGCTCCCGGCTCTTCCTGAACATGGCCCCCCTGCTACTGGCTCTCCCTGAACGGCTGTAGTTATTGGAATGATTGCCAATCACCAGTTGGCTAACAAACAATGAAAGGTGTCATGATATGCACTCATGCACATAATGAGATACAGACAGACAGTGACAGTCAGCCAGTACAGCCAATCAACACACAGGACAGTACACAACTAATCACTAGGCAGAACACTAGAATGTGGTCTTGCACTATAAAACACACGAGGCATCAATCCTCTGACTCTTTCCACTGCTGACAACTGTAGTGAAAGTTAGGGTGTATATATCAGTTAGCACCTTCTACACGTGGCTCAGAGCTAGTCTGGTCTAGTTAGTTATAGTAAGTACCCACTCCTGGTACCATGTCATGTTCATCAACCTAGGGTAACACAGACTGCAACTGGATGCAGTTGTACTTGAAAGTAGACTCCAAACTGTGATGTTGGTTCAATACGCTTTATTGAACTTGTTAAGCAGTGCACACAGGGCGCTGTGGGTTTGACACTCTACTAATCTAAGCATGCTTGCTATAACTAACTAAACCATACTAGCTCTGAGCCACGTGTAGAAGGTGCTAACTGATATATACACCCTGACTGTCACTACAGTTGTCACCAGTGGAAAGAGGCAGTGGATTGATGCCTCATGTGTTTTATAGTGCGAGACCACCTTCTCGTGTTCTGCCTGGTGATTGGTTGTGTTCTGTCCTGTGTGTTGATTGACTGTACTGGGTGTCTGTCACTGCCTGTCTGTATCTCATTATGCGCATGAGTGCATATCATGACAAAGGGTTTATTATAAATACAAATGATACACAGAGTACAATAAACTATGTCTTCATTCTCGGCACAAGGATCACAACTGGCTGCAAAAAATAGCTCTCGGCACAGAGATTCCCACACTCGTTCTCCATTGGCCGATTTGATCACATGACCCGTCCGATGTATGTCCCCCTTACAAGGGACTAGCTACTACATCCCTCCCCCTTTAAGTCCATTATAATATAGTACATTGATAACTTATACAACCTCCCAAACATTAGCAATAATGAACAATTTTTAAGACAGGTCATCAGAAACTCAGTCTGTCAGGGGACTTTCTCTTTCTCTGGGAACAGAGTAGCTCAACTGGTTGAGGTCCCACTGTAAAGGTAGGTTAATTTGGACCTGCTTCACTGGAACTTTCTCCTGGTAGCATAACATCATTTCCACTGTTTCCTCAGTTACACTGGGAGAAACACTTTGGCCTGCCACTAGCTGACCAACCATTTCACTCGTTGGACCAACACCAATACTGCCTGCTGGCACAACTGGATCAGGCAGTACCACTGGACCCTGGGACAACACGCACCTCCTCAAATAGTCTGTGGTGTTTCTTCAAAAACTTGTTCTGCACTTGATAGGACAGCGGCCCCAACTTGGCAACCATGACACCCGGTACCCAACTTGGTCCACTTTCAAAAGTCTTCACTACCTCAAATGCTCTTTCCATATTATCTGAATTACGGCTCCTTTTCTGACAACTCGGTCTTGTCTTCACCCTCCCCGCAAAATTCAGAAGTACTAGGCTCAACCTGATTCCCAAGCGATGACCCATCAGCAGCTCAGCTGGGACTATGCCAGTAGCGGTATGCGGGCTGGTTCTGTAAGGTTTAAGACGTGGCAGGAGATCCCAGACCCATGTCATGCTCTTCGGGTACAATGTGAGAGTTCAGGAACATGTTCACTGACCCTGGCTCCTTCACGTACAAGAAGTGTGTCCAGCTGCAGCTCCTGTTAGACCGCTTGATGGCTCTGGAGCTGCAAATGGACTCACTTTGGACCATCCGCGATGCTGAGGACGTCGTGGATAGCACATTCGCTGAGTTGGTCACACCGCAGTTAAGAATTACTGAGGGAGATAGAAAATGGGTGACCAAAAGACAAAGGCAGTGCAGGTATCCCCTGCGGTCTTCTCCCTGCAAAAAAAATATACCGCTTTGGATACTGTTGAGGGTGGTGGCTCACTAGGGGAAAGCAATAGCAGCCAGGTTCAAGGCATCATGGCTGGCTCTGCTGCACAGGAGAGTAGTAAGAAGAATGGCAGGGCTATAGTGATAGGGGACTCGATCGTAAGGGGAATTGACGGCAGTTCTGCGGACACAATCGAGACTCCAGGATGGTATGTTGCCTTCCTGGTGCAATGGTCAAGGATGCGGCTGCAGGACATTCTGGGAGGGGAGGGTGAACAGCCAGCTGCCGTGGTGCATATAGTCACCAACAATATAGGTAAAAAACAAGATTCGGTCCTACGTGCTGAATTCAGGGAGTTAGGAGTTAAACTAAAAAGTAGGACCTCAAAGGTCGTAATCTCAAGATTGCTACCAGTGCCACGAGCTAGTCAGAGTTGGAATGTCAAGATAGATAGGATGAATGCGTGGCTCGGGAGATGGTGCAAGAAGGAGGGATTCAAATACCTGGGGCATTGGAACCGGTTCTGGGGGAGGTGGGGCCAGTACAAACCGGGCACCTGAGCATGACTGGAACCAATGTCTAAGAGGGGGTGTTTGCTAGTGCTGTTGGGGAAGGTTTAAACTAATGTGGTAGGGGGATGCAAACCGATGCAGGAAGACAGAGGGAAGTATAACGGGGACAGAATCAAAAGTCAGTAAGAGGGAAAGTGTAAGGCAGAGAAGACACAGTCAAAAATCAAAAAGGGCTGCAGTACAAGGTATAGTGACTGAGGAGCACTCAGTGAATAGGCCCAATAATTCCAAAAGGAATAAAATGGGAAGTAAAAACATAAATGGAAAGCGAAGCAGCAGGTTATTACATGAAGAGATGGGTTCAAAGATAGGGAAAATTAGGAGAAAAGTTAAAAGGAAAAATAACTTAGTAGAGGTTACTGATAGGGGTGTTAAGATTTAAAACGAGGTATAAAAGCCAACATTTTTTTTTTGAAAATCTTTTTATTGGCTTTTCTCATATTTATAAACAATTGTTACTTATATACATTACACTTTTCTTGCCCGCGCTAATTTGCTTTATTTTACAGAGAGGTTTGTTTTGTCCTGCATTTGACTAACTGTACGTACATTTTGCTGCCCTCTGGATCGGTTTATGATATCCCCCCTTCCTCCTCCCCCGCACCCCCCACCATTGGTTTCAGCGCCCTTTCTCTTCCCTTATGGTTTCCCCATTTTTCAACCCCCCCCCCCCCCCCCCCGGGTTGCGCAGTCCTTTGTTTCTTTTTTTTTCCTGGCTTACTCCTCGTTGCTGCCTCCAACAGGTTTTGGAACAGGCCGATGAACTGCCCCTAAGTATCCAGGAAGCCTTCCTCTGACCCTCGGATGGCGTACTTAATCGTCTCCAAATTCCGAGAGGTCAGCGAGCCAGTCTGCAGCTTTGGGTGGTGCTGCCGATCGCCAGCCGATCAGGATTCTCCGGTGTGCAATTAGGGAAGCGAAAGCAAAGGCGTTGGCCCTCTTCCCATGTGTAACTCTGGCTGCTCCAATACCCCGAACATTGCCACTATTGGGCATGGCTTCACCCTCACAACCTTGGACATTGCCTCGGAGAAGGCTGTCCAGAACCCAGCAAGCTTGGGACAAGCCCAAAACATGTGGGTGTGGTTGGCCGGGCCCCTCTGGCACTGCTCACATTTGTCCTCCACCTCCGGGAAGAACCTGCTCATTCGGGTTCTGGTCAGGGGCGCTTTGTGCACAACTTTGAGCTGCATCAGGCTTATCCTTGCGCAGGAGAAGGTGGAGCTCACCCTGCTCAGTGCTTCGCTCCAGAGTCCCCATCCTACCTCTGTCCCCAGTTCGTCATCCCATTTTTGTCTGGTCTGGTCCCATCCAGTGGTGTTCGGGTTCTGTCCAGTAGCTGTCCGTATATTTTCCCACATAGCCCCCCCCCCCCCCCCCCCCCCCTCGCTGTTTGTGCCATTCAGGTCCTCTAGTAGTGTGCTTTCTGGGGCCCCGGTGTACCCTACTGTCTGTTTGCGGAGGAAGTGCTTTATTTGGAGGTGTCTCAATTCCTGTCGTCTTGCTAGTTTCCACTTCCTCGTCAGTTCATCCAGTGTCTGCACCCTATGTAGAAGACCCCGACCGTCAGTGTGCCCTCGTCCCACCTCCATCTTTTGAAGGTGGTACTGTATCTAGCATGGGTGGGGGGAATCTGTGATTGCCGCAGATGGGGGCCATAAGGGACATTTTGTTTATCTCGAAGTGCTGTCAACTGGGTCAACGTTCTCAGCGTGGCCGCTACCACTGGGCTCATTGTGTACCTTGTTGAGGGGGATGGGAGTGCAGCTGTGGCCAGGGTCCGGAGGGTTGTTCCTTTACAGGATGCCTCCTCCATTGTACCCAATCTGTGTCGGGTTCTTGTACCCATCCCTCACTCTTTCTGCCATTGCTGCCCAGTGGTAGTATTGTACATTCGATAGAGCCAGGCCCCCTCCGACTTTCCCTCTTTGCAGTGTCGGTTTGGGAATTCTCGTGTTCTTGCCCCCCCCCCCCCCCCCCCCCACACACACAAACGCCATGATTAGCCTGTCTATGCTTTGGAAAAAGGCCTTGGGGATGAAGATCGGGATGGATCTAAACAGGAAGAGGAACCTTGGCAGTACGTTCATCTTGATCGTCTGCACTCTTCCCGCCAGGGAGAGTCGGGGTGAGCCCCACCTTTGAAGGTCTTTTCTTACTTCCTCCACCAGGCTGGACAGGTTCCACTTGTGGATCTGTGTCCAGTCTCTGGCTATCTGGATCCCCAGGTAACGGAATCTGTTCTGGGTCATTTTAAATGGGAGCCCCTTCAGCTCTGTCCCTCCCCCTTTTGGGTTCACTGGGAATGTCTCGCTTTTGCCCAGGTTAAGTTTGTAGCCTGAGAAGGTTCCAAACTCTTTCAGTATTTGCAGTATTGCCTTCAGTCCCTGCTGTGGCTTCGAGACACAGAGGAGTAGTTCATCTGCATAGAGTGAGACTCTGTGCTCTCTGTCTCCTCTCTGGATTCCCTTCCAGCTTTTTGCGTCCCGCAGGGCTATCGCCAGGGGTTCGATCGCTAGAGCGAACAAGAGTGGATACAGAGGGCAACCCTGTCTTGTTCCTCTCTGTAGATGGAAGTATTCAGAGCTGGTGGTGTTAGCTTGGACATTCACTTTGGGAGCGTTGTACAGGAGTCTCGCCCAGGCAGTCAATCCCTCTCCTAGCCCAAACCGTTCCAGTACCTCGAGGAAGTAGCTCCATTCGACTCTGTCAAAGGCCTTTTCTGCATCCAGGGAGATGATCACCCCTGGTGGTCTTTCCCCGGCGGCTGGGGGGGGGGGGGGGGGGGGGGGGTCATTATCACATTCAGCAGCGGGTTGATGTTCGCTGTGAGTTGCCTACCCTTGACAAAGCCCGTTTGGTTCTCTGCGACCACCTCTGGTGCGCAGCCCTCCAGACTTTTGGCCAGGAGCTCTGCGAGTATTTTCGCATCCACATTCAGCAGTGAAATGGGTCTGTATGATCCACATTCCGTCAGGTCTTTATCTTTTTTGCGTATCAGTGAGATTGTGGCCTGCGCTAGCATTGGGGGCAAGGTGCCCCCGCCAGTGAGTCCGCGAAAATGTCCCTTAGGTGTGGGGCCAGGACTGGTGCGTATTTTTTATAGAAGTCCACCGGGAACCCGTTGGGTCCCGTGCCTTCCCCGCCTGCATGGAGCTGATGCTCTCCATGATTTCTCCCAGGTCTATTGGTGCTTCCAGCTCCCCCAGTCTGTCTCCCCCTCCCCCCCCCCCCCCCCCCCCCCACCAGTGGTAGTTCCAGTCTGTCTAGGAACTGTTTCATTCCCGCATCCCCGTCGGGAGGCTCGGAGGTGTACAGTCCCCAGTAGAAGGTCTCAAATGCCCGAATGACTTCCTTTGGCTCTGTTACCAGTCTGCCTCTGCTATCCTTTACCTGCGCTATTTCCCTCGTGGCTGTCTGCTTTTTCAGCTGGTGAGCCAATAGGCAGCCAGCCTTGACTCCGTGTTAGTAAAGGTCCCCCGTGTCTGGCGGAGTTGGAGCACTGCTTTCCTAATGGATAGCAGGTTAAAGTCCATTTGCAGCTTTTTCCTCTCCGCCAGCAGCTCTACGGTCGGGGCCTCGTAGTATTTTCTATCGACTTCCAGAATGGAGTTGACTAGCTGTTGCCTGGCCACCCTCTCTTCCCTATCCCTACTTGCCTTGTAGGCTATGATCTCTCCTCTGATCACGGCCTTCAGTGCCTCCCAGAACGTGGAGAGTGAGACCTCCCCGTTTTGGTTGTTACTAACGTAATCGCCAATGGCCTGTGATATTTTTTGGCAGAAAGATTTGTCGGCCAGGAGGCCCATGTCCAGCCTCCATGTGGGGCGCTGGGCCCGGCCTGTCTCTAACCTCTCATCCATATAATGTGGAGCGTGGTCGGAGATAACGATTGCGGAATAGTCCTTTCCCGTGATCCCTGGAAGCACCGATTTCCCCACTGCAAAGAAGTCGATATCAGTCTATACCTTGTGCATCTGTGAAAAGAACAAGAACTCCTTTTCTCCCGAGTGCAGGAACCTCCATGGGTCCACCGCCCACATCTGTTCCATGAAGGCCCCTAGCCATGCCAGGTGTTTTCCCCGTTCTGGGGTTTGATCGGTCGGTCAGTGGGTCCAGCACGCAGTTAAAGTCGCCCCCCCCCCCATAATCAGTCGGTGTGTGTCAAGGTCAGGGATTTCCGCCATGGTCTTCTTTATGAATTCTATGTCGTCCCAGTTGGGAGCGTACACATTTACCAGTACGACAGGTGCCCCTTCCAGGACACCGCTGACCATGACGTACCTTCCCCCTGGGTCCATAACTGTCTTGGTTCCCATAAAACTCGTCCTTTTGCTGATTAATATTGCTACCCCCGAGCCCTCGACCCGTAGCATGAGTGGTACACCTGTCCCACCCAGCCCTTCCTTACCAGCAGTCGGTCCTTCTCCCTCAGGTGCGTCTCTTGTAAGTAGATTATGTCTGCGTTTAGGCTTCTTAGGTGGGCGAACACTCTGGGTCATTTCACTTTGCCGTTGAGTCCCCTTACATTGCAGGTAACAATCCTGGTGGGGGGTTTCTGACCCCCTGGTCCTGTGGAATCACCCATACTTACCTGGTGGACGTGCCCCTGCACTCCGGGGTTTCCCTTTGCTTGTGGGACATCTAAAATGGCCAGAGTCACTGCTCTCACCATGGGGGTTGAGCCCCAGCGCTCAGGGGTTTCCCTTTGCCCAGGGAGCACCCAATGTGGCCACCAGCTGTGTGTACGCCACGCGGGTGCGTCCCTGTGCTCTGGGGTCTCCCTCGCCCTGATGCCCTTTCGAGTGGCTGTTTGCGGCACCCTCTTGGTTCCTCGCCCTGCTCCATGCCCGCCGAGGCCTATGTCTGTACTGCCTCACTATCTCACCTTCTCTTTGCTTCTCTTTTGTTCTGCGTTCTCGCCCAGAATCCTCTTCCCCCCCCCCTTTCCCCTGTCCCTTTGACCCCCCCCCCTGAATTCTCCCCACCCCTTCTGCCCCTCCTCCCCTTCTTGTGCAAGGCGCTCCCCCTCCCCTGAGAGGCGCACCGCAGCCCTCCTTCCTTCCTGCCCTCCCTTGCTGGCCCTCCTCGTTAGTACAGTGGCCCTCCTCCCAGTATTCGCCCAGTTCTGGCCCTGTTTAACCTTTCTCCTACTGGCCCTTGTCTCGTCCTCCTGTTTGCTTTCCTCACCCTCATTTCCCTCGCTCCCCCCCCCCCCCCATTGCATTGAGAGAGGAGAGAAGCTCTGAAACGACACAGCACAGTCCCACGAAAGGCATAACGCACATGTGTACAGTTCATGAGTCCATTGTCCTTGTTTGCAGTCTGTCCTCCGCTCTTTGTTCTGGTTTTCCCTTCCTTTTCCGTCCCCATGACTTTCATTGCGGTTGCATGTGCTCCTCCCCCAGTTTGTTCGCTCGAACAAACTCATCAGCCTTCGCTGGGGTGTTAAAAAACAGCTCTTTCCCCTCAAATGTTACCCAGAGTTTGGCCGGGAATAACATCCCAAATTTTACCTTGCTTTTGTGCAGTGCTGATTTCGCCTTGTTGAATTGAGCCCTTTTTTTGGCCATGTCTGCCCCAATGTCCTGATGCACCCTTATGGTCTTCCCTTCCCATGTGCTCTGTTTTGTTTTCCGGGCCCACTTTAGAATTCCCTCCCGGTCTTGGAACCGGTGCAGCTTCGCAATAATTGCTCTGGGCTGGTCCCCGGCTTTGGGCTTGGGTCGGAGCGACCTGTGCGCCCTATTTCCAGTGGGTTTGGGAATACCTCTTTTCCCACTAGCTTGCCAATCATTTGGGTGATGTAGCCTGTTGGGTCTCTGCCCTCTATCCCCTCTGGCAGACCCACTATTTTAATGTTCTTCCGCCTGGACCTATTTTCCTGATCCTACACTTTCCCTTAGGCTCCCCGGGCCGTTACTGGCCTTTTGACCTCGGCTTCTAGGGTTATTGATGCACTATCAATTACTCAAAGACGAGAGTAGGATGTAATCGAGGCTTTATTACACTGAGATGTGTGGCCTCCTACAGCAGCTGACGAAATGGCTGCTGTACGGGGAGCACACATTTTTATACTCCACCTACTGGACGGAGCCAGCAGGCATGGATCTACCCCCGTACCTGTAGTACAGGGGCCTTACCGTAAAGCACCTATATATACAGTATATACATCAGTGGTGACTACCACATTCACCCCCTGTTAAAAAAGGAGTCCAGCGGGGGTGGTGGAGAACTATATACAGAAAGTTGTGTTTAAAATTACAGATAATATTACAAATTCAGACAGTCCCTTGCCTTGATCGAGAGCGCCGCAGTGTTGGTGGTGACTCCGGCTGCGGTTTGGTCTTCGGTGACTCCGGGAGTGTGTCAAAATCCTCTTCATCCCCGGGTTGGAGCAAGGGGAGGACGGAGTGTCCCAGAGCGGGGGTTGCGGTGGGGTGCACCGGGGGAAGGGAGGGTGGTGCCAGGCAGAGGGGAGGGTGTGTGTGAAACCAGCTGGAGCCAGGTCCCTGAGGGAGACTGAGTCTTGGCAGCCATCGGGGTATGCTACGTAAGCGTACTGCGGGTTGGCGTGAAGTAGCTGTACCCTCTCAACCAACGGGTTTGCCTTGTGGAGTCGAACATGTCTACGGAGGAGAATGGGTCCTGGAGCTGCCAGCAATGTCGGGAGAGAAACTCCAGAGGTGGACTTCCTAGGGAAGGCAAAGAGACGTTCATGGGGGATTTCATTAGTCGCGGTGCACAGGAGCGACCGAATGGAGTGAAGTGTGTCAGGGAGGACCTCCTGCCAGGGGGAGGCCAAGAGATTTCTGGACCGTAGGGCCAGCTGGACTGCCCTCCAGACCGTCCCATTCTCCTGCTCCACCTGCCTGTTTCCCGGGGGTTGTAGCTGGTCATCCTGCTCGAGGCTATGCCTTTGTTGAGCAGGTACTGGTGCAGCTCATCGCTCATGAATGAGGATCCCCGGTCGCTGTGGACGTAGGCGGGGAAGCCGAACAGAGCGAAGATGGTGTTCAGGGCTTTGATGAAGGTGGCAGATGTCATATCGGGGCATGGGACGGCAAAGGAGAATCGGGAATATTCATCGACCACACTGAGAAAGTACGTGTTCTGGTCGGTGGATGGGAGGGGCACTTTGAAGTCCACGCTGAGGCTTTTAAAGAGGCGGGAGGCCTTCACCAGGCGCGCATGGTCTGGCTGATAGAAGTGCGGTTTTACACTCCGCGCAGACCTGGCAATCTATGGTGATCGCCCTGACTTCCTTGATGGAGTAGGGCAGGTTGCGGGCCTTGATGAAATGGTACAAACTGGTGACCCCTGGGTGACAGAGGTTGTCGTGCAGGGTCCGGAGTTTGGCACATGTACCTCGGGATAGGGCATCGGGGGGCTCGTTGAGCTTACCGGGGTGATTTTGTTGTTGTAGGTGGAGAGCTCGATCCTCCACCTCATGATTTTATCATTTTTGATCTTACCCCGCTGTGGGTTGTTAACCATGAAGGCAACCGACCGTTGGTCAGTGAGGAGCGTGAATCTCCTGCCGGCTAGGTAATGCCTCCAATGCCGCACAGTTTCAACGATGGCTTGGGCCTCTTTTTCGACAGAGGAGTGCCGAATTTCGGAGCCATGGAGGGTGCGGGAAAAGAATGCCATGGGCCTGCCTGCCTGGTTGAGGGTGGTGGCCAGAGCGACGTCTGATGCATCGCTCTCGACTTGGAAGGGTAGCGTCTCGTCGACTGTGTGCATCGCGGCCTTGGCGATGTCGGCCTTGATATGGTTGAAGGTCTGGTGAGCCTCGGCCGTCAGGGGAAAAACAGTGGATTGAATGAGTGAGCGGGCCTTGTCCCCATAGTTTGGGACCCACTGGGCGTGGTATGAGAAGAACCCCAGGCATTGTTAGAGGGCCTTGGGGCAGTGGGAGATGGGGAGTTCCATGAGGGGGCGCATGCGAACGGGGTCAGGCCCCAGAACTCCGTTCTGGACCACATAGTCGAGGATGGCTAACCGGTTCGTGCTGAACACGCACTTCTCCTTGTTATACGTGAGGTTGAGAGTGGCAGTGTGGAGAAATTTGGAAAGGTTGGCGTCGTGGTCCTGCTGATCGTGGCCGCAGATGGTGACATTGTCCAGGTACGGGAAGGTGGCCCGCAGTCTGTACTGCTTAACCTTTCGGTCCATCTCCCGTTGGAAGACCAAGACCCCATGGGTGACACTGAAGAGAACCCTAAGAAAGTGGTAAAGGTGGACGTCTGCTTCGAACACAGTATATGGGCACTCCGCCTTACGGATGGGGAGCTGGTGGTAGGCAGATTTCAGGTCCACTGTCGAGAAGACCCGGTACTGTGCAATCTGATTGACCATATCAGATATGCGTGGGAAGGGGTACGCGTCGAGCTGCGTATACCGATTGATGGTCTGACTGTAGTCAACGACCATCCTGTTTTTCTCCCCAGTTTTGGCCACTACCACTTGGGCTCTCCAGGGGCTGTTGCTGGCTTCGATGATGCTTTCCCGAAGCTGCCGCTGGATTTCAGACCTGATGAAGGTCCTGTCCTGGGCGCTGTACCGTCTCCTCGTGGTGGCGACGGGTTTGCAATCCGGGGTTAGGTTTGCAAAAAGGGAAGGTGGGTCGACCTTAAGGGTCGCGAGGCCGCACACGGTAAGGGGTGGTAGGGGCCCGCCGAATTTCAGGGGTAGGCTCTGGAGGTTGCACTGGTAGTCCAGGCCGAGTAGCAAGGCAGCGCAGAGGTTGGGGAGGACGTAGAGGCGGAGGCCGCTGAACTCCACGGCGTGGACAGTGAGGGTGGTGATGCAGTACCCTCGGATCGCCATGGAGTGGGATCCGGAGGCCAGGGAGATTCTCTGGTTAGCTGGGTGTACCGTGAGGGAGCAGCGCCCTACTGTATCGGGATGAATGAAGCTCTCAGTGCTTCCGGAGTCCAGCAGGCAGAAGATCTTGTGCCCGTTGACCTTCACTTTAGTTGAAGCGGTCACGAGGTTGTGTGGTCGAGACTGGTTAATCATGACCGAGGCGAGACATGGCTGGTCGGCGGTGGTTGCAGGCGATGAGCGGCCTGACGAGGTGCCCGACGGGCAGGGGTCCTGAGTCGGGTATGATGGCGGCACCCACTGGCTGCACGTGTCATGAGGGAGGCAAGGTGGCGGCGCCCTGGGGCTGCACGTGTCGTTGAGGAAGGCAAGATAGGCGGCGCACGTTGGTCCTGGGAGGGACAAGATGGCGGTGCCCACGGGCCGCACGTGTTGTGAGCCGAGCAAGATGGCGGCGTCCACTGTCCGCACGTGGTCCGAGGAGGGGAAGATGGCAATGCCCACTGGCTGCACATGGGGGGTGCCGGGACAATAGCGGCAATTGAGCGGACCTGGCTCACTGCAACGAAATGTCCCTTCTTGCCACAGGCCTTGCAGAGGGCACTCCGCGCCAGGCAGCGCTGTCGGGGGTGTTTTGACTGCCCACAGAAGTAGCATTTGGGCCCCCCGGGGTTGGTTGACTGCCGCGTGGCACAGGCGTGGGGTTGGCTGAGGGTGGTCGCTGATGGGGTCCGCGATGGGGTGACCGTCTGCACAGTCCACGATGCACAGGAGTGGGCCGCGTGGTCGGGGGCATCGGCCTGAATGTTGCATGATGCGACCGTAAGTGAGAGCCCTTGTTTTTTTGGTCGCCGCGAGGTCGAGCGTGGCCCCTTCTAAGAGGCGCTGGCGGATGTAGTCAGACCCTATGTCCGTAACAAATTTGTCTCTCAGTGACAAATTTCAATGTTCCGTGGCTGAAACGGTCTGACAGTCACAGTCTCTAACTAGGGCGAGCAGGGCACGCCAGAAATCTTCCACCAACTCACAGGGAAGTTGGCGCCACGTGGAGAGGAGGTGCCTGGCGTAGGTTTTGTTAATCCGCTGAGCGTAGTTTTCCTTCAGTACCGTCATGGCTTCTGCGTAGGTCAGCGCGTCCTGGATAAGTGGAAAGACGTTGGAGCTCAGCCGCGTGTAAAGGTTCTGGAGCTTCTCTGCTTCTGGGATTGTGTCTGGCGCAGACCCAATGTACGCTTCAAAACAGGCTAGCCAATGTTCGAAGTCCTATTTGGCATTGGCTGCTTGAGGACGCAGCTGCAGGCGATCCGGCTTGATGCGGAGGTCCATCTTTGAAAAATCTCTGTGTAATAAATTGATCCACTAGAAATTACGCAAAGAGAGTAGGATGTAATCGAGGCTTCATTACACTGAGCTGTGTGGCCTCCTACAGCAGCTAATGAAATGGCTACTGTACAGGGGGCACACATATTTATACTCCGCCTACTGAGCGGAGCCAGCAGGCAGGGATCTACCCCCGTACCTGTAGTACAGGGGCCTTACCGTAAAGCACCTATATATGCAGTATAATACATCAGTGGTGACTACCGCAGTTATCACCCTGTCGCTCTGGTCCGAGGCGGCCCTCTCCAACTACAGAATCGTTTTTTTCTGCGCCTTCACTTCCCTTTCCAGGCCTTCGATGGTCTGCTGCATTTTCTGCGTCGTCTCCTTCATCATTGCTTGGAGCTCCGACCACAGCGCCTCCTTTATGCTGATCGCTGCGTCCTGCTCACGCTCCGCTGCTTGGTCCGCCACCGTTTTCCCTTTCAGGCTCGCCTGTACCTCCATCTCGTCTTGTGGGGCCGCCTGCCTGCGCGTCCGCCGCTCATGCGCCTCACCCTCGCTGCTGCGTCTCGCTGTCCCTACACCTTGGTGTTTTTCTTTCCTCCAGCCATCTGTCTGTCTCTCTTTCTTTCCCCACTGCTGTTCCTTCCCCTGGGGTTACTCTCACTTCCCCCGCCCCTCTGCTCTCGCTGGGTCTGCCTCAGGCTTCGGGTTTCCTTTTTTTTTGTTGGGGGGGGGGGGGGGGCGGGGGGCGCGGTTGTGGTTGGTTACCATCCTCCCTTCCTCCTGTCTCTCTTTCCTTGGCTCTTTATTTATTTTATTTTTTTTACTTTTATTTTTCCCCCTTCTCCTTCTCTTTTTTATTTCCCTTCCTTCTCACTGGGTCAGGAAGGTTTGGGAGAGAAGTTTCCTGGTGCGGACCGGAGTCCCTCTTTGTCTCGCTGCTCACCACGTGGTCGCTGCCGGTTTGTTGCAGGGGGGTCGGTACCTCTCTGTCTCTCTCTCCTGCTCATTGGCCCCGCTGTCTCCACTCCCGAGCGCTTGAGTCTCTGGCTTCGTGGTCCGGGTTGCCGCTTCACCCAAGTTCTGTTGTGCCGGGGGGGGGGGGGCTCGGTCAGGCAGGCTCGCAGGCTTGTGGGGTGGGGGGGTTCAGTCAGGCAGGCTTGCGGGGTGGGGGGCTCGGTCGGGCAGGCTCGCAGGCCTGCGGGGTGGGGGGGGGCTCGGTAAGGCAGGCTCGCAGGGGGGTGGGGGGCTCGGTCGGGCAGGCTCGCAGGCCTGCGGGGTGGGGGGGGCTCGGTAAGGCAGGCTCGCAGGGGGGTGGGGGGCTCGGTCAGGCAGGCTCGCAGGGTTGCGGGGTGGGGGTGGGGGGGCTCGGTCGGGCAGGCTCGCGGGGTGGGGGGCTCAGTCAGGCAGGCTCGCAGGCTTGCGGGGTGGGGGGCTCGGTCAGGCAGGCTCGCAGGCTTGCGGGGGGGGGGTGGGGGGCTCGGTCGGGCAGGCTCGCAGGCCTGCGGGGTGGGGGGGGGCTCGGTAAGGCAGGCTCGCAGGGGGGTGGGGGGCTCGGTCAGGCAGGCTCGCAGGGTTGCGGGGTGGGGTGGGGGGGCTCGATCGGGCAGGCTCGCAGGCTTGCGGGGTGGGGGGCTCAGTCAGGCAGGCTCGCAGGCTTGTGGGGGGGGCGGTGCTCTGTCACACAGGCTTGTGGGGTGGGGGGGCTCGATCGGGCAGGCTCGCAGGCTTGCGGGGTGGGGGGCTCGGTCAGGCAGGCTCGCAGGCTTGCGGGGGGGGTGGGGGGCTCGGTCGGGCAGGCTCGCAGGCCTGCGGGGTGGGGGGCTCAGTCAGGCAGGCTCGCAGGCTTTCAGGGCGGGTGGGGGGGCTCGGTCGGGCACGCTCGCGGGGTGGGGGGCTCGGTCAGGCAGGCGCGCAGGCTTGCGGGGTGGGGGGCTCGGTCAGGCAGGCTCGCAGGCTTGTGGGGTGGGGGGCTCGGTCAGGCAGGCTCGCAGGCTTGCGGGGTGGGGGGCTCGGTCAAGCAGGCGCGCAGGCTTGCGGGGTGGGGGGCTCGGTCAGGCAGGCTCGCAGGCTTGTGGGGTGGGGGGCTCGGTCGGGCAGGCTTGCGGGGTGGGGGGGCTCGGTCAGGCAGGCTCGCAGGCTTGTGGGGTGGGGGGGCTCGATCAGGCAGGCTCGCGGGGTGGGGGGCTCAATCAGGCAGGCTCGCGGGGTGGGGGGGCTCGGTCAGGCAGGCTCGCAGGCTTGTGGGGTGGGGGGCTCGGTCGGGCAGGCTTGCGGGGTGGGGGGGCTCGGTCAGGCAGGCTGGCAGGCTTGCGGGGTGGGGGGGCTCGATCAGGCAGGCTCGCGGGGTGGGGGGGCTCAATCAGGCAGGCTGGCAGGCTTGCGGGGGGGGTGACAGTGCTTGGTCGGGCAGGCTCGCAGGCTTGCGGGTGGGGAGCGCGGTTCTCGGTCATGCAGGCTTGCGGGGGGGATGCGCGGTCAGGCAGGCTCGCAGGGGGGGTGGCGGTGCTCGGTCGGGCAGGCTTGTGGGTGGGGAGCGCGGTTCTCGGTCACGCAGGCTTGCGGGTTGGGTGGTCCTCAGTCAGGCAGGCTTGCGGGGGGGGTGGTGCTCAGTCGGGCAGGCTCGCAGGCTTGCGGGTGGGGGGTGGCTCGGTCACGCAGGCTCGCAGGCTTGCGGGGGGGGGGGGGGGGGGGGGGTGGCTCGGCCGGGCAGGCTCGCGCTCTGAGGCACCTAGTTCTGTTTGGGGCGCGACTCTCCTCGGCCGCTTCTGAGCCTCCGGCCCCGGTTCCTCCCACACCTTTTTTTTACATTCTCCGGCTCCTCTTGCACACTTATTTCTCCCACGGGCCTTAGCTTACCGTCGGTCTGGTCCCTTGCGGCTTTTTTCCCCCCTGTTCATACCTTCAGGAGTGCGCTGGGTTCACAAGAATAAAAAGAACCCTGGGACTAAACAAACAAACCAATTAAAAAAAACAAAGTTTAGTCCTTTCGCGGGAGCTGACCCGTGCACGTCTTCCCCCTACAGAGCTGTACCGGAAGTCCTCGTATAAAAGCCAACATAAGGGTACTTTACCTGAATGCTCCAAGTATTCGGACTAAGGTAAATGGGTTGATGGCGCAAATCATCGGGCACGACTATGATTTAGTGGCCACTACTGAAACATGGTTAAAGGATGGTCACGACTGGTAGTTAAATATCCAAGGTATCAAACTATTTGGAAGGACAGCGTGGATGGTAAGGGAGGTGGTGTTACTCTGTTATTTAAGGATGACATCCGGGCAGTAGTGAGGGATGACATTGGTGCGATGGAGGATAAGGTTGAATCCATTTGGATGGAAATCAGGAACAGTAAGGCAGAAAAGTCACTGATAGGAATAGTCTTTAGGCCACAAAATAGTAATATTACGGTGGCCTGGGCAATTAACAAAGAAATAACTGATGCATGTAGAAATGGTACAGCCGTTATCATGTCTATATGTCGATTGGTTTAACCAGGTCGGTCAAGGCAGCATTGAGGAGGAATTTATAGAATGTATCCGCGATAGTTTCCTAGAACAATATGTAATGGAACCTACGAGGGAACAAGTGATCCTTGATCTGGTCCTGTGTAATGAGACAGGATTGATTAATAATCTCATAGTTAGGGATCCTCTCGGAAGGAGTGATCACAATATGGTGGAATTTAAAATACAGATGGAGGATGAGAAGGTAAAATCAAACACTAGTGTTTTGTGCTTAAACAAAGGAGAATACAATGGGACGAGAGAAGAGCTGGCTCAGGTAGACTGGGAGCAAAGACTTTATGGTGAAACAGTTGAGGAACAGTGGAGAACCTTCCAAGCGATTTTTCACAGTGCTCAGCAAAAGTTTATCCCAACAAAAAGGAAGGACGGTAGAAAGAGGGAAAATTGACCGTGGGTATCTAAGGAAATAAGGGAGAGTATCAAATTGAAGGAAAAAGCAAACAAAGTGGCAAAGATTAATGGGAAACTAGAGGATTGGGAAATCTTTAGGGGGCAACAGAAAACTACTAAAAAAACTAGAAAAAAGAGTAAGATAGATTATGATAGTAAACTTGCTCAGAATGTAAAAACAGATAGTAAAAGTTGCTACAAATATATAAAACAAAAAAGAGTGGCCAAGGTAAATATTGGTCCTTCAGAGGATGAGAAGGGAGATTTAATAATGGGAGATGAGGAAATGGCTGAGGAACTGAACAGGATTTTTGGGTCAATTTTCACAGTGGAAGACACAAATAACATGCCAGTGACTGATGGAAATGAGGCTATGATAGTGAGGGACTTGAGACGATTGTTATCACTAAGGAGGTAGTGATGGACAAGCTAATGGGGCTAAAGGTGGACAAGTCTCCTGCCCCTGATGGAATGCATCCCAGAGTGCTAAAAGAGATGGCAAGGGAAATTACAAATGCACTAGTGATAATTTACCAAAATTCACTAGGCTGGGGTGGTCCCGGCGGATTGGAAATTGGCAAACATTCCACCACTGTTTAAAAAAGGAGATTGGCAGAAAGTGGGTAATTATAGGCCAGTGAGCTTAACTTCGGTTGTAGGGAAGATGCTGGAATCTATGATCAAGGAAGAAATAGCGAGGCATCTGGATGGAAATTGTCCCATCGGACAGACGCAACATGGGTACATAAAGGGCAGGTCGTGCCTAACTAATTTAGTGGAATTATCAGTGCGGTAGACAACAGGGAGCCAATGGATGAAATGAAAAAATGAAAATCACTTATTGTCACGAGTCTAGATTTCCAGAAGCTTTTGACAAGGTGCCACACAAAAGGTTGCTGCATAAGATAAGTATGCATGGTGTTAAGGGTAAAGTAGTAGCATGAATAGAGGATTGGTTAATTAATAGAAAGCAAAGAGTGGGGATTAATGGGTGTTTCTCTGGTTGGCAATCAGTAGCTAGTGGTGTCTCTCAGGGATCAGTGTTGGGCCCACAATTGTTCACAATTTACATAGATGATTTGGAGTTGGGGACCAAGTGCAATGTGTCCAAGTTTGCAGACGACACTAAGATGAGTGGTAAAGCAAAAATGCAGAGGATACTGGAAGTCTGCAGTGGGATTTGGATAGGTTAAGTGGGCTAGGGTCTGGCAGGTGGAATACAATGTTGACAAATGTGAGGTTATCCATTTTGGTAGGAATAACAGCAAAAGGGATTATTATTTAAATGATACAATATTAAAACATGCTGCTGTGCAGAGGGACCTGGGTGTCCTAGTGTATGAGTCGCAAATTTTTGGTTTACAGCTGCAACAGGTGATTAAGAAGATAAATGGAGTTTTGTCCCTCATTGCTGGGAGGATGGAGTTTAAGACTAGGGAGGTTGTGCTGCAACTGTACAAGGTGGTTGTGAGTCCACACCTGGAGTATTGTGTTCAGTTTTGGTCTCCTTACCTGAGAAAGGACGTACTGGGGCTGGAGGGTGTGCAGAGGAGATTCACTACATTAATCCCAGAGTTGAGGGGGTTAGATTACGAGGAGAGGTTGAGTAGACTGGGACTGTACTTGTTGGAATTTAGAAGGCTGCTGGGGGATCTTATAGAAACATATAAAGTTATGAAGGGAATAGATAGGATAGATGCGGTAGGTTGTTTCCACTGGTGGGTGAAAGAAGAACCAGCATAGCCTCAAGTAAGGGAAAGTAGATTTAGGACTGACCTTAGGAGGAACTTCTTCACCCAAAGGGTTGTGAATCTATGGAATTCCCTGCCCAGTGAAGCAGTTGAAGCTCCTTCATTAAATGTTTTCAAGATAAATGTAGATAGTTTTTTGAAAAATAAAGGGTTATGGTGTTCGAGCGGGAAAGTGGAGCTGAGCCCACAAAAGATCAGCCATGATCTCATTGAATGGTGGAACAGGATCGAAGGGCCAGATGGCCTACTCCTGCTCCTAGTTCTTATGTTCTTATGTAGATGAAAAGGATCTGTGCTATCTTGGTTCTTGGAGACGCTGGTGACTGCTTCTTCAGACCAGTCTTGAACGTACGTGTGAACTGTGCGTTCAGCCAACCCATTCATTGAGGGGGTGATGTGGTGCGGTTCAAATATGTTTGATTCCATTCAGTGTCATGAACTGTTGAACGTTGTTCTGTTGTCTGAGACAAGTATTTCTGGTACATTATGGGTGGCAAAACATCGGTGTGGTTTCTCAACTGTGGCGTTTTTTAAATCGTCATCCACCAGCAAAAGGAATATGACACCCATGATCGGGCCAACATAATCTACATGAACTCTCACCCAAGGTCGACCCGGCCATTCCCAGGGGTCTAAGAGAGTTGTAGCTGGCAACTTCTGGTATAACTGGAATTGGTCACATTCTTTCACAACCATTTCTATATCTGCGTCAGTGCCAGGCCATCAAACATATTTTCTTGCTGGCATTTTCACCTTGGGCACACCTGAATGGGTGATATGCAATTCTTCAAGCAATGGTTCTCTTCCTGCTATGGGATGACCACTCTTGGTCCCCAAAGGATGCCACAATCCTCGCAACTAAGCTCATATTTCCTGAGCTAATAAGGCTTCATTTCCTTTGAAGCTTTCTCATTCCACCATGCGTGCAGTATCATATGTTTAACCTTCGATACCAATGGGTCTCTATGAGTCCAGTACTTAATTTGCTGCAGTGTCACAGGTAAGGAGTCCAGAAAGTTTAAGGCCTTTAAAATCTCTTACAGTCCTAGAGGGGGGTGCCGTGCTTTCTGGTAACAGGAATGTACTTAAGGCCATGGCCAATGTTCGGAAGTATACAACACTGTATCCTGGCAAAGGCAATTGAAAGTGCTTTGCTTCTTTGGAGAACCCTAAAAGTGGCTTGTGGTCTACGATGATAAAATGTCTCCCGTATATGTATTGATTATATTTCTTGATGCAGCGGAAAATAGCCAAGTCTTCTTTTTCAATTGCGGAGATCCTCTTTCCACATCTGATGGATTCTTGATACGTACCAAAGGGACTCTTGGACCCACCCTCCATTGTACAGGTTAGCACAGCTCCTACCCTATATGGTAATGCATCGCATGTAAGTACTATCTTCTTAGAGGAGTCGAAATGTACAAATAAGCATGAAGACCAGAGTGCCTGTTAACTTGGTTAAAAGCCGCTTCCCTGTGGTGGTCTCAAACACCAGCTCTGGCATTTCTTTAACAGCACATACAGCAGTGCTAGCAATGTTGACAGATTGGGGAGGAATCACCCGTCGTAGTTGACTAAAAAAGATCTGAGTTCTGATGTGTTTTTTGGGGACCGATGCCTCTTTAATTGTTCTCACATTGTCCTTTGGGGTGTAACTGCTGAGAACCCACCCGACAACCAAGATAAACCATCTTGTTTGCTTGCAAATGCACTTTTCTCTCTTTAAGCCCACTCCCGCCTCTTGAAACCTTTTGAAAACCTCATCCAAATTTGCCAGATGTTCCTTTTCAGAGGATCCTGTTATTAAAATGTCATTCAAATAAATGACAACCCTGGGCAAACACTGCAGCAAACTCTCAATAGTCCGCTAGAAGATGACATAAGCCGATGAAACTCCAAACAGTAGACAAGTATATTTGTTGAAACCCTTGAGTATTTATGGTGACAAATCCTCTTTATGCATTATCCAGTTCTAACTGTTCGTAAATATTGTTCATGTCCAGCTTGGTATATGTCAAACCCCAGCCAACTTGGTGTAAAGAGCCTCTATTTTGGGGATAGGGTACCTATCTAATTTCATGGCCTGATTTACCTGCAGCTTGTAATCTCTGCAGATGCAAGTGAACTTGTATGGATTGACTACTGGCACAATGGGTGCAGCCCACTCCGCAAATTGTACAGGTCCAAATCTTCTAGACATTTTAATTCAGTTTCTACTTTCTATACTAATGAGTAGGACTCTAAAAGATCTGAGAGTGGCTTCAGATCTGTTGTATCTTTAGACTAATAGCACAAAGAAATAGGATTGCAGAAACATGTGGGTTGGATGAAAGATTAACAGAGGTTCATTGAATCGGTCTTCACTATACAATGTTTTGCACTAGACTCCCTAAAAGCCCGCCAAGTAACTGATGATGTAACATTAGTCACATGACTCGGTTCTTAAAGAGATATTGCACACAATTACAATAACCCACAAATATAACATCCCTTCCCTTTTACTTCTAAGGTCCAACACAACTAATAATCGTATATTAGCAAAGTCATTTGCATCTATATATAAGTGCTGGCATCATATTATTACATCGTAATAACATAGTCAATAAAGTAGACAATCAGGTGGCGTCTATTTCTCACTGGCTGTCTGCGTACCTCTGGGACTTTGTCATTCTCGACCTTAGATGTATTTTCAAGTTCTCTAGTAGATGTCTCCACCCTGGAAGATGTTCCAGTCTCTCTTTCTGAGGGAAGACTAATAGTAAAAGGTTCTTCTGATGCAATCTCTTCTGTAGATGTTACAAAGTCAGATGGAATGAAGACCATTACCTCTTGAGGTAGTTCTGGCACATGCACACTAACGGGTGCTGACAATAATTGATCAGCATGGCATCGCTACACAAGTTTGCCTGTCGTTTGGACTATGTAGGATACTGGACCAGTCTGAACCAATAACATCGCAGGGATTCAGTTCTCACTAGTGGTGTAGCTGCATGTTGACACTTGTTCTCCTTGTTTGAACGAGTGCTTCCTTGAGTTATTTTCTTATCTCAAGATCTGTGACTGTTGTTTTTTGCTTTCCTATGTCAGATGTCTCATCTGGCGAGAGTAAATCAAAGGTAGTCCTCAGCTTCTTTTTCATCACTAGAAAAGCTGGTGAATTTTGTGTCGTTGCATGTGTCATATTTTGGTATGTTGCTAGAAATATGTTCACATGGTGCTGAAGTGAACCTTAGACCATAAGACATAGGAGCAGAATTAGGCCACTCAGCCCATCGAGTCTGGTCCGCCATTCAATTATGGCTGATATTTTTCTCATCCCCTTTCTCCTGCCTTCTCCCCATAACCCCTGATCCCTTTATTGATCAAAAACCTATCCATCTTGGTCTTAAAGACACTCAGTGATTTGGCCTCCACAGCCTTCTGCGGCAAAGAGTTCCACAGATTCACCACCCTCTGGCTGAAGAAATTCCTTCTCATCTCTGTTTTAAAGGATCATCCCTTTAGTCTGAGATTTGTCCTCTGCTTCAGGTTTTTCCTACAAGTGGAAACATCCTCTTCATGTCCACTCTATCCAGGCTTCGCAGTATCCTGTAAGTTTCAATAAGATCCCCCCTCATCCTTCTAAACTCCAACGAGTATTGACCAAGAATCCTCAACCGTTTCTCATACAACATGCTCTTCATTCCAGGGATCATTCTTGTGAACCTCCTCTGGACCCTTTCCAAGGCCAGCACATCTTTCCTTAGATACGGGGCCCAAAACTGCTCACAATACTCCAAATGGGGTCTAACCAGAGCTTTCTGTAGCCTCAGAAGTACATCCCTGGTCTTGTATTCTCACCCTCTCGCCAGGAATGCTAACATTGCATTTGCCTTCCTACCGACTGAACCTGCACGTTAACCTTAAGAGAATCATGAACAAGGACTCCCAAGTCCATTTGTCTTTTGAAGCTTTCAGTGTTTCAGGGAATGGACAAACCTTTTGATAAACCATTCATGGATGGATGGTAAGGTGCTGACTTAATAGGTTGAACTCCACACATCTTTAAGTAGTCTTCACAGAGCTGTAATCTGTGGCCCATTGTCGCTCAGGATCGGCTCTGGTTTTACGAATCTCACAAAGGTCTTGTTGAGTTTCTTAATGGTTTGTTCTGCAGTGGTTGGCTTCATTATCACTACCTCAGACCACTTTAAGTGTATGTCTACAATGACCATGAACATGTACCCCTCGCCTGGATCAACAAAGTCAATGTGCAGATGTTGCTATGGCATTTTAGGCCACTCCCAATCGGGACACCGTTGGTGTGTTCCTTACCCATGCACACGACTGGCACAGTCCTGCTTTTTCTTCCATTTGGACATCAATTCCTGTCCATCAAAAGTAACTTTGTGCTAGTTCTTTTATTCGAACTATGCCTGGGTAACTTTCGTGGAACTGCCCGAAAACGTTTTGTCATAAATTTGGTGGAATAATTATTCTCAATCCCAAAACAGAAATCCACCCTGTCTATTAATTCAAATCTCTTGGAAATGCGCAGTTTTAATTCAGGATGGTTTATTTCTATCTCCCCCTTTAATAACATTTCCGGTACCTTCCCCATCACAGGATCGTTTCTGGTATGTCTACGGACTTGAGCTGCAGTCACTGAAACATTTTCAATCTATGAACAGTAAAAAGTATCATGACTCGGTGGTATTTGACCAGCTGGTAAAGGTAAGCGTAATAATGCATCTGTATTAGCACAATTTTCAGATTGACAGTACTTGATTTCGTGAGAATGTCCCGACAGGATTAACGATCATTGTTGGCACCTACTTGCAGCCAATGAAGGGATACCTTTTGTGTGGCCCAAAAATAGCTATAAAATGGAGCGCACAATGGCACAGTGGTTAGCACTGCTGCCTGTGGCGCTGGGAACCCGGGTTCAATCCCGGCCCCGGGTCACTGTCTGTGTGAAGTTTGCACATTCTCCCCGTGTCTGCATGGGTTCCACCCACACAGCCCAAAGATGTGTGGATTGGCCACGCTAAATTGCCCCGTAATTGGAAAATATAATTGGGTACTCTAAATTTAGAAATAGAAAATAGCTGTCAGCAATGTGAAGTAATGACCAGACATGGATTGATACAATTTCCATACACCAAATATGATATTCAGTGCCTCCTCAGTTAGAATCCATAGTTAGATTCTGCACTTGTTAATGTACAAGATGCAAATGTTATTGGTCTTTCTTCCCCTGAAGGAGTATATACTAATAATAATCGCTTATTGTCACAAGTAGGCTTCAGTGAAGTTACTATGAAAAGCCTCTAGTCGCCACATCCGGTGCCTGTTCAGGGATGCCGGAACGGGAATTGAACCCGCGCTGCTACCTTGTTCTGCATTACAAGCCAGCTGTTTAGCCCACTGTGCTAAACCAGACCCTCAGTATATGTGACATCACTGCTCCAAAACCATGTGGTGAAGTATCACAAGCAAGTTGAAGTCATTTCAGTGTCGCTTTTAAGTGTTGTAAATGTTCTTGCTCATTAGTGCTGGTGATCAATATATTATCTCAGTAATACTTTACCAAGGATGAGAAGGGAGATTTAATAATGGGAGATGAGGAAATGATGAGGAACTGAACAGGTTTTTTAGGTGGATCTTCACAGTGGAAGACACAAATAACATGCCAGTGACTGATGGAAATGAGGCGATGACAGGTGAGGATCTTGAGATGATTGTTATCACTAAGGAGGTAATGATGGGCAAGCTAATGGAGCTAAAGGTAGACAAGTCTCCTGGCCCTGATGGAATGCATCCCAGAGTACTAAAAGAAATGGCTTGAGAAATTGCAAATGCACTTGTGATAATTTACCAAAATTCACTAGACTCTGGGGTGGTCCTGGCGGATTGGAAATTAGCAAACGTGACACCACTGTTTAAAAAAGGAGATAGGCAGAAAGCGGGTAATTATAGGCCAGTGAGCTTCACTTCGGTAGTCGGGAAGACGCTGGAATCTATCATCAAGGAAGACATAGCGAGGCATCTGGATGGAAATTGTCCCATTGGGCAGACGCAGCATGGGTTCATAAAGGGCAGGTCATGCCTAACTAATTTAGTTGAATTTTTTGAGGACATTACCAGTGCGGTAGATAACGGGTAGCCAATGGATGTGGTATATCTGGATTTCCAGAAAGCGTTTGGCTTGGTGCCACATAAAAGGTTGCTGCATAAGTGGGCAGCACAGTAGTTAGCACAGTTGCTTCACAGCTCCAGGGTCCCAGGTTCAATTCCCGGCTTGGGTCACTGTGCGGAGTCTGCATGTTCTCCCCGTGTCTGCGTGGGTTTCCTCCGGGTGCTCCAATTTCCTCCCACAGTCCAAAGATGTGCAGGTTAGGTGTATCGGCCCTGCTAAATTGCCCTTAGTTGCCCAAAAAAGGTTAAGTGGGGGTTACTGGGTTATAGGGATAGGGTAGATATGTGGGCTTGAGTAGGGTGCTCTTTGTAAGGGCCGGTGCAGACCCAATGGGCCGAATGGCCTCCTTCTGAACTGTAAATTCTATGACTACAACTAAGGTTAAGATGCATGGATAGAGGATTGGTTACTTAATAGAAAGCAAAGAGTGGGGATTAATGGGTGTTTCTCTGGTTGGCAATCAGTAGCTAGTGGTGTCCCTCAGGGATCATTGTTGGATCCACAATTGTTCACAATTTACATAGATGATTTGGAGTTGGGGACCAAGTGCAATGTGTCCAAGTTTGCAGACAACACGAAGATGAGTGGTAAAGCAAAAAGTGCAGAGGACACCGGAAGTCTGCAGAGGGATTTGGATAAGTTAAATGAATGGGCTAGGCTCTAGCAGATGGAATACAATGTTGACAAATCTGACGTTAATTCCCTTATGGAAGGAATTACAGCAAAAGGAATTATTATTTAAACAATAAAATATTAAAACATGCTTCTGTGCAGAGACCTGGGTGTGCTATTGCATGAATCGCAAAAAGTTGGTTCACAGGTGCAACAGGTGATTAAGAAGGCAAATGGAGTTTTGTCCTTCATTGCTAGAGGGTGGAGTTTAAGACTAGGGTAGTTATGCTGCAATTGTATAAGGTGTTAGTGCGGCCACACCTGGAGTATTGTGTTCAGTTTTGGTCTCCTTACCTGAGAAAGGACTTACTGGGGCTGGAGGGTGTGCAGAGGAGATTCACTGGGTTAATCAGAGAGTTGAGGGGGTTGGATTACAAGGAGAGGTCGAGTAGACTGGGACTGTACTTGTTGGAATTTAGAAGGATGAGGGGGGACCTTACAGAAACGTATAAAATTATGAAGGGAATAGATAGGATAGATGCAGGCAGGTTGTTTCCACTGGCGGGTAAAAGCAGAACTGGGGGGCATAGCCTCAAAATAAGGAAAAGTAGATTTAGGACTGAGTTTAGGAGGAACTTCTTCACCCAAAGGGTTGTGAATCTATGGAATTCCTTGCCCAAGTGAAGCAGTTGAGGCTCCTTCATTAAATGTTTTTAAGATGGAGATAGATAGTTTTTTAAAGAATAAAGGGATTAAGGGTTATGGTGTTCGGGCCAGAAAGTGGAGCTGAGTCCATAAAAGGTCAGCCATGATCTCATTGAATGGCGGAGAAGGCTCGAGGGGCCAGATGACCTACTCTTGCTCCTAGTTCTTATGTATTGATCCACGTGCAGAGAACCGGATTTACTGTGTCTTAAAATCTCCGTGGATACGAATTGTACTATCCTGTTTCATGACAGGTATAATAGGGGTTTCCCATTGACTCGGAGTGACAGGTTCTAAAGATGCTCTTTACACAAGTCTCAGTACTTCTGCTTCAACCTTTGAACGTATTGCGTAGGGTACAGCTCTAGCCTTGAGACATTTCGGCTGACTAGTTTCCTTAATCTTCAGGGACCCTTATACACCTTTCATGGAGCCCAGTGTGTCTTCAAAAACACTGCTGTATTTTTCCGTTATGATCTGTAAGTCTCACTTTGAATCAACTAAGCTGTTGTCTGCGATTCAATTCAATTTAATCTTTTCCAGTCAAGAGCAGCCAAAGAGAACTGGAAAACCTTCTCACACCACATGGAGAGGTGACTCTGCGGTTTGTTCACTTAGCTCAATCTTGACTGTGATGCAATCTCTCAGTGGCACTCTCTCTCCAGTATAGGTCCTCAAAATCACATATCTAGTTTTAAAGGCTGGTGGTTGGGTTTCCGTTCATAGATGGTCTCAGGAATTAAGGAAACAGCAGCCCTCATATCAACCACTATTTTATCGGTTGTTCATTCAACTTTGGCAGTACCCAAAAACAGTGTGACTAACCCTGGGCTGATAGCATGTACATCTTTAATTCTGCATTGTTTTAGTTTCATTGTGGTTGTTATTCTTTTCTTTCACATTATGAATTTTCTTCGTTGAATTTGGTTTGTTTCTTCCTTTGACGGAGTTCTGTGTCTTCCTTTGAATATTTTTCTCTGGAGAAGTTATGTTACTCCAACAAACTGTGGCCAGTTCTGCTACAATTTTTACATTGCATCAGCCTGTGAATGGCTCATATTTGCACAGCGAAAACACACGCTTGTGCTGGATAGACATTTTCTGACTAGCAGCCAGCTTATGGATCCTCTTGCTTGCTCAAATCGGAGAAGCCTCCTTAGCCACGAGCTCCTTTGAAACAGTGATATCAAATGCAGACTTTAGACATAGATTACTTTCAGTTAATAACCTTCTTAGAATAGCCTCATTAAACAATCTCTAATTGTGTCTTCTCACAAATCACCAAATTCACAAAACTCTGCAAGTCGCTTGAAGATTGCACTGAACTGTGCAATATTTTCACCTTCTTATTCCTTCGATGACAACAAAACTTCTCTGTAATAATCAATGGCTATGGTGAATAATGATCCTCTAATATTTTCACCAGTTCTTGATATTTCTTATCTCTGAGATCTCTGGTTGAACTAAGCTTCTTACTAAATTAAAAGTTTTGCTTCTAATTGTACTTAAGAATACAGGGACCTAAATCTCTTCTGAAATGTTGCTTGATTGAATGACGGAATCTCTCTGAATATGACTTCCAGTTCTGAGTCCTCATCAAAAGAACTCAACGTGACAAAATTTCCCACCATTTTACATGGTGTCAGAATGCTCCTCTTTCACTTAATTCATTCAAGGTGGATTACCAATTTGTAACAGCTTTAATTTACATCAGCTTTAATTTGCAGCAGCTTCAACATTCATCAAATTATCATAATCTTTTGTTCTCCATCCCGCTCTACCTCCATGTCGTACTGTACTACAAGTGACGAGTCCTGTAGCCTGACTCCTTGGATTGCTGGTTTAAAATCGGTACAGGTCCTCTCTTTGAATCTTTGCCCCAAACCCTTACTGGTTCCGGTGCCAGCGCTTTCTGACCTTCTGTTAATCAGTTGGTCGATTGATATGCTGAAGCTGCTTCACTCCAACGTTTCTTTTGAAAAATAATGTTTTTTTCTTCTGATCCGTCTCTTGTCACCAGTTTTCTTTTTGTAAATGTTGTATTGTTAGACTAACAATACAAAAGAAATAGTTTTGCAGAAGCATGTGGGTTTGATGCAAGATTAACAGAGGTTCATTGACTAGGCCTTCACTGTACAAGGTTTGGCACTAGGCTCCCTAATAACCCGCAATGTAGCAGATGATGTCATGTAAGTCACATAGCTTGGTTCTTAGAGACATTGCGCACAATATATTACAGGGTCCACATGGATGTTTACTTGCAATCATTTGATCTTTCCCAATTCCTACTGGAACACGTCTTTGTATCTTTTTATTACTTTGGGCAATGTAGCCTCCGAAGTTGGCCATTCCCTCAATACAAAATGGAGGAACGCAAAGCTTGCAGGGTAAAATGGACAAAGTTTGCAGCACAAGCAGGCTGCAACAAGCCACTGTGTATTCTGTCTGCTAAGAGAGCAGACAGCACCGAAACGAACATTCCGCATACTAATGAGGCAATCTCCGGGACAGTTAACATAGTAATGGAACGATCCCACGGGCAATGGACACAAATAGGGAAGTGATTGCAACATTGTATAGGATACCAGACACCCCGGCACCAGCGGGGTTCGAAGACAAAGCAATGAAGGCCCGCCCAGTAGCCGAGGGACAGCCTCAGTATTGGGGGGATTCAAACAAATAGATTGGGAAGAGACCCAATCGATCCCCAGCAGATGGAGGGTCCGCCCAAAAGGGCACGAAGCCCTAGGACCTATAAAAGACAGGTCCCAAACTTAGTTTGTTCTTCTTGACCAGCCCTCCTCTCTTGACCAGCCTTTACCGAAGAAGACCTTGATCGAGAGAGGAGTTTTGGACAGCAGCCACCAGTAAGTGTCTCACAACGATCGCTACCAGAGATAGACACTCCTAACCCCTTTTAACCCGTACCAACCTGAAGTCTGCGGACCCCGTGCAGAGCAAGAAGCTATTGTCCCCTGATCCGGCAGTTCCTTATTCAGATAAGTATTGGTCTATTTAGTGGTAGGAATAGTTTAGTCATCTTAGCGTGTGCATGAGTAGTTTATAATTGTATTATAATAAACTCATTTGTTTGAACTTACTAATTGGTGTATGGTTTTATTGCTTTGAACTTGACCTTGAAACTTGTGGCGGTATCTTAACAATACCTGGCGATTCCAAAGCTAAGTAACGAAACAGAGCCAAATCGAGTGTTAAGCACACTCACCCAGAACGAGCAACAGCAAACACCCTTCTTTCAATTAAAATGTTTTCAGCCAATTCAACTTGATTTCCACTCACATCCTATTAAACTCGGTTCTTAACCCGGTACCAATATCAATGGGAGCTGTGCAGATTACTATCTATAATTCACTGGAGACACCGCTACTATTTTTATGGCCTGAAGCAGCTTCAGCATATCAGTCGACCAACTGATTAACAGAAGGTCAGAAAGCGCTGGCACCAGAACTGGTAAGGGTTTGGGGCAAAGATTCAAAGAGAGGACCTGTACCGATTTTAAACCAGCAATCCAAGGAGTCAGGCTACAGGGCTCGTCACGTGTAGTACAGTACGACATGGAGGTAGAGCGGGATGGAGAACAAAAGATTATGATAACTTGATGAATGTTGAAGTGCTGCAAATTAAAGCTGTAGTACTCTCCATTCTCAAGCGTTGAATCCCCGCTTGGACATACTGGTAGGTCTGTTCACTTCCATCTTCAGTGGCTGGCTACCTTGCTCACTCGCATATATTTCAGAGAAAAAACGTTCCTTCACCCGCTGGGCTATCCTCTATACTCTGCACTGTGGCTGGATTATTTACTCTGCTGGTGCTGGGCAGGCCCTGCTTGTTTTTGCACATGTGCGTCAAATGTTCTTTCCTCCTACATGCAAAGTACTCTACTTCTCTAAATCTACACCTTTCTGGGGAGAGACTTGCCCTGCACTGCTAGCACTTTGTATAGTTCCCAGGCTGCTGTTTAAATCTTCTATACCCTGTGGCTCATCCGGCTACTGTGTTATTCCCTCTACTTAAACCAATGCCTTCACTCCTGGCACCACTGCTGCTCGCAGCTTCCTGCCCTAACTGGTAGACCTCATCGCTCTGCGCACTTTGCAGCTCCTGGGGGCCCTTCTTAGCGCTCTCTATTGCTGACGCCATTTCCAGGATATTCTTGAAAGTTAACTCGAATTCAGTAACAATTTTCTCTGTATAGCTGCTTGGTTTGCACCATAAACCAATCGGTCCCTTAACATGTCATTGAATGCCAATCCAAAATCACAATGCTCTGCGATTTGGCCTAATCTTGCAACAAATGTTCTTCCCGGACTGCATTTGTACCTTTGTACAATTATCATAGAATTTGCAGTGCAGAAGGAGGCCATTCGGCCCATCAGATCTGCACAGGACCTTAGAAATAGCACCCTAGTCCTCCACCCTATCCCCGTAAGCCAGTAACCTCAGCTAACCTTTTGGACACTAAGGGACAATTTAGCATGGCCAATCCACCTAACCTGCACATCTTTGGACTGTGGGAGGAAACCAGAGCACCGGAGGAAACCCACGCAGACATGGGGCGAAAGTGCAAAATCCACACCAACAGTCAGCTGAGGCCGGAAATGAATCTGGGACTCTGGAGCTGTGAGGCAGCAATGCCACTGTGCCACCCCATCAAGGGCTTAGGATGGTAATACCCCTTTACTAGCTCAATGAGCTTTGCAAGTGGCTATGTGGAGAGCATACAGGGACATAAAATTCCAGATCAAGTTCTATGTCTGGGTTCCACATGCAGTCAGCAAAATAACTTTCTTCCTATCCCCCATCTATTTCATTAGCACGGAAAAATAATTGCAAACTTTCCACATACTGTACTCAATCCTCTATAGCAGCGTCAAAAGCTTGTAATAAAAAGAGATATGGCTACTTTTTCAGGCAGGACTCAATTTGTCTTGACTTTTGCAACAATTTTTTTTTTCAGGTGCAATCCGAGTTCCTTTGTTTTTCCTCATTGCCAATGATTGGTGACCATCAGTTGACTGACTAACTAACTAACTAACAAACTATATACAGAGCTTAATAAACAATTTCTTCACTCTCAGCACTAGGACCGTAACTGGCTGCAAAAACACATGGGGCAGAATTCTCCGCTCCCGCGATAAATCGGGAAGGCCATCGTGAACTCGGCCGAGTTTCACGACGGCCTCGGAGGCCGCTCCTCTCACCGTATTCATCCCCACCCGGGGGGCTAGGAGCGGCGCTCCGTAACACTCGGCTACTAGGCCTTGACGCTTGCGTCAAGGCGGCGTGCCGAGAATGACACGACGACGGCGCCTAAGTGACGTCAGCCGCGCATGCACAGGTTGGCCGGCTCCAACCCACGCATGCGCCGCTAACGTCACGACGGCTCCAACCCGCGCATGCGCCGCTAGCGTCACGACGGCTGATGGCACCAACCCGCGCATGCACGGTTGCCGTCTTCCCCTCCGCTGCCCTGCAAGACGTGGCGGCTTGATCTTGCGGGGCGGCGGAGGGGAAAGCGTACGTCGCTTTGAGACGCCGGCCCGACGATCGGTGGGCACCAATCGCGGGCCAGTCCCCTCCCGAGCACGGCCGTGGTGCTCACTCCCCTCTCCACCCCTCACAAGCTTCAAACTAGCATTTGGCATCCATGTTCACGACGGTAGCGACCAGGTGTGGTTGCCGCCGCCGTTAACCGGTCGGGAACGGCAGGCCGCTCGGCCTATCCAGGCCGGAGAATCGCCGGTAACCGGGAAAAACGGCATGCGCCGATTCTTCCGAGCGGGGGTGGAAGAATCGCGGGGGGTGCCAGGGGGGCGTGTCGTGAGTCACCCGGCCCTCCCGCGATTCTTCCACCCGGCGTGGGGAGCGAAGAATTCCGCCCATGCTCTGCACCAAAATCCTCAAGCTCATTTCCTATTGGAAAATTGGGTCACATGATCCTTCCGATGTATGTTCCCTTAAAGGGGTGCACTACTACATCGGCCCTCTTCTCCTGGCTCCAGCCGAACAGCACCCTCTGCTCTCTCTCAGCACTGCAACCAATTCTCTTTAAAAGTCACCCCCCCACCCATGAACACCGCACCTCCCGCTCCCTCAAAGAACAAAACAGCACAGGAACAGGCATTTTGGCCCTCCAAGCCTGTACCAGTCAGGATACCACTCTTGGTCAAAACCCTCAGCACGAAGAATAGAGCACATCCAACGCCTCCTTGCCCACAGCCCCTCACTTCCTCCATGAACACGGCCCCCACTCCCTCCATGAACACCGCCCCCATTTCCTCCATGAACACCAACCCCACTCCCTCCATGAACACCGACCCCACTCCCTCCATGAACACCACCCTTGCGTAGCCTGCGTGAACACTGCCACCCAGCTCCCTTCTGAACACCACTCCCTGCTCCATCCACGAACATCACACCCATTGCCTTCCTGAACACCCCCTCCACTCCCATCATGAACATGCCTGCTCATTCCATATTGTCCCACTCCCATCATGAACATGCCTGCTCATTCCATAAATATTGTCCCACTCCCATCATGAACATGCCTGCTCATTCCATAAATATTGTCCCACTCCCATCATGAACATGCCTGCTCATTCCATATTGTCCCACTCCCATCATGAACATGCCTGCTCATTCCATAAATATTGTCCCACTCCCTTCATGAACATGCCTGCTCATTCCATAAATATTGTCCCACTCCCTTCATGAACATGCCTGCTCATTCCATAAATATTGTCCCACTCCCATCATGAACATGCCTGCTCATTCCATAAATATTGTCCCACTCCCATCATGAACATGCCTGCTCATTCCATAAATATTGTCCCACTCCCTTCATGAACTTTGCCCCTACTCCCACTATGAACAACATGCCTGCTCAGTCCATGAACATCGCCCCCACTCCGTCCATGGACACCACGCCCGCATACTCCATGAACATCGCCCTCATTCTCTTCACGAACATCACCCCTCTCTCTCCATGAAATTCATCCCCTCTCCCTCCAGAAACACTGCCCCCACTGCTCCATCCATAAACACAAACCCCCACTTCCTCCATGAACACCGCACCCCATTCCCTCCATGAACGTCCCCATTGCTCCCTCCATGAACACCCCCACGCCCTCCATGAACACCCCCACTGCTCCCTCCCTAAACACCACCCCTCGTTCCCTCCATGAATAAATGAAATGAAAATGAAAATCGCTTATTGTCACGAGTAGGCTTCAATGAAGTTACTGTGAAAAGCCCCTAGTCGCCACATTCCGGCGCCTGTCCGGGGAGGCTGGTACGGGAATAACGCCCCCACACTCTCTATAAACACCACCCCCTACTCCCTCCAGGAAAACCGTTCCACATGCTCTCCAGAAACACTGTATTCAATGTTCCCTGCATGAGCACCACTACCTCCCACTCCTTCCAAGAACACAGTCATCCCACTGCTCCTTCCATGAACACCGCAAACCGCTACTCCCTCCATAAACACCACACCCCCATGAACACCAACCTTTCCGCTCCCTCCCCAAACACTTCTCCCCCATTGAACACCTTCCCCTTATCCAGCACTCCCTCCCTGAACCTCACCCACTCCCTGAATATCCCCTTCCTCAAATACTGCTCCGCTCCCTGAGCACCAGTCGCTAACCTGCTGCCTACCTCCCTCAACACTCTCCCTCAACTCCGCCATGCACCACCTCAACACCGCCATGTACCTCTCAGCACCGCAAAGCACCCCCCTCAGCACCACCACGCACCTCCCTCAGCACCACCACGCACCCCCCTCAGCACCGCCACGCACCCCCTCACCACCACCACACCCCCTCACCTCTGCCATGCACCCCCTCAACACCGCCATGTATCTCTCAACACTGCCCACACCCCTCTCAGCACCGCCACGCACACCTCTCAGCACCGCCACGCACCCCTCTCAGCACCGCCACGCACCCCTCTCAGCACCGCCACGCACCCCTCTCAGCACCGCCACGCACCCCTCTCAGCACCGCCACGCACCCCTCTCAGCACCGCCACGCACACCTCTCAGCACCGCCATGTATCTCTCAACACTGCCCGCACCCCTCTCAGCACCGCCACGCACCCCTCTCAGCACCGCCACGCACCCCTCTCAGCACCGCCACGCACCCCTCTCAGCACCGCCACGCACCCCTCTCAGCACCGCCATGTACCCCTTTCAACCCCGTCATGAACCCCTCTCAACACTGCCCCGCCCTATCTCAATGTAACTCCGCCCTATCACACCACACCCCTCAACACAACCCCCCCCCCCGTTCTATCTCAACACAGCCCCACCCTATCTCAATACAGCCCCAGCCTATCTCGCGCAGCCTTGCCCTACCTCAACGAAGCCTTGCCCTATATCAATGCAGCCCCGCCCTATCTCAATGCAGCCCAGCCCAGCCCTGCCCTATCTCAAAGCTAACACTGCCCGGCCCTATCTCAACGGAGCCCCGCCCCATTTCAACACCACAGCCCCACCCCTTCACTGCCCTCTCCCTGAACACCGCCCCCTGTTGTTGGTGGCAGTTCTGTTGTGGGCGAGACGCATGCGCAGTAGCTCAGATTCGAGTTGGAGCGAAAGCGGCCCAGAGTTTTCCGTTTATTTTCTGTCACTTTTGCCCTGCCTGGGCCGCTGGCGGGGTTGGGGTTTGTTCCATTGAATCGAAAGTCGCCCTTTGGCCTTGACTGTCCAGGAGAGGATGTGAATGACAGCAGCGGGGATACGATGGCGACCCCGAGAGCAGGAGAGCCGCCAGGTACAGGGCCGGGAGCGAGTGGGCTCAGGCCAGGAGGCAGTCCGGGGCTCCGCTGGGGGACGGTGTCCCGGGGACACGGCTCCGGGGGAGACGGCTCGGGGTGGGGGGCGCTTGCTGCCAGATCTGCGTTCCACTATGCGGTAGAGCTGAGATGAGGGTGGCGGCGAAGCGCCTCGGTTCCCCGGAGGAGGGGAGCGGGTGGGTGGTGTGTAGGCCCTGTGGTCGGGCGGGGGCGGGGATCCGTGTCCAGGTAGAATGCCGGAGTCTGTATTCAGATGGCGGGCTGGAGGGAGGGGGGAGTGTGGTGTCTCGATGGTCTCTGTCCAGGCGAGGTGGCGGGGAAGGATGTTGCTAAGCAATGCCCTTCTTCTATTTAATTTTCATACCGTAGCCCTCAGCAAGTACAATAGAATCCCAGTTGCACACATCTTTGCCCAGCATTAATCTCGCTACTAGTCCCTTACAGGCACAGAAACATTAAATTAAATCTTCATAAAATTATACCTTATTTTGAATGTTGGAAGGTTCTGTGTTGGAGGGGTTTGTGTTTGTCTGGTTGGTTCAGTGTCTATGTCCGGGGGGGGGGGGGGGGGGGGGGTTGTGTTCGGGTTCGGGAGGGATCAGGGGTCTGTGTCCAGGTGGAATAGTGGTGGAGGGGTCTATTTTCGCGCGACATGAGTGAGGTGATCTGTGTCCAGATGAGCTGGTGGGGGAAGGATCCGGGAGGTGGTGGAGCGATGTGTATCGGGGTGAGATGGTGGGGGGTGGTGTGTCCCCGGGTGGTTAAGTGGAGGGAGTCTGCGTCTGGGTGGTTGGGGAAGGGGGGAATCTGTGTCTGGGTGCTGGTGGGGCTGGTCTAGGCTGGTGGGGAATTTCTGTCCATGTGGGGCGGTGCAGACTTGTGTGTCTGGGTTGGTGGTGGGGGAATTCTGTATCCAGTTCTGGAGAGCCATGTCCTGTTGGGGATGGGGCTGGGAGTCCTGGTAGTGCGGGGAGGTTGTGGTGGGGGGTGGGGTGGAAACAACTCTGACTGCTTTGGGGTTGTTGTGGTGGGGGTGGGGGGTGGGGTGGAAACAACTCTGACTGCTTTGGGGTTGTTGTGGTGGGGGTGGAAACAACTCTGACTGCTTTGGGGTTGTTGTGGTGGGGGTGGAAACAACTCTGTCTGCTTTGGGGTTGTGGTGGGGGGGGGGGGGGGTGGAAACAACTCTGTCTGCTTTGGGGTTGTGGTGGGGGGGGGGGGGGGGTGGAAACAACTCTGTCTGCTTTGGGGTTGTGGTGGGGGGGGGGGTGGAAACAACTCTGTCTGCTTTGGGGTTGTGGTGGGGGGGGTGGAAACAACTCTGTCTGCTTTGGGGTTGTGGTGGGCGGGGTGGAAACAACTCTGTCTGCTTTGGGGTGGGGGGTGGGGGGGGGGGTGGAAACAACTCTGTCTGCTTTGGGGCTGTGGTGGGGGGTGGTGGGGTGGAAACAACTCTGTCTGCTTTGGGGCTGTGGTGAGAGGGGTCTGAGTCTGTCTGGGGCAGTGTTTGGGATGGGAAGGGTTGAGGTAATGGGCTCTGTCCAAGTGGGATAATGTTGGCGCTCCCTGTCCGTGCGGGGTGGTGTTGGGCGCTCCCTGTCCGTGCAGGGTGGTGTTGGGCGCTCCCTGTCCGTGCGGGGTGGTGTTGGGCGCTCCCTGTCCGTGCGGAGTGGTGTTGGGTGGGGAGGTGTTGGACAGTCCCTGTCTGGGTGGGGTGGCGTTGGGCCAACCCTATCTGGGCGGGGTGGTGTTGGGCGGGGTGGCGTTGGGCCATCCCTGTCTGGGCGGGGTGGCATTGGGTGGGGTGGCGTTGGGCAGTCCCTGTCTGGGTGGGGCGATGTTGGCCGGTCCCTGTCTGGACGGGGTGGCGTTGGGTAGTCCCTGTCTGGGTGGGGTGATGTTGGCCGGTCCCTGTCTGGGCAGGGTGGTGTTGGGCGGGGTGGAGTTGGGCAGGGTGGTGTTGGGTGGGGTGGCGTTGGGCAGTCCATGTCTGGGCGGGGTGGAGTTGGGCAGGGTGGTGTTGGGTGGGGTGGCACTGGGCTGTCACTGTCTGGGTGGGGTGGTGTTGGGCGGGGTGGAGTTGGGCACGGTGGTGTTGGGTGGGGTGGCGTTGGGCAGTCCCTGTCTGGGCAGGGTGGCGTTGGGTGGGGTGGCACTGGGCTGTCACTGTCTGGGTGGGGTGGTGTTGGGCCGTCCCTATCTGGGCGGGGTGGAGTTGGGCGGTCCATGTCCCGGCGTGGTGCCGTTGGATGGTCCTTGTCTGGGCGGGGTGGTGTTGGGTGCTCCCTGTCTGGGTGGGGTGGTGTTGGGTGCTCCCTGTCTGGGCGGGGTGGTGTTGGGTGCTCCCTGTCTGGGCAGGGTGGCATTGAGCATTCCGTGTCCGGGTAGGGTGGTGTTGGGCAGTCCTTGTCTGGGCGGGAAGGTCAGGTGGTGGTGGGGATCTGTGCTGGGTCACTTGTTCCTTTCTCTGCTGTGGCAGCTTATGTCGTCATGTGAAGTAACTTTCTGGTTGAGATGGTTAAACACTTCAGTTGTTGAGAAATGACCTAATTCAGATGTTGTAAATTATGATCGAGTTTGATCGATTAGGCAGAGACGTGGTTCGATTTTTGGAGTCCAAATTTTGGGTCCTCATGTTTATGAGTATAAGAAAAGCTCTAATAAATCCAATAAGAGCTTCAGTAGAAATGTACCCCAAGTTTTAAATTGCTGAAGTAAAAATGTATTTGATGGGAAGCAAGATAATTACCCGAGGAAGAAAGGAACAGGAGGATACGCTGATGGAGTGAGATGGAGGACATTCACATGATATGTAAATCTGGGCATCGACCAGTTGAGCTGAGTGGCTTATTTTTGTGCTGAAAGCATATTATAGGTATTGCTGTAAACATTTTTTTTAAACACGTTGAAACAGTAGCATCCTCTGGTAAAGAGCCAGGTTAGGGTTTCCAATACTGGTACGAATGATGAAGTCTTAGACCACCTGTTTGCACTAGATGTGGTAATAAATATGAATACTGTTGTTCGTTCTGGTGAGTGTGCTTTACACTCAATTGGCTCTGTTTTATTACTTAGCTCTAGAGTCGTCAGGTATCCTTATGATACCACCATGAGGTTCAAGTTCAGATCAATGACTCAATACCCCAATTAGTAAGGTTCAATCAAACACATTTATTATTTACACAGTAAATTGATACTCATGCAACTAATACTGGCGGACTAAACTATTCCTACCACTATGAGCCAATACTTACCTTTGATAAGGGAACCCACTGGATCAGGGAACGTGGCCTCTTGTTCTGTCCTGAGATTGCAGGCTTCCCAGTTGGTACGGGCTAAGGGATCAGGAGTGTCTATTCTCGTAGCGTGCGTTGGTTGGACACTTACTTGTCGGTGTAGCTGTTGGCCAGGCCTCTCCTTCTTACGGTCAAGTTCTTAGAGAGCTGTTCTGCTGGGAGGGCCGGCTAAGAGAATGAACTGAACTTGGGACCTGTCTTTTATAGGTCCCAGGGGCTTCGCGCCCTTTTGGGCGGATCCCGGGTTTACTGTCAATCGATTGGATCTCATACCAATCGATTGGTATGAATCCCCCCCTCAATACTGAGGCTGTCCCTCGATCGCGGGGCGGTTCTTCCTGGCTTGTTTGTCTCCTTTGTTTCAGACTCCCGTTGGCGCCGAGAAGTCTTGACTGCTATAGAATGTCCCAAATGTAGCTAATCGTTGTATCAATTGTTCCTGGGGATCGCTCATTAATATGCAAACTGCTGGTTTCGGTGCTGTCTGCTTTCTTTGCAGGCAGAATACACAGGGAGATTCTGCAACGTGCTTGTCTTTCTTAAAGTGTCCAATTTTCCCTGCGTGCTTTGTAAATCACCATTTTGAGTCGAGAAGTGGCCAACTTTGGTGGCTACAATACACCTTGCACGGTGTACCACATGATGGAAATGAGCTCCTGTCAAATATTACTTGCTAATCCCGATACCAAAAGCTCCATTAAATTGATCTTCCAGCAAAATACCATCTTCAGGTGGCTCTGATTTTAAAAAAATACGTTGGTGTTGTAAGACTTCTTACTTAAAATAAGTCTAGTGTGTTGTCTTTCTATTTACCAAGCTTTCCATGAATATGCTAAGTCAAGTTCCAATCTTATGGTTCAGGTTACAAGCATAAACTGGTCAAACTTTGTTCTGTTACATTCACTGGCACTTAAGAGCTTCTTTAATGCTCTGACAAATCTCCATGCACTTCACAAAGAGACTGAATGCTGAGTAGGAGTTAGATTTAACCAAGTGTGTAATGGAGGGGAGAGCTAGGTTTTCAGGAGTCTTTTGAAATAGGGGAGAAATGTAGCAAGAGTAAGGATTTAGGAAGATATACAACAATGTTTTTTTCATTCATAAAATGTGGGCATTGCTGGCATGGCCAGCATTTATTGCCAGCTGGTGGTGAATCTGCTTTAGTCTTTGTGGTGCAAATGCAACCACAATGCTATAAGATAGGGAGTTCTAGGATTTTGATCCAGCAATGGTGAAGGAACCTCAGTATATTTCCAAGAAGATGTGTGATTTGGAAGGGGAGTGCAATAATGTAATGCCACAGTAGAGGGAGGAAATACACACTTTACACCAGACTTTGAAAAGTGATGTGTGTAACCCAAGGCACAAAACTGGAAAATGGTGGGTAAAACTGTGGAGGGATTTGTAAATAAGAATTTAAACTCACTGAAGGGGAAAAGGAGCCAATGGAAAGTTGAGGGGATGAAGTAATGGGTAAGTGGCACTTATTGCGAGATGTGATGTGAGTCGTGGAGGATTGAGCAATATAGTGTGGAGCCTGAGAAGCAACCAGGTGATTGCAGAAGGATGTACTGAAGGCATGAAGTTGGTATATTTCAGTGATTGAAATTTGACAGTTGATGGTCAGCTCAAGGTGACATAGTTTGAAGCTAAAAATGATCAAGGTTGGCTGGAGTGAATAACTGGAAAGGGTGGATTTTAGGAGTTTCAGCTGAAGGAGAGCATTAGACATAGGAACAGAAGTAGGCTATTTGACCCATTGAGCCTGCTCCTCCATTCAATGAGATCATGACTGATCAGATACAATAATCCTCAACTCCACTTTCCAGTTATCCCCATAACCCTTGATTTCCTTACTGATAAAAAAAATTGTCTATTTCAGCCTTAATCATACTTAAGGACCCAGTTTCTGCAGCTCTCTGCGTTAACGAATTCCACAGATTTGCTATCCTCTGAGAGAATAAATTCCCCCTCATCTCTATTTTAAATGGCAACCCCCGACTCTGAGATTATCCCCTCTGGTCCGAGACTCTCTCACAAGGGGAAACATCGTCTCAGCATCTCCACCCTGTCAAGCCCCCAGAGAATCCTATATGTCTCCTATATGAAACATCCTATATGAAACATCGTCTCAGCATCTCCACCCTGTCAAGCCCCCAGAGAATCCTATATGTCTCCATTAGGTCAGTTCTTGTTCTTATAAACTTGACTACAGGCCCAACCTACTCATCCTCTCTTCATAAGAAAATCCCTCCATACCCGGGATCAATCTAGTGAGACTTCTCTGGACTGCCTCCATGCCAGTATATCTCTCCTTAGATAAGGGGATCAAGGGCATGGTGGCACAGTGGTGAGCACTGCTGCCTCACAGCGCCAAGGACCTGGGTTCAATTCTGGCCTGGGGTAACTGTGTGGAGTTTGCACATTTACCCATGTCTCCATGGGTTTCCTGTTTCCTTCCACATTCCAAAGATGTGTAGGTTAGATGGATTGGTCGTGCTAAATTGCCCCTTAATGTTCAAAGATATACAGTTTAGGTGAGGCTACCGGGATAGGGTGGGGGAGTGGGCCTGGGTAGAATGCTCTTTCAGAGGGTTGTTGCAGACTCGATGGACTGAATTGCCTCCTGTACTATAGGGATTCTGTGATTCTAAAACTATTCCAAGTATTCCAGGTGTGGTCTATAGCCTTGTGTAGTTTTAGCAAGACTTCGCTATTTTTATACTCTATTTGAAATAACGGGCAACATTTAATTTGCCTTCCTTGTGACCTGCTGAACTTGCATGCCAGCTTATTGTGATTTAAGCACAAGGGGACCCCCAAATTCCTCTGTGCTGCAGCTTTTCTTCATTTAAATAATATTCAGCTCATTTTCACTTCCTACCAAAGTGCAAACTTCCCTCTGCCAAGTTTTAACCACTCACTTCACCTGTTTATATCCCTCTGTAGACTATGTTTCATCCTCGCTACTTGCCTTCTCATCTATTTTTGTGTTAGCTACAATCTTGGCAACAATACATTCACTTTCCTTGTCCAAGTCATTAATGTGTGATATAAATAATTGTCGCCCCAGTACTGATTCCTGTGGCACTCCACTAATTACAGGTTGCCATTTTGAAAATGCCCCTCTGAGCCCAACTTTGTCTTGTATCAGTTAGCCATGCTATCTATCCATGCTGATATACTGCCCCCAACACCATGGGCGGCTATCATAGAATCCCTACAGTGTAGAAGGAGGCCATTCGGCCCATCGAGTTCCACCGACCTTCTGAAAGAGCACTCTACACAGACCCACACCCCCGCCCTCTCCCTGCAATCCCACCTAGGGGCAATTTAGCATGGCCAAGCCACTTAACCTGCACATCTTTGGAATGTGGGAGGAAACCGGGGCACCCGGAGGAAACCAACGCAGACAAGGGAAGAATGTGCAAATTTCACACACACAGTCACCTGAAGTACAGTACCTTATCAAATGCTTTTTTGGAAATCCAACTCCTTTATGCAACTTGCTCGTTACCACCTCAAAAGTCATGACGACTTTGCTTGACTATATCATGTATTTCTAAATGCTGTGCTATTAGATCCTTTATAATGGACTTTAACATTTTCCCAATGACAGAAGTTAAGCTAACTGGCCTATTATTACCTGTTTCTTGTTTTTGTCTCCCTCCCTTTTTGAATAAGGATGTTACATTGGCAGTTCTCCAATCCTCTGGGAGGAGGGGAGTGGGGGAGAGAATGTGGGGCGGGTGTGGTGGCAGGCAGGGATTGAGCAATTCGGCGATCTGTTTATAGGGGGCAGATTCGCAAAGTTGGAGGAGCTGGAGGAAGAGTATGAGTTGCCATGAGGGAACGGATTTAGGTACCTGCACCTTCCTGGATTTCATGAGGAGAGAGGTGCCGTCTTGTCCTGGGCTACCACCCTTGGGGTTGCAGGATAAGGTACTGTCGAAGGATGATATAGGGGAGGGGGAGGTGTCTGAGGTCCGCAAGGAGCTGATGGATTGGGAGGGGGCCCTGGTGGGGGACATAAGGCGTAAGTGGGAGAAGGAGCTTGGGGGAGGGGAGGTGGAGGCCAGGACTTGGGCTGAGGCCCTGCAGAGGGCGAATGTGTCCTTGTCATGTGCGAAGTTAAGCCTCATTCAGTTTAAAGTCATTCATAAAGCACATATGAGTAGGTTTTTTTGAGGGGGGGAAGAAGATGGGTGTGTGCAGGAAGGCCCACGAACCACGGCCACACGTTTTGGCAGGGGTTTGTGGACGTAATGGGGGGGAAAGGTGACTCCGAGTACAGAACTAGCAATATTCAGGGTGTCGGAGTCTAGGGGGCGAGCGAGGCCGATATCTTGGCCTTTGCATCCCTGATAACCTGGAGACCGATGGATGGAGGGTCTGGGAGCCACCAAAAGCAGGGGTGTGGGTGAGTGACCTGGTGGAATTCCTGAGGCCGGTGAAGGTCAAGTTTGCCCTGAGGGGGTCGGTTGATGGGTTCGCTCGGAGGTGGAAGCTGTTCATTGACTTCTTTATGGAGTATTGAGGAGTCAGCAAAGGGGGTGGAGTAGGGGTTAAAATGGGGAAGGCAGGATGGGAGAAGTGGGTGATGGTGCGAGGGAAGGTGGAGTGGGTGTTGGTTATTTATAATGTTGTACAATTTTATTCTGCTTTGGTTTGTTTATTTGAAAATGCCTGAATAAACAATTAAAAAAAAAACATGGGGGCAGTATGAGAGGATTAGCTAGAGTCATTAACAGTGAGGAGAGTGCAAAAGGATTAATAAGACCATAAGACAGAGGAGCAGAATTAGGCCACTCGGCCCATCGAGTCTGTTCCACCATTCAATCTTGGCTGATATTTTTCTCATCCCCATTCTCCTGCCTTCTCCCCATAACCGATGATCCCCTTATTAATCAAGAACCTATCTATTTCTGTCTAAAAAGACACTCAGTGATTTGGCCAACAGCATTCTGCGGCAGAGTTCCACAGATTCACCACCCTCTGGCCGAAAGAATTCGTCCTCACCTCTGTTGTAAAGGATCGTCCCTTTTTTTTAATAAATATTTTTTATTCTCCTTTTTCACGTTTTCTCCCAAATTTACACTCAACAATAAACAATAATCAATAACGAATGTAATGTCAATCCCCATATCAATAACAACAATCCCACCAAACCCTAGACCAGGGGTGGGCAAACTTTTCCGTGCAAAGGCCACATTCAGAAATTCACAATTTTAAAGGGCCGCATAGTATATTAATTAATAGTCCCGGTTGTAACCAATTAGCGTGTGGCATATAGCTCAGCACTTCCCCCGGCGGCATCCTGCCTTTAGCCCTCTTTTTCTCTACTTTTCAAAAATGGTGCTTCACCCGGTTATGATTCTGGGCGCCTCATATAGAACAGTACAGCACAGAACAGGCCCTTCGGCCCTCAATGTTGTGCCGAGCAATGATCACCCTACTCAAGTCAACGTATCCACCCTATACCAGTAACCCATTAACCTTATAAAAAAAAAAATTTTTTTTTTTTTATGACTTGATCTTGGTGGGCTGCATAAAGACCTTTGGTGGGCCGCAGTTTGCCCACCCCTGCCCTAGACATTAGCCCGCATGTTAACATAAACAAATGACAGAAAGGAATCGGGGATCATCCATAGTCACTATTAACACATACAGTCCCTCTCCCCCAACCTTCCCAGCTCCCCCCACCCACATAATGTTCGATGTGATCCAATTCTCAAAAGTGCATAATGAATAATGCCCATGAACTGTAGAACCCCTCCATCCTTCCCCTCAGTTAAAATTTGACCTTTTCAAGCGTCAAGACGTGCAGTAGGTCCCCCCGCCACGCCAGGGCACAGGGTGGAGAGGTTGATCCCTAATAGGATCTGCCTTCGGGAGATCAACGAGGCGAAGGCTACAACATCTGCCTCCGCACCTGTTTCCAACCCTGGCTGGTCCGACACCCCGAATATAGCCTCCCGAGGGCCCGGGTCCAGTTTCACGTGCACCACTTTAGAGATTATCCTAAAAATCTCCTTCTAGTAATCCTCCATCTTTGGACAGGACCAAAACATATGAACGTGGTTTTCTCCACCCCCCCCCCCCCCCCCCCCCCCTCCCCCACCCCAGCAACGATCACACACATCTTCTAGCCCCTCAAAGAGCCAGCACATCCTTGCCCTTGTAAGGTACGCTCTGCACACCACCTTCAGCTCTATCAGCCCCAGTCTCGCACACGAAGTGGAGGCGTTCACCCTCCAGAGCACCTCACAGCAGAACCCCTCCTCCATACCCTCTCCCAACTCTTCCTCCCACTTTGCCTTGATCCTTTCTAGCGGTGCCTTCTCCTCCTCCAAAATAGCCCTGTAAACCACCGATACTACCCTCTTCTCCAGTCCCCCTGTCATCAGCAACTCTCCAGCAATGTGGAAGTCGGCTCTACTGGGAAGCTCTGTATCTCCTTTCTGGCAAAGTCTCGAACCTGCATGCCGAACGTAGAACATAGAAAAATACAGCAGAGAACAGGCCCTTCGGCCCACGATGTTGTGCCGAACTTTTGTCCTAGATTAAGAACAAATTAATCTACACCCCATCATTCTACCGTAATCCATGTACCTATCCAATAGCCGCTTGAAGGTCCCTAATGTGTCCGACTCAACTACTTCCACAGGCAGTGCATTCCATGCCCCCACTACTCTCTGGGTAAAGACTGGGTAAAGAACCTACCTCTGACATCCCCCCTATATCTTCCACCATTCACATTAAATTTATGTCCCCTTGTAATGATTTGTTCCATCCGGAGAAAAAGTCTCTGACTGTCTACTCTATCTATTCCCCTGATCATCTTATAAACCTCTATCAAGTCACCCCTCATCCTTCTCCGTTCTAATGAGAAAAGGCCTAGCACCCTCAACCTTTCCTCGTATGACCTACTCTCCATTCCAGGCAACATCCTGGTACATCTCCTTTGCACCTTTTCCAAAGCTTCCACATCCTTCCTAAAATGAGGCGACCAGAACTGCACACAGTACTCCAAATGTGGCCTTACCAAGGTTTTGTACAGCTGCATCATCACCTCACGGCTCTTAAATTTAATCACTCTGCTAATGAACGCTAGCACACCATAGGCCTTCTTCACAGCTCTATCCACTTGAGTGGCAACTTTCAAAGATCTATGAACAGAGATGAACATACATCTGGGGCTGGTTTAGTACACTGGGCTAAATTGCTGGCTTTTAAAGCAGACTAAGGCAGGTCAGCAGCACGGTTCAATTCCCGTACCAGCCTCCCCAAACAGGCATCGGAATGTGGCGACTAGGGGCTTTTCACAGTAACTTCATTTGAAGCCTACTTGTGACAAGCGATTTTCATTTTTCATTTCATAGACCCCAAGATCTCTCTGCTCCTCCACATTACTAAGAACCCTATCGTTACCCCTGTATTCCACATTCATATTTGTCCTTCCAAAATGGACAACCTGACACTTTTCAGGGTTAAACTCCATCTGCCACTTCTCAGCCCAGCTCTGCATCCTATCTATGCCTCTTTGCAGCCAACAACAGACCTTCTCACTATCCACAACTCCACCAATCTTTGTATCGTCTGCAAATTTACTGACCTACCCTTCAACTCCCTTATCCAAGTCATTAATGAAAATCACAAACAGCAGAGGACCGAGAACTGATCCCTGCGGTACACCACTGGTAACTGGGCTCCAGGCTGAATATTTGCCATCCATCACCACTCTCTGACTTCTATCAGTTAGCCAGTTCGTTATCCAACTGGCTAAATTTCCCACTATCCCATGCCTCCTTACTTTCTGCATAAGCCTATCATGGGGAACCTTAGCAAATGCCTTACTAAAATCCATGTACACACATCCACTGCTTTACCTTCATCCACGTGCTTGGTCACCTCCTCAAAGAATTCAATAAGACTTGTGAGGCAAGACCTACCCCTCACAAATCCGTGCTGACTATCCCTAATGAAGCAGTGTCGATCCAGATGCTCAGAAATCCTATCCCTCAGTACCCTTTCCATTGCTTTGCCTACCACCGAAGTAAGACTAACTGGCCTATAATTTCCGGGGTTATCCCTATTCCCTTTTTTGAACAGGGGCATGACATTCGCCACTCTCCAATCCCCTGGTACCACCCCTGTTGACAGTGAGGAAGAAAAGATCATTGCCAACGGCTGTGCAATTTCATCTCTTGCTTCCCATAGAATCCTTGGGTATATCCCGTCAGGCCCGGGGATCTTGTCTATCCTCAAGTTTTTCAAAATGCCCAACACATCTTTCTTCCTAACAAGTATCTCCTCGTGCTTACCAGTCTGTTTCACACTGTCCTCTGCAACAATATGGCCCCCCTCATTCGTAAATACTGAAGAAATATTTCTCCCTGCTCCATCCAGTCCATACTTCGCACCCAGCTACTTCAATCCTGCAAAATGACCCCCAAGAAACAAATCTCTTTTCTTAATTCCTTTCTCCTCCCATCTCCGAAAATTTCCATCCCACTTCCCTGGCTGAAATCTATGGTTCCTCCAGATCGGCATTTCCCTTGACCCTGCCCCCAACCCAAAGTGCTGTCGAAACTGCCTCCAAATTCTCAACAAAGCTATTACTACCGGACTCCCTTAGTATCTCCCCAAGGCCGTCAGGAACGGCGCTGTCGCTAGCGCCTTCAATCCCGACCCCCTACTCAAACTGCCCTCCATTCTGACCCATTGGGAGTCAACCCATCTGACCCAGCTCCATACCTTCTCCACATTCGCCACCCAGTAATGATAAAGGATCGTCCCTTTAGTCTGATATTGTGTCCTTTGCTTCTAGTTTTTCGTACAAGTGTAAACATCCTCTCAACGTCCACTCTATCCAGGCCTCACAATATCTTGTAAGTTTCAATAAGATCCCCCCTCATCCTTCTAAACTCCAACAAGTACAGACCCAGAGTCCTCAACCATTCCTTGTACGACAAGCTCTTCATTCCAGGGATCATTCTTGTGAGCCTCCTCTTGACCCTTTCCAAGGCCAGCACATCTTTCCTTAGATACAAGGCCCAAAACTGCTCACAATACTCCAAATGGGATTTGACCAGAGCCTTTTGTACAGCCTTAGAAATACATCCCTGGTCTTGTATTCTAGCCCTCTCGACATGAATGCTACATTGCATTTGTCTTCTTAACTGCCGACTGAACCTGCACGTTAACCTTAAGAGAATCGTGAACAAGGACTCTCCAGTCCCTTTTGTGCTCTTATTTTCTGAGCATTTCCCCATTTAGAAAATAGTCTATGCCTCCATTTCTCCTTCCAAAGTGCATAACCTCACACTTTTCCACATTGTATTCCATCTGCCATTTCTTTGCCCACTCTCCTAGCCTGCCCAGGTCCTTCTGCAGCCCGCCTGCTTCCTCAATACTTCCTCTACAGATCTTTGTGTCATCTGCAAACTTAGCAACAGTGCCTTCAGTTCCTTCTTCCAGATCATTAATGTATATTGTGAAAAGATGTGGTCCCAGCACAGACCTCTGAGGCACGCAATTAGTCGCTGGCTGCCATCCTGAAAAAGACCCCTTTATCCCCACTCTTTGCCTTCTGCCAGTCAGCCAATCCTCTATCCATGCTGAGATCTTACCCTTAACACCATGGGCTCTTAATTTATTTAACAGTCTCCTAAGCGGCACCTTGTCAAAGGCCTTCTGGAAATCTAAATAAATCATGTCCACTGGTTCTCCTTTGTCCAACTTTCTTGTTACTTCCTCAAAGAACAGATTTGTCAGACATGACCTCCCTTTGATGAAGCCATGCTACCTCAGTCCTATTTTATCATGCACTTCCGAGTACACCGTGATTTAATCTTTAATAATGGACTCTAAAACCTTACCAATGACCGAAGTCAGACTAACTGGCCTATAGTTTTCCATCTTCTGCCTCCCTCCCTTCAATGGGGGCCATTAACAATGAGGAGAATGCAAGAGGATTAGCAAGGGGGGCATTAACAAGCATGGAGAGTGTGAGTGGATTAGTGGGGGCCATGTACAGTGAGGGGAGTGCAAGAGGATTAACAGTGAGGAGAATGCAAGAGAAATTAACAGGGGTCATTATCAACAAAGAGAGTACGAGAGGATTAACGGAGGCCATTTACAGCGAGGCGAGTGAGATGATTAGCGGTGGCATTTAACAGTGAGGAGAGTGCAAGAGGATTAGCGGGGGTTATTAACAGCTCGCAGAGTACAAGTGGATTAGCGGGGATTATTAATAGTGAGGAGAGTGTGAGTGAATTAGCGGGGGCCATTAACAGCAAGAGAGTGCAAGAGGATTAGCAGGGATTAACAGTGTAACCTATGTGTTGCTACAAGAATCCAGTGACCGGAAACAAAAAAAAATTGAGTCACACCACAGAGATTGGTTGGTGAGTGTGTTCTAGTTATTTTATTGATATTGGAAAATAAACAGGTTCAGGAGTCACATGTATGCCATACATGTAAGGATGTAGATTTCCTTCCCTAAAGGACATTTGTGAACCAGTTGGGGTTATACAACAATCCACAATGGTTTCATGATCATCAGTAGACTTTTAATTCCAGATTTTAATTTTGTTCAAATTTCACCATCTGCTCTGGTGGCATTTGAACTCGTTTCCCCAGATTGCATGACCAGTGATAATACCACTACCCCACCGCTTCCCCTGCAGACATGAATCGAGAATAGTATGTTGCCTCCTTGGTACCAGGGTCAATGAGATCACTGAACAGCTTGCAGTTGCGGTACACATTGGCACCAACAACATAGGCAGAAAGAGGGATGTAATCCTGCTGTCAGAATTTTGGAAGCTAGGTAGGATTTTTAAAAAAATCATGAATGGGATGTGAAGGTCACTGGCTAGACTAGCATTTATTGCCCACTCCCAGTTGTCCTTGAAAGATGGTGGTGAACTGCCTTCTTGAACGGCTGTAGTTCCTGAGGTTTGGTTTCACCCACAATGCTGTTAGGGAGGGAGTTCCAGGATTTTGAAGGAATATGATATGTTTCCAAGTCAGGGTGGTGAGTGACTTGGAGGGGAACCTCCAGGTGGTGGGGTTCCTAGGTTTATAGAGGTTCCCTTCCAAGTCAGTCACCATCCTAACTTGGAAATATATCATATTCCTTCACTGTCACTGGGTCAAAGTCCTGGAAGTCCCTCCCTAACAGCACTGTGGGTGTACCTAAAACTCAGAAACTGCAGCGATTCAAGAAGGCAGCTCACCACCACCTTCTAGGTGGTAGTGACCGTGGTTTTAGAAAGTGCTGCCAAAGGAACCTTGGTGAGATTTTGCAGTGTATCTTGTTAATGGACACACGGCTGCCACTGTTTATCAGTGGTGGAGGGATTGAATATTTGTGGAAGGGGCAGGAATCAAGCGGGCTTTGCCCTGGATGGTATTGAGCTTTTTCAGTATTGTTGAAGCTGCAGAGATCCAGGCAAGTATTCTATTACATTCCTAATTTCTGCCTTTTAGATGTTGGACAGGCTTTGGGGCATCAGGAGATGAGTTAGTCACTGTAAGATTCCTAGCCTTGACCTGTTCTGGAGTCACGGTATTTATATGGCTAGTCCAGTTCAGCTTCTGGTCAATGCAACCCCCCTCCCCCCACCCCGGATGTTGCTCGTAGAGGATTCAGCGATGTTAATGCCGTTGAATATCAAGGAGTGAGGGTCATGGTGGCGCAGTGGGTTAACACTGCTGCCTCATCGCACTGAGGACCCGGGTTTGATCTCGGCCCTGGGTCACTGTCCTTGTGGAGTTTGCACATTCTCCCCTTGTCTGTGTGGGTCTCACCCCCACAACCCAAAAAGATGTGTAGGGTAGGTGAATTGGCCATGCTAAATTGCCCCTTAATTGGAAAAAAATGAATTGGGTACTCTAAATTTTAAAAGAAAAAGAAAGATTATCAAGGAGTGCTAGTTAGAACTTTTTTTGTTGGAATGGTCATTGCCTGGCACTTGTGTGGTGCGAATGTTACTTGCCAGCCCCAGCCTGGATATTGTCCAGGTCTTGATGCATTTGGAAGTGAACTGCTTCATTATCTGAGGAGTCACGAATGCTGCTGAACATCGTGCAGTCATCCACAAGCATCCCCACTTCTGACTTTATGATGGAAGGGAGGTGATTAATGAAGCAGCTGAAGATGGTTGGCCTAGGGCACTACCCTGAGGAGTTCCTGCAGTGATGTCCTGAAGCTTAGATGATTTACCTCCACCACAACCTTCTTCCTTTGTGCCAGGTATGACTCTAACCAGTGAAGGGCATTCCCCCTGATGCACAGGCCTTCAACACAATTGCTGGAATTTTGCAGTATCCAGTGCCTTCAGCTGTTTCTTGATATCGTGTGGAGTGAATTTAACCGGCTGAAGACTGCTATCTGTGATGCTGGGGATCTCCGGAGGTGGCCGAGATGGATCATCCACAGGGCACTTCAGGCTGAAGATTGTTGCAAATGCTTCACCCTTATGCACTGATGTGCTGGGCTCACCCATCATTGAGAATGGGGAAATTTGTGGAACTTTCTCCGACAGTGAGTTGTTTAAATGTCCACCACCATTGACAGCTAGCCAGATGTGGCAGGGCTACAGAACTTAGATCTGATCCGTTGGTTGTGGTATCGCTTAGCTCCGTCCGCTTAAGCTGTTTAACACATAAGTAGTCCTGTGTTGCTGCTTCACCAGGGTGGCACCTCTTCTTTTTTTTGGGTGAGTGTGCTTAACACTCAGTTTGGCTCTGTTTCTTATTCTAAGCTCTGGAGTCGCCAGGTGCCGTTAAGATGCCACCACAGGCTTCAAGGTGAAGTTCAAAGCAATAAAACCGTACACCAATTAGTAAGTCCAAACAACTAGAGTTTATTATTATACAATTATAATAACTACCCATGCACACGCTAAAAGGGTTAAACTTACTCCTATCGCTAAACATCTAATACTTATCTCAAAGGAACTGCTGGGTCAGGGAACAAGGCCTCTTGCTCTGCTCTGGTCTGCAGACTTCAGGTTGGTATCAATTAAAAAGGGAGTCAGGAGTGCCTATCTCTGGTAGCGGTCGTTGGGAGGCACTTACTTGTTGGTGGCTGCTGTCCGAAGGCTGGATCAGGAGACAGGAGACAGGAGCCTGAACCATGTGTGGGACCTTTCTTTTATAGGTCCCAGGGGGTCCGCGCCCCTTTGGGCGGACTCCCTTACCTGCTTGGAATCGATTGGGTCTCTTCCCAATCAATATGTTTGAATCCCCCAATACTGAGGCTGTTCCTTAGCTACTGGGCGGGCCTTCAGGCTCTTTGTTTTCGAACCTTGCTGGTGCCTGAGTGTCCCTTACAATGTTACAGTTGCTTCCCCAATTGTGTCCATTGTCTCTGGAATCGTTCCATTAACATGCTAATTATCCCGGTGATTGCCTCATTAGTATGCGGAATGTTCGTTTCGGTGCTGTCTGCTTTCTTAGCAGACAGAATCCACACCTGCTGGGGGCAGCCTGCTGGGGCTGCAAACATTGTCCATTTTATCCTGTATGCTTTGCGTTCCTCCATTTTGTATTTAGGGAATGGCCAACTTCGGTGGCTACAGGTATGCCTGGTGTGGCTCCTGGCATGCCCTCCTGCACTCTTCATTGAACCAGAGTTCATCCCTTGGCTTGCTGGTAATGGTAGAGTGAGGTTATGCAGGGCCATGAGGTTACAGATTGTGGTTGAATACAATTCTGCTGCTGCTGATGGCCCACAGCGCCTCATAGATGCCGAGTCTTGAGTTGCTAGATGCGTTTGAAGTCTATCCCAATTAGCGCAGTGGTAATGCCACACAACACGATGGAGACTATCCTCAATATGACTTTATTTTGTCACTTCTACTGAAACCCTCATGGATAGATGAATCTGCAGTACACAGGTTGGTGAGGATGAGCCAATTATGTTTTTACTTGTTGGTTCCCTCACCACCTGCTCGTCTAGCTCTTATGTCCTTTCTGACCCAGTCAGCTCAGCCTGTGCTGGTACTGAGCCACTCTTGATGGACATTGAAGTCCCCATTCTGTGCCTAGTGCTCAGTGCTTCCTCCATGTGGTGTTCAACATGGAGAAGTATTGATTCATCAGCTAACGGGGGATGGTACATGGTACTCAGCAAGAGGTTTGCCCATGTTTGACCTAGAGTACCAGTCAAGCAACAATACCACTGTGCCACCGCCAGCCCATAAACTAGCAACCAGGATCTCAATTAGTAATCTCCGATACCTTCTCATGCTACATGCAAGTGAGTATAAAAATAGGAGGATAAAGCAGATGGCATGAGACCTCATGGGGTCTGCAGTAAATATTCATTTTAATTACCCGAATGTCGAGTGGGATAGTAGTAGGGTGCTCAGGAAACTTTTCTACAGCAGTATGTTTCCAGCCCAAGGAGAAAGGAGGCATTGCTGGACCTGATTCTTGGGAATGAGGTGGGCCATATGGATGAAGTATCAGCAGGAGAACAGTGATCATTGTATCATAAAGTTTAGGGTGAGAATGGCAAAGGATCGCAAAAGATCTAGAGTAAGAATGATTCATGAAAGCCAAATTCAATGGGGTAACTTCTGGACCAAATAATTTGGAGTGAAAGCTTGGCAGGAAAATGGTAGCTGAACAATGGGCTACCTTCTCTCTCACTTTTTTTATTTTGAAAGCTTCAGAAGTTATTGGTAGTCATATTTAGATTTTATTAAATGTTGAAGGACAAGTGGAAGCTTTGAGACCAATATTTTTTCCAGCAGCTCACATGAAACTTTTATGTATCTGTGCTCAACAGGTGGACTGGAGCTTAACCCAGATGCCGCAGATTTCATTCCTCGGGAAATGCAGGAAACGCAGAGAAAAAAGAAGCCAGAAGATTTTAGTAGGAATAATAACTCAAATCCACCACCATCAAGGCAGCAACCATTTCGTAGCTATCGTTGTAGTTTGACACACAAGAGGGAATATTCTCAGCAATCAAGGAACCATTATGAGGAAGACCCCATCCCTAATCCCAGGACAGAGGGTGAAGGACGTAGGACCAACCAAAGTAAAACAGGCATGCATAGCTTTCAAAATCAGCGCCGTCACCGGATGAGAGAAGAAAAGTCTTGTTCTGGAGAAACATGGCTTGCTGAAGAATCACAACAGGAAATTGTTGGAAACACTCAATCAAATTTATTGGAAAAAGATTTGGTGGAAGATATTACACATAAGGACACAATGGAAATGGGAGCAGAATGGGTAGGTCACAGAAAGATTCACAACTTAGAACAAGAAAATTGGCGAGCACCAGAAAGTCGCGGAGGAGCCAAACCAAAGAAAGTTAACCTGCATGTGCACAAACCTGGTCGAGCAAAGATTAACCAAGGAAGACCGACCTTTGAAAAGGACAACAGAGCATTAGGAAACAAAACAAATGAAATGACTGAAAACTTGAGCCCACTGGAGCCTAATCAAAATGAAACACTTGGTGACCTTTCTGTAATGGATAAAAATGATGAAAAATATGATGAGTCACAGAGAAAGTTTCTGAAAAATAAAAATAGTCAGAGAGAATTCACCTGGAGAAGAGAGTACTCTGACAATGAAGTGTACAGAAGTCGGACTGCAAACAATATTAGGGTGGACACGAGTTTCTCCAAGACTGCTTCAACAATGGATACCAATACCGATCTCGATGAGGAGAGAGTGAATCCCAAATTGCAGGAACGATTGAGCCACCGAACACAAACATGGAAAGTGAGTGAAGTAGAGAGAAGAAGAAAACGACCACAAGATCTGCAAAAACGATCTTTTGATTCAGGAAGGAAGACGTTTTGGAGAAAACAGATGGAAGTGCACAAGAGCAAGGAGACTCACACAGGTTAGTTTCATAAACCTCATTGATTAAAACTTTTTAAAAATACATTTTTACAAGTATTTGAAGTAAGAAGGAACTCAAATTCCACCATTTGTACTATTTGGAACATTCCACCTTGGCCCTCTCAAATCCAAGCAGAGTTATACATTACAACCATATATTGTTCAAATTGCTGCCAGTATCCTCCAAGAAATGAAGAATAATGCAGGCTGTAGAATCAGTAAGTTCTGCCCATTAGAAGAATGTATTTGTATTTCCAGTTTCATGAAAATGGCCATAAGAAACAAGTAAAGTGAAGCTTTGAATTGAGAAAGTAAACCCTTAAAATTTGCGAAATTAATTTGTGAAATGTCAGGCTGATGGAACGTTAGTAACCAGTGTTGATAGGTTCTCAGCCATATTTAGTCATTGATGAACATTTTTACTGATCATGCATCGTGATAAATATTCAATTTTGCTGAAATGACTAGGTATGTGGTTGATGAGAAATGAATGATTTTGGCTGAAAATTTGTGGAAAGGCAATGCAAACTGCTAAATGATAACACTCCCAGGGTGCCGGAGAATCATAGAATTTACAGTACAGAAGAGGCTATTTGGCCCATCGAGTCTGCACTGGCTCTTGGAAAGAGCACCCTCCCTAAGCCCACACCTCCACCCTATCCCCGTAACCCCACCTACCTTTTTGGGACACTTGAGGGCAATTTAGGGTGGCCAATCAACCTAACCCGCACATCTTTGGACTGTGGGAGGAAACCGGAGCACCTGGAGTAAACCCACGCAGACACTGGGAGAACATGCAGATTCCGCACAGACAGTGACCCAAGCCGGGAATCGAACCTGGGACCCTGGAGCTGTGAAGCAACTGTGCTAACCACTGTGCTACCCAAAAGGTGTATATGCATAAATATTTGGAGATTGATGGGGGAATAGAGTATAAAAGAAAGGAAGTTACCCTATATCTTAAAACATCTTAAAAGCTGGAATTGTATTCAATTCTGGACACAATTTAGGAAGGATGTGAATGAAGGCCTTCAGTAAGGTTGTAGGGGTGATTCACCAGCATGGCAGTGGAGATGAGGGACTTGGGTTATGTGGAGAGCATGGAGAAGCTATCCTCTTCAGAGCAGAGAAAGTTTTTGAAAAGTGTTTTGGTGGATTTTGACAGAGTAAATAAGGATATACTGTTTCCAGTGCCAGAAGAATTTGTAAACAGAAAACATTGATTTTGAAGTGAATATTGAAAGAACCAAAGATGATGAGGATTTCCTTTACACAGCCCATTTTGTGATCTAGTGTACATTTGTCTTAAAGGGTTGGTAGAACCAAATTTTGTCGCAACTTTTGAAAGGAAATTTGCTAAATGCTTGAAGGCTCAACCTCTCTAATCTTATTTTGTGATTCTTGACCTATGCATCTACATGTGCGGTACCTTTAAATTTTTGTGCCACTGCACACACTTTCTGGTTGTTGCGTGGTCCTGGAGCTCAGTGGAAACTTTGCTTAATGGGAAGACATTTTCAGGCATGTTGGGGGAATGGGACTAAATTATTTACATTTATTCAGATTTATTGTCATGTGTACAGTGAAAAGAATTGTTCTGTGTACAGTCCAGACGGGTCGTTCCATACGTGAAAAACTAAGGACACACGATAAATACACAATGTAAACAGGCACAGGCATTGAGTGAAGCATACGGAGTGTAGTACTACTCGGTAGAGAAGGTGCATGGAGTGATCAGCTCAGTCCATAAGAGGGTCATTCAAGAGTCGGGTAACAGGGAAGAAGCTGTTTTTGAATCTGTTAATGCGTGTTCTCAGACTTTTGTATCTTCTGCCCGATGGAAGAGGTTGGAAAAGAGAATAACCCGGGTGGAAGGGGTCTTTGATTATGCTGCCCTCTTTCCCAAGATAATGGGAGGTGTAGATAGAGTCAATGGATGGGAGGTGGGTTCGCGTGATGGACTGGGCTGTGTTCATGACTCTCTGTAATTTCTTACGGTCTTGGGCGGGCAGTTGCATACCAAGTTGTGATGCAGCCAGATGGGAGGCTTTGTATGGTACATCTGTAAAAATTGGTATGAGTCAATGTGGACATGCTGAATTTCCTGAGAAGTATAGGCATTGTCGTGCTTTCTTGGTCGATGTGGGTGGACTAGGACAGATGATTGGTGATTTGCACACCTAGGAATTTGAAGCTGTCAACCATCTCCACCTTAGCACCATTGATGGGGAAAGGGGTGTGTACGACATTTTGCTTCCTGAAGTCAATGACCAGCTCCTTCCTTTAGCCGAAAGCATAGTCATGATGGGTCAAGTGGCAGCATCTTGTGCTGTAGCGATCTACAAATGCATTATTGTAGAATTAATGGAATTCCTCAATAACTAGTTTGAGGAAACATAAATGGTAATAATAATACCTACTCATTTGTCCTTGAAATCAGGGTTTTGCACACGGCAAAGCTTTCCCCTCTCCATGGCATGTGTTTTAAAATGTTGGTCTCGTGCCTTTTCCTGTGCCAGAGTGAACATAGCCACATGTTCCCATTGTTCAACTAATTAGACCAGGCTGCCTAGTTAATTGGTAAGTTGTTCTTGAGGATGGTATGTTGGGAAAGCCCTAGAACTTGGAGTCACAAAACTTTGGCTCAATGAAGTTAAAGTCTTTTGACTTCATGCAAATAGGATGTTAACTTAGGATCCATAGAATCCTTACAGTGAGATAGTTTTTTCAACTTGCATCCTCGTCTCTGAATTCACAATTCTGGCTTGCCAATCCACTACCGTAATTGCTATATTACTGTACCCTGCTGTGGTTACATTTGTAGAGAATCCCTCCACAAGTGTGGAACTACTGGGTTAGACCATCATGACTTCTTGTGGTGGCAGCATTTTAAGGTGGTGAATTAGGAACATCTCCAACAATGTTTTTATAAAACTTTAAAATGTGTCTTTTTTGCACTCCTCATTTTATGCAGCAGTGGATATCAATAAGCCAAATAATAACACCCATATGTCTGTCATTCCTTTTATATCATTTAGCAGATAAAACTCATTGCAATGTAATCTAAAGTATTCACATTTTTCAATCCAATAACTATTATTTCGCCTGATCCCTTCCAGTCTTTTTTTTTTCAGCAACCAGTAGCTTTAATTGGTCTAATTAACTATTTATTTTCTGTCAGGATCACTGATTGAACAACTTACAGCTGAGAAATATGAATGTATGGTTTGCTGTGAGGTGATCCGTGTGATGGTACCTGTTTGGAGCTGTCAAAGCTGTTACCATGTGTTCCACTTGAATTGTATTAAGAAATGGGCAAGATCACCAGCTTCGCAGGCTGAAGGTTAGTTTGCTATTTCTGACAAATGATCACGGACCTGAAATATAAACTCTGTTTCTCACTCCAGGCCTGCTGTACCATTTGAGTTCTGCTGTTTTCCTTGATTTATATAATATATATAATGTATACAGTTAATCATTCTCCTCTCAGGAGATGAATTAGTGTCAGGTCTTTTGCAGACCAGATTGTAGGTGATTTATTGGAAGAAACCAGATAAATTCTGGTGTTCACTTCTGTCAATGGCAAACCCATTCTACGAGTGTGCACATCTACCTGCAATACAAGTTACACCTGTAGGTGGCTCTGTAGTTGTCCATTGTTGAATTCAAATCTATCCTGTTGACGCTAAAAGAGAAACAATCACTGAGATCCTTTCATGTCCAAGAGGTGAATGATGTCTTCCTTTTCATAGCCCCATTAAGTGCTCTAAAATCACAACTAATGTCATCTTAACTGCTTGTTACTATCCACATAGAGATGGATAATATTTTAAAAGAAAGGAAATCCACAATGTCAACAAAAACCGATGAATAAGATTTCACTTTTTAAAATTCATTTTTTCCAATTAAGGGCAATTTAACCTGGCCAATCCACCTACCCTGCACATCTTTGGGTTGGGGGGGAGAAACCCACCCAAACACTGGGAGAATGTGCAAATTCCACACGGACAGTGACCCAGAGCCAGGATCGCACCTGAGACCTCTGTGAGACAGCTGTGCTAACCACTGTGCCACCGTGCTACCCTCAGGTTTCATTTTTTAAAACTTTTACAATAACAATCAAACCAAGATTACCATAATACAAACATTAGTAGGTGAATGATACTTAAAACAAAAGGGTAAATTTCACTCTGAATAGTCAGTGCAACAAATTTGCACTTTATAAAACCACAAACATCCACATCACTCCTCACATATAGGGCACCATATGCAGTTCCACAGGTCTCTAACTTAGCCTTTGTTATCCATGGATCTCGCACTTTCCCATTCAATCAATTTAGCCTTGGAGTCTTGTTCACTGGCAGTCATATTCCATCCACTGTCCCAGGATAGAGTTGACACCGACTAGGCATGTGTTTATGACCCATCTCTTCAAGGGCAATTAGGGACGGACAATAAATACTGGCCCAGCTAGCAACACCCATGTCCAATGAGCGAATTGAAAAAAATACTTTGCTAAATTTATACTCCTTTCCCCTTGGCAATAAGGGTTGCCATTACATTTGTCTTAATTATTTGCTAACTTTGTGTGATTCATGTACAGGGACACCTAAATCCCTCTTTATTACAGCGTTAAATAACGTTCTTTCTGTTTTTACCATCAAAGTGAGCAACCTCTCATGTTCCCACATTATACTCCCATCTGCCAAATGTTTGCCCACTCATTTGACCTATCTGTACGCCTTTGCAGACTCTTTGTATCCTACTGAAAACTTGTTTTCCTACCTATCTTTGTAATGTCAGTACATTTGGTTACTATACACTTGTTCCCTTCATCCAAGCCATTAATATAGATTGTAAGTAGTTGTGGCACCAGCACTGATCGCCATGGCCCACCACTAGATACAGTTTGCTAACTTGAAAACAGTCCAAGTAGCCTGATTCACTGTTTCCCGTTAGTTAACCAAGCCTTTATTGTTGCGAATATATTAGTACAACACCATGAGCTCTTGTGCAGTGAACTTTATGTGGCACTTTATCAAATGCCTTTCGAAATTCAAATAAACTACATCTAGTGGTTCTTTATCCACCCTGCTTGTTACATTCTCAACTCTTAATAAATTTGAGAAACACAATTTTCCTTTTGTACAATCAAGCATAGTCAGCATGCTTTTATTGTGATTTTCTTGCTACTTTCTTAATACTGGGTTCCTATATTTTCCAGTGACAAATGTAGACTAACCGGCCGATAGTTTCCTGCTTTTTACCCATCTTTTTTGAATAGAGTGCAGCATATGAGGTTTTCCACTCCAATGGGATCTTGCCACAATCTAGGAAATTTTGGAAGATTACAATCTATGCATCGTTATCTCTGCAACCACATCTTTTACTTTCCTAGGATGCAGGCCATCAAGTCCAAGCGACTTGTCAGCCTTAATTTCACTAGCTTTCCTGGTACTATTTTCCAAATAATTATAATCTTTATAAGACATTAGTTTCAAATACAAGTTTCTCATCCTCAAACTGTATGTTAAATTCATTATGTTATGCTCACTCTTACCAAGAAGATCCTTTACAACTGCCAAAATTTGGTGGAAAGCTAAGATAATTGCAATGCCAGAGCCTTGCAAGCACCCTCAAGAAGATTCCAATTGCATACCAATTTCTCTTCGATCCATGTATTATAAGCTGTTACAGAGGATCTTCATGTACCGTATCCAACCAACTGTGGAGGATACACTAGCCATACACCAAGCTGGACTCTGGAAGGAGCACAGCACAGAAAACCAGATAATTACCCTCACCACCCATATGGAAAATGGCTTTCAAAAGCGCCTTCAAGTTGGAGTCATCTACTTCGATCTTACTGCAGTTTATGACACTGTGGGCACAAAGGCCTTCTATTCAAGCTTTCTAGGGTCCTACCACCCTGGGTTATTAGTTTTGCTTCTCTCCTTCAAAACAGGCTATTTCGAGTATATATGGGGCCCAATGTCAGCATATCGAAGATGCAGCAAAATGGCCTACCTCCAGAATCAGGACTAGCCCCCGCCCTGTTCAACCTGTACGTTAATGACCTACAAACCACATGCAGCCGCAAGTTCATCTACACAGATGACATCTGCTGTGCTTGCCAAGCGAGAGATTCAAGCACATTAACAGTGCTCTTAATATGACCTTCGTAAACTCTCTGAATGCAGCAAAAACTGGTGACTCAAACCAAGTGCTGCCAAAACCGTATAACCGTGACAATGCAAGAAGGCACCAGGAAGTTGACCTCTACCTAAACAGCAGCTGCATCAAAGACCTATCTACCTTGGTGTCGTTTGGACTGCTCGCTGATCTTTAAGCTACATCTCCAGAAAGTCTCAGCTAAACTGAAAACATGCAACAATCTCATCAGCAAATTAGTAGAAACCTTTTGGGGAACCAGATCTGTAAGAACTTCCTCTTTGGCTCTCTGAGTACTGCGCTTCTGTCTGGAAGAACTCTGCGCACTGGTAGACATCCAACTGAATGAGACCATGAGGAACGTCCCTGGAGTAATCTGGTCAACGAATACAAATTGGCTACCGTTGTACTGTAACATCGCACCGCCACAAATCTGTTGTGCAGCGAGCACAGTACGATTGCCAGAGAGAGTGCACAGAAATTGGATCTGACACTGATAGAAGACATCACCCACCCGCCAAACGCCTCATTACAAGATGCCCAATCTGGACCAACCTATCTGAGCTGGACAGTTCTGCTGCAGACCTGTAGAAGGACCTGTCGCACAACACTAACAGCACAGACCAGAATCAGCACTTGGTTGATGATCCTACATTGGAAATCTCATGCTTCCACCTCCTGTGTGGCAAATGGGTCAAATTGAAAAGGTTTGCACTGGAGTCGGACACTGCTGCAATACCCTCCCATTGGGGACGCGTGACTCACTCCTGTGCAATTGTGATGAAATGGAAACCGTGGTCCATAAAATGGACAAGTGCCCCAACCAGTGCTTCAGTGGCGATCTTACTGACCTACAACAGGCTGATGAGGAAGTTGCCAACTGACTCAGGACTTCAAATTTGATCTCTAGCTGTTCATCCATGCATATGATAGTAGTAGTTCTATGATTTAATCTCTTGCCTCCCTCAGTAATCTGGGATAGATGCAATCTGGCCCTGTGGGTTTGTCTACCGTAATGCTTTTTAACACACCTAACAATTCCTCCCTCATAATAACAACCTGTTCTAAAGTGTTTATACATCCCCCTGAGACACCACCAATCAGCGTGTCCATCTGCTTTGTGAATAACGATGCAAAGTACTCATTAAGGACCTCGCCTACTTCCTCTGGTTCTATACATATTTTCCCTCCTTTGTTCTTGGGTGGGCCAACTCTTTCTCTAGCTACCCTCTTGTTCCTAATATACATACAAAACGCCTTGGGATTCTCCTTAATTCTGCGAAGGACATTTCATGACTCCTTTTTGCCCTCCTAACTCCCTGCTTGAGCTCTTTTCTACTTTCCTTGTATTCCTCAAGTGCTTTATCAGTTTTTAGTTGCCTGTACCTCACATATGCATCTTTTTTCTTTTTGGCAATATTCTTAATTTCCCTGGTCATCCCTGGTTCCCGAATCCTGCCTTTCCTGTCCTTCCTTTTTACTGGCGCATGCCTGTCCTGCACTCCCATCAACTGCTCCTTAAAAGACTTCCATATGCCAAATGTGGATTTACCCTCAAACACCCTCTCCCAAACAACAGCCTCCAAATCGTGCCTAATCTGGTTGTAATTAGCCTTCCCCCAATTTAGCACCTTAGCTCGAGGACAACACCCGTTCTTTTCCATGAGTATCCGAAAGCTTACGGAATTTTGGTCACTGTTCGCCACATATTCTCCCACTAGAACGTTGATGACCTGGCCGAGATCGTTCCCTAGTACCAGTTCAAATATAGCCCCATCTCTAGTTGGACTGTCCACATATTGTTCCACAAAACCTTCCTGGACGCGCTTAACAAATTCCTCACCATCCACACCCCTAGTCCTATGGGATTTCCAGTCAATATGAGGAAAATTAAAGTCTCCCACTACAACAACCCTATTATTTCTACATCTATCCAGAATCTACTTGCATATCTGTTCCTCAACTTCCCGTGGGCTGTTGGGAGGCCTGTACTACCCCCTTCATAGTGACTGACCCCTTATGTTTCTGTGCTCTACCCACAGTGCCTCATTACTTGATTCTTCCATGGTGTTCGCCCTCTGTACAGCTGTAATATGTTCCCTAGCCAGTACTGCAACTCCCCCACCTCTTTTACCTTCCTCCCTGTCTTGCCTAAAACACCTGGAATATTTAGCTGCCAGTCCTGACTTTTTCAAGTCTCCGTTACAGCAACTACATCCAAGTTCCGCGTGTGAATAAAGGCTTTAAGTTCATCTGTCTTACCTGTTATACTTCGTGCATTATAGCAGATACGCTTTAGACCTCCAGCCCCACTGAGCTCGACCTCCCCCAGCCTACCCTTCCTCTTAGTGAACGTGACCCTGGTACCATGCTCATCCCCAGTCTCTACACTTGCTGGCTTACTGTTCTGATTCCCACCCCTCTGCCAAATATAGTTTAAATCCACCCGAACCATATTAGCAAACCTCCCAGTCAGGATATTGGTGCCTCTCCAGTTCAGGTGTAACCCGTCTTTCTTTGTACAGGCCCCATCTTCCCTGGAAGACGTCCCAGTGATCCAAAAAACTGACGCCCTCCCTCGTGGCACCAGTTCTTTAGCCATGTGTTTAATTGCACTTTATCCCTGTGTGGCATGGGGAGTAAATTTCCTGAGATTTCTTTTTTTTTTATTTTAAAAATAAATTTAGAGCACCCAATTTTTTTTCCAATTAAGGGGCAATGTAGCGTGGCCAATCTACCCAACCTGCACATATTTGGGTTGTGGGAGTTAAACCCATGCAGACATGGGGAGAATGTGCAAACTCCACGCGGACAGTGACCCAGGACCGGGATTCAAACCAGGGTACTCAGCACCGCAGTACTAGTGCTAGCCACTGCGCCACATGCCGCCCGTAATCCTGAGATTTCTACCAGAGAGGCCCTGCTTTTTAATCTTAAGTCTTAAGAACTCTACTTGAATATTCTTGTCACCAGAAGCGTTGTGGAGGAGCTCCTATTGTAACTTCAGCAGAACATCTTGATCACCTTTTTACACAAAATGAAGTTACTGTGAAAAGCCCTAGTCACCACATTCCGGCGCCTGTTCGTGGAGGCTGGTACGGGAATTGAACCCGCGATGCTGGCCTTGTTCTGCTTGACAAACCAGGTGTTTAGCCCCTGTTGCCATGAGTTGCCATGGATAATGTCAATGCATTCTTTTGGAATGTTTTTTAGTATGTTTTGTTTTATTGAACAGTTGTATTTGTATTCCATTTTCATCCAACGCACTGTGTAGAAGTAAAGAAAAATAATAAACCTTTCAGAAATTGTTTGCAGTCAGTAAGAGTCAGGAACTTGCAGAGGTGTATCTTAATACGAGCAAATTTGTGTTCTCTTGCAAGGAGCAATGTATGAAAAGGTTATGGGAATAAAGTTTGTTCCTACCATTTTGTTGAACTAAGTATTTGCATTTATTTTGCATTCTAGATGGGAATGGCGGTTGGCGATGTCCTGCATGCCAGAATGTTTCTGTTCGAGTCCCTAATTCTTACATGTGCTTTTGTGGTAAGTAGTATTTACTTGAAAATATTCAGCAGTAAATTGTTTTTGAAAAATGTTGAAATAAGTGCCTTGTGATTCTTCTGCATATAACATGGAGGGCGGGATTTACCAGCTGTTCATTCCAGTGAGAAATTCTGGTCCCACACCCAGGCATGAGTTTACGGGTGACAAGGGATGTAGTCAGCGGGAAATCCCGTTGACGACGGCAGAACCAGTAGATTCCGGGGGGCGTTGCGCCTCCATCACCGAAAAACACGTGGCGGTTTGGCCAGTAAATCCCGCCCACAATGTAATTTGTTTACTTTTAATTTTAAATAAAGATGTTTCTAATACGTATGTAATCGATCTGGGGTGAAAATTATACACCTGATTTTTGACTGCTTGATTTTTAATGCATACCTCCAGAATAGTGTGAACTCTAGGATAGTTTATGGCCGGATGCTGCTTCGGAATAAGTATTAAAGTAATTACACTCATGCTTTGGGGTCTCCAGTACGAATGAAACTGAGCACAAAGTTGCATTTGCAAGAAACAACTGCCTAGCTTTTAATAATATTTGTCGCACCAAACACGTTACAATTTAATGATTTTCATTATTATTCTCTCATAGGTCTTTCACTCTTTCATTATTTCACTCAATGCTTTTGTAAACTTTCCTTCACGCAAAATCTCCTTTCCTGACCCTTTGCTAACACATCCTTCTGTTGCTGATTTTGATTCTCTGGCTACTGCTTGTTTTTCTGCATATTCGATTATCTATGATCCAAATCTTGTTCTGCACTTTATCAACTAACCTTTTAGAGAAATAATATTAAGGTGGAAGGAAAGGAAAAGTAACACGTGGTAATGTAACATAAGAGACCTCAGATATTGCTAATTTGCTTCAGTATGAAGACAAGCAACTGACATTCCACTGGATAATTAGGAAACGGCAGACTTTATAAATTAATATTTAGAGTAAAGCAAGTCAAGAGATTTAGTTGAAGTAAAAAACAAGGTAATGTAGAAAGTAATGGAACTTGAGGTAGACAAATCTCTAGAACCTAATGACTTCCACCCGAAGCGATTAAAGGAAAGGTGGGGGAATTTTCAGTTGGGTTAGTCAAGACTTGTCATACTTTTGTCGGAATTTGTGCCTTTTCATTTGGAAAATTGTACATAACACTCCATAATTTTAGAAAGGAGAGACCAGGAATTTATAGACCATACAGATTGAACCTCTCATCCGGGAAAGTGTGACTGAGCACTTGAGTAGCTATGAACTGATCAAGGATTGTCAGCATGGATTTATAAAGGGTAAGTCTTGTCTGACTAATCCAGTTAAATTGTTTGAGTCAGTCACTTAACGGAATTGTCAGCAAATGTCTACAGTTAGCACTGCCACCTCACAGCGCCAGGCACATGGATTCAATTCCACCTTGGGTGACTGTGTGGAGTTTGAATGTTCTCCCCGGGGTTTTCTCCAGTTTCCTCCCGCAGTCCAATGATGTGAAGGTTAGGTGGATTGGCTATGCTAAATTGCCCCTTAGTGTCCTAAAAAAGATTGGGCGGGGATGAGGAGGTGGGTAGGGGTCAGAGTGGAGTCTCCTTCAGAGGTTCGGTGTGGACTTGATGGTCCGGATGGACGCCTCCTGCACTGTAGGGATTTTATGATCTCAACTTCCCACATTTATTTAAAGTTCCACACAAGATTTCTTTTTTCCCATTGGTTCATTGATGTGGGCATCGCTGGCTGAGCCAGCATTTATTGCTCATCCCTAATTGCCCCTTGAGGGGTCAGTTAAGAGTCAACCACATTTCTGGATCACATTGTGCAATCATCAGCTCATGACTTTTAGGATGGCAGAAAGGCATTGATGAAGCAGCTGAAGATGGTTGGGCCTAGGGTGATGAAACAGCTGAAGTTGGCTGTACCTAGGATACTACCCTGAAGAACTCTCTGATGCCCTGGAACTGAGATGACTGACCTCCAACAACCACAACCACTTGGAGCTGAGTATGAGTCCAACCAGTGAACCATTTTCTTGACTTAACTCCAGTTTTGCTAGGGCTCCTTGATACCACACTTGGTCAAATGCGGCCTTGGTATCAAAGGCAGTCGCTCTCGCCTCATCTCTGGAGTTTTGCACTTTTGTTCATGTTTGAACCAAGGCTGCAATGAGGCCAGGAGCTGAGTGTCTTTGGCAGAACACAAACTGGACATCAGTGAGCAGGTATTGTTCAACGGGTGCCACTTAATTGCACTGTTGATGACCCCTTCCATCACTTTACTGATGATCGAGAGTAGACTGATGGGGTGGCAATTGGCCGGGTTGGATTTGTCCTTCTTTTTGTGTGCAGTTCATAACCTGATCAATTTCCCACACTGCCAGGTAGATTTCTTTTTTCCCATTGGTTCATTGATGTGGGCATCGCTGGCTGAGCCAGCATTTATTGCTCATCCCTAATTGCCCCTTGAGGGGGCAGTTAAGAGTCAACCACATTTCTGGAGTTACATGTGGGTCAGACCAGGTAAGGACTGCAGATTGGATTGGATTTGTTTTATTATCACGTGTACCAAGTTACAGTGAAAAGTATTGTTCTGTGTACAGTCGAGATGGATCATTCCATACATGAAAAAAACATAGGACATGCATCATGTAAATACATAGATACAGACATCGGGTGAAGCATACAGGCCTGCAGTACTACTCAGTACAGAAGATGTGTGAAGAGATCAGATCAGTCCATAAGAGGGTCATTCAGGAGTCTGGTAACAGCTGGGGAAAAGCTGTTTTTGAATCTTTTAGTATGTGTTTTCAGACATTTTGTATCTCCTGCCCAATGGAAGGAGTTGGAAGAGAGCATAACCCAGGTGAGAGGGGTCTTTGATTAGGCTGCCCGCTTTCCTGAGGCAGCAGGAGGTGCAGACAGAGTCAATGGATGGGAGGCGGGTTCGTGTGATGGACTGGGCTATGTTCACGACTGTAGTTTCTTATGGTCTTAGGCTGAGCAGTTGCCATACCAAGCTGTGATACAGCCAGATAGGATGCTTTCTATGGTGCATTTCCTTCCCTAAAATACAGTAGTGAATCAGATGGGTTTTTACAACAATATATAGTGCATTCATGGTCAGCATTCCAGATTTTTTATTGAAATCAAATTTCATCATCTGCAGTGGCGGGATTTGAACCTGGATCCCCAGAGCATTATTCTGGGTCTCTGGATTACCGGTCCAGTGCCAATACCGCTGCGTCACTGCCTCCCCTAGATGTCAGTGTTGTAGCTGTAGTGGAATACTTTGCATGGGAGACATCAAGTTCTGGAGCACAGGTCTTCATTATTATTCCCAGAATATTGTCAGGGTCCAGAACCTTGGCAGTATCCAGTGTCTTCAGCTATTTCTTGATATTCCCGTACCAGCCTCCCCGGACAGGCGCCGGAATGTGGCGACTAGGGGCTTTTCACAGTAACTTCATTGAAGCCTACTCGTGACAATAAGCGATTTTCATTTTCATTCATATCACCTGGAGTGAATTGAATTGTCTGAAGAAGGGCACCTGTAGTGCTAGGGAACTCCAGAAGAGACAGAGATGTTATCATTCACTCGGCAATACTGGCTGAAGATATGTTACAGTCTTGTCATTTGCACTGATGTGATTGGCTCCTCATCCTCAAGGATAGGACAGTAAGAAGTCTTACAACACCAGGTTAAAGTCCACCAGGTTTGTTTCAAACACGAGCTTTCGGAGCACTGCTCCGAAAGCTCGTGTTTGAAACAAACCTGTTGGACTTTAACCTGGTGTTGTAAGACTTCTTACTGTGCTCACCCCAGTCCAACGCCGGCATCTCCACATCCAGGATAGGAATATTTGTGGAGCCTCCTCCTCCAGTTTTTAATTGTGGATCACCATTCAAGACTGGATATGGCAGGACTGAAGAGCTCAGATCTGACCCATTGATTGTGAGATCACTTAGCTTTGACTATCACTAGCTGCTTATGGTGTTTGGCCTGGTTTTACCTTCACCAGTTTGACACCTTTTATAGGTATGCCGAATGCTACTCCTGGCATGCTCTCCTGCATTGAACCAGGGTTGATCCCCTGGCTTGGTGTGAATGTTAGAATGGGGGAAATGCCGGGCCATGAGGTAACAGATTGTGGTTGAGTACAATTCTGCTGCCCATGATGGTCCACAGCACCTCATGGATGCCCAGTTTTAAGTTGCTCGATCTGTTCGTAATCTACCCCATTTCACACGGTGGTAGTAATGGTGGGTATCCTCAGTGTGATGATGGGACTTTGTCTCTACAAGGACTGTGCGGTGATCACTCTTACCGATACAGTCATGGACAGATGCATTTGTCGCAGGCAGGTTGGTGAGGATGAGGTCAAGTACATTTTCCAACTTCCCGGTCCCCTTTGCATCTGCCGCAGACTCAGTCTAGCAGCTATGTCCTTTAAGCCTCGACCACCTCAATCTGTGGTGCTGCAACCGAGCCATTCTTGGTGATAGATATGAAATTCCCCCACCCAGCGTGCATTCTATGCCCTTGCCACCCTTAGTAAGTGGTGTTCAACATGGAGGAGCACTGATTCATCGGGTATGTGGAAATCAGCAGGAGAATTCCTTGCCCATATTTGACCTGATGCCACAAGTCTTCATTGTTCCGGTGTCGATGTTGAGGGTTCCCAGCGTAACTCCCTCCCGACTGTATCCTGCTGCCACCTCTGCTGGGTCTGTCCTACTGGTGGGACAGGATATACCGATGAATGGTGATGGTGGTATCTGAGCTGTTGTTTGTAAGGACAAACAAAGTATAATTCAGAGGAAGTCATGCTCAAATTAGTATGGTGTTCTGCACCTTGAGTACTGTGCCCAATTCTAGCCAGTAAGACAAAGGGAAATTTTCAAGCACTGGATGCAGTGAAGTCAAGAGGCCGAGGTTGGCTTCCAGAACAAAAGGCCTAACTTATAAGTAAACTAGAGGACTTTAGGAGGGTGCCTGAAAGGTGATCATATAGAGGCATGGAAAAGGTAAGCATGGAATATTGTTTTCAGTTACATTGCAAGAATTCAAATGAGTGAAAGGTAACTTTAATGACCATTAACGGAAATCCTTCTTTGCACAATAGTGATCAATGGCGGAGCATATGGATACTTATGGACTGAGGTTCAAGGTGAAATAGTGGAAGCAAAAATCCAGTTTAGTTGCATAATTGATCTAAATTTCCTGAGTCTGAAACTACAACTCTCTCAAAGTGCCCTATTTCTTATATTTGTAATCCAACTTCTTATTCTGTCTCAGGATCTATCTGAGCGAAACGCACAATATTGATTCTATGCATTATTTTATTTTGGCTTTGTGTCATATTTGTTTCCACAAAGCACATGGAAACAAATAGAAACATACAAAATAGGTGCAGTAGTAGGCCATTCTGCCCATCATGTCTGCTCCACCATGATTATAATCATGGCTAATCAACCAACTCGGTAACGTGTTCCTGATTTCCCCCCCATATGCTTTAATCCTATTCGCCCCAAGAGATCTACCTAACTCCTTCGTGAAAACATACAATGTTTTAGCCTCAGCTGCTTTCTGTGGTAGCGAATTCCACAGGCTCACCACTATCAGGGTGAAGAGATTCCTCTTCATCTCAATCCTAAATGGTTTACCCCATTCCCTCAGACTGTGGCCCCTGGTTCTGGACTCCCCTACCATCAGGAGTATCTATCCTGTCGAATCCTGTTAGAATTTTATAGATTTCTATGAGATTCCCCTCATTCTTCTAAACTCCAGCGAATATAATCCTAACTGACTCAATATCTCCTCATACGTCAGTCCTGCCATCCCAGGAATCTGTCTGGTAAACCTTTATTGCACTCCCTCTATAGCAAGAACATCCTCAGATAAAGAGACCAAAACTGCCACTAATATTCCAGATGTAGTCTCACCAAGTATAATTGCAGCAAGATATCCTTGCTCCTATACTTGAATCCTCTTACTATGAAGGTCAACGTACCATTTGTCGCCTTTACCGCATGCTACATCTGCATGTTTGCTTTCAGTGACTTGTGTTTAAGCAAACCCAAGTCTCGTACATTCCTTTCTCTCAATCTACAGCCATTCAGATAATCTGCCTTCCTGTTTTTGCTACCAAAGTGGATAACCTTGCGTTTATCCACATTATACTGTATCTGCCATGCATCTTTCCACTCACTCAACTTGTCATCACAGTGAATCATCTCTGCAACCTTCTCACAGCTCACCCTCCCACACCGCGTAGCCATTTTCAAATTTGGAGATATTACATTTAGTTCCCTCATCTAAATCATGAATGCATATTGTGAATAGCTAGAATCTGAGCATTTGTGCCACGAGTCACTGCCTGCTATTTGGAAAAACATAGAATATACAGTGAAGAAGGAGGCCATTTGGCCCATCAAGTCTGCACTGACGCACTTAAGCCCTCACTTCTACCCTATCCCTGTAACCCAATAACCCCTCCTAAACTTTTTGGACACTAAGGGCAATTTAGCATGGCCAATCCACCTAACCTGCACATCTTTGGACTGTGGGAGGAAACCGGAGCACCCGGAGCAAACCCACGTAGACACGGGGAGAGCGTGCAGACTCCGCACAGACAGTGACCCAGCAGGGAATCACACATGGGATCCTGGTGGTGTGAAGCCACAGTGCTATCCATTTGTGCTACCATGCAGCCCTGTGCTGCTGGGTAAAAGACACGTTTATTCCTACCCTTTGTTTGCTGTCTGCCAAACAGTTTTCTATCCATTTCAATACACTATGCCCAATCCTATGCATTTTCATTTTACACGCTAATCTCTTGCGTGGAATTTTGGCGAAAGCCTTCTGAAAGCCCGAATAAACCACCTGCTTTAGATCCCCCTCATCAATTCTCCTAGTTACACCCTTGAAGAATTCCAGTAGGCTTGTCAAGCATGATTTCCTTTTCGTAAATTCATGCTGACACTGTCAGATCCTGCCACTGTTTTCCAAGTGCTCTTCTATTGAATCCTATAGTTGAGGCAGAGGCTTTTATATGGATTGTTGTTTACAACTTTGCACAAGTGTCATTGAACAATATTATTGTGAACTTAACTGTCTACTCTTCTGTAATTTCTTCAAAGCAGTTGAGGTTTATTGAGCGGCATCTTCCTTTCTTTAGATTCAGTGAAGCTATTTTCTGAGTATTAATACTTTCAGCAAAACATGATGAATTGCAGCCTCTAGCCATGAATTCACACTTTCTTGAGGTATGCTGTTGAGATGCTCTTCAATTGCAGTTGTTTTGCTCTTTTTTTTAAGACTTTGAGGATCATTAATGAAACTGAAGTTGATGCTTCTGGTAATGTTTTATTTTATGTACTTGTAAGGTAAGGTTAACAATCCAGAGTGGAACAGGAATGAAATACCTCACAGTTGTGGAGAACTTTGTGGAAAGAAAAGATCTGGCAATGACTGTCCTCATTCGTGTAACATGTAAGCACAGAAAACATGCAAGAAATGTTTGCATCTTCCTACCTGTTTGATATTACTTTACATTTGATAATTCACTTCAATGGCTTTGGGATATGGGTACTCTGGACAAGTTTTTTTTTAGCTTTTCATAAGAGCACATTACTGCCAAATACTGTTACCCCTCATTTTTCTAATAGAAATCAGTTTCTACATGCTACTAATTTCACAGGTGCCACCTTTAGACTTTTACAAAATGAACTTGAGCCAACTCTATATTTGCCTATGATAGCTTTAGTACTATGGAACCCCAGTTATCTACTAATGTAGATGCTTCCCTACGCTCATTGGGAAACAGACATTGGAAGATACTTGAGAGTCACACTAAGATAAAAGTGCACTGGAAGTTTTTTTTGACAAAATACATAAATATTCTTAAAATAATTTTACCTTGACTGATAAATGAATTTGGCTCACCTAATGCACTTCTCAGAAATGTTGATCATATAAAGAAACTTAGTGAGTATCACTATAACAAATTCAGTTTCTGCATATTTTTTTGTTTCTGAATTGTTTTGTTTAGAAATTAAGTTGGGCACAGTGAACCGAATATACGTCAAAACTATTTGTTAAAACCATATGTTACAATCTCAGTTGATATAACTGGATGAGAAGATCCCAGAATGGAACCCAGGCTCAAAAGATTTACTTTTACTTTTTTTTTACAAAACGTGGAGGAACAGAGCCATTGGATTGCTAATTAGTTTTAACACAGGAAAAAATATTTATTAAACATGAAAAAATTGGATTATGATACAATAGACCTTTACTCTCTCTCTTCCGCCCCCCCCCCCCCCCCCCCCCCCTCCCCCAGCTTAACAATTACACACACACACCTTAATATTAACATGGATTACAAAGTACATGGTCTCGCACAGGCCTTTTAAGCACACAAGATGGCTGTGGGCAAATGCACTCTCCACTCTGAACCCCAAGTGAATGTTTGTGGATATCTCTGCCGAATCTCTCCCCCCCAGATGGTTACATATATGTGAGTTTCCAAATATCACTCTCAAAAACTTGCTTTAAAATCTTCTCTCCCTTAGTGGTTTGCATTCTAAAATCCAGACCCGGTTTTCCAAATGACACTTCTAAAATCCAGATTTCTGCTCCACTATTAACAATGAATCCAGTCCAGGATTTTACACCATCCTCTTTTGGATTTATTTGTTCTAACTGTTGTGCAGACTGCTCATAATTGCTTTAACTCTTGATTCCCAGACTGTATTGAAATGGCATCAGGTATTTGATTTACCTTTGAAGACTGTTGTCCCACTTTTAAACTGGTGACTACAATTGTCTCTTACTTAGAATACTTTATTTACTCTTCCTTGAATTCTTCTGAACCATAGTTTGTCTCTTTTTACTTAACCCCAGATTTCTTAGACACTTCTCTTCATTTCTCCAATTTCCTTAACTCGCTGGTCTTTAAATTTCTGGCAGCTGTGTTCTTAACCATTACTCCATAGAATGGGTTCTAGCAAAGCTGAGAGAGATGTTCCCACTCTTAACTGTAGAAACCAACTGCTTCTAGCAGATCTGAGGGCTGCCTACTCTCTCATGGCCCATCTCCAACTGTCCACAAATTAGCTAAACTAAACCTTAAAAGTTTCTCTGCCTTGCAAGATCCCAGTTCCTAAGCAGCCCCCACATGTTTATACCGTTTATTTATTTTTCATGCTGTAGCCCTCTCTGAGCATAATAGAAACATGTTTGGAACTTAGCCAATCCTCATACATACAAACACCTTTGTCCAGCATGAATCTAACTGTAGGTTTTACCCTTCCAGAAACATTACATTAAATCCACTTAAACCTTATTTCTAATGTTTCCCAATAAAAAAAATAAAACTACCTTTGTTTTCCTAATTGGTAAGAATAAGAGTAGGCCATTTAGCCCCTCCAGCTTGTTCCACCATTAATTTCATAGAATTTACAGTGCAGAAGGAGGCCATTCGGCCCATCGAGTCTGCACTGGCTCCTGGAAAGAGCACCCTACCCAAGGTTAACACCTCCACCCTATCCCCATAACCCAGTAACCCCACCCAACACTAAGGGCAATTTTGGACACTATGGGCAATTTATCATGGCCAATCCACCTAACCTGCACATCTTTGGACTGTGGGAGGAAACCGGAGCACCCGGAGGAAACCCACGCACACACGGGGAGGATGTGCAGACTCCGCACAGACAGTGACCCAAGCCGGAATCGAACCTGGGACCCTGGAGCTGTGAAGCGATTGTGCTATCCACAATGCTACCGTGCTGCTTAAGTAAGATCATGACTGATCTGTGACCAGACTCCGGTGTTTTTCTGAAGTTTACACATTTTAATCTGATGCTTATGCAATGCTATTGGGTTGTTTTACATTTCTTCATTGTAAGCATATGCAAATCATTATTCCAATCTGCTCTTCAATCAATTGTGGAGACACCAAAATAAGGAGAAAGTAACAGCAGTTCAAGTTAATGTTGCAGGCCAAAGTGAGAGTAACATCACTCACTCCTGCAGATATTGCTGGCCGCGATGTTCGACCAACCCCACTATATTGCATTTCAAATGTAAAGCAATATAATTGACTTCTGTTGGGGTTCCAACCCAGCCCAAATCGTGCAAAAGCAATTTTGAGTAATTGGGTGTTAGTAAACCTGAATAATGTTCGTGTATAGCCAGTTAAAGTTGTTTTATAAAAAAAAAATACGGTTCAGAGGTTTTGATCCTCCAGTGCTTGCACTATAATGACCGCTTTTGAGTCATAATTGGTGAGTCATAGAATTGAGGGAATTTCTTAATAAACCATCTTCAGAAAATCTGGCAGAAAGTGTTAAGAGTGGCTTCAATGGGTGCTATGCTTTATCCTGGTCGTTAGATTCCCACTGCATTTCCAGTTTATTGATGCAGTTACTTTGTAACACATTAAATATGATCTCTCCAGAAGAAAATTCATCCAGATTAGTTTCACGGTGGCTAGCACTGTTACTTCACAGCTCCAGGGTCCCACATTCGATTCCCGCTTGAGTCACTGTCTGTACAGAGTCTGCACGTTCTCCCTGTGTCTGCGTGGGATTCCTCGCATGAATCCCGAAAGACGTGCTGTTAGGTGGATTGGATATTCTGAATTCTCCCTCTGTGTACCTGAACAGGCGCCAGAGTGTGGCGATTAGGGGATTTTCAAAGTAACTTAATTGCAGTGTTAATGTAAGCCTACTTGTGACGATAAAGATTATTATTAAATTATTAATTGCCAAGTTTAAACAAATGGAGCCTTTTCTCTGTCCAGCAATTCTATTGCAGTATAATTATTGGTGCTAGCATTGCATGAAAAATCGTTGTGAATAAATTTGATTTCCCTTCCCCTCTGTTCACAATAACCCTTGTTTACCCATGTGGTTGGTAAAGCTTGTTACTTAGCTCATTATTTGATACGGTGGTGGGGAAGTAACCCTTAAAATGCCAACAAATTAATGGACCCTCCAATAATTGGGACAATATGTAAATATTTTATGGCTTGTACGTTCATCCTAGATTGTTTAAACTAAGAAAATTTGCTATTTTCAACGCTCAGTTTATGCAAGTAAAATATGCACATGTAAACAATTTTAACTATCAACCAAAACATTTTCAATTTGTCACCGTGTCTTGCCTTTCTTCCTCATTCCCTCTCTTGCCCAATTTCCTTTATTTATTTTAACATTTGCATCATTTCTAATCCACCCCATTTTAACCAACATTGAAAATCTTCACCTATGGTTGCAAATCTACTCTAGACTAAATGAAGCTTAGAAATCCTAATGGTTGCGGGTTTGTGTTTTTAATGTACAATAAGATCAAGTATATCTGATTAATTTATATCCAGCCAGAACGAACTTGATAATAAGAAAGAATGAATTCAATCCATATGGCAGAATTTAAAATGACCATATCAAATTGGTAGATCATCGCCAGGGTTTTTGTAGACTGAGTAGGGTATTATTTGGAAGTGCGTGTGTCATTTGAACCATTTTCCCACTAAATAGAGCAATATTTAACTTTAAGTGTTACAAGAATTACCAAAAGTATTACTTTCTAACAGTGTTAAAGTGTTAAGTTAGGTTTGTACTTTCTCAAATAAAAGTCTGAAGCAGAATCTTTTCTTCCAGCCTATGTCATCCTGGACCGTGTCCATCATGTCCTGCATTTGTGACAAAAACATGTGAATGCGGCAGAACCAGGTAAGACACGCAGTGATGTGGTTTTCATTTTCTGAACATTGTGATGTGCATTTCAATTTTAGGGGAGAATATTTTGAATGTGTCATCTTTAAGATACTCAAAATTGTTGACTTCAATTTTATATTTGATTCCATTTATCAAAACTTTATCAAATATGGTGCTCCGGTTTCCTCCCATAGTCCAAAGATATTCAGGTTGGGTGGATTGGCTATGTATGCGAAATTGCCCCTTGGTGAGTTGCGGAGATAGGGTGGAGGATTGGGCTTAAGTCGGGTACTCTTTCAGAGGGTCAGTGGAGACTCGATGGGCCACATGGCCTCCTTCTGCACTCTAGGGATTCTGTGAGTCTAATGGTACAGGCAAAAGTAGGTCATTAAGCCTGTCATGCCTTTGTCCCATCTTTGATAGCTACCCAATTAATTCACTCCCTTGCTTTTTGCTCAGCCCTGTTTTTTTATGTGCCTTCAATTGAAGTAGCTCTTCAATTCTCTTTTGAAAGTTATGATTGAATATACTTCCACCACCTTTCAAGCATTGCATTCCAAATCACAACAACTTGCTGTGAAAATTTGTTTTTTCCTCTTGTCACTTCTGTTATCAGTGCCTGGAATTTGTACTCTCTGGCGACTGACCCGTCTGCCACTGGAAATAATTTCTTCTTGTTCTGTCATCTTTGAATTTGTCTATATATATGTTTCTGGAACATACCTCTTAATTCACCTGAGGAAGGAGCAGTGCTCCGAAAGCTAGTGATTTGAAATAAACCTGTTGGACTTTAACCTGGTGTTGTAAGACTTCTTACTATGCTTTCCCAAATGTGGTCACAATTGAACATAGTACTCTAACTGAGGCATAACCAGTGTTTCATAAAGATTAAGCATGACTCCCTTGCTTTTCAACTTTATTCCTTTATCAATAAAGCCAATGAACCCATTTTTAAATCACGTTATTGAACTCATCCTGACAAATTCAAGGATTTGTGTATTAACGCAAACCCTCCCCCAATTCCTTCACCTCTTTAAAATCTTACTGTTCAGTTTATATTGACTTCTTCATTCTTCCTGCCAAGTACAGTGTTATGACACATAGTGTTGCATCATGACCCTGCATAAAACTTACTCTGCTGTTCATTGTTTATTACATTTTTGACTTTCAAGTCAGTGAGAAACTTTGCCCTATATACACAGGTCGTTAAAATGTATTTAAGACGGCAGTAGTCCGTATACTAATCTTTAGGGAAGGATATCTGCTGTTCTTACTCATTCAGGCTGACATGTGACTCCAGACCCACAACAATGTGGTTGACTCGTAAACGCATTCTGAAATGGCCGAGCAAGCTGCTCAGTTCTATCAAAATTGCTCCAATGTTTGCAAAAAAGAATTAAACTATATAGATCACCCAGTATTGACCTATACGTGAAAACAACACTGTCAACCCTGCAAAGTCCTCCATTCTAACATTTGGGGGCATATGCCAAAATTGGGAGAGCTGTCCCACAAACTAGTCCAACAATAGCCTGACAGTATTACTCCGAATTGTACCTTCCAATGTTCCAGAAAGCACCACCACTATCCTTATTGCTATGTATTGACCCACCGACAGGGCACATACAATAGTGGTGTGCAGTAGGGAGTCGTCAGCATCGATCTAGACCCCATGAAGTATCATGGCATCAGGTCAAACATGGGCAAGGAAGCATCCTGCTGATTCCCACCTACTCTCTTGAACTCTTTTCCCCCTCCTCTCTGCCCAACATAAACTCAGAGGAAGTACTACGGGTGGCATGGGCACAGAATGTTGTGTGTGTGTGTGTGTGTGTGGGGGGGGGGGGGGGGGGGGGGGCTTCGGTTTACATCACCAAACGTGGCTCTGTAGCACAACCAAAGACCGAGCTAGCCTTCTCCTAAAGGACAAAGCTACTAGACGGTGTCTGCAGAAGGTGGTGAAGGAACCAACAACTTGAAAAAAGATACTTGACCTCAGCCTCAAATACTTGCCTGTCGCAGATGCATCTGTCCATGACAGTATCAGTAGGCGTGACCTCCACACAGTCCTTGTGGAGGTAAAATCTAGTATTCACATTGAGGATACCCTCCATTGTGTTGTGTGGCACTACCGCCATGCTAAATGAGATAGACTTCGAACAGATCTAGCAACTCGCAACTGGGCATCCATGAGGCGCTGTGGGTCATCAGCAGTAGCAGAATTGTACTCAACCATGATCTGTACTATGGCCACCAAGCCAAGGGAGAAACCCTGATTTAATGAAGAGAGCAGGCAAGCATGCCAGGAGCAAAAACAGGCAGACCTAAAAATCAGTCCTCCACCTGGTGAAGCTCCACCAGGACTACTTGCACACCAAACAGTTTAGGAGCATGTAATAGACAGAGCTAAGCATTCAAAACCAAAGGGATCAGATCTAAGCTCTGAAGTTCTACCACATGCAGTTGTGAATGGCGGTGGATAATTAAACAGCCTCACTGGAGGAGGAGGCGGCTCCACGAATATCCCCATCCTCAATGATGGATGAGCCCAATGCAAGACGAGGCTGAAGCATTCCCAAAATCTTCAACCAGAAATGCCGAGTGGGTGATCCATCTTCGCCTCTACCAGAGGTCTCCAGCATCACAGATGTCAGTCTTCAGCCAATTTGATTCACTCCACATGATGGTAAGGAACAGCTGAAGGCACTGGATACTGCAACGGCTGTAGGCCCTGACAATATTCTGGCAATGCTACTACAGACATGTGCTCCAGAACTTGCTGCACCCCAAGCCATGTTGTTCCAGTCCAGCTACAAACTGGCATCTACCCTATAATATGAAAAACTGCCAAGGTTTGTCCTGTCCATAAAAAGCAGGATAAATCCAACCCGACCAATTACCACCCCATCCGTCTACTCTCAATCATCAGGGATGGAAGGTGTCATTGACAGTGCAACCGGGGTTGGAAACTGGTGCGGAGGCAGATGTTGTAGCCGTCGCCTTGTTGATCGCCCGAAGGCGGATCCTGTTGGGATGAAGAGCAACCTCACTGCCCTGGCATGGCGGAGGGCCTCGCTGGAATTCTTGTCTCTTGAGAAGGTCAAATTTGAGCTGAGGGGAAGGATGGAGGGGTTCTCCAATTCATGGGCGTAATTCAATATGCACTTTCGAGAATTGGATTACATCAAACATTATGGGGGCGGGTTGGGGAGAAGGACTGTATGTGTTAATGGTGACTATGGGTGATTCCTGATTCCTTTTTGTCATTTGTTTATGTTAACATGCAGGCTAATGTTTGGGGGTTTGGTGGGAGGATGGGATCGTTGTTATTGATATGAGGATTGACATTGCATTCGTTTTACTGATTATTGTTTATTGTTGGGTGTAAATATGGGAGAAAATGTGAAAAAGGAGAATACAAATATTTATTTAAAAAAAAAAAAAAATTTTGGACCTGGTTATTGTATCCAATCATTTCCTTCCAGTGATATAGGTCTGGTTAATCCGTTAATTGCCAGCCTTATTCCTTTCCCCAGTTTTTGAATAATTGTTTAAAAATGTGCAATCCTTTATTCCTGTGGCACTGTCCCCATATATCTAAGGAGGATTGGAAAAATGCGGCTATAATTCCAAACAATTTTCATCGTCACTTCCCTCAGTATCCTCTGGTTTATCCCATCTGGCCCCTTGTATTTTGACAACTGCCAAGCTTTTAAGTATTTTTTATCTACTATTATTATAATAATAATCTTTATTAGTGTCACATGTAGGCTTACATTAACACTGCAATGAAGTTACTGTGAAAATCCCCTAGTCGCCGCACTGCGCGCTTGTTCGCATACACTGAGGGAGAATTCAGAATGTCCAATTCACCTAACAAGCACGTCTTTCAAGACTTGTGGAAGGAAACCAGAGCACCGGAGAAAACCCACGCAGACACAGGAGAACGTGCAGACTCCGCACAGTGACCCAAGCAGGAATCAAACCCAGGTCCCTGGCATTGTGGAACAGCAGTGCTGATCAATGTGCTATCGTGCCGCCCATATATCACTATCACTACTGCATCCTCCTTTATTGCTACTTTGGCAGCATCTTTTCTCCAGTGAAAACAGATGTAAAAGCTTACTTTGTTCCTCAGCCATATCCTCTGCCTCCACAAGACCTTTCTTTGGTACCAGATTGGCCCCACCCTATCTTTGACTACCCTTTCACTACTTATGTTTATAAAATAGCCTTGAGCACCCTTTTGTATTTGCTGCTAATCTATTTACTGGCACTCTTTGGCTGTCATTCCCTTTTTTAGATCTTAGGTCATCTGTATTATGAGCCTTACATTTCTCATGGGTCTTTTTTTCTGTTTTTAGTTGATTTCTATATCTTTAACTGCTCCCCTTTAAGCTATGCCTTTGTTATTGCTACGATATAGTCACACATGTTGACTTGTGTTTGCAACTCACCAATCTTGTATATCATGCTGTGTGCATTTCAGGACATGCACTCAAAGCGCATATCAGGTTGCTTCACATTTGCTTAGTCGGGTCCCCTATTTCTGATCTACGTTTTACTCCTGTGTTATTTGTCTGACCCAATCCTCTGTGCACCTTAATGTTTCTGTTGTTTCAGCATGATGCCCTTCCCCACAGCACTAGTTAACCTTCTCAGATCTCTGTTGAGGTGCAATCTGGCCACACCTCCAAATCTGAAACTTTCCCTCCTGCATTACTTCTCCAGCTGTGTTAGCCTGATTTATTGTACAATTCCTATACTGACTAGCACATGGCACTGGGTGTAATCCATAAATTTACTACCTTTAATGTGCTGCCTTTTAAACTCGTTCCATAGCTCCTGAAACACTGACTGTAGCACCTGAAACACTGACTGTAGCACCTGAACCCTTTTCCTTCATATGTAATTGATTCCGGCCCAGACAATGTTCTGTTCTTGACACCAGGGAGGCTACACTATGCGAGTCGGCAAAACACCTGTAGCTCCCTAACTGTTGACTTCACAGTGACCATTGCACTTTTATATTTGTTATATCAGCACGTCATGCCCCTTGTATTCTAATCCTATAGATGTAAAAGCCAAGCTTGTTGAACTTTTTGATTATTTTCTTTACTTGTTCAGGACATTTCAAATCTATTGTTGTGTCTAAAATCTTAGACACTTCGACCTTTTACCCAGGTGCCCTTGTTTGCGAAATGAACAAAGGACAAAACAGTTCCACAGTTCAACACTATTTTATTCACAATTCTCTCACCCACTCAAAATATGACTCAGACTCACAGTTGAGCTCTAGGTATTACCCTACGTAGTGAAGGAAGCTGGCCAGGCTACGATCACTCGATGTGAACATCTTCTCTGGGCTTTCAAACCCAGGATCCCTTCTTGCGATGGTTGTGCCTGGGGGACTCCCAGGTTATCGCTGAAGATCTGTTCTGATGTTCCTTCCTTTATACTGGTCTGCCAGCATTAAGTCATGGCTATACGCCTACATGGCCTGAATTCTATTCTCTCATCCAGACCCAACTTGTTAATGGAGAAAAGCTACTTCTGTTTATCCAGGGTGATTCAATAAATACTGTCCTCTGAAACACCCTCATCTGACCAGCTAATGGCCCATTATGGAGTCTGTTGGCTTGTTTTGTCTGTTCTTCGTCCTGCTGCAAAGGTGATCACCTGTGTCTGGCAATGTGTTGCATATTCATAACATTGTCTTGTTCTATTGTGTAAACGTGAGTGGGCAAAGTCCATATAGCAATAATGAGTTTATGTGTTGACTTGAGTGCTCTTGTAGACAGCCAGTATCAATTCAGTCAGGGCCTTGTGTGGTAGTTTCTGTCCCTGGCCTATGTGTCTTGTCAGCCTGTTTCCAGTAGTACCACACTTATTTATCTGGATCCCCACGTTTCCTTGCATGACTACTGATTTAAGCTTTATACGATTTAGAAAGTATCCTATTCTATCTTTCTTGGGTCCGAAGTAGATGACCGTCCATCTGCCCATGTTGAAAGCCATTCGCCACAGCTTTTCCCATTTACTTACAATTGAAGAGATATGGATAGATTATGTTTCTACCTACATGACTTACAATGTTGCCTGGCTTACAATGTTGCTTATCTTTGTGTCGTTGAAAAGTTTGGACATGGGCTTTTCTATCCCATCATCTCCTCCTGTCTTGCATGTAGCTACCAGGAGGTCTGCTCTCATGGTATGTCATGCTCTGACATTCCATGATTGATTATGGTACTTTTACTGAGTGGGCAGACTGACCATTTGCCTCCTGAGCAACTTGACTGTAACCTGGATATGTCGAAACACCCTGTCGGTCACTGTCATAGAGTCATAGAGGTTTACAGCATGGAAATAGGCCCTTCGGCCCACTGTGTGAAAGAATTGCCCCTCTGGACCCTTTTGCATTTTTCCCCTCTCACCTTGAACCTATGCCCTCTAGTTTTAGGCTCCCCTACCTTTGGGGAAAAAATGTTGACTATCTACCTTATCTATGACCCTCATTATTTTATAGATCTCTGTAAGATCACCCCAAGCATCCTACGCTCCAGGGAAACATCTTTGTTGGGTGTTGGCTTACTAACTCATTAGGATCTTCTGCCTCGTCCTCTGTTCCCAGTCTTTGTACACTTAGAAGGAGTGACATTCCCACACCAGGCCAGTGGAAACTTATTTAATCATCAGCTAAGTCATCAATAAACCCAGTGAATAGTTGAGGGTTCAACACAGACACTCCCGCTCGTCTGCCTCCCTCCCCCGACACTCCCACTTGTCTGCCTCTGTCCCCTGACACTCCCACTTGTTCGGCTCCCTCGCATCTGTCCTTGCTCCCACTCACCTGCCTCCCTTCCAGCTGCCCTCCTCCCCCTTGCCCGGCTCTTTCCTTGCCTTTGAGATTTGCATTTACGCTCGCTTGCTTTTTGGTTATTTTTTGTTTTCAAACCTTTTTCGTCATCCTATTGATTTTATTGGCTGGAATTGCTCTTGCCCCTTAAACACTACATCCTAACTGGAAAGTGATATCTGGGTTTTGTTCTTGGGAATTAACAGCCCTTTGGTACCTTTCCCAAGCAACCATATTTTAAGCTTTTAACCATGAGGAGCATTGCAGCCGAGCCTAAACACGCCTTCATTCAACACTTTAGTTCATCAAAAAGATATCTGCTTCTGAAAGAACTATTTACTTATTCCTATATTGATTATTTTCTAAATGGGGAAATGCTTCGGAAATCAAAAGCACAAAGGGACTTGGGAGTCCTGGTCTACGATTCTCTTAAGGTTACCGTGCAGGTTCAGTCGGCAGTTAGGAAGGCAAATGCAGTGTTAGCATTCATGTCGAGAGGGATAGAATACAAGACCAGGTATGTACTTCTGAGGCTATATAAGGCTCTGGTCAGACCCCATTTGGAGTATGGTGAGCAGTTTTGGGCCCCGTATCTAAGGAAGGATGTGCTGGCCTTGGAAAGGGTCCAGAGGAGGTTCACAAGAATGATCCCTGGAATGAAAAGCTTGTCGTATGAGGAACGGTTGATGACTCTGGGTCCGTACTCGTTGGCGTTTAGAAGGATGAGGGGGGATCTTACAGGAACTTGCAGGATACTGTGAGGCCTGGATAGAGTGGGCGGGAGAGAATGTTTCCACTTGTAGGAAAAACTAGAACCAGAGGACACAATCTCAGACTAAAGGGGCGATCCTTTAAAACAGCGATGGGGAGGAATTTCGTGAAAAAATGAAATGAAAATCGCTTATTGTTACAAGTAGGCTTCAAATGAAATTACTGTGAAAAGCCCCTAATCGCCACATTCCGACGCCTGTTCGGGAAGGCTGGTACTGGAATTGAACCCACGCTGCTGGCCTGCCGTGGTCTGCTTTAAAAGCCAGCTATTTAGCCCTGTGCTAAACCAGCCCATTTCTTCAGCCAAAGGGTGGTGCATCTGTGGAACTCTTTGCTGCAGAAGGCTGTGGAGGCCAAATCACTGACTCTCTTTAAGACAAGATAGATAGGTTCTTGATTAATAAGGAGATCAGGATTTATGGGGAGAAGGCAGGAGAATGGGGATGAGAAAAATATCAGCCATGATTGAATGGCAGATTAGACTCGATGGGCCGAGTGGCCTAATTCTGCTCCTGTGCCTTATGGTCTTATGTAGTGTATTGTTAAAAGGGAAAAAAATGTCTGTAGGTATAAAGTACTGGATGGATCGCCTGGTGTTTGAGTCAAAACAAATCGTGTAACTCGTTGATGAAGCCATCTTTGAAATAGATGAAGCCATCTTTGAAATAATGTGTAGAATTTTGGGACCTTGAATTTGGAAGCGTACGTTAGAGGAAGAATATCTCCGAAAACAATACTCCAGTGTATGAGAAAACAATACTGGCCTATGGCCAAGCTTTATTTGAACATAGAACAGTACAGCACAGAACAGGCCCTCCGGCCCTCAATGTTGTGCCGAGCAATGATCACCCTACTCAAACCCACGTATCCACCCGATATCCGTAACCAAACAACCCCCCCCCCTTAACCTTACTTTTTAGGACACGACGGGCAATTTAGCATGGCCAATCCACCTAACCCGCACATCTTTGGACTGTGGGAGGAAACCGGAGCACCCGGAGGAAACCCACGCACACACGGTGAGGACGTGCAGACTCCACACAGACAGTGACCCAGCCGGGAATCGAACCTGGGACCCTGGAGCTGTGAAGCATTTATGCTAACCACCATGCTACCATATTTAATAAGTTAAATGTTGCATGGCCTTCACCATAGCTCTTTGTTTAATTAGTACAGAAATGCAATTGATATCCATTTACAGACTAATCAAACTTCCAGCTATTTTCTTGTTATAGTGTCTAACTTAGATTTTTGCATTAGTGATATCCTTGTTGACCTTGAACAAAATCAAAAACAAGAAAATATGTAGGTGTATCAGATCAGATTTTTTTAGTGACATCAGCTATTTGATAACTGTTCTGGCACTTCAGTGATAGTGTGTTTCATTTCTGTGTAATAAACTTCTGAACCCTTTCAGAGGATTTTAATTTTTCTCCTCTTCATAGTCAGTCAGTTCGTTGTGGTCAACCTGGAACCATTAACTGCAGTAACGTGTGTGATAATCTCCTCAATTGTGGAAAGCATACATGTGCCCAGGTGTGCCATGCAGGAAAGTGTCAGCCATGTCCACTTACTGTTGAGCAAGGTATGTAACCAGAGTCTTTATTCCTGATGCAATATTCTGATGGTTAGCTAGTCGATTTTCCAGAGCTAATTTGGTTGAAATTAAATTTGTCACTACAGTTATAGAAATCATTTAAGAATATGGCAAACTGCATTAATTTAACATTGAGTAAAACGAATGTCACTAAGTCAAAGCAGATTTTTGTGGACAATTCTAAAGTCTGATATGGCATTTTAATTTCATCACAGCTCTTAAATAGAAAGGTTGATGAGGAGTAACTTATATCAAAGAATCTAGACTAGAATAGTTACTTTCACAATCCTGTCAGTGAACTATCTTTTGGATTAGTTTAAAAAATTAATTCCAAAAGAAAGCATGATGAGATGTTCCCATTTGCACAATGCACTCAACATGAAGTATGCGTATTAAAATTACTCAAAGCAAATGCATTTTATACATAACCGATGTGAGTGAGGTTTCTGACCAATTTTGTGACAAAGATGTGCATTTTAGGTGGATTGGCCATTGTCCAAAAGGTTGGTTGGGGTTACTGGATTACGGGGATAGGGTGGAGGCATGGGCTTAAGTAGGGTGCTTTTTCCAAGGGCTGGTGCAGACTCGATGGGCAGAATAGCCTCCTGCACTGTAGGGATTCTATGATTCTATAACTTTTTGTAAAAGTTCCACAGCGTGACTCTGTTAGCACTGGTTGTGGGAAGTGAACTTTTATTAGTCAATTGTGTGGCAGAGAAACCTGCTGGATCACTGTCTGTGTGGAGTCTGCACATTCTCCTCATGTCTGCGTGGACTTCCTCCGGGTGCTCCGGTTTCCTCCCACAGTCCAAAGATGTGCAGGTTAAGTGGGTTGGCCATGATAAATTGCCCTTAGTGACCAAAGAAGTTTAGGTGGGGTTATGGGGATAGGGTGGAAGTGAGGGCTTAAGTGGGTCGGTGCCGACTCGATGGGCTGAATGGCCTCCATCTGCACTGTATGTTCTAAGAAACCATGCAGTTTTGTTAGCAGAGACACTATATAAGGAAATAATGCGCGAGAACCATGTTATTTGAAAAGGGAGACAGTAGAAATCCAGAGAAGTATCGACTAGCTTAATGTCAATGTTAAGAAGGATAATGGCATTTTTCTCAAAGATGTAATAGGATAATATATTGAAATCAAGAACAAAGTAGTCAGCAGGGAAAGAAATACTGAACAAACTACATAGCATGATTACAGCATAAGAAAGGCTACTAGCCAGCTCTCTGCCAGAGCAGTTCACCTTGTGCCACTCCCCTGCCTTTCCCTGTAACCCTACAATCCTTTCCTCTTGAGATATGATCCAATTCTCTTTCGAAAGCCATGAGTGAATCTACCTGTGCCACACTGTCAAACACTGCATCCCAGACACAAGCCACATGTTGCATTTAAAGAAAGTTTTCCTCATGGCACCTTTGCTTCTTGTGCTAATTACCTTAAATTTGTGCCTTCTGGTTCTTGATCCTTTTCTAAAATATTTATTCATGGGATGTGGGGCTTGGATCCTTCCACCAATAGGTATAGTTTCTCGCTACCTATCTGTCGAGGTGCCTCATGATTTTTAATACCTCAGTCAAAATTGTTTGTCCAATTTCAGAATCGCATCTAAATGTTTGACAAGCATGGGTTGGTTGGGTACAATCAATACTTTTCCTGTCGCAAACAACCAAAGGTACACCCAGTTTGATATGATCAGTCATTTGAACGTACCTGGCATCACACTGGCATTGAAATTCATATACCACATTATTTATTTGTGTGATAGCCAGAACGTCTTTTTAGCTTCACGGCAGCATCTTGTTAGTGGAGACTAGCACTCGTGTTGCTACTGGATTGTAACACAATGCTTCACTTGTTGATCAAATTTTTGTTATTTTTCCATAGCCAACCTAACGTTTATGATAGATTTATCACATTCCCCTAAATATTCTGCTGACACTTGATCCATTTTGACCCACGTCATTCCCAAGAACCAGCCTAGTAGTGCCTTCTTTCTTGTTGGGCTGGAAAAAAAAATCATAGAATTTACAGTGCAGAAGGAGGGCATTTGCCCTATCGAGTCTGCACCGGCTCTTGGAAGAGCACCCTACCCAAATCCACACCTTCTTCCTATCCCCGTGATCCAGTAACCCTACCCAACCTTTTGGACACTATGGCAATTTAGCATGGCCAATTCACCTAACCTGCATATCTTTGGACTGTGGGAGGAAACCGGAGCACCCGGATTAAACCCACGCAAACACTAAGAGAGCATGCAGACTCCGTACAGACAGTGACCCAAACCGGGAATAGAACCTGGGACCCTGGAGCTGTGAAGCAATTGTGCACCACTGAGCTACCGTGCTGCCCCATGATGTCGAAAATTCTGTTGACATTCTCTCCACCTCTCTGTCTTTTGTACTACCACTACCCAAGTCTATACTCTGATAAATTAAGTCCCCATGATAACTGTAGCTTTTGCATACTCGACTTCTTTGCAGATTTGTTCCTCTCTATCTTTCCCGCTAGTTGGTGCCCACTGAATACATTGAGCAACTTCTTTAAAAAATATTTCATGGGATGTGGGCAGTGCCAGCCTTTTTTTTTTACCCATCCTTAATTGTTCTTGAACTGAATGGCTCCCCAGGCCATTTAAGAGGGCAGTCGACCACATTGCTTATGTATATTTATCGGAAAAGGTTTAAAAGCCTGGATCTTTGTTCACTTGGAAAGAGATGGCTAAGGGGTGACTTTATAGAGATCTTTAAGATCATAACAGAGTTTGATAGGGTAGAAAAAATGTTTCCACTTATGGCGTATCCAAGGCTAGAGGACATAAATATGAGATTGTCACAAATAAATCCAATAAGAAATTCAAGAGAAACTTGGTTTATCTGAAAAGTGGTACAAAGGTGAAATGCATTAACACAAGGTAAGGTTAAAGCAAATAGAATGGATTAATATAAGGGACGCTTGATAAGCCCATGAGGAAGAAAGAAATAGAAGAACCTACTGATAGGGATAGATGAAGAGAGGGTGCTTGTGCAGTGTTTTAACGCTGACATAACCAAGTTGTCCAAATGACCTGTTTCTATACTATCGATGTGATGTGATTCAGTTCTTTGGTTCTTTTTACCATTCCTCTGCATTGTGAAACTTCTCGAGTACAGTAATCTAGTAGCGTGATAATCTGTAGACGAGGAAAAAATCTAAATTATGTCATCAAATAATCAGCTCCTTTTTACTTTGCCTCCTCTAGCCTGCTATTGTGGAGCTACCTTTCGAGAAGTACCATGTGGAACAGATAAAGAAGAATATGATGGCATTGGCTACTTTTCTTGTCAGAAACCTTGTGACAGGTGAATTGAGACACAGATGTACGCTGTAACCCTTTACTTAGCACAGCAGATCTCAGGGAGGTAGCACTTGTAAATGAGTCAGAGAATATACTGTTGTGTATTGTGCACCACTAATGAAAGTTGTCTTACTAAGTAAAGCCAGCTATCTTTCTCTTTCATTGATTCCTAGAGTTAGGATTTATCTTGCTGCTTGTTTCTTCTTGCATTGCTTAAGTTTAAAAATGTGTCTTTCTTTTTTTTCTCGCTCTACTTTTCTGCTTTTCTAATCTGTTATTCAGTCTCTCATCACCTTAGCATTTGTTTGTCCCCAATTTTCGATTGTTATTCCTCCCACTGGCCTTGCTGCTAAAATGGAGTTAAATTAACAAAATAAACACCACCTGGTATGTCCAGTGCCCGTCCGTTTTTTTCTCCCTCACAGAATGGATGTATTTTCAAACCAACCCAATCTCTACCGAAAACAACGTAGAAAGTTCCTTCATTGGAGGAGGATTGCAAGTGTGCATATTGTTTATTTTATCAGTAGTTTCCAGATTTCTTGGAGTTGGGACTAGTCAGTTAATTCTTTGAACCTTTTGCTGTCCTCTTGTTTAGAATATTGGTATTTTTTTTTAAATGTGCCCTTTATTTTGTGTTGGTTGATCTACTGTCTTTCTTTGGTACTCCTCTGATTTGCCTTTTCAATGAATGAGCACTTGCAATACGATGCAGATTGTGGGGGCATGTATGATTTAAAACTTTGAATCATTTTAAACTTCTGACATCAGTAAAATCCTTATGAACCATATTTGTTTGCATTGTGCACTGTCCAGGCAGGAATAGTGGACTGTGGGGAGAAGAGTGTGTTTTTTCATGATGGTCAAATAAAAAAGCCAATCGAATCTCAATCAGATGTGCTGCACACTGGCAAAATTATGATATTGGCGGGCAGGTTGCAACACAATTTTTTTAATGGAATTTGGCATGCTCCCGACCATCCATTTAAATCTGCAGCTCTGTGATTGAAGTTTTGAGCCTTGGGAGTAAACTCGATTGGCGGCTGTAACGTCAGTTTTGTGCGCCATGCGCATTCCAGGAGTGCTGGCCTCTCCAACGTGCAGTGATGGTGAACACTGAAAGTGTTGCTATTTTTGGAAAAGCAAAATCCCGACCATCTTTTTTTGTGTTAAAAAGTCATTCTTGATGTATTTGAGCACAGTTTTATGAGTACAGCTGAAAATGTGGTTATCACAATTTTTAAAATTAAGTGCATCTAATCCACTACATTTGAGTAATTATATGCAGCCATTTATCTGATTCATTGACGGTAAATTAAATATTTTTTGATATTCAATTTTGAAAGATGCCTATTTGTGTCCTTGCACCCAATAAACATAAGCTTAGTTTTAGTCTAAAGACTTGTAAATGGGGACATTGAGCAGAAACTTGCCACGGTGATTGATTTGAGTGGGGTCAGCTTTCGCCATGATTTTTTTAAACTTTTGGTGAAAATCATGAACACTTGATTAACGCTGGAAATTTCTCAATCTTTTGTGCCTGTTTCCCCATTTTTGGACAAATTGCACTGAAAAAAAACCAAGGCTACCTAGTGGAAACTCACCCCAATTTTGTCTCCGAAAGTGAAATGTGATTCTGGAATTAACATGTTTTCCACAGCAAAAGCTTTGGATTAAAGTAGTGCTTTTTCCAAATAAAAGCAAAGACCATTAGGCCATTATGATGACATTTATGTTGACATTGTGAATTTTTTCAGAGGAGTGGGATGGGTTTGTTAATAGATGGATAAACAGTAAAATGAACATGTTTATGTTACAAGTGGCAACGGCCACATAGAATCTGATGCCATGGTAGAGCATGTGCAGTACCAGTATTTCTCAAGTGTTACTTGTGTAACCTCCTCAATGTTGCGATACATTCACAACATAGCATTCCAGTACAAGTTTTTCTAGATATTTTTATGTACTCATGCCATGAGGGATAAGTTAGTGAGTTGTTTGCCTTCCACAATTGTTTCTATCTGTGCTGCATTTTTATGCCACCTAATTTGGGAAAAAAGTGATATTCTTCAAACATGTAATGTGCATGAGAGACTTCTGTGAACAAAAACCCAATAGCACCTTGTGTTGTAAAAGTGAGTCGAACCAATACTTTTGTGTGCAAACAATTTTCTTTCTTCTAGTTACTTTGATTATGAGCATCTTCTCTTTCTGTAAATGCTGTTTTTTTAAACTTTCAAATTTCTATAGTGCATTTCAATTTGTAATGTGTGGCATCATTGCTGTTATCAATATTGAAAATCATTAACAAATAACATTCTGTCATATGACTGATGGTGACTTTTACACCCGATTGTTCACATTAAGGTTTCATGGATCCTAAACATGTTCACTCCCTTAGGAAGCTCAACTGTGGAAACCATAACTGTCTCCAACTGTGCCATCCATCTGCATGTCAGCAATGTCCTCGCCTGCCAGAATTGGTGCACAGCTGCCCTTGTGGGCAGACTCCTTTGTGCAAACTTTTGGAGCTTGGTTACCCTGAGCGTAGGAACTGCACAGAATCTATACCATCATGTGGGAAGACTTGTGGCAAACCCCTACCCTGTGGTTCTGATGGTGAGGACAGCAGATAGCTTTGATTATTTGTGTTTTTGAAATCAGTTTTAAGACCATTAAATTTAGATTTTTAAAATTATCAGATGTTGTTTCATCATTATTGAGGTTTATTGATTAAACTTTAAGAGATTCATGACTTATGAATAAGTGGCTCAACAGTTCTAATATTACATGTACTGATCATCCCCGTGTTATTTGGTAATCGGATTGTAATAACGGTAACTATATTTTGGTAATTTTTTAATAAGCTGTTAAAATAACTAGGGAATAATTACTGTCTGTCCATTATTTTCAATATGAGATGCCTGATATGGAGAGAGAACCTATTTCCAAGTTAATTATTGAAGTTTGTAAAGCAAGTTCACCTACCTTGCTCATTCTAACCTGTGTCTTTGTCAGAATTACGGTTATGTTTATTAATGACGAGAAAGAGGGGACCACATTGAGGGTGCATTTACTTCATCTTTATTGGCCATATTACTTTGTTCAGAATAACCTATATTTGGTACTTAAACATAGTACAATAATTAGAAACAAAAAAGTTGAAAATTTGAGATAAAAACAAAAAATGCTCAAAATATATAGCGGTTCAGTGTATATCTGCAAAGAGAAAAGAAGCATTAACAATTCTGATTATGAAACTTACACCAGAACTGGAAACTTGGGTTAGGGGAACAGTTTGGTACAGCTTAAAAAAAAGAAAAAGGGAAAAGATGAGAATTAACAGAATCAGAGAAAGGGAGTTTACTGGTGATCTGATAATTGCTTAATTGAAATAATAGAATGGTTGTAGCACAGAAGGAGGCCATGCAATGTGTTGTGGCTGTATTTGGTGTCTGCGGGAGCTACTCGCCTAGTTCTATCCCCCTTTCCCCTGTAGATAGAAATTTTTCAATTATGTAAAAAGTCATAAGTGAGGCAGTGGAAATATTGAGAACAGAAATGATTCAGAGGGACTTCCGGTGGCGGCCATGGAGGAGTAGGTCGCACATTTCATAGCTCCTGCCTGTGACGGACTTTTGGACCTTTTTCTCCCGTTTTTCCCCAGATTTTATTGGATAAATAGGTGGAGTGAGACAGTGAGGAGAAATCCCCCTCCAGTGTATGGAGAATTGGTCCAGAAGTGGCCATGTGAGAAGACAAGTTCTACAAAAAAGACACGCGCAGAGCTGGCAACGTGGGAAAGCATGGGGGAGAAGCAGGGCCACGGGGAGATGGTGCAGTGGTCGACGGAGCAGCTGGTGATGTTTTTTGAAGATTGCTTCGCTAAGCTTAAGAAGAACAAGCTGGACCCGATCAAGGCTTTAATTGATCAGGTGATGCAGAATCAAGAAACCCACGGACGTGCAATCCAGGAGGAGGAGAAAAAGGTGTCCAAGCACGAAGAATTCCTAACCGTGCTGGAGACCAAGGTGGACATGATGAACGACCGCCAGAAAAGAATGCAGGAGAAGCTGGAGGACCTAGAGAACAGGTCCAGGAGGCAGAATCTTCGAATCGTCGGCCTCCCTGAAGACTGTAAGGGATCTGATGCGAGGGCCTATGTGACGAACATGCTGGAGAGATTGATGGGGGTGGAGGCGTTCCCTCGGCCCCTGGAAGGGGATAGAGTGCAGAGAGCCCTCGCGAAGAAGCCCCGAGCGAACAAGCCACCGAGAGCGATGGTGGTACATTTGCACCGATTCCTGGACAAGGACAATGTTCTGCGGTGGACCAAGAAAGAACAGAGCATCAAGTAGGAGAATTGTGAGCTGTGCATTTATCAAGACCTGGGCATGGATTTGGCCAAGAGGCGAGCTGGGTTTTAATCGGGCGTAAACGGGCCTCCTTAAGAAGGGGGTGAGGTTTGGGATGTTGTATCCAGCCTGTCTGTGGGTCACATATGAGGAATGGGATTTTTACTTCGAAACACCAGACCATGTATGGACTTTCATCAAGGAAGAAAGACTGGAGGTGAACTAAAGACACTGAATCCTTGGAGAGTATTGTAGTGGCGATTTGTTGAAAATCACTTTTGTGCTGGTTTGAATGAGTAGTGTGGTGTGCAATAAGGGCCTGTTTCGATGGCTAAAGTTAACTTTGTCTTACTGGGAGCTGGTTGGAGTTGGGGTGGTTTCTGTGGTTCTTTTTCTGTGGCTGTTTTTCCACTGTTTTTTCTGATGTTTGTTTACTGGGGAATGTGATGCTTTGAACAGGTTTGTCCAAGGAGAGGGGAGGGAACAATAGGGAGACACACTGCTTGGTGCCATGGATGGGCGCTATCAAGTCAGCTTGGGTCAGCTGTCTCACGGAAGCACAGTGGGAGGCGAGCAGGTGTTAAGCTGGAGCTTGATATGGGGGTGTTGGCGGGGGGGGGGGGAGCTGCTTTGCTGACGGGAGGAACTATTACTAGGGGACAAATGGGAGGTCGGGGTCAGTGAATGTCTGAGGGTGGGCTCGAGGAGGCCGGGGGCGGGGTCGTGGCGGGAAGCCCCCCGACCAGGCTGATTACATGGAACGTTAGAGGGTTGAATGGGCTGATTACGAGGGCTCACATGCTTGCGCATTTGAGAGGGCTGAAGGCCGTCGTGGCAATGTTACAAGAGAGAGGCTATAGACCAGACTAGATTTGAGAAAGGGGTGGGTTGGCCAAGTATTCCACTCAGAGCTGGACTCAAAGACCACGGGGGTAGCGATCTTGATCAATAAACGAGTGGTATTCGAGACAGGGAGAATTGTGTCAGACATGGAGGGTAGGTACATAATGGTGAGTGGGAAGCTGGAGGGTATATGCTCCGAATTGGGACGATGTGGAATTTATGAGGTGCATGTTAGGTAAGATCCCAGACTTAGAGTCACATAACTTGATATGGGGGGGGAATTTTAATACTGTTATTGATCCGGAATTGGACCGGTCAAAGTCCAGGACAAGAAGAGTGCCAGCCACGGCAAAGGAATTGAACGGTTAAGGGAACAGATGGGGGGGGGAGTAGACCCGTGGAGGTTTGCACAGCGAAGGAGTTTTCTTTTTTCTCCCATGTCCACAAGGTTTATTCCCGCATCGTCTTTTTTTGTTCTTGGCAGGGCTCTAATACTGGGGGTGGTGGATACTGACTACTCGGCAATGGCAGTGTCGGATCATGTCCCACATTGGGTGGATTTACGGGTTAGTTTGGAGAGAGGACAACGCCTACTATGGAGGCTGGATGTGAAAAATGAATGAAATGAAAATCGCTTATTGTCACAAGTAGGCTTCAATGAAGTTACTGTGAAAAGCCCCTAGTCGCCACATTCCGGCGCCTGTTCGAGAAGGCTGGTACAGGAATTGAACCATGCTGCTGGCCGGCCTTGATCTGCTTTTAAAAGACAGCGATTTAGCCCAGTGTGCTAAACCAGCCCCATAGTGGATGTGGGGTTGTTAGCGGACAAAGCGATCTGTGGGCGGGTGAACAAGTCCATCCAAAACTACCTGGAAACAAATGATACGGGGAGGTCTCTGCAGCAACGGTTTGGGAAGCTTTGAAGGCAGTGGTCAGAGGGGAATTAATGCAGGTCATATAGGCCAATTTCTCTACTGAATGTGGATGCCAAACTGCTGGCTAAGATACTGGCCACAAGGATAGAGGGTTGTGGCCCGGGGGTGATAGGGGAAGACCAGACGAGATTTGTAAATGGCAGGCAACTCGAGGGCAATGTTCAAAGGTTTTAAATGTTATTATGACACCCTCAGAAGAAGGGGAGATGGAGGTGGTGGTAACGATGAATGTGGAGAAGGCTTTTGATCAGGTGGAGTGGAATTACCTGTGGGAGGTGCTGGGAAGGTTTGGGTTTGGTGAGGGCTTCATTGACTGGGTGCTGTTGCTCTTGCTCTTATCAGGCACCAGTAACGAGTGTGCATACGAACCGGCTGAGGTCGGGGTATTTTAAACTACACCGAGGGACGAGGCATGGGTGCCCCCTCTCCCCACTACTGTTTGCTCTGGCGATAGAGCCATTTTCCATGGCGTTAAGAGCCTCTAGGAACAAGAACGGGCTTGTTCAGGGAGGGGGTGGGGTTGGAGCACTGGAGCACTTTACGCAGATGACCTGCTTTTGTATATTTCAGACCCATTGGAGGGGATGGGGGAAGCTGTGTGGATCCTCAGGGAATTTGGTAATTTTTCGGGGTATAAATTGAACATGGAGAAAAGCGAGATGTTTGCGATCAGGCAAGAGGGCAGGAGAAGAGACTGGGAGAGCTGCTGCTTAGAATGGTAGGGAAGAGCTTTCGATATCTGGGAATCCAGGTGGCCCGGAAATGGGTGGCACTGCACAAGTTAAACCTATCCCGGTTGGTAGAACAAATGAAAGAGGACTTCAAGAGATGGGACATGCTCCCGCTATCACCGACGGGCAGGGTACAGACTGTAAAAATGACAATCATCCCCAGATTTCTGTTTGTCTTTCAGTGCCTCCCCATCTTCATCCCAAGGGCCTTTTTCAAGCGGGTGAATAAGGTTATTTTGGCCTTTGTGTGGGCGGGTAAAATCGCGCGAGTGAAGAAAGTGTTACTGGAGCGTAGTCGGGGGGGAGGGTGTGTTGGCACTGCCGAATGTTTGCAGTTACTACTGGGCGGTTAATATAGCCATGATCAGGAAGTGGGTAGTGGGGGAGGGGTAGATGTGGGAGCGGATGGAGGCGGCGTCATGTAAAGACACAAGTTTGGGAGCACTGATATCGGCACCTCTTCCATTCTCGCCGGCCTGATACTCCACAAGTCCCGTGGTGGTGGCGGCTCTGAGAATCTCAGGGCAGTGGAGGAGACATAAGAGAGTGGAGGGAGCATCGGTTTGGACCCCGATTTATAATAATCGTCGGTTTGTACCGGGTAGGCTAGTTGGTGGGTTCCGGAGATGGCAAAGGGCAGGAATTAGGAGGATGGGGGATCTATTTATAGACGGGTGCTTCCCCAGCTGAAAGCCTTGGGAGGATGAATTTGAATTGCCAGCAGGGAATGGGTTTAGGTATTTTCAGGTACGAGACGTCTTGAGAAAGCAGGTTCCGGCCTTTCCGCGGCTGCCGCTACAGGGGATACAGGACAGAGTAGTCTCCAGTGCCTGGGTGGGAGAGGGGAAGGTAACGGATATTTACCAGGAACTTTTGGATGCGGAGGAAACTCCGGTGGACGAGTTTAAGGGCAATTGGGAAGACGAGCTAAGAGAAGGGATAGAGGCGAGTCTGTGGGCGGATACCCTAAGCAGGGTTAATACAGCCTCATCATGTGCCAGGCTTAGCTTGATACAATCCAAGATAGTCCACCAGGCACACATGACGGTGGCCCAGATGAGCAAGTTTTTTGGGGTAGAGGATAGGTGTGCGAGATGCGCGGGAAGCCCAGCAAATCATGTCCACGTTTTGGGCATGCCCGAAGCTTAGAGGGTTTTGGCAGAGTTTCGCTGAGGCAATGTACACAGTACTCAAAACACGGGTGGTGCTGAGTCCAGAGGTGGCGATTTTTGGAGTGCCGGGAGTTCTGGGGGCGAAAGTGGCCGACATCTTGGCCTTTGCCTCCCTGGTAGCCCGGAGACGGATCTTACTAATGTGGAGGGACTCGAAGCCCCCGAGTGTAGAGACCTGGGTTAGTGACATGGCTGGGTTTCTCAGTCTCGAGAAAATAAAATTTGCCTTAAGAGAGTCAATGGTTGGGTTAACCCGGAGGTGGCAGCCGTTCATCAACTTTCTCTGGGAAAATTAAAATGTCAGCAGAAGCAGAATTCCAAAGCAGGGGGAGAGGAGAGAGGGCCGGACTGTTGCTTTATGGTTGGGGTGTGTGACGATTGTGATGAAATGATTAATGTACCATGTATATGTCGTGTCATTGATATTATTATAAAAACTTGCAAATACCCGAATAAAAATATTTAAAAAAAAGAAATGATTCAGAGGATGAAACGACAGAGAAGAGGCCACAAATAAAGTACGAAAATGGAGGAGGTTGAAGAAATGGGAAGAAAAACCCTCTGATAGGTTTCTAATAAAATGCTGGCATGAAGGAAAAGCAACACCACAGAGACAGGCAAATCTATATGTGTAGTTTTGAGATGGAAGTTATGCCTCTTCAGCTCCTCCAGATTTAACAGAAAAGCTTTTTATTGCTACAGTTTGAAATTACTGTTCAGTATTTTGAACGGGAGAAAGGTAAAATGTTCCTGTAGCTTGCATTAAGCTTGCTTCGAGCAGTGTTGGAAGCTAGCTAGAGTGTGGGTTGGTATATTGGTGAAATGGCAAGCCAGGTCACATTTGCAGACAAAATAAAGGTGTTTAGAAAGTGTGTTCTTGTGTATTTGGTATCCTCATTGTAGAAGACACTACACCAAGAGCAGATAATACAATACAACATCGCTGCCTCACGTCAGAAGTGTTTAGGGCGATCTATTTGGTGTTAACCCTGCTCCGACTGTAGTTCTGCAGGGAAGTGTCTGGGATGATTAAATGCTGTTGTTTAATGGAAAAGCAAATAATAGTATCCTAGATCAAGTTCTGTCACGGTAAAATAGAGACGAGAGGAAATGTGCTTGGCCCCAGAAAACAGCAGAAGATCGCACATTGAATTTTCAAGATAGTTTTTTGATGGACCAGGGAGTCTAGAGTTGTGGGGTAGCAGATAGGAAAGTGAAGTTGAGACTTCAGTCTAATTAGCCATGATCTTAATGAATGGTGGAGCATCCTCGAAGGGCTGAATGGCCTTCTTCTGTGTTCTTATGTTGGGATCATTAAGTGGTGGATGTGAACCTGGTAGCGTGAAAGTTAAGGACAGGGAGGAACATTTTAAGAGAGTGAATAAAATTAGGATCTCACAAAGTGGGACAGACACTAACCTCCTGACACTGAGGAAAGCACTGACCCCAAAAGACATTTCAAATGTTCCACTTTGGAAAGAGGAGTCACCAAAGTAAATGTGACCAATATGAAAAATTGGGAATGTACTCCAAATCAACTTGGATCTGATGCAATCCATTAAGAAGATTGTACAGGCAGTTCTGTCAGGTGTAAATTTGGCAAATTGTAGACTAGAGTACAAATGAATCCTATGTGACAGTATGGTAAAACTGAAATTCTTTAGTATGGCCAAGAAAGTGGACCGCCTGACTTCCAGGTTAACAGCTTGAAGGAAGTTTGGCTTAGTGACTGAAAACACTTTGTTTCATTGTTGCCATTTCTGTTGATGCTGATTGATTAGTGAGGCTGCCTTTCAACATTTATCAGATAATTTTGTCGCTGCAGCAATTCTGAAGTTTAACTTCATGGTTAGAACTAATACGGATTGTCTTTAAAATCTAGATTCCATTCATACTTGTAGTAACCTTTGCCATGAAGGTGAATGTGGACCATGTTCTGGAACTTCAAATGTGAACTGCCGGTGTGGATTTAAGAAGAAGGCAAGTAAAAGGGTAGATCTGTGGTATAACATATGATATCTACTTTATCGGTTTTATTTCCAATATTAATATACTCCAGCATTGCAGTTACAATGAGACAAGGGCGATTTCAGGGAATTTAGAGCTTTTTCCAGGACCTCAACTTCCCCCTAGGGTTGCAGATCAGGCCCCCGTTCACAGGGTCGAGGATTGGGTTAAACTGCTCCTGTGACTTGCTTCAGAGTGCTCTCTGCCTGACTGAAAGCCAAGTGCCAAGGCTGTCAATCAGGCTGACTTCCAGGTGGAGATCCTGTTGTAAGAGGATGCGTGCTGTGGAGTCAAAATAATTCATAACATGCAAGGAAACCCCGTCTTCAGATTTCCCATCTGAAACTCCATCCAACACCTACTCCGTCAGCATAACTCACCAGACTAAATACGCAGAACATAATTATAGTAAATTAGCTACATCAGATGAGAATAAACAGCAAATGCCAATTCTAAACCAGAAAACTAATTTTATTTGCGACTAATTGTTAGCGCAGCATGTCCCATTTAACAGTAGATTCACTATTAACCCCTATAGGTTTGGCTAAGGACTGTAGGTTTGCCATTTATAAGTGGTTGTCCAACATCAGTAGCAAATATAAGTGCACTATGCTCCTTTATTGTGCTGTTTACTTACGTCTTCCATACTTGAGATGTGTGGAAAAATTTTATTCTGCAGAAATAACTTCAAATTAATCATTCATAACCTTGCAGGAACAACTGCAGTTTAAGAAAAATAATTTTGAGCCAAAGAATTCCAGCTTGTGTAATAATTGTTGTTAATTCTGTATAGGATGTTCCCTGTGTGAATATCACGAAGGAAGGTAAGCACAGAGATGTTTCCAATTATTTTTTTAAAGTAGTAACAAACATTCAGGTAAAATGTAGTAGGACGCTGATTTTGTGATGTGCTTAATTTTTTGAGATTTTAAAGTCGGCTCAATTAAAATTCACGCTGTAAGGTTTTCTCCCTTCAGTTTCCCAACGCCATATATAATTTTTGTACGATGTCCCAAAAAGCCATTATGAAATATTTGCTAAACGTATTTGACGAGCTAATTTGCTTTTGCCTATTCTGCCCCTCTTTATTGGGAAATCTTCCCACACCAGTGCTGAATTTCATAACATGCTATGCAGTGGTATATACTTAGTTTTTACTTAAGGACTGAAAAGTGAACACTACAAACACTTTAATTATTGACTTGCACTGCAAATTGTACAATATTTGTATGGTTTAGCACAGTGGGCTAAACAGCTGGCTTGTAAAGCAGAACAAGCCCAGCAGCACGGGTTCAATTCCAGTACCAGCCTGCCTGAACAGGCGCTGGAATGTGACGACTAGGGGCTTTTCACGGTAACTTCATTTGAAGCCCACTTGTGACACCAAGAAATTTTCATATTTTCATTTTTTCATTTTATCGAACAAAACACATGATTCCCATCAGGTTTCCAAGTACACATTGCCCAGTGATGTGTATTAGACCCATGCATTGATTTCACATCACATTGAGTTTCATTGGCTGCAGTAACACTCCAGCTTGATGCACTGCTGTAGTGTAAAAGCTATTCATCGCACATTTGGGTATTTTTTTTTAAGTTATGAAAAAAACTGCTCTCTGACAAGTTTTTTACGAAGGAACTTGGCTGTTAATTGCATGTATCCGAGATCCATGTGCAGGTCTGCTTTATGTCTGACGCTGATATGTATCACATTGCATAGTTGCCAGCCTGTGACTGATACCGTCAGCAAAAATACAGTCAGTTTAACCTCAATATGAATTCAGGCAGTTTACTTTCAGAACTTTAAATTAGAACTTGCTATTGACGAATGGAAAATCCTGGAAATTGTTTCTTTAGTCTTGGTATTTTATAAGCTACCTATAAATTATAAAATTTAATGAGGGCATATATTTTTAAAGCATCTTTGTGGATTCTTAAATATAGGCATTTAGTTCTCAATTGGCTTGCTATTTTGTAATTTATGTCAAGAACAAGTTTGCTGGGAAGTGAGAAAGAAATTGGCTGTGTGCTTTCAATTCTTTGTCTAATGCCTTACAAATGTTCAACCTTTTTTTGTGACATTATTGGAGATAATATTGATTTTGGGTTACAATACATTGTTAACCGAATGCTTGCGATACTTATGCAATTGCATTTCTGAAAGACGATTGCCCTTTGTGTGGTGACAACCCTTCATGAGCTACTGTGTAATATCCTCTCTGAGTATCCTCTTTGCTGTCAATCTCTTATGTAGCAGATCTGCTGTTCTTATGTGACAAGCGCTGCAACAAGAAGCGTTCTTGTGGCCGCCACAAATGTAATGAAGTTTGTTGTGTGGTAAGTAAAACAAAATGTATTTGAGACTTCTTCTGTACTGTAGACTTTATTTGTTTAATAGCTGTAGTGGAGAAATATATTGTACTGTGACAATCATCAGCATTTTGATAGATCCATCTAGATACATAAATATCTCTCAACACTCTTTACTAAAGGACAGCAAATGTAATGTATGATATATTCATTAATCAACTAAATCATCATAGTCCAATTTGCCATGTTAATCCTTCAGTGCAAAGTTGTCATGCATTCGCATGGTTCATTGCCGTCTACCGTGACACCAGGTAACAGTAAAAACAATGGAGCACGATGCGAGTAAGCACACCTCCACAGTACAGAAATAATATTGGAATGACAGGAGAACATAAGAAATAGAAACTGCAACAAGATATTTGGCTATTCACGTCAACTCTGACATTCACCAAGATCATGGCTGATCTTCTGCCTCAACTTCACCGTCCTGCACTCCCCCAAGTTCCTTAATATCCAAAAATCTGTAAATCTCTATCTTGAATATACTCAGTGACTGAGTTTTCTGAGGTTTAGAATCCTAAAGATTCAAAACCATTTAAGTAAAAAATTTCTTCTCCGCTCAGTCTTAAATGGCTTAGTGTAAGGCTGACTCGTATGTCCCAGATTCCTCAGCCGGGGAAACTTTTTTTCTCTGAATCTACCTGATTCCTTGAGAATCATATTGGTTTCAGTTAGACCATCTCATTCTTCTAAACTCCAAGGGATATTGCCCTCGTTAGCTCAATCTCTCCTTACAGTACAATCCTCTCCTCACAGGAACCAGTCTACTGAATCTTCACTGCACTCCCTTAAGAGCAAGTATATCATCCTCTAGGTAATATCAAAATTCACACAACACTCCCAAATGTGTCCTCACCAATGCCTTGCATAATTCTAGTACGATGTCTTTACTCTTACACACCAATCATTTTGTGCCAAAACTAGCATACCATTTGTCTTCGTATATGTTAACTTCTTGTGATTCATTTTCAGGGGTACCCATGTCCCTGTAAATGTATTGTATTCTATCTGTCATGTCCTTGCTCACTTACCTTAGCTGTCTATATCCTGCTGCAGCCTCTTTGCGTCCTCCCACTTATTGTATTGACAGCAGACGTGGATACATTACATTCAGTCCCCTCATTTGAGTCATTACAATTAAGAATTGTAAATAACTGAGGTCCAGTACCAATCCTTGCAGCATCCCACTCGTTGCAGCCTGCCAACCTGAAAATATCCTGTTTAATCCTATTATCTGCTTTCTGTCCATGAACCAACCCTCACTCCATGCTAATCTACAGGTCAAATATCCTTTATTCGTATATTCAAAAATCAAACCTTTTTTTAAAAGGTTATGCAATTAAGTTGTATGTTAATAAAGGCATGTAATGTAACATATTACAGGCATAGTAAGTGTTGACAGGTAAGAAGTAGGGTGTATGAGAGTTTACCAATGCAGAAACAACTTAATATTTATCGGCTAATAGCTTTGGCTATTACAATGTAAATAGGCCTAAGCCTACCTTATATCATGGATCAAAAAGAATCAGAATACCGAAACTCAGTCGGCCCCAAGGGTGTGATAATGTAGGAATTTCAGCTATTTTGTATTATATGTATTTGGTGCATTAAAGGTTACAAGCCTGGGTTAGTGTGAACATGACTGATGCAGTGGTGTTTTTAAAAATCCTGGTTTGCAAGGCAGCCAGGCTTTGTGGCAACAAGAGGTGCAACTAAAGCATCATTAAAGTTGGGCCAGTGGAATTTTGTTTCTATAAAGAGGGTTCCCTGGGGAGTAGATAATTAGAGACATTGTGTTCAGTTTGGTGAGATGAGATAGTTAATGGGAGGATCCAAGGCTGAAGCAGTCAGGCGTTGAGATTTCAGTGTAGTTTCGATTGTGATGTGAACAGAAGTCAAACAGCTGCTCTAAATACGGTTCAGTTAAAGATCTGTTGGTGGAAAGATTAGCAGTTTCATTCCAAACAGTTTTGTTAAACATTTGACTGGGGACAGATCAGGAGCAGCTGATCTCAAGACAGTGAGTTAAAAATGTGCCTGTGAACAGGATAGGCAGTTAACAATAAGTTGAGACTGGCAAGAATCTGTAGCTGGTTCCTGAAGGACGTCGCTTTCTCAAAGTGGTTTATTCAAGCCATCTCTTTACAGCAAGTATTCCTGCGTCTGCTAATTGTATTTAAAAGTGGAATGTGACCTGAATTGGATTTTCGTTGAATGCAGGTAAAATATAGCAGTTAGGAATTAGTGCTTCATGGTCATTGAGCATTGTTTAATGGGTAATTGTAAGCTATTTTCTTGTGTGATGTTAAAAATATTTTAATCCTGTGTTAGTAATAAAGTTTGCTTTATTGGCCATATCCCTATTTGCAAGTGGAATCACTTGTGGAGCAAAGTATTTTTCCCTCACAGTCTTACAAATTTAATAAAATATCAGGGTTTCTGTCCAGTATCCTAACAACTGTCATGTCTAGTCTGGGATCGTAATAAGGGTTTCAAATAAAGATACTTGACCTGTATTATTCACCATCCTGTGAGGCCTAACTTTGTGCAATAATCTCTCATGTGTCACCTTTTTGAATTCCTTTTGAAAATCCAAATGCACTACATCCACTGGTTCCCACTTATCCATCCTGTTAATTAGGTTTTTTATGTACTGTTCAATCACAATTTCCCTTTCACAAGTCTGTGTTGGCTCTGCTTATTCAGACTATGAATTTCTTTTTTTTTTAAATTTAAGTACCCAATTTTTTTTCCAATTAAAGGGTAATTTAGCATGGCCAATTTACCTACCCTGCACATCTTGCGGTTGCGGGGTGAGACCCATGCAGATACTGGGAGAATGTGCAAACCCCACACAGTCAGTGGCCTGGGTCAGGAATGAACCCGTGTCCTCGGCGCCATGAGGCAGCAGTGCCAACCACTGCGCCACCATGCCACCCTGACTATGAATTTAAGTGCCCTCTTACTAAATGTGTCCCTAATAATAGATTCTAACACCTTATAATAGATTCTCACATTTTGCCTACAACTGATGTTAGGTTGGAAACATAGAAATTAGGAGTAGGCCATTCAGCCCCTTAACCCTGCTCCACCTTTACCATCCCTCCTCTGGCTCTCCACTCCAATTCTGTCTACCCTCTGGCTCTCAGCTCCCACCTTTTACAATCTCCCCTCTGGCTCTCAGCTCCCACCTTTTACAATCTCCCCTCTGGCTCTCAGCTCCCACCTTTTGCAGTCTCCCTTCTGGCTCTTGGCTCGCATCTTTTACAACCCCCCTCTGGCTCTCCACCAATTCCATCTCCCCTCTCGTTGTCAGCTCCCATCTTTTATGATCTCTCCTCTGGCTCTCAACTCTTACTCTGCAGTCTCCCCTCAGGCTCTCAACCCTCATTCTTTACAATCTTCACTCTGGCTCTCAACCCTCGCTCTTTATAATCTCTCCTCTCGCTCTCAACCCTTACTCTTTGCAATCTCCCCTCTGCCACTTAACCCTCTCTCTTTACAATCTCCCCTCTGGCTCTCAACCCTCACTATTTATAATCTCCTCTGGGTCTCAACCCTTGCTCTTTATAATCTCTCCTCTGGCTCTCAATCCTGGCTCTTTATAATCTCCCCTCTGGCTCTCAACCCCGGCTCTTTACAATATCCCCTCTGGCTCACAACCCCACTCTTTACAATCTCACCTCTGCCTCTCAGCTCCTGCCCTTTTTTTCAGATGTGCTCTGTTAGTAATTTCTTCTTTGAGTTCACTTTTGTCGTGGCTGTTGATACTACTGCAGAGTACCTATGGGCTATTTGTTATCCATATATATATTTTTTCAAATTTACAACAAACATGCCGGCCTCACACTTCATTTTGTGTCTATAACAATTTTAAAATGCTAGATGTTCCTGAAATCAACCAACACTGCACAATAAGAATAATTTTGCCACTAGATAACATTTGCACTCTTAAGTTGCCAGAGACTGTTACAGCAATTTGACTTTCTGGCCTTTAATGTGGAGCCCAGTACCCATCTTGCACATGAGTTTGCTTAATATATGCACCCTTTTCTCATTATATACCAACTCTTCACAATCTCCTCTATTTCCCAAACCATGCTTCCTGCATTTTCTGTTCCATTTGCGATCTTAGTGCTACTTCCTACATCTCGCTTATTGCTTCCTGGTTCATGGAATACCACAACACACCCGCTAATGTTTCCATAAAGGCATTAATTGAATCTCAAATCTTGGAAAATGTTTGAATAGTATATTGAATGACAGGATGATTGCTAAATGGATTTTTGGAATAATTTTGAGGCTATCATGCTTCATGTATTGTAACCTGTTACTTTCATTATTTTTAGGATACTGAGCATAAGTGTCTCCTTCTCTGTGGACGCAAGCTTAACTGTGGGCAGCACAAGTGTGAGGAGCCTTGCCACCGTGGAAACTGTCAAAATTGCTGGCAAAGTAGTAAGTCGAAAGTCATAAAAGATGGTTGCATAGTAATTTGATTTGGTGACCATATAAATATGTACGTGTTTAAACTTGCTACACTGCAAAATCTGTAACACTTCCTTGTGATTCAGAAATCAACCCTGCAGTGATCTCACGGCTGAAGAGAGTGTCATCGGATTGGTGCAGCAGTCTCCAATTTGTCTTAAAAAGTGAAACCCTTTTCAGTTACTGTTTAGCTTATCTATAGTTTATAGGCTAGAGAAGTGATAAATGCTTAGAATAAATGATGTAGATTGAAGCTAGTGTGAGGACAGAAGAATCCCTACAGACAATTCTCAAAATTATCCTATGGTGGGCCTAAGAATGTTTCTCTGCTCTCCACGGGGAAAGTCTGGGCACTTCCTACCCTGGAGAATCTCCCTTTCTTCCATAAGACCCTGAAAATCACTCCCGTCGAAGCCAGTGGGCAACCATGCGGAACTCTACATTGTTTGTCAGAAAGAGCCCTGTACTGTCTTTGTGCCTGTTTCGGGGTGAAGTGGATGGACAGAATTTAAATAAGCTCAGTGGTTAAAATTGGCGTGCTCTCCTGCTACCTTGCCAAGCTGGAAGTTAACTCCCTTTGGAAAGCTGCTTTGATGTTAAATTTACCTGAAAACGCACTCTTTTTCTCTCGTTCCCTTTCCCTCCGTTTTTCCCAGCTCACTATTAGTAGAACAGTCAATTTCTTCATCTGTTATTGCCTACAGGTAGACTATAGGTTCCCCAGTTTATGACATTGCAAACTGTTGTAAGCTAGATTTTCCAATTCATTCAACATTTGCTTTTTAGGCTTTGATGAACTGACATGTCATTGTGGCAAATCGGTGATCTATCCTCCAGTACCATGTGGCACCAGACCTCCAGAGTGCAAAAACCCCTGCATCAGGGAACATGAGTGTGATCATCCAGGTAACAGAGAATAGCTCTGCCAGCTTGTTCTTTCAATTAAAAGCATTTTTTTTATTGTAAGAAAAGACTTTTGAATATTTTCTTTCTTTTTCCATGTCATTGATAGCCTCCTCATATACTCTCCACTTCCCTTTGACTTTCCCCAATATACTCACCTTCTCTCAACAAAATCTTGGGTGTCTTACAAAATGATTACTAATTTCATATATATGGAAATTCCTGTCTCCGATACAAACTGGCGCGTGAGGAAGAAGGAAGAAAAGGTGCCAACTGTATGAGGAGTTTCACATTCTTGTCTCCTTGATGAATTTCAAAAGGCCATATGTTTCCTTGATATCACTGTTCTTCCTATAGTATGCTTATAATCATGCTCAATTTGTCAATACTCCCTTCTCTGAGCCTCTGTTTGATTTCCAAGAACCCAGGTGCTTACCTGTTGTGAGCAGAAATTGTTCTGCTCAGACCGAAAGCTTCCAATGCTTTCTCACTATACAGAGCAGGAAGTGTGGTTAAGACATTATGATTTGTTCAAAATTTGACAAAGCAGGTTATTGTTTTCTCACTGTTATCACAAAGTTTCACACACTGAAGTAACAAAACCCTGCTAGAAAAATGTGTTTGACTGGGTTGCACAGCAGTTAGCACTGCTGCCTCACAGCGCCAGGGACTCTGGTTCACTTCCGACCTTGGGTGCCTGTCTGTGTGGAGATAGCACATTCTTCCCGTGTCTGTGTGGGTTTCCTCCAGGTGCTCCAGTTTCCTCCCACAGTCCAAAGATGTGCAGGTTAGGTGGGTTGGCCATGCTATATTGCCCTCAGTGTAGGACAGTAGAAAGTTGTTGCTGGCGAGTTGGCCTGGGTAGGATGCTCTTTCAGAAGGTTGGTGCAGATTCGATGGGCTGAATGGTCTCTTGCACTGTAGGGATTTTGTGATTCTATGGCTGAACAAAATTCACCAGAAAGCACTGATTTGCATCAAAATAAAGTTTCCTAGCTTGATCTTTGTTATCTCAACCTTTTCTCCAGTCACTAATGTTCCACCTTCCTCTTGTTCTTGTACCTGCTCTGACGTCCTTGAGTTATGATTGAACGGTTGCAGATTATTAAAGCTGGCTGGTAGGATTTATTTTAAAGGGACGGTGATGTGGGGGGTGAAAATATAATCTGAAGCTAATCTCAGTCACCTTTAGAAATCACATTATTGGTGTGTGAAATTGATTTTTCTTTGGATTGGGAGTGTTAATATTTGACCTCAAAAGCTCTACCATTCCTCGCTGACCTGCCAATACACCACTTTAGTTCCACACTTTGTATTTGAAATTTGGTGCATTCAGGACAATTGGGGATAAGCAATAAATACTGCCTGGTCAATGTAGGCCATACCTCAGGGTACTCATTTTTTTTAAAACACACAACCTTCCTTTAGGAGATTAAATAGGTGGGATAGAGTCCATCACTGTTTAAATTGCATTTGTTCTGTTGAAGGAAGGATCAAATGACTACTTTTATTTTCAATCAAGAGAATGCAATTTTATTTTTTCAATGTTATAACTGCCATTATTTGTCTATTTCTAAATGATATGGAGAGACCATAGCCTCTGACTCGAAAAAGGTGATTCAAATTATGGTAGTTTTGTTACTTTCTGTTGCTAAATTTGATTTTTGAATTATTTACTCATCTGTTCCTTGCCGAATTATGGAGCCACTTCCTCCTCCTCCCATTTTATGCTGGCACAATTTACCTCATTTCATGTTGCATTTTTCTCTGCTTTCCTTTTTGGTCCCTCCACCAACAAGTTATATCCAAAGTTGACATGTCACCTGCATGACTGTTGTCCATTCCCCAGCCTACCTCCAGTTCCCAACATTCTCTCTGGTGGGGTTCTGCTGCTCTTGGGTCCTACACATCAAGGTTTATCTCTGATTTGTAACTTGACTCCACTCCTCTTACCTGAAGCTGTTGCTGTTCTGGGATCCTGCCCAACCCCACCATTAAGCAGAAGCCTACAGTGTTGAGTCAGAGAGCAGAGCACGACAATATTTCTAGATTCCAGGGTAAAAGTAAAGCCTGGATTTTCCCCAGTCCTACAGCCATTGACCCCTGTCTCTATGAATGTACAGGTACATGTGCCTATCCATAGGAGACGGTTAGATGAGCTTAATCTTTTATTAAATATTCTATTATGTTGATTCATTCTATTCATGTTCTCATCTTCTAAATTTGTAGTCTCTGAATGGCACTCTCAGTTTATGCATTAAAGCTGTAATTAAAGCATTTCCTAAATTGTGTTCTTTTGAAGCGTAGAAGCATTTCAGACCGTCATTCACATTTATTTTCCGTTCTACAGTGTTCCACAATTGCCACAGTGAAAAGAAATGTCCACCTTGTACCTACCTCACTCAAAAATTGTGCATGGGGAAACATGAAGTAAGTATAGCTGAAGGAAACTAAAATTATTTTGAGATTTGTCACTCCTAGTCAGACTGTACATTTGAAAGAACATTTCTGAACGCCCTTCTCTGACTTTCCTTGGCTCCATTGAATCTACTTGAAATTTAGCTGACTTAGCGATGTTAAGAAAAACACAAAGGTTGTAGATGACTAAGATATATTAAAACTAACAAACAGCAAATGTTTTTATGAATATATCGAGAGAAGAAGAGTGAAAAAGGTGAATATGAGCCTATTAAAGACCAACATAGCTGGCACTATAATGCACACTTGCTGAATGAACACTTTGTATAAATTTTTACAGTAGAGATAATGATACCAGCAGGGACCCTCAAAATAAGTTCAGGGAGAGGAACTTAATGGATTTAGGATAAGCGTTTTTAAAAATGTAATGGAACAAATGAGAACTTACGACCTCTATCTTTAAAAGGAAATACATGTAGAAATGCAGGACGGCACGGTAGTACAGTGGTTAGCACTGTTGTTTCACAGCGCCAGGGTCCCAGCTTGGGTCACTGTCTGTGCAGTGTCTGCACGTTCTCCCCATGTCTGCATGGGTTTCCTCCGGGTGCTCCAGTTTCCTCCCACAAGTCCCGAAAGACAAGTTTGTTAGGTGAATTTGACATTCTGAATTCTCCCTGTGTACCGAAACAGGCGCCGGAGTGTGGCGACTAGGGGATTTTCACAGTAACTTCATTGCAGTGTTAATGTAAGCCTACTTGTGACAGTAATAAAGATTATTATTAAAATTCCAGGTGCTTTAGTCATGAGTTTCTAAGAATCGCAAGATTCATGAATTATCCCTTTTTGGGAAATGGCAAACTTTACTATTATTTAAGGACAGAGGGAAAGAAACCGATAAACTGTAGACTTGTCAGTTTAACACAAGTTGCAGGATAGTTATTGGAATCTATTATCAGGGGTAGAGTGAGCTCTTAGAACAAGTGCAAAGATAGTGTGGTTTTGAGGAAAGAGCTGATGGCAGCATATTTAAAGGAGAGAGAGGGATAACATTGAGAAGGGAAACAATATTGGCCAACTTGCCTCAAATTTAATTATTGTTGAGATTTAAGACAAATTAAAAACAAACAAAGTAACTTTTTGTTTCTTTACCTCTTAATCCCAACCTAGCTCCCTCTTTTACATTCTGTGCATAATTTTACATTGTATTGAATATTCCAATTTATTCTTCCTGGTTTGACACTTGTCTCAGTGAGGCTTCTACAGTCTCGTTGAAGAGACGTGCAAGACGGAATTACATTTTTCCCTCTCTTACCGAAGCGGGGATCTGAATAATTGAGTGGGAAGTCATGGGGTGAAGAGTCCGGTGCCTATCTGACAACACCCCACCTCCCAATTAAATCAGGAGCTGGAAGATTGAGGATGATCTTACCACCCAGAGGCCAATTGAGGCCCTTGTGTTACAAAATGAAGGCCATTTAAAAGCCTCCTCCACCTGTTGCTGGTATTCTTCCAGTGGTGTAGGAGTGAAGTTGTGTACCACATGGTGAGGTCTCCTGGCAGGGACCCACCTGATCGGATATCCTGTGCCCAGATGTGCCATTCCCCCACCTGCAACAGCTGCCCCTGATGAAAGAGACCCCTTCCTCTGCCAAAACCCCTTGTTGGGACCTGCCTGACTGGCCCTCGCAAGCCACCATACTATTCACCTCACGGTCAAAGCCTGCTACAGTCTCAACAGTGGCAACCACTCCCTTTGATTGGCCAGCAACTCTCTGAGGCATATCCAACAGCATGCAGTAAATTGTCTGATAGCTATTCAATCACCTCTGGGCATCAGGAAATGGCCATGACATGGCTGCCACTGATCTTCTGGCTGGTTGATGGCACCACCACTGTGCTGATTGACTTCAGCCCACTATTTCTTGGCCTGCTCACACAAAGCCATGATCACTATAAGGAGCTTCAAATATAATTTATTTTATGATGAGTAAGGGTGAGCGAGGCTAAGGAGTGACCAAATTACGTTGTACAAAATTGAGAGGCTTCGACAGGATAGATGGAAAAGACTTGTTTCCCCTAGCTGAGGGGTCAATTACCAAGGAGCATAATATTTAAGGTCATTGGTAGAAGAATTAGGGGGGGGCATGAGGAAAAACATTTTCACCCAGAGAGTGGTGGACATCGCCAAAGTTGGTGGTCGAGGCTGAAATAGTTAACCCATTCAAAAGGTACCTGGTTCTGCATCTGAAGTGCTGTAACCTGCAAGGCTATGGAATAGGTGCTGGAAAATTGGATTCAAATGAGCAGCTAGTTTCGTTTTTCCTTTTTTTTTCGGCTGGCACAAACCAATGGGCTGGCGAATCGCCTTTTTCTGCAGCATAACCTTTCTATGGTCAGAATGCTAGGATGGTTAATCCTAGATCATTAGAATGAACGTGTTGAGACAGTAAAGAAGATCAAAGTCTTGTTCCCATGCTATGGTGTAAGGCTAGCAAAGAACCCTGTAATAAAAGAAAAGTAGCTGTTTTATTTTGGAAGAATCACTGCTAAGAGAGTGGTAAGTTGAATCTAGATTTTGGCTGGGACCTGTCCACACACTGATGCAAACATAATTTCTTCTCTATTGCTCAAGAATTTTGTCAAAAGATTTGTTATAAACTACTGTCTGTTTTGGATGCATTTGTCTGTTTATTGTCGATATCGGCTTGCCAGTGTTTAGCTCTGCTTTGATGGTCGCATGATCTGTGATGAAACTATAAATCAATCATGCTATTCTGCTCATTAATGGCTAATTATATATCTTCAAAGCCAACAGCAGAATTCACTGAGCTATCTTTTGATCAAATGTCTGTTTTGATGCTTGCTTGTAGTTGGTAGAGCATGTCATTTGCAGTGGACCTGATGTTACATGGATTAATGCGTTACTTTCTTTTTCAGATGCGGAACAATATTCCTTGTCACCTTACAGGCATTTCCTGTGGGCTTGCTTGTAACAAACTGTTGCCCTGTGGAATGCACAAATGCAAGAAGATTTGTCACAAAAGTGACTGTGTTACCGAGGAACAATGTAAACAGCTGTGCATCATTCCGCGGCCTGACTGTAATCATCCTTGCTCATCTCCATGCCATCCAGCTACACCTTGTCCAAAGACCCCATGCTATGCAGAGGTATGTTTATGATGTATGATTTCTGTTCACAAAAAACGAATTTGCCTAGTGAAAGTAAAATAAATTGCATTTGCATACCATGTTCTGACATCCAAAAGCACTTTGAGGCCAGTGGGTTGCTTTTGAAATTCAGTCAATGTTATTTCAGCAAAAATGGTGACCAATGCACAAAACTTCCCCAGAACAGTAATGAAGGAGTGAAGTAAAGACAGGAAATACTGGAAATTGTTTTCTATTTCAGATTTCTAACATCTGTAATATTTTGCATTTGTAAATGAATGAGTCACCTTTTCAGCTGTTTTTGGTGGTAATGTCTGAAGGAAGACTTGACCTGGGCACTGGGAGAACAATTTTGCTTTGACATTGTATCCTAACAATGGCACATTCCAGCATTCCCTCAGTGTCTCCCTGAAGTGTGTGCCACAATGTTACCTATAGGGCCTGCACACTTTTTAGAAAGTAATACAAATATATGAGTGTTGTGAAGATGAAGAGGAAAGAAATGGTTGCATTAATTACCTTACATTGTCAAACTTAGTATTTTGGACATCGGAGAAAGGCGTTGCAAAAGTGCACTATAAAAATGCAAAATACAGAATCAATTCAATTGTAAATTGATTATTTTGAATCATTGCACAAATAATTTGATACTTTGGATTTTGATAAATATGTAAGTGTCTGAATTAGCGACATTAGGCTAATATTAATGATTATAGCCATTGTCTTGCAGGTGGTATTATGTTGCAGCTGTCAGCGCAGGAAAGAGATCATGATCTGCAGTGAGGCTTCCAGCAATTACCAGAGGTTTGTACTGCTTCCAGTTGTAGCTGATACTGCAGTGTGAAACTTATAGATCAGACATCTATGATTAATCTAGGACAAAGGTTCGGCACAACATCGTGGGCTGAAGGGCCTGTTCTGTGCTGTATTTTTTTTAAAGGGCAGCACGGTACCATTGTGGATAGCACAATTGCTTCACAGTTCCAGGATCCCAGGTTCGATTCCGGCTTGGGCCGCTGTCAGTGCGGAGTCTGCACATCCTCCCCGTGTGTGCGTGGGTTTCCTCCGGGTGCTCCGGTTTCCTCCCACAGTCCAAAGATGTGCAAGTTAGGTGGATTGGCCATGATAAATTGCTCTTAGTGTCCAAAATTGCCCTTAGTGTTGGGTGGGGTTACTGGGTTATGGGGATAGGGTGGAGGTGTTGACCTCGGGTAGGATGCTCTTTCCAAGAGCCGGTGCAGACTCGATGGGCCGAATGGCCTCCTTCTGCAATGTAAATTCTATGACAATCTATGAGATGCAATTTGATTAATCAATGAGGAATCCCAGTACCAGTGAACCATACTTTTCCCCTCTTTCTGGAGATGGGGGTCAAGTATTTTTTTTTAAAATTCCTTTCTTCAGCCTCAACCAATTTTTGTTTCCTAAACTGTATCCAGAGGTAGAAATTATCCAAATATGTTGCATACTGCCCAGTTTGTGAAACTCATGATCCTTTGCATGCATACATGGTATGTATACATGGGGCGGCAAGGTGGCACAGTGGTTAGCACTGCTGCTTCACAGCTCCTGGGACCCGGGTTCAATTCCAGCCTCAGCTGACTTTGTGGAGTTTGCACTTCCTCCCAGTGTCTGCGTGGGTTTCCTCCGTGTGCTCTGGTTTCCTTCCACAGTCCACAGATTTGCAGTTTACGTGGATTGGCCATGCTAAATTGCTCCTTAGTGTCCAAAAGGTTAGGTCGGGTTACAAGGATAGGGCCGAGGCGTGAGCTTAAGTAGGGTTCTCTTTCCAAGGGCTGGTGCAGACTCGATGGGCCGTATGGCCTCCTTCTACACTGTAAATTCTATGATTCAAATTAAGGTCCTTCAGCCGAATTGATTTCAACCATACCTACTTCCTATTATACCAGCTATCTGTTTCTAAAATTGTACCAATATTTTGGCCTCTGCTGCCTTTCCTGTTCCTTTATATAACTGTCTGACCCACTAAATACAGAAATATTTACAGATCTGGACTAAATTGATCCTTCACAAGACTGGAGCATTGCTAATGAGCAAGAAGCAGCAGAGTCTCAAGTGCACCCTCTTTTAGAGCTGGGTGATCTCCCCTTGCCCCCACCCATGTCCACCATCTTTCCCAGATTCCCAATTATCAATCTGACAATCCTCCGCATCCAACCTACAATCGATCCAAATTGCCTGAGACTTTCTTCCACAGGCTTTGCTGACTGACAACCTGCCAATCTAGCCAATTGCTGGATTGGTAGCAGAATAAAAAGAGATACAGGTCCTGCCATTAAATTTAACACGACCATCACCTTCTCGGGACTTCCGGGTTTCCCCATTAAAATACTCTCCTCTGATTCAGGGGCAGTGAGTTTGTTTCTAAATATATTGTGGAACGTTTGGCAGACGACATGTTTATGGCATTTTCACCGGTATATGATGGTGCATGCCCTCCAGTCAGTCATAGTGGCTTTGTGTGTTCTTTTATACAGTCTTGAAACTGTTGATTAAAATTGTCTTTTCAAGTTATCCCATCTTTCACTAATGTAGGTACCTGGGGTCCTTATTTTGACCAGGATGCTGTCCTATAGGACTATTGAGGGGCAACGGAAACTTTGCAAAGTCCAAATGTGGATTAGCCTTCCAGTGAGCAAGATATGTCCAAACAGTATTCCTTCATAATTGACAGAATCATAGAATTTATATTGCAGAACAAGACCACTTGGCCCATCGAGTCTGCACCGACTCTCTGAAAGAGTGCCCTAACCAGGACAACTACCCTGCCCTATCCCCTGCAACTTTGTAATCACATCCATGGACATTTGGGGGCAATTTAGCATGGCAAATCCACCTAGCGTGCATATCTTTGGACTGTGGGGGGGGAAACCAGAGCACCCGGAGGAAGCCCACTCACAGACGGGGACAATGTGCAAACTCCACACAGACAATGACCCACGCCTGGAATCAAACCAGGGACCCTGGAGCTGTGAAGCAACAGTGCTAATCACTGAGCTACCGTGGTGCACAGGGAGGGCTTTTTTCAACCTATGTGAAATTCAAGACCAACTATGAGTTATATTTATGGCAAAGATGGGAAATGACAGCAAGATGTGAGACTGCCATATACAAACCTATAACTTGAGTACTTTGGAATGGAAATCTGTGGGGGCTCCTTTTTTAAAAAATCTTTTTATTGGTATATTCATGTTCATTTACTGTACAATACAGAAAGTATTCTCACATGAGAATCTGGATTACGGCATTGCTAATGAATAAACACGGTGTATATGGATCATCACTAACTGGTATGCTAGAAACTGCTGCATGTATGTTATTTTGCTGTTTTGAAGACAAGTTTCAAGCGTATGTAGTTAATGAGCAAACTCTTGAGACTTTGAATATCAGTTGCTGAAGGGTGTTACTCAGTGGAAGGTGCAAGAATATACGTTCACATCACAGGAACTTGATGACTGTCGTCAGGTTAAATGAGTAAATAGCTATTGCCAAAACTTTCATCAATTGGGTTCAAGGGGGTATGGAAGGTGGTGGTATTGCGCACATGTTTTATTGTGGGTTGTGACTTGATTGAAGTATATAAAATGGTCTTGGAAAGGTGGACATGGAAAGAATGTTGCCTCTTGTGGGTGAATCCAAAACAGGGAGGAACTTTTTTGAAATTAGGTGTTGCCTTAATAGGACAGAGGTGTGAGGAGAATTTATTTCCTGAGGTTTACACCGCTTTGGAACTCTCCGCCTCAGAAGCTGATGGAAGCAGGTTCATTGGATATTTTTAAGGCAGAGATAGATAGACTCGTGTTAGGCAAGGGAATCAAAGGTTATCAGAGGTAGATGGGAATGCAGAACTTGAAACCCAAACACAGGAGTTAGCACTGTTGCTTCACAGCTCCAGGTTCCCAGGTTCAATTCCCAGTTTAAATCACTGTCTATGCAAAGTCTGCACGTTCTCCCCGTGTCTGTGTGGGTTTCCTCCGGGTGCTTTGGAATCCTCCCACAGTCCAAAGATATGCAGGTTAGGTGGATTGGCCATTCTAAATCGCCCTTAATGTCCAAAAAAGGTCAGGTGGGGTTACGGGGATAGGCTGGAGGTCTGTGCTGAAGTAGGGTGCTCTTTCCAAGGGCCAGTGCAGACTCGATGGGCCAAACGGCCTCCTTTTGCACTGATAATTCTGTGATTCTATGGACTTGTTGAATGGTGGAGCAGGCTTGAGGGGCTGAATGGCTCTGCTCCTGATTCATATGTTAGTATATGATGGTAGCCAATGCCTCTTAGGAGTTAATTCTGCTGCCCAACTTTCAAGAGTTTAAACCTGCTGTTAGTTGACATATGACAAAGTATTAACTCTCCTCTTTGTGGATTGGAGGGAGAGGCAGGCAGGGTAAATCGAATTCTAAACCAGAAGTGGTGATAGAAGTTCAGAACTAAATTGACCCTTTATTGTGAATATGATACCTGAGTTGGACATGTCTGCAGTACTCCAGAGCACAGTTGATCAACCATCCAGTCTGGCTCACTAATTGACTGTGGAAATGGCTGGGATGCTGACCGCTGACTCTGGATCATATGCAGGTAAATCACTAGGGTAGCCTGAGAGGGAGAAACAGAAAAAACGTCCTAATGATCTGCTCTTAATACTTTGAACTATCAGATGTTGATGACAGTGGCACAGTTATTTCACCAGAGTGAATTTGAACATGTTCCCTCTGGTTTGTGGGTTTTTTCACATGTGGTTAATGTTCACAAACATTTGAAATGGCGATATATCAGGTTGTCTGGTTTTCTTGTTCTTTGCTTCTGAAGGATAACTGCTATTTCCATGGCCAGTAAACTCTCTGACATGCATCTTGGAGATTCAGTGGAAATCACTAAACTCATTTCTAAGAAAGAAATGAAGCAGACAAGGTAAATTATTTTTGAACACATTTGTATGTAGTTTTTGAGCATTAGATTAGATTATATTATCTCGGGGTTGGTTTAGCTACTGGGGCCGGTTTAGCTTGGTTGGATGGATAGCTGGTTTGTGATGCAGAGTGCGGCCAACAGAGCGGGTTCAATTCCTGGCTGACGTTATTTATAAAGGCCCTGCCTTCTCAACCTCGCCCCTTGCCTGAGGTGTAGTGAACCTCTGGTTAAATCACCAGCAGTCAGCTCTCCCCTTTGAGGGTGAGAGCAACCAATGGTCATCTGGGAATATGGTGACTTTACTTACTTTAAATATGCACAACCAAATTCTTAAATATCTGTTCTAGTTTGAGTAACTATCATAATTCGGAATCACTTAATGCAAAATATGACCGTTTCAGCACAAAATTGCTCATTTCTCAGGGCAGTACGGTAGCACAGTGGTTAACATAGTTGCTTCACAGCTCCAGGGTCCCAGGTTCGATTCCCGGCTTGGGTCACTGTGCGGCGTCTGCATGTTCTCCCCATGTGCGTGTGGGTTTCCACTGGGTGCTCCGGTTTGCTCCCACGCTCCAAAGATGGATTATGTTATTATCATTGTTTTCAATCAATCGTAATTTTACAAGCAGAAAATGTAAAATGCATTGCTGAAGCTTAGCTAAAAGCATCAAGGACTGAAAACTTGAATAATTATTGGCTTGTATTAGCTAAGTGAGCAGGATGTATTTTGTCTCGCTTTCCTCAGTGTTTAGAAGGGTGAGACAGCATTTCATATTAATTATAAGGAATCCTAGTGCTCACAGATAAATCCCCTTTGGAAAGTTGTATGGGCTTTTCAGTGTTTGGAGTAAAGTGCAAGTGCCAGGATGGTTTTGTTGGTATAAAATTGTTGTTTTTCCATGCAGATTGGAATGTGATGAGGAATGTGCAACAGTGGAAAGAAACAGGTGGGTTATTCAACAGTGCAATGCTATAGATTCTGACATATTTGAAATTAAATTTGTGCTCTGGCACTCCCATTATATAAGTGCATGGTGTCTTTCGTCTTGATATATGACTGCCTAAGCATGATTTCGTTTTCTAGCTCGCATTTCGATAATGTAAGAAAAAAAACACCGTTGTTACAGTGATTGATTTGTTCAAACATTAAGAGTAGCTTTAATATCCTTAACTAAAATACTGTGCAACCTATGTTGCCAACCCTCAAATGTGATGCACATTCATTGGAGAAGGTGCTTAAACGAACAAGAAGTGTATAGGGGATGAGCTCTGAGGAAGGATTTGAGGAATTCGCTGCCCCATGGTGCAGTGGAATCGGATTCATTAAATGATTTCAAGGAGATAGATATATTTCTGATTTCAAAAATGTGTTAAAGGGATATGAGGAACAGGTGGAAGCTGGATTTGAGACCACAAAGAGATCAACCATGATTAGATTGAATGGCAGAGCAGGCTCAAAGGGCTGAATTGCCTACTTCTGCTCCTAATTCCTATGTTCTTATGTATTAGAGAAGCTTAAGTTCCAAAATCTAGCAAAAAGAAAGCCAATAGAGAAGGAAGAATGGGAGTTTCATAAATCATTAACTTGCTTAGCTAACATGAAGCCAAGGTAATCAACTCCTAGCTTTGTCAGTCCAGTAGGAGGGGAGGACAATAACCTTAGTGAAAAGTAAATTTAAACGATGTAGACCAAGGGTTCTTCAGGGGGGTGAATGCTTGAAAAGATCTCGGTGCAGTAGTTGAGTGAAAGATGTTGGAGGAGTTGAATTTGAATACCAGGCTGAATGAACAGGGATATTAGAATTGTTTTTCTTATGTTCTCAATCATATACTTTATATTTTATCTGTATTCTCTCATCGTACCTTTTTCCCTTTCCTTCCTTACTCAGTTCTGTATTTCAAAGTTGCATTCTAATCATAATTTGGCATTAATTAGCACATAAATTCATTGATTAATTCTTTTACCCTGTTTACTTCATTTGTGCAAATACATCACTCAATTTCTGTGCTCTGTGGATGTGAAATTAGTTGAATAAATGGCCTCTCTGGATCAAAAATCAATTTGTTTCATTAATAGAACACTGCCTTTGTTTTTTTAAATTTAATTTGTGGAGATTGCCCATAAAGCAAGGATGTCTGAGTTTATGGAGTAAAAGTAACAAATTATTTTCTATTATGCATATGTGCATTTAATTGCTGAGTAATGCTAACCTACAGTTTGCAAGCCAACAACATTAAAGTTTTAAAGAATGTAGGAACGTTCCTTTGGGCTAATGCACAAATTGGACAGCAAATGCAGAGTTAAACACAACAATGCAGAAATTGCTGTCCACAATGTGATGCCCCTCTATAAGCTATGTTCTTGCTGACTGGCTCCTCAGTCAAGTGTATTGGATGGTGTGAAATTCCTGCACTGACATCATAAACAGGCTAAGCTCAGCATGAAGCAATAAGGGTTTGTCAATTCCAGTCCAAAACCATTTAAACGACTTTGTAAGTGTTAATTACTGTCAACTTCTCTTGCACTGATCAACTTTCACATACATCTTTTCAGATTTTAATTATTGGAATTTGCTCTTGGTGATAATTTTTTTCTTTTTCTTTCAATCTTAGTACAATTTATAATAATTTTATTGTCACAAGTAGACTTCCATTAACACTGCAATGAAGTTACTGTGAAAAGCCCCTAGTTGCCACATTCCGGCGCCTGTTCGGGTACGCGGAGGGAGAATTCAGAATTCTTAGCTGGTGCGGGAATTGAACCCACGCTGCTGGCCTTGTTCTGCATTACAAACCAGCTGTCTAGCCCACTGAGCTAAACCAGTTTATTTCCCTCTTCCAGTTTCTGTATTTAAATATGACATTAAATTCATGATTCCAACTGAGTCTGTAATTCTTATTAATATTTCTTCAAACTCATTCATTAAAGGGAGAGAGGAAGCTTGTCTTGTTCATATGGGTACCGGTTGCCCTGTAGAGGATGCTCTGTCATTTGGATATTTGGTTGCAAGAAACTTGCTGTGTAAAAGCCCCATACAAAATCTATGGCTAATGCAAATCTAATGAATGGCTGGTGCCTTTAATTCACAGTTCACAGCCGAAGCTGGCACATACTAGGTTCCATCAATTTGGTGACGATGAGTAAGAGCAAGTCATTTTGAAAGTCTTAAAATTCATTTATCTTGTGTAGAAATGTGTTGCTTAACAGTGTTGATGCGCTATTTGATTGCAACAGGCGTCATACTTAAGCACAAACGTATCATCTTGTGAGGCACACACATTTCCATTTCCAACTGGATAAAAACAAATTACTGCAGATGATGGAATCTGAAACCAAAAGGGGAAATGCTGGAAAATCTCAGCAGGCCTGGCAGCACGCAGGGAGAGAAAAGAGCTAATGTTTCGAGTCCAGATGACCCTTTGTCAAAGTTTTGTCAAAGTTTTGTCAGAGGGTCATCTGGACTTGAAACGTTAGCTGTTTTCTCTCCCTACAGATGCTGTCATCTGGACATGCCAGACCTGCTGAGATTTTCCAGCATTTTCTCTTTTGGTTTTCATTTCCAAATGTGGCCACTGGGTAGTGCTCAGGATTGGGTACTCTAGCTGACATTGTTTCCTTATCACTTTGTCATGGGCCAGGGCTTAGAGAACGCCAAAGTATATCATGGAGATCACCTGACCCACGACTTTTACTAGATTGTGGTATTGGGAGCACATGGCTCACTCTGTCGGTAATGTGCCGCAGAAATCTAAAAGTATTTTTTAAAGCAAAACAATGTTTATTCTATGAACTCAGTTAACCTTTTTAAAACATAAAGTGAATATCGCAGCAACTATAAATTCAAATACAACCCACGACAATTACAACACTCTAAGTAATCCTTAAACTTTGCTTTTAACATCCATAAGAAAAAAAAATCCTTTTTACAGAAGCACATCGGGTTTACATTGTCTACTGAGAGCAGTTATCACTCTGAATTCACCAAATGATCTAGAGGTAGTCTTTAGATGGCAGAGAGATCAAAATTACACCTTCTTTGGCTGGCTGCAGCTCCAACACTAAAACAAAACTCAAAAACACAGACACACCTAAGCTTTTCCTCAAAGTGAAACTAAAAAGCAGAGCCAGAGCTCAACTCTACCCACACTCTGACATCACTGCAGCCACTTGAGCAGCCAAACCTTTCTTAAAGTGATATTCCCATGACAGCTTGTCCAGGAATAATGAGGACAATTATAGGGACTGTCCTATTGTGCTGGTTGAGAACCAAGTCAGTATAATCTGAGAATCAATTCTCAATTACACCTTGAATAAACCCAGCTGAGTCATCAGGCGAGTTGTAAAATGAACTTTAAAAACATTTTTTCTGCCTTTGGCAAGATCTGTATTTGTGAATGTAATCCAATTACCACAGCTCCCCTGCTCCACCCTCATCCACCTAAACAAACGCCATGTCTTATTTGACCCCCAAATAAGCTTCCAACCACAACTTTGCTGCTGGTGACCTTATCTGCAATACTGCTCATCCATTAGCCTTGTCCTTGCTGACCTATATCATGTGTTGCCATTAGCTCAATTGTAGCACTTCCATCTCAAGGTCAAAAAGATGCAAATTCACCCAAAGTTACTGTCATTGAAGTACTTTTGAAGGAAAGTTGCGGAGTGATTTCCAGCAGCCACGGTAAACTCGCTCAAACAAGTAAATAAACGATTAATTCACCCAATTTATTTGTTGGATAAAAGATAAATGTCGGTCTGCACAACAGGAGATCCTCCTTCCTGCTTCCAAATAGTGCCGTGGAACCTTTGTGTCCATCTGGTAAACAGATGGGAGCCTTGGCTTAACGTATCATCCAAGAGTTGGCACCTTTAACAGTGTGGTACTCCCTCAGTACAAAACTGAATGTCAACCTGGATTACGTGCTCAGGTTTTGAGTGGGGACGGCAGCACAATGGTACAGTGGTTAGCACTGTTACCTCACGCCCCCGAGGACCAAGGTTCAAGCCTGGGTCACTGTCCGTGTGGAGTTTGCACATTCTTCCCGTATCTGCGTGGGTCTCAACCCCACAACCCAACGATGTGCAGGGTAGGCGGATTGGGCATGCTAAAATTGCCCTTAATAATAAAATAAAAAAAGTTTTAAATGGGGCTTGAACCCACAATCTTCAGACAATAGTGCTATCTTTGAGCCACAGCTGACATTGAAAAGTTAACCTGGCTGCTAGTGGAGAACATTGTTGATTCATTGACCTCTGGTTTATAGGTGCAGCAATGCTGTGCCGCTCAGGTGAGTCTGGCATTAACCTGCTTGTCATGTGGAAGTCTTTAAATTCTTCCTTGCTGTTCCCAAGTATTTATTATGTTTTTATGCATATATTTTAACAGGCGAGTAGCAGATGCTTTAAATATTAACCCTGCCTCAGATCCATTTCACGTTCGCAGTTTAGGATCCAAATACAGCGATAGTCTGAAGGAAGATGCAAGGTAGGCAATGATTGATGATTGCAAGTACTGAAAATCAAACGCAGATACGTGACGACCAATTTTTATATTTATGGGTATTTTATGCTAGTACAATGATCACTTAAACTTGCCAAACCATGCTCATGGCCAAATGTAGAATTTTCACAGCTCCAAAAGATTGGCTGAATTTCTAGAGTAAACACTGATGATCAGTGAGAAACTGAGCAAGTGATAATTCCTTCACCCATTTCTGATTAATCTCAGCTGATAAATTCAGCATTTTCTGTGTTTATTATAGATTTCCAACTTTAATGGTTGTGTAATTTTTCATTTTCTTTGGGGACTCTGACATTTGCCGTAGACAATACCAGTGCCAATTGTTCAAATATGGTTTATACATAAGTGAACTTGTTTATGTCCTTGAGAGTTTTCAATTTAATGCCAGTCATCAACTTTCCCCTCAATACGACTTGGGTGTGCTCTTTGATCTTTAAGTTTTGTTTTGTTTTGCAAAATAGAAGAATCTTGATAGTTCAGAACTTGAGTATTTCTGGAAAAAAAGAGACATGCTGTCAAAGCTTTTCACCTTGCATTCCCTAGGGCAGACTCAAGAATGTTAAATTTTAAAAGGAGAATAATTTATACTGCTTAAAAAAGGCGCTGATTGACTCTGGTCGAGGCGCTCACAACCAGCCTGTGCTGTGCTTGCAAAACTTCAAACACAAAGTCTAACGTTAGATGCGATTCTGCGTGGGTGGCACAGTGGTTATCGCTGCTGCATCACAGCACTGAGGACCCGGGTTTGATCCCGGTCCCAGGTCACTGTCCACGTGGAGTTTGCACATTCTCCCTATGTCCGTGTGGGTCTCACCCCCACAGCTCAAAAGATGTGCAGGTAGGTGGATTGATCATGCTACATTGCCCTTTAATTGAGGGGAAAAAACCATTGGGTGCTCTTTTAAAAAAAAAAAAAAAAAAAATTTTATGTGATTCTGCAATTGGACAGCACGTGAACAATCCCAAGTAGTGCTACGAATTGCACTAACGACCACTATCAGTTGGGACTGCAAGGTGGCTGACTTAGACTTACTGGAAACTGCACTTATTCATACAAGTCCCTGCATCCTCTAGACGCAGAAGGAGCATGTCTAGGTGTTGTGGCTTTTGAATTAAAATAACGAAGGACAATAGTTGCCTGGTGTATTCTCCATGGCAATGCCTCGACCAATCAGGGCCGACTAGCCAACCAGTCCGCACCCCTTTTCTCATACTATACATATTTTTGCTCCCTTTGAAATGTGGCATTCTTGTGTCTGTCCTAATATGTACAAGACAAAAAGCTTTGACAGCATGTCTCTTTTTCAGCAAAGTAGAAAAACCTAAGGCTGCCAGCTTACCTTTGAATGGTTGAGTTGATGATTCTCATTCTCTTCACTGAAAGATTTAAGAAAACTCCACATATTGTGAATAACTGGGTATGGTGAAATTGTAAGGTGTTCAAGGAGGAATGCACAACCTGGGCATGTGCTGCCCACATGATTGTGGATGAATATGAAACTGAAAAGCTAGCTATAAAAATGAAACCATTTGGAATTGTCAAAAATTAAGAGTCGAAATATAGTTTATCTCATTAAATACTATTGAATTATGTATAATGTTCATAACTGCTAAATTCATCACGGAATGGCATGCCCTAGAAATTTAACTGGATTAAATATAAACTTTATTATAAACCAAAGTGTGTATTCGAACATTCTCAATTTTCAGATTTTATTAATGCATTCAGTGATGCGTCTGTTTCCCTTTATCCCTGACCAAAGGAAAGATCTGAAGTTTGTAACTGAAGTGGAAGATGAAATTAAAGCTCTTGTGGAAGCTGTTAATAAGGTTAGTGCTGCAGTTAATTACGTGCCTTTATATTATTAAAATACCCACAAGACCATCATTCTGACTGAAAATTCTTTATACAAAAGGTTAGCTGGAATATAATGGTTGATCATTGTCTCTTTGAGGAAGGCCACACGCAAAAAATATTATTACTGGTGGACAGTGTTGAGCCACAATCCATTTTGGAAATGGTCACCCAGCAAGATGATGGATATGCTATCAAGTTCAGTAAAAAATGCCCTTCCCTTGTATCTATTAGCAAACAAAATGACAGGAGGCATTTAATTGGAGAGAAAAAGTGAGGCAGGTTCATATGAGGTAGACATCTTCCACTGTGGATTTCTATCATAAATCAAGGTTAATGCACTTATGATTTGTCTTCCAGACCATTCTGCATCACTAAAATTGAATGGAAATACAATCACATATTCAGAACAAGTTAATGTACAGATAAAAGTTACAGATTGTACTAGTCACCTTACAATTTCTTAAACTAAAGACCAGAACAAAACAGAAAATAAGACAGTTCTTGTCTTGTGGTTTTGTGTTTAAAGCTTGGTGAAAGGTTGAAAGAGGCTCTAAATGGGTGATGTGCTTTAACATGCAATCTTGGACCTAATTTGCGATTACCCTAATTTCAACTTGCTTGGAATTGCTAGAACAGACATACCTCTAAATGTAGGTTTTAGCGCTGATCAGACATGATTTTCATGAGGCAATATACATGGGCTTCACTTAGCCACCTTCCCATGATGGTGTGAAATATGCTGGTTGTGGCACAATGGCATGTTTCAAGATAGCTCAGGGACCCAGCAAGAGGGTACACAAATTCTCAGACGTGGTTGAGATTCAGAGGAGCGGGTGATGTCCTGTCTTTGAGGGAGAGGAAAAGTCCACCCTCTTGCCTGTCTCTTCTGCAGCAGCAGTTTCTGCTCTGCTTGGCCTTGTGTTCTTCTAAAGCTGAAGGGGAATCACTAGGGAGATGCTGATGACTTCATGGTGAATTCTATACGGTGAATGTTAAGGTAGAGTAGCACGGCACACTTTTTAAGAGGCGACCTTGGAGAATTTCAAGAACAATAGTTGATAAGAGTGTGGGTGAAATCTGCACAAAGGTGTCCCAGAAAGGTCTGATGACAGAAGTCTGCATCAAACCTCCAGCAGGTATTGAACAGTAAAAGAACATTTACTTATGAGCAGCGCTCAATCCTTTGCAATGACTAGTTTACTCCCAATCTGATAGTTGTTGGACATGGTTATTGGGTCAGGTGCTAGCCAGAAAAATGTTTCATAATTTCCTTCACATGTGCTAGCAGGCAATCAGCCTCTTGACAATCCCTCAGATAGCCATTCAACTCCTTTACCAAGGTGTCACCTTGTGCTAAGCACCTGAAGTATCTTGGAAAAATTGCCTCCCATGGAATTTCTGTTCTTTCCTAGCTGCCTGCAGTAAGTCCCAAAAAGAGATTGAATACTTTCTGGCGAGGGAGAAAATGAGCCAAGCTGCTGTAATCTATTTTCAGTTCACCCTTGCAAAACTGCATTGGCACAGACTTGCGAAAGTGTTGCTTTGCTGCTCTTTGGATAAGATAATGGTGTATGACGTTTGGAGAAACTAATTTGCAGAATTCTTGCATTCTTAATTTATTGAAGATTACAGTAATATTTCTACCTTCTCCTGACCAATTGAAAATGGTTCCAAATTTAAGTCCCAGCAATGAAGCTAAATATAGGTCAGCATCAACTTTTGTATCTTTGGAAAGATGGGGTGGGGGGGGGGGGGGAGAAATGTTTCACCCTTTGAAACGTTTCACCAAACTCCACCTCCCCCTCTTCGTAGTCCTTTGCTTCACTTCACATGTATGTAATCCAGTAAAGGTTTTGTTCAGTTCTTGACTGAGTCCATGCATTGCCAGTAATGATTGGCTGCTTTGGAGATCGTCAAAACAGTTATTGGCTGAGTATTACGTGCCAAATTTCCCAGTCCCTCCTTCCTTTCATCCCTCATGAGGAAAGGTCTGTTTGTTGGATGATAGTGGTATAATTTGTTGTACAGGCAGAGGATGCAGTTGGCATTTTCTTTAGACCTGGATGGAAGTGAGTGGATTTAAATAAATGGTTTCAGCCTATCCTGGATACAAACTGCTGAACTAGAAAAGAACCCCAACAATGGTGGTCTTCCATGGCCCTAAGCCATGTGCTGACCCAACATGAGCATCTGTTCTTGTTGGTTGTCAAGATGAGGGGGTACAACCCACTCTCATCACTCTGGTATCGTTGAAACGTCGATAGGTTTCGCATGATGTTTTTTGTACAATGAGATACCTGGAAAGTCAGCATCCCAGCCATATTAGGTGGCTGTTAAATTGGGACTCCAAATATGAGTCGAACTGCATTAATCGCATTGTATTTTTACAATTCCTTGTGCATTCAAATTGCTGATCCAAAGATACCAGTTTGCAGCCGTTAATAGGTGAACAAAACTAGTAATGAAACCACCAGCAACTACAGTAGTCATTAAATGGTTGGTATGTTTACCCAGAACTTGGTCAGCTATAAAAATTTCCCATGACTATGCTGATTTCTCTTTTGTCCTGAAGTTCATAAAATATCCTCTTGAGAAAACATTTTTGAGCAATATGACTAGATACTATCTTGTAAATAAGCAGATGAAAATGCATACGGCTTTATCACAATGCAGGCATGATGTTTCAGGTGATTTTATCAGGACTGTGATTTTCCCTTTTGTTTCAATGATTCGTGTGCAGGTAATATTTACAATTTACAGAATACAATTTATAATGTTTACATTGTCAAGATAAAAAATCTCTGGCTTAGGCCTTAAACATGCACCATTATTATGCCTACCTGACAAGGACATGCACTTAGAGGTGTGATTATTACTTGTTCATTCCACCAATAGAAACTAAGCTTTAGAAAATAATATCTTCAAGGGCTGAGTCTCCCTCAATCTCAGTGTCTCTACTTCTCTCTTTCTTTATTACCCTCCTTAAAACCTACCCCTGACCAAGCATTTAATCACCCTCCCTAATATTTCTTGTTTTGTATTGGTGTCAATTTTTCTCTCACTTTTGTGAAGTTCTTTTTTTCTTACATTAAAGGCTTAGATTTAAGTTATTCCTGAGTGGCATGATATATTTGAATCACTCTGTTAATACCTCAGCTCGGCTAAAAGGCAAAACAAAAGCAGTCAGTTAAAGCAATGTTTGTAAAACTTTAACATTGAAAGATTTATGAATACGTTTTCAAGCCCGTGTTTCATTGTTAGTATGGACTTCATCCTATATCCACATGCACTAACTGTATTGAATGCTAAACTTCTGAGGTTACTTTTGTGATTTTATATAAATGAATTGGTCCAGTCTTGATGGTAATACAAGGTAAATAAAGGGAAAACTAATGTTTCTTATCACTTGAAATCTATTAATTTCATCCATTTGAAATGGCCTAAAAGCATTTGTATTTCATAAAGAACATTCAAAAGGCTATAATTTTCCAACTCCTCATGCTGCAGTGACTTTGCTGCATTGCGCTATAATGTGTACATGATCGTTTGTCTCAAAATGTTAAGACTGTATTGTCCTCGAGCACACTCATCCCTGAAACGGTTTCTTCTTTCTTATTCAGGGAAAACAGCAGAAGAAAAGCCGTTGCTATCCCCCAATGAACCGGGAACATCGCAGGATCATTCATGAGCTGGCTGAAGTCTATGGTGTTGAAAGTGTCAGTTATGATAGTGAGCCCAAGCGTAATGTTGTTATAACAGCCTTGAAGTGAGTGTTGGTGATACTAAAATTCTCTTTGAAATTGTATATTTTTTCTCTTTCCAACCCTCCTGTCTCAAAAACAGTGAAAATTTATTTTTCTATTTGTTTGATGCATGGGAACCTGTGTACTCAGAGTGGAAAATATATTTATCTTTCCTTTCGAGGGAAAATGGATTCTAGATTAAATTAGTTTTGACAATTTAGTCTTTACTGGGCACAGGCCCGCAGCACTAAACCATCCCGATTCAGCAATGCCTAGCAATTTCAAAGGCCACAGGGAGTTTTCAGGTGGAAATAGAGAAATGTCACATGAATATGGAAGGTATTTTTCTAAAGTTAGTACAGAGGCAGATTTTTGACTATTAAGTACAGCTTGATTGGCCATTTATTTCATTGCTGTCTGTCAGACCTTACCGTACCTCCTGTTGTCTACTAATCTCTTGAAAGCGGTGATAAAGTAGCTGACTGCATAAGTTGGGGAGATCAGAGAGGTTTGTTGAAACAGCAGGCTGGTTATAATGGCAGATTTTATTTTTCACTGATTGGGAAAAACAGTCCCAAAGGTGGCAAATTTCTGTGTGCATTTGAGACACAGGCAGTAGATTTTATTTTTTTAAAAGCACAAGAAAGCAAAGAAGTAATTGTGGATATGCTGATAGCTTTAAGATTATTGCTAATGTTACCTCCTCTCTATGTGCTGGACCTTCCACACAATGGGTGGAATTGTTGAAGTAGACATTTGAATTAATTTTATTCAGTTATTCCAAGGTTGCTTCTTTCAGTCTGATTAACAATAAGAAAGGGACTGCCGTTTTCTACCTGGTTACATGCTAAAAAAGCAAAGTTTGATCATGACTTGTGTTCTCACTTTATCTCATTATTTTAACAAATCACATTTCTTCCCAGAGGAAAATCTGTGTGTCCTAACATTTCCCTGACTTCATTGATTGAAAGAGAGTTGACAGCAAGACCACCACCACCAATCGCACATTACAGGCAACAGGCACTTAAGTAAGTAATGTGAGGAGAACCAGCTTCTATCTGGCGATTCACAGGAAAGAGCTCTTGTGTGCAAAACTAAGCTAAATCGAAAACTCTTTACTGTAATTTTTGTGGCATCTTGTGGCTTTACTGGAGCCAGAGAAAGGTGAACCTTATTTAGATTAACTGAATCACAGAAAGTTGATTTCTCATTAAGGTATTTTGAGCATCTGCTTCATGTGCAGATGGCACTGATGCTAAAAAGAAAAAAAGATATTGGTGATAACAGGCCAGGCATACATCCCTGCTGCATCAGTGGAAGAGATAGACAAGAGCCAGCTTGAGGCTGAGCAACACCCAAACCGTATGGATTGCAACAATCTAGTTGAAGACCTCTCAAGCTATCTCCACCTTCCTGATCCAAACCGTAGCACAAAACCAATCTCGTAAGATACCTTCACGCATGCATTCATGACAAACGGTTCTCTTTACTGTTGAAAGAGAAACCTTCTAAATGTAGCAATACAGCATCTGACAAGATTGCTGAGACTGACTGTCTTGCACCGAATCGTTTCTGACCAGCTCACCCGAAACATTACATAGTATTAGGTTGATATTAGGATAATCATCTTTTGCACTCTTCTCATAGGGCTCAGACCTCGACTGCAGGTGATTATGGGGTGACGGGGATCGCAATGTAGCATAGGACTGTTGAGTTCCTCAAAGTCTTTGGCCTGAGTCCTTAACCTCTTGTTTAAGAATTTGTCCAGTGGTACTTGACCAAACAAATCTTAATTCTTGCTGCATTCCATTGTAGAATTGCGACATTCACCCCATGCATTTGTGTTCATTTCTTGGAAATGCTGTTTATGATTTGTAAGAAACCCAATTTAAGAGCTTTCACTCAGACATACATTTTGATGACCCATTGAATTTGATGTATGCTTCAGCATTCTGCAGAATGTAGTTGACCTCCAATAGTTCAGTATGTGACATTAACCAACAAACGTCAACAAGGTCTTCAGCTTCGGGGATTTCAAGGTTGAGTCTGACCTGTCTACACATTGGATTCCATGCCTGTCATTTGCAGATGACATTTCGAAGTCACAGGGTCAGAAATGAGCGATAGCTTTCCTGGCATTATCCGACTTTGGAATGATAAGATCAAATGAAACCTGCATTGGCTGTGCATAAATAATCTAGCAAAGTCAAGGGATCGTTGAAACTTTCCTCCATTCATGTTTATCAATTTATCTTTAGTGACTTACCTGACTAATTGGGATCTTAATCTGGTCCTGTGTTCATTAATGTCCTCTCTTCTAAACATCTCAGTACTGAACAGCTTAATTTTCTGACTTGGAAAAAAAATACTTTTAATTACTCTGGTTTTAGCTCATTGGTTTAGTAAGATACAGTTACTAGTCATTTACCTGACATTCTGGCCAACTGTCTTTTCTGCCAAGATAAATTCCCATTTTGCTCCTGCACTATCAATCTGAATTGAATGATCCTTCAGTTGTGAGACATAGACCCTAGGCCCTTCAAACTGATTTACCAAATACTATAACGTTATCATCCCAAGGCTCTAAGACCATTTTCCAAACAAAGACTTGAAAATGGGTAAGAGAATAGGTTTTTGAATTCCATCTTTGGAATCTCAATGACTTCATAAACAGCATATCCTTAAAACAAGTGTCCAGTAACAAAATTGGTAAAGCTGCTTTATATAGTAACTTGCATACAGTTATTAAGTATTATTACTTCGGCCTAACAGCCAGGATGATAATATTTTGATAGCCTACCTAATGATTGATCTCCACAACTTGGGAGTAGCCATTTTATTTGACTCGATTGCTGCTTTATTGATCCCTTTAAATGATATGGAGGAAGTTGAATAGTGGGGGATCATAATTTTGCACAATTCTATCTTAATTTTATAAAGACGCCTGCCAAATATCGAATTTTCATTTGGCCATCTCCCACCTTGTCGAGAATTAACAAAGTTATTGTAATCGTCTCCATACTTAAAACATAGAACAAATTAAATTTCAACTCGTGGATCGAGCTGTCTTTTGTGCAAGAACCATCTTGGATCAGTGATATTTGACTTCACCATATGCTGCAATCAGGGTTTTCATTTCCTCCTATGGTTTCCCTAGTATTTGGTCTAAGTCATAAAGTGCAACTCGGCAAAGGTTGCCTGTGGCCTTTGTGAAAACCGTGAGAAGTGGAACCAAGTTCAATCTACCAAGTGCTAAGTTAAATGTTCAGAAATCTGGGATGTGTGCTTGCAAATACATCTCAATCTTGCCTTCATTCGTATCCTAAGACTTGATAGGGCGTGCGGGTGGCAGTTCTGATGAACGAAAGAATCCGGTTCCAGATGGAGACAGTGGTGGAAGATCCGGGGGAGGGGGGGGGGCAGGGGCAGGGGCAGGGTGGTATGTGATGGTGATCGGAGTGCCGGAGGGTAATTTGGTGGTTTTGGTGATTACTTACACATCGAATTGGGGCGATGTAGCCTTTATTAAAAGGATGGTGGCACCGATGGGGAGGGTTTGAACCTGGATAAGGTCTTGAACCCAAAAGAGGACCGCTCCTTGCCAAAGTCACTTACCCGTTGGGGGGCATTTATGACCGAGATGGGGATGGTAGATGCGGACCCTTGGCAATCGGATCATTACATCCGGGGGGGGGGGGGGGGGGGGGAGATTTTCTTCCTCCTCACCGGTGCATAAGGGCTACTCTTGGATTGACTTTTTTATTATGGAGAGGGCTCTGGAGGCCGGGGTTAAGGAAAGTGGAGTACTCTGTAATTTCTGACCATGCTCAGCGCCTGGTGGATGTGGTTTTGGAGAGCGGGTCAGCTCGGTGGCCAGCATGAAGTTTGGATGTGGGGTTGCTAGTGGACCTGGGGTTTTGTGTAAAGATGGCCATGGTGTTGGATGGTTGTGTAGAGTTCAACAGGAATGGGGAGGTTTCATCTCAGTGTTGTGGGAAGGCCTGAAGGCGGTGGTGAGGTGATTGCATATATGGTGTAGCTGGATAGGGAAGGGAGAAAGGAACATCAGCGGTTGGTGGATGAGGTGTTGGAGGTGGATGGGAAGTATTTGGATGACCCTATCCCAGAGCTTTTGGCGAGCAAGAAGTTGTTGCAGGCACAGTTTGACCTGGTGTCCACGGATAAGGTGGCGCGGCAGTTGAGACGGGCGAGAGGGGCAGTCTAGGAATATGGGCTGCTGGTGTGCCAGTTGAGGTGGCAGGCGGTGTCCGGGAAATCATTCGGATGGGGGGGGGGGGGGGGGGGGGGGGGGAGTTGTGAGTTGGTTTGAGTCCCTGGAGAAGGTTAGAGTGTTTTACAAAAAGTTGTACAGCTTGGAACCTCCAGAGTATAATTCGGACCGGGTTGATTTTTTTGGAGGGATTGGGGTGTTCAAGGGTGGAAGAGGAGAACCAGGAGGGATTGGAGAAGCCACGGGGGGGCAGAGTAAGTTAGGAAGGCTATTAAGTCAGGAGGGCAATTGGGGATATACAGATTGGGAAGGCACCAGGTCCGGATGGGTTCCCAGTGGAGTTTTATAAAAGGTTTGCAGACAGGTGTATCCCGCTGCTGGTGGAGGTGTTTGAGGATGTGGTGGCTCGGAGATGCTCCCATGAACAATGGAATCAGTCGAGCCTCCATTTCACTCCTTTTGAAGAAGGATAGGGACTCGGTGGAATATGAGTCAGACCGACCAATTTGATTTTGAACATGGACGCAAAGATTTTAGCCAAGGTTTTGACGCTCAGATTGGAGGGGTGTCTCACGCAGGTCATTGGGGAAGATTAGACCAGATTTGTGAAGGGTAGGCAATTGTCTTCCAGTGTGCGTTCCAGTTGAACGTGATGTTGTCTCAGGCAGAGAGGGATGAGCAGGAAATGATTGTGGCAGTGGATGCAGAGAAGGCCTTTGGAGTGGAGTAGAGGCACCTGTTCGCGGTGCTGGAGTGATTCAGGATCAAGCTCAAGTTTGTGTCTTGAGGGCAGCATGGTGGCCTAGTGGTTAGCACAACCGCCTCACAGTGCTGAGGTCCCAGGTTCGATCCCTGCTCTGGGTCACTGTCTGTGTGGAGTTTGCACATTCTCTCCGTGTCTGCATGGGTTTCGCCCCCACAACCCAAAAATGTGCAGAGTAGGTGGATTGGCCCCTTAATTGGAAAAAATAATTGGGGAATCTAAATTTTTTTTTAAAAGTTTGTGTCCTGGGTTAAGTTGTACAAGGAGCCAAACGCTAGTGTACGGACAAATAGCATAAGCTCGGGCTACTTCCGACTGCTTGGAGGAAGGAGACAGGGATGCCCTATGTCCCCTCTCCCATTTGCATGGGCGCTTGAGCATTGGGCAATCACCTTGTGGAACTCCGATAACTGGAGGGGGATAATATGGGGAAGGGGGGGGAGGAGCATAGGGTGTCTCGATCTGCCGATGACCTGTTGCTGTACGCCACGACGATAGGGGACATAATGGGGATGCTAAAGTGGTTCGGAGCTTTTTCTGGGTATAATGTAAATTGGGACAAAAGTGAAAGTTTTTCAGTCACCTCGTCACGGAGAGGAACTAATTTGGGGGTGTTGCTGTTCAGGCTGACAAATTCTCATTTCAGCTACTTATGTGTACAATTGGCAAAGGATTGGGTGCAGCTTCAGACTAAATTTTATAAGCTTGGTGAGCAGTGTGAAGGCAGACCTACAGAGATGGGATAGTCTCCCACTGTCGTTAACTGGGCGAGTGCAGTGGGTAAAGATGAATTTCTAGCCACAGTTTTTGTTCCTGTTTCAATGCCTGCTGGTGTTTCTACCAAAGGCATTCTTTGTTGGGGTGGAAAGCATGATTATGCCATTTATATGGGATGGGAAGGTGGCGAGAATCTGAAGAGTGGTCCTGCAGAGGGACCAGCAGTCGGGGGGAGGGGGGGGGGGGGGGCTGCCGAACCTGCTTTGCTACTATTGGGCGGCAGTTGCAAAGAAGGTGTTGGGTTGCTGGGGGATCAGGAATCAGTTTTGGTGAAGGTAGAGGCCAGGTCGTGTGAGGGGACAGAGTTGTGGGTGCTAGTGATGGTCCCGCTTTCGCTCTCCCCGAGGAGATTTTTGGGTAACAAATGTTGATCTTTCCTTAGAAGAAAAATCTTAATTCCTGGGGCTAACTTGCTCCATTGTTGAAGTTAGTAGAACTAGACAGAATCCTAGCTTCATATTTTCCTTTCCTGGAATTAAAATTATTTTTAAAAACGTGGCACTATTTTTTGAGCTCTCTATTTTTGATTGAATCTGGTGCGGCTTTCTTCCACTGCATTATTTGCTAATAAGAGATTTTTTAAATGTGGACACGGAGATGGTGGTGGCTACGCTAAAAATATGGAAGCAATTACGGCAGCATTTTAAGAGGGGAGAAGATCGAGGATGATACTGATCAGGGACAACAAAATCTTTGAGCCGGCTAGGGTGGACACCAGGTTTAGGGGATGAAAGGATAAGGGAATGGCAGTATGGGGGATTTGCTCCTGGAGGGGCGATTTGCGAGTTTGGGGAGTTGGTGGAGAAGTCTGGGCTCGCACAGTTAGTGTGTTCAGGTACTTGCAAGTACGGAAATTTGCAAGGAAGGTTTACGAATTTTCCAGTTGCGCTGCCCATGTATTTGGTGGAGAGGATACTGTTGCTGTCCGGCTTGGAGGAGGGTAAAGCTTCAGGTATCTGGGAGGCAGTTGGCGGAGGATGGAGCCTCACTGGAGAGGATTATAGTGAAATGGGAGCAGGACTTATGGTGAAGTCGAGGAGGAGGTGTGATGTGAGGCCTTACGAAAAGTGAATGCCACGTCGTCATGTGCGAGGCTCGGGCTCGTACAGCTGAAGGTGGCGCCTCGGGCACATTTAACGAGGGCAAGGATGAGTCGGATGTTTGAGGGAGTAGAAGATAATTGCTAGTGGTGTGGTAGGAGCCCAGCGAATCACATGCATATGTTTTGGGCATGTCTTAAGCTAGCAAACATTTGGGGCTCGCTCACCATGGTGGTGATCTTAGGCAGGGAGCTAGAGCCAGGTTCCCTAGAGCAGGGGCAGTTGCCGGCAGGAGCGGGGGCAGATATTTTAGTCGTCACCTCTCTGATTGTTTTTAGACTGATTCTGCTGGAGTGGAGGTCAGCTCCTCCATTCAGTGCCTTGGTATGGCTGGAGGACCTCCTGTATTTTCTGTATTTGGACAAAATTAAATACACGCTGAGGAGGTCAATTGGGAGGTTCTATATAAGATGGCAATCGTTTGTTATGTATTTTAAACAGCTGGTCACTGTCAGCTGTAGGGGGGTGTTGTAGGGGCTTAGGGGGCTGTTTTTGTATTTGTATATGAATTTAAAAATGTTCAATAAAACTATTTACTAAAAAAACCTTTTGTGTGGCATCATATCAAATGTGTTTTGGAAATCTGAGTAGCCTATATCGACTGGTTCCCTTTTATCTACCCTACTGGTTGCATCCTCAAAAATCATAATAGTTCTGTCAAGTCCATTTGCCTTTTGTAAAACCGGTGTTGAATTTGACTGATCGTACTAAGTGCATTGTTATGACTTCCATAATAATTGATTCAAGCACTTTCCCACCAATAGATGTCAGGCTAACTGGCCTATATTCCTATTTTCTATCTCCCTCATTTCTTGAATTAGGGGTGTTAAATTTGATACTTCCAATCCACTAGGACTAATGCAGAATCTAAGGAATTTTGGAAAATCATAGAGCATCAATTATCTCTGCAACTATCATTTTTGGAACCCGTCAGATCTAGGGCATTTATTGGGATTTAGTCCCTAAGGCTTGGCCAGTAGTTTTTCTCAAAAGCCAAAATACTGCGGTTGCTGGAAATTTGAAATAAAAAACGAAAATTCTAAATAAGCTCAGCAGGTCTGTCAGCAACTGTGTAGAGACAAACAGAGTTATTGTTTCGAAGCACGGTAGCACAGTGGTTAGCACTGTTGCTTCACAGCACCAGAGACCCAGGTTAAATTCCTGGCTTGGGTCACTGCCTGTGCCGAGACCACACGTTCTCTCCGTCTCTGCGTGGGTTTCCTCCAGGTGATCCGGTTTCCTCCTCCAAGTCCCGAAAGACATGCTGTTAGGTCAATGGGACATTGTGAATTCTCCCTCAGTATACTGAACAGGTGCCAGAGTGTGGCGACTAGGGGCTTTTCACAGTAACTTCATTACAGCGTTAATGTAAGCCTACTTCTGACAATTTTTAAAAAAGAGTCCATATGTTCTGTAGAAGATCATATGGACTCAATTCGTCTCTGATTTGAAGGGACCACTCATTACTTTAGATATTCCCTTCCTACCTGCTGCTATACGTGGCAGACCCAGAAGGGGGAATGCCGGAGGTGATGGAACTGCTAGCAGAATTCGGGGACTTTTCGGGGTACAAGCTAAACTTGGGTAAGAGTGAGGTATTTGTGATACACCCAGGGGACCAGGAAGAGGGAATCGGGAGACTCCCGTTGAAGAGAGCAGGAAAGAGTTTTAGATATTTAGGGGTGCAGGTGGCAAGGAACTGGGGGACTCTCCACAAGTTGAACTTCTCTAGGCTAGTGGAACAGATGGAGGAGGAATTTAAAAGGTGGGACATGGTGCCGCTGTCGCTGGCGGGCAGAGTGCAGTCCGTTAAAATGACGGTCCTCCCAAGGTTTTTGTTTTTATTTCAGTGCTTGCCCATCTTCCTCCCTAGGGCCTTCTTGAAAAAGGTGACGAGCAGCATCATGAGCTACGTGTGGGCGCATGGCACCCCAAGGGTGAGGAGGGTCTTCTTGGAGCGGAGTAGGGAGAGTGGAGGGCTGGCATTACCCAACCTTTAGGGGTATTACTGGGCGGCTAATGTGTCGATGGTGCGCAAGTGGATGATGGAAGGGGAGGGGGCAGCTTGGAAACGAATGGAGAGGGCGTCCTGTGGCAACATAAGCCTGGGGGCCCTAGTAACGGCGCCATGGCCGCTCCCTCCCACGAGGTACACCACGAGCCCGGTGGTGGCGGCCACCCTCAAGATCTGGGGGCAGTGGAGGCGACACAGGGGGGAAGTGGGAGGTCTGATGGAGGCACCGTTAAGAGGGAACCATAGATTCATCCCGGGGAACATGGACGGGGGATTTCAGAGCTGGCACAGGGTGGGCATCAGGCAGCTGAAGGATCTGTTTGTAGATGGGAGGTTTGCGAGCCTGAGAGAGCTGGAGGAGAAATTCGGGCTCCCCCCGGGAAACGTGTTTCGACATTTGCAGGTGAAGGCATTTGCTAGCCGCCAGGTGGAAGGGTTCCCCTTGCTCCCCAGCAGGGGGGCGAGTGATAGGGTGCTCTCGGGGGTCTGGGTCGGAGGGGGGAGGATATCGGACATATACAAAGTAATGCAGGAGGCTGAGGAGGCATCAGTAGAGGAGCTGAAAGCCAAGTGGGAGGGGGAGCTGGGTGAGCAGATAGAGGATGGGACTTGGGCTGATGCCCTGGAGAGGGTTAATTCTTCCTCCTCGTGTGCGAGGCTTAGCCTCATTCAATTTAAGGTGCTACATAGAGCCCATATGACGGGGACAAGGATGAGTCGGTTCTTTGGGGGTGAGGACAGATGTGTCAGGTGTTCGGGAAGTCCAGCGAACCATGTCCATATGTTTTGGGCATGTCCGGCACTGGAGGAGTTCTGGAAGGGGGTGGCAAGGACGGTGTCGAGGGTGGTGGGATCCAGGGTCAAACCAGGATGGGGACTAGCGATCTTTGGGGTTGGGGTGGAGCCGGGGGTACAGGAGGCGAGAGAGGCCGGAATATTGGCCTTTGCGTCCCTAGTTGCGCGAAGAAGGATACTGATACAGTGGAAGGACGCGAGGCCTCCAAGCGTGGAAACTTGGATTAATGACATGGCAAGCTTTATCCAGTTGGAAAGGGTCAAATTCGCCCTGAGAGGGTCGGTACAAGGGTTCTTCAGGCGGTGGCAGCCTTTCCTCGACTTTTTGGCTCAAAGATAGGGTGCAGAGGTCGCAGCAGCAGCAACCCGGGGGAGGGGGGGGTGGCAACAACGGGTGGGGTGGGTTATTTAAGGTTGAAATGCGGACAAATTTGTTCGCAGTTCATGTTTGATGTTAATTGTTGCTTTGTTTGTTTTTTTTTGGGGGGGGGGAGAGGGACAGCGCGCGCGGGGGGGGGGGGATATCTGTTAAGAGGGAATATTGTGTAATAGTCTATGGTTAGGGGGGGTAAATATTTTCATGTAAAAAATCTCTTCAATAAAAATTATTTAAAAAAAAAAAAGATATTCCCTTCCTATTATTTGTAAAAACTTGTGGCTAATTTGCTCTTTTCCCTTCTTAATCAGCTTTTTGAGGGTACTTCACTGGTTTCTATATTACTATTCTTTGCAGTGTTCTAAACCTCTTCTTTTAACCTAATACAATTCTTAAATTCCAGAGTAAGCCGTGGGTGGATGTTCATTGCTGAGATTTTGTTTTGCAACAGAACGTAGCTTTATTGAAGATTTGAAGAAGCAATTCACACTGGCCATACGTTTTTAATTTATTCATCCATTCAATCTTAGCCAGTTTTCCCCTCATACCTATGTAATCGGTGTTGATTGATTAAGTTTAAGATTCTTATTTGTAATTGGAGCAAGCCACTTTCAAACTTAACATGGAATTCGGTTGTATAATGACCACTAGTTCATAGCAGACCTTTTACTGTGAGATTGCTATTCATTTTGCCTTGTTACACAATAGTAGATCTAAAATAGTTTTATCCCTATTTGGTATCACAATGCGTTGCCTTGGAAAACTCAATAACATACTACAAATTCATCTTATAGATCACCCTTACCTGTTTGATTGGTCCAGTCTGTATGAAGATTGAAGTCCCCACAATTATTACATTGTCATTGTTACACATTCCAATAATGAGTATTGAAAATATTGTTCAAGCTCTCAACATGGATTGCATAATGGAATGGAGTGACATGATGTATACAGAGGTCAAGCTTACTTGTTTGTGATGTGTTCATTTTTAACTGGAAATGCACAAATGTAATTATTTTCTGTAATCTTACAGGATTGACAATGGAACAGTTGCCCTGCAAAAGTCATTCAAAGAAGAACCAATCATTGATTACTTTGATGTACAGGACTAGAAGATCACTTGTTTTCAAATACATTTGAAATGTTGGATCACATCCTCTGGAAATTGAGAGGCTGGGAAGTAACCTGATCACTAGTGAACAAAAAGGAATCAATGAAGATTTGTAGGGAGATGCAATTGTGTCAGTCTATTAAACTTCAATCTGCATAACAAAGTAAGATACTAGTCTCTGCTGTTAGGATATTACTGTTGCATGAGATAAACACACAATAAATGAAATCAGAATCTGTGGAATGAATTATGTATGCATTTCTAGCAGATGTTGAGTTGCTGCTGTAGACAGTTCTGAACAAAGGGTTAATATTGTTTTCCCCTTGGTTTATGCTTTTGAAAGAAATCAACTTCGGCGTGATAATGTTAAAGGTGACGTGTAATAATTGCACTCAAATAAATTTCAACAGAGAAAATTTATGTTGTCTTTCAATGAGCTGTATGAGAATAAACCTTCAGAAGCAAGATAATGGCTGTGAGATTAGTTACAAACAGCTGGAATACAAAATTGATCCTTTTCTCTCCCAACTTGTTTTTAACTGTCACCTTGGTGAATGATTCAGGAAGCCCAGCATGTGAGCCTTCGCTGAGATGATAGATAATATAATCATCCTTTTTGGATTTGATTGATTTTTCTGCTGACCTCAACCCCTCTCATCCTGACACTTCTGAGACATAATTGAGCATTGTCCTACAGAATTTGGCAGATCCCTGATATCTCAATGCATGATCGTATTGAATATCAGCAAGCTCTTTAGCTATGCAAATGCATTTTGAAGTTAACCTTGTCTATATTTTCAGGATGGTAGCTGGTGATTAGTGGTGTGCCTCCACTAGGGGTCGGTGCTGGAACCACAACTTTTCACAATATATATTAATGATCTGGAAGAAGGAACTGAAGGTACTGTTGCTAAGTTTGTAGGTGATACAACGATCTATAGAGGGACAGGTAGTATTGAGGAAGCAGACGGGCTTCAGAAGGACTTGGATAGGCTAGGAGAGTGGGCAAAGAAGTGGCAGATGGAATACAATGTGGAAAAGTGTGAGGTTATGCACTTTGGAAGGAGAAATGGAGGCATAGACTATTTTGTAAATGGGGAGAAAGTTAGGAAATCAGAAGCACAAAGGGACTTGGGAGTCTTGGTCTACGATTCTCTTAAGGTTAACGTGCAGGTTCAGTCGGCAGTTAGGAAGGCAAATGCAATGTTAGCGTTCATGTCGAGAGGGCTGCAATTCAAGACCAGGGATGTACTTCTGAGGCTGTATAAAGCTCTGGTCAGATCCCATTTGGAGTATTGTGAGCAGTTTTTGGACCTGTATCTAAGGAAGGATGTGCGGGCCTTGGAAATAGTCCAGAGGAGGTTCACAAGAATGATCCCTGGAATGAAGAGCTTGTTGTGTGAGGAATGGTTGAGGACTCTGGGTCTGTACTCATTGGGAGTTTAGAAGGATGGGGGAATCTTACTTAACCTATAGGATACAGCGAGGTGTGGATAGAGTGGGAATGGAGAGGATGTTTCCACTTGTAGGAAAAACTTGAAGCAGAGAACACAATTTCAGACCAAAGGGCGATCCTTTAAAACCGAGAGGAGGAGAAATTTCTTCAGCCAGGGGGTGGTGAATCTGTGGAACTCTGCCGCAAAAGGCTGTGGAGGCCAATTCACTGAGTGTCTTTAAGACAGAGATAGATAGGTTCTTGATCAATAAGGGATCAGGGGCTATCGGATGAAGGCAGGAGAATGGGGATGAAAACAATATCAGCCATGATTGAATGGCAGAGCAAACTCGATGGGCTGAGTGGCCTAATTCTGCTCCTATGTCTTATACCTGAGATTCTGTCCATTTAACTGCAGCTAATATTTCTGGGGATCATTCGGAGCAGTCGTTTTCCCCACCACTAACATTGAGACCATTTGATTAATCTGCCCCTGCCTATACCAGAGGACTGGGGAGTCACAAATGTAATACCCCTGTTCAAACAAAAGAGGAGAGGGGCAGCACAATGGCACATGGTTAGCACTGTTTGGGTTGTGGGGGTGAAACCGACGCAAACACTGGGAGAATGTGCAAACTCCACACGGACAGTGACCCAGGGCCAGGATCTCAGCGGTGTGAAGCAGCAATGCTAACCACTGCACCACCGTGCTGCCCCTCACCTTGACAATCCTGGTGCTGTTTCCAGCATCTAGAGGCAGGTTGCTGGTGATTGTTGATCCCAGGATATGTGAAGCTGTCTGACTTAAAGGGGGGGTTATCAATATCGATAGAAGGTGGAGTCTGTGTCTTGGTCCATAACTGATGTTGATTGTCAGTCAAATGCCTTACAAACCAGGGTGAACTAATCTACAAGCTGTTGGAAGTGAAGTTCAATTGGGATGCCCGCATGGTGTCATCAACAATTAACAGACTAGGAAATTATGCATTTTGGTTTTGGTGCACAGCCTGACCAAGTTGAACAGCTTTCCATCAGCTCAGGCATGTAAGTAGACACTCAAACTATAGGCCAGTTAGCCTGACATCTGTAGAAGGATCCTTTAGATCCGAAACATTAGCTCTGTTTCTCTCCACAGATTCTGCCAGACATGCTGAGTTTATCCAACATTTTCTGATTTTATTTCAGATTTCCAGCATCCGCAGTATTTTGCTTTTATTTTGTGTTTTCATTATTGAGTTTGTCTTACCTGGTTCATAAGTTAGTGACTTTCCTGTTGAGAAATGAGTCTCCAGACACCCATTGAAACAAGCAAGCCATGGCAGGACAGCAGCTAACTGACTGGGTAATGGCCAGTCATTATCCAATGAGACACAATGATCTCCCACCGACAGAAGTAACCCCTGGTGTTCGCGCTCATTCCCAATCGAGCGAGAGCTTGTAACTAGTAACCGTTTCATTCTGAGTTGTACTAATGTTTTTTTTAAAATAATTTTTATTCAAATGTTCACAAAAAAGAAAACAATAACAGAAAATTCTAAGAACCAAAAAAACAGACCCCCCCCCCCACCGCCGTAAATACAAAAGAGAAGCAATAAACGCCCGTCATTGGCAAAAAACAGATATTCAACCCAAAACAAAAACAAAGAGACCCCCTCCCCCAAACTACTGCTGCTGACCTTTTGTTTTTACCGTTCTGCCAGGAGATCTAGGATTGGTTGCCATCTCCTGAAAAACCCCTGCACTGACCCCCTTAGGGCAAATTTCACCCTCTCCAATTTAAAAAACCCGCCATATCGTTGACCCAGGCCTACACGCTTGGGGGCCTCGCATCCTTCCACTGAAGAAGAATCCTCCGCCGGACTACTAGGGACGCAAAGGCCAGAACACCGGCCTCTTTCGCCTCCTGCACTCCCGGCTCCACTGCAACCCCAAATATTGCGAGTCCCCAGCCTGGATTGACCCTGGATCCTACCACCCTTGATACTGTCCTTGCTACACCCTTCCAAAATTCCCCCAGCGTTGGGCATGCCCAGAACATGTGGACATGATTTGCTGGGCTCCTTGAGCACCTAACACACCTGTCCTCGGTCCCAAAAAAAACGGCTCATCCTTGTCCCAGTCATATGTGCCCTATGCAGTACCTTAAACTGTATGAGGCTAAGCCTCGCACACGAAGAGGAGGAGTTCACCCTTTCTAGGGCATCCGCCTACGTCCCCTCCTCACCCAGCTCCTCCCATTTATCTTTCAGCTCCTCCACCGAGGCCTCGTCTACCTCCTGCATCACCTGGTACACTTCCGAGATCCTCCATTCTCCAACCCATGCCCCCGAGAGCCCCTGTCCTGGACCCCACGCGGCGGCAGCAGGGGGAACCCCGCCACCTGCCGCCTGACTGAGTTGTACTAATGTAAACCACAAAACTGCAATCCTCTCCAAGCGTGGGTCTGGGCAAATAATTTGGGAATCTGGAGTTGCCCAAGAAACGGTAACACCCACCCCTCCGGCAAGCATTGCCAGCATTGTCCAAAAGGAACGATGAAACCAGTACTGTTTGGTGAAGAAATTGCTGACCATTAAATATGATTATGGCCGATCCTGTGTCTCAATGCCGTAATCCAGTACCTCCCCATAAATATATTCAGCAACTTGACCTCCACAGCCTTCCAGCGAATTCCACAGGATCAGCACCTGAGTGAAGAAATTTCTCCTCGGCTCGGTCTAAATGGGCGACCACACGTTCTGAAACTGACCCAATTCTTCTGGAACGCACCACCGTTCTTCCCCCCCCCCCCCCCCCCCAACTCCACTACCAGCGGAAACATCATCCCTCCAATCCAGTCTGTCCAGGCCTGTCAGGATTTTATACATTTCAATGGGATCCTTTCTCATTCTTGTAAACTCCAGTGAATACAGGCCTACTCAACCCAATCTCTCCTCATTGACACTCCTGCCATCCCAGGAATCAGTCTGATCGATGACAGTTACTGCCTGTGGGACTCCACTCAGGATTTTCTGTCAGAATTTTTACTCTCTAAGCCTATTGGATGATTCTGCAAAAGAAATTTCTAAGTTAATTTGTGTCTGGTTTTTCAGGGATTTCCTCCAGGTGAGTTCCCCACCGCTACTCAATGACACTTGGTCACTTTTCTGGGACCCTGGGAGGTTTCTCACCCATTTAGCCCACACTTAGAATTTTTTTTAGCACTGGGGTACTGAACTCGGAGATCAGGCCGCCATTTTAAAAGGGTGCCCCGATCTTTAAGTGAGCTTATGGGCAACACCAACCACCCATGGGTAATGTCAACCCCCACACGCATGGGCACTACCCCACCCCCAAGTGAGGAGACCCAGCAATGGAGTCCCTGTGGGTCCCCATCCTTCAGCCAAACCCCCTTAAAGGATCCATACCCATCACCCCCCCCCCCCAAACTTCTCAGAGGCCCCTACTTGCCTGCCCTGCACTCTCCTACCCTTCAAACCCCCCCCCCCCCTCATTTCAGGGCAAGACCCCCGTTGCCTCTTGGCCCTTGACAGGGGCACTCTTGCACTGCCACCTTGGCACCCAGGCAATGCTCCTAGCTTGACTGCCATCTGGGCACCTTGGCAATGCCACGGTTCCAATGTCCCAGGGGGAGAGCCAGGGGCCACCCTGCACTTAGCCTGACCACCCTGGGGTCTCCGAAGGCCCGGGAGACCACCAGGTGCCGTTCCGCCTGGTCCACATTTGGACCGGCACTGATCGGCGCCCGGCTGCAGTCTCCTTGGGGAGGCCGGTGAATCGCAGGAGGCTGGTGGATCCCGTGCAGGTAGGTCGCAAGTAGGTTTACGACCTACCTCCGTGAGCGTCACTTGTTCATACCATTTAGGGTGGTATTCCTACTCCGACGTCTCGCGGGGCTGTTGAGAGACTTGCTGGAGGTCTTTCCTGGTATTCACTGGCCCCGTTTCGCTCCAGCGAGAGCCCAACGCGACCAGAGATTTGTGCCCTACGTCTCTACTGAGATACCCACAAGGCAGTGGACTATGTACCCATTGCTGGGGGTTTGGATTGTGGGCACTAGGGTATAAGTACATGTCAGTGGGTCTGTATGCCATCTGTCTTGGAGCCAGGCCTCTGGGTCCCTTTTTACACACAGGGCGGCACTACATGAGGCTTACTGATATGTTGTAGCAGGCGAGAGAGGCTTACACATTCGACCCTCTTCACAATAGTTACACTGTAAGCCGGTGGTGAGAGCTGAAAACAGACTAACCACTGCACAAACCCACTTGACATTTCGTATCAACTGGAGGCACAGATCACGGGACTTCCAGTGGCGCGATATGAGGAAAGACACACACAAGATGGCTCCCGCTGGAAGTCTGCCCTTTTTTACCCTTTCCCCCCGGTGCTATAGACCTTTAACTTCTTGGAAAAATCCTGAAATTTGATTGTGTAGCATTCTCATTTCTGAGATGCCCAAGGGGGACGGAGCCAAAAAGAATTGGCCTGAAACTCGTTGACTGACTGAAGCTTCTCCGAGATATACTAGAGGTAAGATGGCAGAGGCAGCATCGTCTTCGACCACTCCACTAACGGCTGAAGCTCACCCAAATTTTGACGATCGAGCTTGATAAACGCTGACAAAATTTGTTGGTGAACCTTAAAAGAACAATTGAAGAGGTCTTGGGGGCCCCCATTCTTTTAGTTCTTCAAACTACCAGTAAGACTGCCGAGGTTCATGGAGCCACAGTTAAGGGCATGGAGGCCACATTGTAGTAGTGACAGGATCACCTCCCTGGAGTCCGACCTTCCTTTTATGGTCAATGTTACCAATGTTAACAGCTAAGCTGGATGATCTGGAGAACAGATCCAAGAGACAATGTGTATTGTGTGGTTACCAGAGGGAATCAAGGACTACACCCCTACTGAATATTTCTCGGACCTGTTCCACAGGATGTGGGGTGAGAGTGTGCTTCTATCCCCCCCCAGAATTTGCCCGGGTCCATTGCTCACTTTGACCTAAGCCTCACTCTGGTGATCCTTTGCATGCGATGATCGCAAGATTTCATAGTTTCAAAGAAAACTCAGTTTAATCTGTTTTATTGCTCTGTGTAAAGGCACTTTGTATTTTGTTTCTTTTCATGTTCGTTATTTGGGTGTACGCTTGATGCCTTTAGTTATATTTGAGAGATTTCTGCTGTTTGTTTATTTGATTAATCTATTCCCTTTCTCTTTATTGTCATCTGGCGCAACTTTTAGTTGCTAGTGTGGCATTATCAGTCAGAAAGGCTTTTACTCTCCAGTTGAGAGTCTCCCTGCTAACAAGGAGTGTTAGTTAACGGAAGTGGTATGAGAAGGTTTTCTGCAGCTCATAATAGTAGTTTTTAAAATGAACTTAGAATTTGTGTTTTGTTAATTGTAGACTTTAGGGTAAGTTATTTTTTGCCACAGTTCAGTTTGCTTTTGGTCGTGGTTAGACTCGACTAATGGTATTTTGGGGGAGGGTTTTGACGTTATTTTCCTGAAGGTGTCTGCTGGTCTCCTTTTGTCGGGTCATCTGACTTGGCTCGGTGGCCATCTTGGATGGATCTTTTTGCTTTATCTTGGTTGTGTCCCTGGTTCAGTACCTCTCTTTAGGAATATCTGACTCCGGTTTATGAGATGGTGGGTGACCCCCAATCCATCTGGTTAACTGCAACGTTAGGGGTTTGAACAGCCCTGTAAAATGGCCAAGAGCATTCGCGGCTCTTAAGAACCTAAACTCTGATATTGCCTTTTTGTAGGAGTTCCATTTGCGTATCAGGGATCAAACTGGGCTATGCAAAGGTTGGGTTGGGCAAGTTTTTCATTCCAGTTTCAATGGCAGGGATAAGGGTACGGTCATTTTAATTAATAAGAGTCCAGTTCTCTTTTCAGATTATGGCTGACCCCAATGGCCAATATATTATTGCTTGTGTTTCCCTCTTGAACACCCCAGTAGTTCAGGTCAATGTTTATGCCCCTAACTGGGATGATACAAACTTCATTAACTCTCTGTAGGGGCAGCACGGTGGTGCAGCGGTTAGCACTGCTGACTCACGGCGCTGAGGACCCTGATTCGATCCCAGCCCTGGGTCACTGTCTGTGTGGAGTTTCCACATTCTCCCCATGTCTGCATGGGTCTCACCCCCACAACCCAAAAAGAAGTGCAAGGTAGGTGAATTGGCCACGTTAAATTGCCCCTTAATTGGCAAGAGCGAATTGGGTATTATTTTTAAAACTCTGTTAGCTTCTCTCCCCAACCTCGTTTCACACCAGCTTATTTTAAGAGGTGACCTAAACTGTGTTTTGGCCCCTAAATTGGATTGTTCTAAACCCAAATCTTTTGTCCCATCAGGGATGGGCCAGGGCTTTCTCTTTTATGGCTCAGATTGGGGTGGGGGGTAGATCACTGGTGATTTTTGCATCCGAATGACGGAGTTTTCATTTTTTCACACGTCCATCATGCGTATTCCTGCATTGAGTTTTTTAATTTTAGACCTGACCCTCCTCCCTTCAGGATGAGGGCTGAGCACTCAGCAATTGTAATTTCTGACCATGCGCCACACTTTGTCAATCTGTTGCTGGAGGCTCACTCCTGCACTTCATCCTCTCTCCCTACCTCGGACTGTTATGGTCATATTTTCTTGCCTGATCCCTCCCCACATAGCGGGGTAAGGGCAAAATGGGAGAGTTAGCCAGGCCTTATACTTACAAGCAAGGTTTGGATGGAAGCCCCTTACAGAGTCAACTCCACGTCCTCACTTGCCCACTTGAGTCTAATTCAGTTCAAGGTGCTGCATAGGACGCATTTGACCAGGGCAAGGATGAGTGGGTTTTTCCCCAAACATTGAGGACAGATATGATTGCTGCTCACTTGCCCCAGCTGACCATATGTATATGTTTTGGTAATGCTCCAAACTCGCCAGTTTCTGGGCTTCCTTGTTCTGCATCATTTCAGAGCTACTCCGATTGGAATCACTCCAATGTCTGCTGGTAGCCATATTTGGGTTTCAGATTCACCGCCAGTCCACTCGGAGTTAGAGTTGGACCTTATTGCCTTTGCCTCACTGATAGTCCAGAGGCGGATATTAATTGGTCAGAGGTCTCTCATGCCTTATCTGGTTGGGGGACTTCAAAGTCCTTCCTTACACTTGGAGAAAATTAAATTGACCATCAGGGATTCAGTGGAGAAGATTCACCTGAGATGGTAACCATGTATTTCCTTTTTTAGGGATCTAGACACTGTCAGCTGTTAGGGGCTTCAGGTATAGTGTAGATGGTTTTTTATTGTTTGTAATTTTTGCATTCTTGTGTTTTAGTTGTTTTTCAGTTATTAGGTAAAACTTTAATAAACATACTTAAAATAAACTCTTTTTGATATATAGTAATGACCTGAACAGATATGGATGTCATTTCAATATATGCAGATAACACCAACTTGGGAAGTGTACAAAACGGTGAGGATTGGAGCAGGCTTCTGGTCATAGAAAAGCTAGTGAAATGGGCTGATAAAATCTAATGCAGAATTGTGTTCTGTGAAGTATCAGGAGGGGTAATATACACTAAATGGTACAATGTTAAAAGTGGCATGGGGCAAAGAGAGCTCTGGAGCAGGATTCTCCGTTCCTGAGATTAACTGTTGACGCCGGGGCAGGATTCACGAACTTCCACGACTGCAAATCTAGCGCCGCACCTGGGCCAATTCAGCCACTTTTGAGGGGCTAGCACCGGTGCCACATTTAACACAATAGATTTCAATGAGAAACGGTGTGGGATTCACTCGGGAGGCTGACAAGCTGCAGCAGCATATAGGCACTTCACTCCCCACGTACACCCATCCCAACCAACAAGATGGCACTGGTTACATGGGAGTGTGCCCATGCCACTGACGGGTCTGCTGGGGCCAGAGGGCACCTGGGGGGGGGGGGGGGGGGGAGGAGGGGCTGGGGGTCCCACATACAGCCTAGGCCTTAAGTTCACAGTGGGCAGTTTGCGGCCTGCGTAGCTGCATAGCTGCCTTGCAGGCCGCGGCAATCGTGTTCCTTGTCCGCCCTCCTCAACCCACTCCTTTTTTTAGGAAATATTTGATTGAGGCATTTATAATTTTAAACAGAGATCCAACACACACACAAAACCTACAAAAACACACCCAACTACCCCCCCCCCCCCAACCCTAACTAGCCATATATTAGATTCCCTGCCCTTATTCGTCACTTCCATGCCTCCCCCTCCCAGCTGACTGACAATTTTCCTTGGTCGATGAACAGCTGCCCCACAGCCCACTCCTGGCCCTGCAGCTTCCCCTGGCCCTGGCAGAAGCCCCCATGGCCAGCGGCACAACTGTCAGCAAACTATGGCGATGTTGGACACTTTCTGTACCCGCTCTCTCCCCAAGCAGTCACGGTGCCTGTTTCATGATTTTTAAAAGCACAAATGAACCTCGTCATTGGAATTCGCACCAGTGGAGCCGGAGCATAACACAGAACCCAGAGAATACCAGGTTGTGCCCGCTAATGATATGCAAACAGTGTTTACTATACATGCGGAGTGGAACGCATTGACGCTGCTATTGATGCACCGGAGAATTGCAATTTGGCATGAAACTGCCGCCCACCATGATTTTGGCGTCAGAACCGATTCTCCACCCAATCGCATTTCCCGGTTCCGGCGTCGGCTGACGCAGAATCCCCCTTCTGGAGATTAACATACACAAATCTTTGAGGGGCAAGGACAAACTGAGTAGGTATTTTTGAAAAAAAATGTCATCTGCTATAAGTAGAGGCAAAAAGTACTAAATAAAGTAAGCTATGCTAAACCTCTTTAAATCAATGGTTTGACGTCAGCTCAATTAATGTGTCCAATTCTAGCTGCAACCTGCCTCCTTGACCAAGCTTTTAGTCATCCGACCTAATCCCTCTTTATGTGGTACGTGTCATGTTTTGCTTTATATTGCTCCTGTGAAGTGTCTTAGGGCATTTTATGAGATCAAAGACACTATAAATACAAATCATGTTTATTTAGTGATTTCAGAATGGTTATCTAATATCTGAGCTGTACTTAGCAGTGCAGCCCAGGGGTGGAGGTGCAAAAGAAAACACTATAATTATGATCATTTTTTTGTGGTTTGTTTTATATTTTTGCACTGATATTCCCGGTACAAACAATTTAGAGTAATTCACAGCACAGAAAGAGGCCATTTGGCCATGAAGTCCTGTTGGGGTCAAATTCTACTGAAAACAGAAAATGCTGAAAGTATTCAGCAGGTCAGGCAACATCTGTGGAAAGAGTTAAAATGGTAAAATGTTTCAGGTCAATGACCTTTCATCAGGTAGTTCAGATTTCCAGGATCTGCAACATTTGCTTTTGCTATGTGTATGTTTGCATTGCTAGACATCATAAATTAATACTCCCAACGTAATCCAAGTAGGTACTTGTCTCAATGTAAAACCCAAATCCTAAAATTTTAACTTCAGGAGGAACATCACATTCTGATCAAGTAGACATTCATTTGGTTTGTATCATTGGGATAAAACATTCAAATCCATTTTTATACTGTACTAAAGAGATTCATTCAACTATTAATCTCTGAAGTCAAAGGAGTTTATGTTGGTGAATGTCAATAGTTCAGTCTTCATGGTTAAGCTTCTGAATAATATTTATGTTACAAAGATTATGAATAATGTTGATGCTATGATGTTAAATGTTATTAATACCTAGGATGTCAGCTCAGTTGGTTCGATGACTGGTTTGTGATGTGGAGCGACGCCAGCCTGTGGTTTCAATTCCCGTACCTGCTGAGGTTATGAAGGCGCCACCTTCTCAACCTTGTCCCTTGCCTGAAGTGTGGTGACCCTCAGGTTAAATTTCCATCAGTCAGCTCTCAAAGGGGAGAGCAGCCAATGGCCCTCCGGGACTGTGGCTACATTTATTATTATTATTACATTGATACCTTCTTTGCAGAGCTGATAAAAGACAGGGTGTTGCATTTAGTGTCACTGCCCATAGAAAAAAAAAATATTCTTTGCATGGAATATTTAAAAAAGCTTTAGATTTACAAAATTCATGATTACAATAGAATACAATATAACAGGGTATACCTATCAGGAGAGATTTAACAGGCTGGTGCTTTTTTCTTGGAAAAAAAAGTGGTACGGGACGATTGGCACCATTATAGAAAGGGTTTGACATAGTCATTGTAGAGAAGATACTTCCACTAAAGGATGAGTTCAAAACTAGGGGCTATAAATGTAAGGGAGCAACGAATAAATCCAACAAAAATTGAGGAGAAAACTTATTTGACTAAAATGTGGTAAGAATGTGAAACATGCTACCACAAAGAATAGGAGGGGTGAATATATTTAAGGTAGACAAGCAAATGTGGGAGTAAGAAATGGAAGGATATGTTGAATAGATTGGGTGAAGAAGGGTCGGATGAGAGGGAAGGAAGCTCATGTGGAACATAGCCAGCAGCATAAAACAGGTAGGTGGATCAAATGATATGTTTATGTGCTGTACATCCTATTTAAGAATTCAGAGGTAGCTTACATTTTGTGAAAATATGTACCCAGACCTAACATTACTGGTCTACACTAGATTGTTCTTTGTTTTTAAACTTCTATATTATTACATTTTATTTCTCTCTTGGCTGGGAAGAGATGGAATATGTTAATCTTTGGTTGACCATTGTCAGTGCCTTCAGAATGATTGGTCGATCTTCTGTGTCCCAGCTTTGCCTTTGCACATGAGCTTCCCTATGGTATAAAAAGCCATCTCTAATGGTGCACCCTTGGTATCTCCAAAGTGTACAGCTTGGATAGGCAATGATGTTTTATCGCGAAGTGTTCCTTCATCCGTTCTCCAAATGTGATCATTGCTATCGCAATTGCAGTGCATTCCTGGGACAGAACAAGATTCTATGGGAGTAATAAAAGGAGTTGATAACCATCAATTCATATAATGATGCATGGTACCCATAACAGATATATCTTGACAAAGGTATGAACCCAGGTTACAGAAGTCTCCAGATATAAACCAGGAAGGAGCTCTTTCATTGTTGAGTTCAATCTAAAGCTTCATCACCTTTATTGCGTGGTTGTTCAAAAGCTCTCCTCACCAACCTCTCTCCTATATGTTACTCATTTGCCCAGAGTTCTACCCTTCACTAAATTTCCCCATGACTTTGACCCTGCCTCTTGCTTTAACCTTTTTACTAACTCAGTCGCATCATAGTTCCTTTTGGCTTCACCACTGGTGGCGAAGGCTACAGTCAAAATTTTCCAACACTCTGGAATTCTCTCAAACTACTCTGCATTATGTTTCTTACGGTCTTGCTACCTTCCAAAGCTTCCTCAGAATTTACCGCTGAGCAAACTTTCAGTTTTTACTCCATGGCAACTGTGCCCTTCTCAACTCCCACACCTGATTAAAAACATTTTCAGAAATAGATGTACAATCATTTTCTGTTTTCTTTTGGTAATAATGACATTTATTGTACCAATTATTTTTTTTCCAATTAGGGGACAATTTAGCGAGGCAAATCCTCCCAACCTGCACATCTTTGGGTTGTGGGGGTGAAACCCACGCAGACATGGGAAGAATGTGCAAACTCCACATGGACAGTGATACAGGGATTCAAACCATGTCCTCGGTGCCACAGTTCCAGTGCTAACCACTGCGCCACATGCCGCCAATTATGACATTTATAATGTCATATCAATTACTATCAATTACGAAATTCCGGGTTTTGAGGAAGTCTGTGTTTCACAGAAAGGAGATTCTGTTACCTTAACATGAATTTCGACTTCATGCATTCTGCAATGTTTTGTTTACGCACAGGCAGATTATTATCTGGAACAATTAAGGTTATGCCTCTTTTCAAACTCTGAATATTCATGTAATAGCTTTAGATTTTTAATCCACAACTTCAAGCTGAATTTAATTTCACAAAGTTCACATTGTATCACTGTAATCATATGTGAACTTTAGATGTAAAGGTCATCTACTATGCAATTATGTGTATTTTTAAATGTTCATTAGTTCTTTACCCCAGGTTACAAGTGATTTTCTTAAACAGATAAATTTACCACTGATTACTATTGAAAGGTATAACAGTAACAATGCATAAATATTTACGGTAGATACACTATATTAACTCCTCAATGGGGGAATAACGTTTGCACTTTTTGTTGAACTATTTTGCAGCTAAACTTAATTGAGTTATTTTCTTACATAGTCTCAGCAAATGTGAGAGATAATTAGCCTGACATGTTTCTCTTAATGTTGCCAATTGATTCAATAATTTGAAGGTCCAAGTTCATAAATATTCCTCTAAAAGTTATGGATTTCAATAACTGTCAGCTAGGTTCAAAAGTAACAGCTAGACATCAACTTATTAAAATTCAGCAGATATTATTCAAAGGGAATTATAGACCAGTAAGCCTAACATCGGTAGTAGGGAAAATTCTTGAATCCATTATCAATGACTTTATAGCGGAAAAGTTAGTCAGCATGGATTTATGAAGGGGAAATCATGCTTGACAAATTTGTTGGAATTCTTTGAAGATATAACCAGTACGGATGACAGGGGGGGGGGGGGGGCAGTCGATGTGGTATATTTGGACTTTCAGAAGGTGTTTTACAAAGTCCCGCATAAGAGATTATTGTGCAAAATTAAAGCGCCAGGGATTGGGGGAAGTGTATTGAGGTGGATAGAAAACTGGTTAGCAGAGAGGAAATGAAGAGTACGAATTGATGGGTCCTTTTCAAATTGGCAGGCAGTAACTAGTGGGGTACCACAGGGATCGGTGCTGGGACCCCAGATATTCACAATATATATTAATGATTTGGATGAGGGAACAAAATGTAACATTTCAAAGTTTGCAGATGATACCAAGTTGGGTGGGACTGTGAACTGTGATGAGGATGCAGGGATCCTACAGCATGATCTGGACAGGTTGGGCGAGTGGGCAAATCAATGGCAGACGCAGTATAATTTGGATAAGTGTGAGGTTATTCACTTTGGAAGCAAAAACAGGAAGGCAGATTAGTACCTGAATGGTTGTAAATTGGGAGAGGGGAGTGTGCAGCGGGACCTGGGTGTCTTTGTGCACCAGTCGCTGAAGATAAGCCTGCAGGTGCAGCAGGCGGTAAAGAAGGCTAATGGTATGTTGGCCTTCACTGCGAGAGGTTTCGAGTACAGAAGCTGGGATGTGTTGCTGCATTTATACAGGGCCTTGAGAATATTGTGTGCAGTTTTGGTCTCCTTTTCTGAGGAAGGATGTTCTTGCTCTCAAGGGAGTGTGGCGAAGGTTTACCAGACTGATTCTAAGGATGGCCGGACTGCCATATGAGGAGAGATTGACTAGGTTAGGATTTTTCTTGCTGGAGTTCAGAAGAATGAGAGGGGATCTCATAGAGACTTATAAAATTCTAACAGGGCTAGACAGGGTAGATGCAGGGAAGATGTTACCAATAATGGGTGTGTCCAGAACCAGTGGTCACAGTCTAAGGATTCAGGGTAAACCAATTCAGACAGAGATGAGGAGACATTTCTACAACCGAAAAGTGATGAGCCTGTGGAATTCATTACAACTGGAATTAGTTGATGCTAAAACATTGAATATATTCAAGATGTGGCTGGATATAGCACTTGGGAAGAATGGGATCAAAGGCTATGGGGAGAAAGCAGGATTAGGCTATTGAGCTGGATGATCAGCCATGATCATGATAAATGGCGGAGCAGGCTTGAGGGGTCAAAAGGCCTCCTCCTGCTCCTATCTTCTATGTATCTATGTGGCTTGGTTCCTCCTTAACCTGTAACTTCAGAGAACAAATCAATTGGTTTGTTATAACATTTATGTCATGTCAGTGCGGATCTGATTTTGAATGTAACTTTTAAAACTTTATATACAGTGACTAAATCGGTGAAACTGCTGGAAAGTTAAAATTAAACAAAAATATTTTGTGTCCCACAGTTGAACTGGTAGAAGTGAAAATATTTTAACTCACCTTCATAAAGATGATCCATACCTTTTTTTACATAAAAAATAAATTGACAGTGGGATCTTGTATTTTTTAATCAACCTTAAAACAAAGTACTACATATCCCAGAATAGATACAATCAAAGAGCTGCCTGTTTGAGGTACCTGTCATTCCACAAGCACAGCCGCCTCTATCTGGACTTGCATCTCCCCAGTAGAACATTCTCCTTCCATCCCAGGATATCCACCACCCCCAGCCTGCTTGGATAAAGCGGATATGGCGACAGTCCAGCTGTAGGCACAATAGGAAGTGTTGAGTAGGAGCAGCATAAATCATAAAGCAATATCCCTAAAGCCCTGGACAATGTTATTTGTCGACTGCATTATTTATTTAAAATTGGTCTGTTTTGATTAGTGTCTGATCCATTAGAATTTAAAGTGTTCACCTCAAAGTATACCCCTACACCCTTCCCCCTCCCACCCAAACACACACACACAATTTGCTGCAGACAATACCTGGCAATGTCACAGTTGTGCTTTGTTTATTCATTTTTATAATTTAATAATGAGCTCAGTTTTACATAATATCAAATCCGCAAAATGATTTGAGTTGGGGGGCAGCAGAGGAGGGGGTTATTTCCATCATGTTTTTTTTTAAAACAATTTATTGAGGCATTTTATGATTTTATAACAACAAACACAAATGTAAACATAACTCAGTAAATAACACCCCCCAACCCCACCCAACCAACAACCATATCCAGCCAATATGGCTTATACACATAGGGCAGAATTCTCAGCTCCCGCGAAAAATCGGGAAGGCCGTCGTGAAACTCGGCCGAGTTTCACGACGGCCTCGGAGGCCGCTCCTCTCACCTTATTCACCCCCACCCGGGGGGGCTAGGAGTGGCGCTCCGTTATTCTCGGCCGCCGGGCCTTGACACTTGCATCTAGGCGGCGCGCCGAGAATGACGCGACGGCAGCGCCTATGTGACGTCAGCCGCGCATGCGCAGGTTGGCCGGCTCCAACCCTGCATGCGCGGCTGACGTCACGACGGCTGACGGCTCAAACCTGCGCATGCACGGTTGCCGTCTTCCCCTCCGCTGCCCCGCAAGACGTGGCGGTTTGATCTTGTGGGGCGGCGGAGGGGAAAGAGTGCGTCCCATTGAGACGCTGGCCCGACAATCGGTGGGCACCGATCGCGGGCCAATCCCCTCCCGAGCACGGCCGTGGTGCTCACTCCCCTCTCCGCCCCCCACAAGCTTCAAACGGCACTTTGGCGCCCATGTTCACGACGATAGCGACCAGGTGTGGTTGCCGCCGTCGGGAACGGCAGGCACCCGGAGAATCGCCGGTCGCCATGAAAAACAGCGACCGGCGATTCTTCTGAGCGGGGGGGTGGGAGAATTGTGGGGGGCACCAGGGGGGCGTGTCATGAGTCGCCCGGCCCTCCCGCGATTCTCCCACCCGACCATAATTCCCCAGTCCCACCTCCTCCTCTCGCTGATCCCACCTGAACTAAACTATGTCCCCGTTCACCCCCCCCCCCCCCCCCCCCCGCATTGTATCTGCTAACAGTGTAGTTTTCCCCAAAGAAGTCAATAAACATTTTTCCATCTTGCTGATGGGCACGTGCAGCTAGATTTGTATCTTTAGAACAAGTGAAGCCATTTTGTTTCTTATTGAGAAACAAGGGTAAATAACAAAAGTACATACTGAGAAGCACCAGCAGGGTTGAAGAGAGTAAAAGAGCAGAGTAGAAAGTTGACTGAATAGAAAATTAGTCATTGTGGGCCCATCATTGCCCAGTCAGTGCTCCTGGAAAGTATCAGAACAGTGCAACTGTGCAATTGACCCTAAAATAAACTTAGAAGCTATACAGAAGTAACAGCAAACCTGAGTTTTAAAACTTGTACAAAAGTGGTGTGAGAATTGCATTTGGGAAAATTCTAGAACAAATGCATTGATTTCAAACTGACTCGTTAAGACTTGGACAGAGCTCTTACCTTGACATGTTGCTCACAGGATTCAGAAATGCGTGTGAGGGCATTCAGCTGGATTAGTTCTGCTTCGTAGTTTATCTCTCTTCTGAAACAGCCGGGTTCCTCACAGGGAGATACTCTTGTCCGTCTTTCACTGTCGTGGCTCACAATGGTTATTGCTGCACCAAGCACATGATAGTCAGTGTTTCATTGAAAACCCATAAAGAAAATCTTTGTTGTAAATTGTGGCCAAGATTTTCCTCCCAATTGCTGCTGATTTTGTGCCAACTGAATGTATTTTGATGTAAAGGCATATTTGATACAATTTGCTGGTTCCCACTGGTTTACAGTCATCTGATGAAATAGAATAATTGATCAAATCCAATACAATTGATTTAGCAACTTTAGTCTTAGTTAACTCCCATTTTCTTAGTGGGGGGAATGCTGGATTCATTTGTTTCTGAAGGAGGAGGGACAAGGTTTCTTCCAATATATGGAGCCCACATCAGATTACAGATCTCAGAGAGAGGTCTGCATTCAGGATGTTAACTACGTTCTCTTCGACTTTTCACGTTGTCTAATTTGTGTCCTGTTCACTAAAATCCGATTGGACATCACTTATTTTCTCACATCTTCCTTTCTCCTCACACTTTGTTTTATTTAGTTCCATTAAATAGTTTGCTATATCTTGCAGCTTCCCATTATCTGATCAATGGCAATTATCCAGGGCCTTGGTGAGGCCACACCTGGACTATTATGTGCAGTTTTGGTCTCCTTATCTGAGGAAGGATGTTCTAGCTGTCGAGGGAGTGCAGCAATTGAATCCTTGGATGGCAGAACTTGTGTATGAGGAGAGATTGAATCAGTTAGCATTGGATTTGCTGGGGTTCAGAAGAATGACAGGGGATCTCATAGAAACCTATAAAATTCTAACAGGACTAGACAGTGTAGATCGAGGAAGGGTGTTCCCGAACCAGTGGTCACAGTCTGAGGACACTGAGTAGACTATTTAGGACAGAGATGAGGAGAAATTTCTTCACCCAGAGAGTGGTGAGCCTGTGGAATTTGTTGCCACAGGAAGTAGTTGAACCCAAAACATTGTACGGTTTCAAGAAGCAGTTAGATATAGCACTTGGGGTAAAGGGGATCAAAGGTTATGGGGGGAAAGCAGGATTTGGCTATTGAGTTGGATGATCAGGCATGATCTTAATGAATGGCGGAGTGGGCATGAAGGGCTGAATGGCCTCCTTTTTTTCTATGTTTCTATGAAACATTAACAGGGTTGCGCAGTGGTTAGTACTGCTGCCTCACAGCGCTGAGTACCTGGGTTCGATCCCGGCCCAGGATCACTGTCCATGTGGAGTTTGCACATTCTCCCTGTGTTTGCGTGGGTTTTGTGATATGCATCACCGTACATACACAAGGGGTTAATGTAAATACACTACAACTAAGTAAACACTAGAGGGAGCACCGGAGATATCATGATATGCAAACATGCAGCTAATGAACACTTAGAACAGGATACAACCAATGAGCAATCAAGACACCCAGAGGTGACATTACCACAAGGGGGCATTACACAACCCCATACAAAAGGACAGGGCACACATGCTCTGTCTCTTTTCACAGACAGACACCTAGAGAGTACATCAGGGTTGATCAGCAGCATCACACCCAGCACGTGGCTTAGAGCAAGCTGGTACAGTTAGACTGAGTTACTATAGTTAGATTAGCAGGAGAGTCAAACTCATTTAAGAACTGTTAATAGTTCAATCAACACATTGAACACATTACAAAGTCTGGACCTTCCTTTGTCAAAGCATACATCAAGGAAGCAGCTTATGCTACACGAAGAAGCATAACACAACAAGTCTTTCTCCCACAACCCAAAGATGTGCAGGCTAGGTGGATTGGCCACGTTAAATTGCTCCTTGATTGGAAAAAAAAGAATTGGGTACTCTAAATTTATAAAGAAAAAAAAACAGCGACCAGGGAAAGGCTGGATGGGCAGCATTGCGATACATAAATGTAGCAATCAAGTTGGGTTGAATGGTAAATGTTGTAACAGTACTATCATCGAACTCCTACAGTCCAGAAGGAGGCCATTTAGCCCATCCGGTCTGCACCAATCCTCTGAAAGAGCACCTTACCTAGGCCCACACCCCCGCCCTATCCCAGTAACCAAGCCAGTACACTCATGGACACTAAGGGGCAATTTAGCAAGGGCTAGTCCCCCCTAACCTGCACATCTTTGGGTGTGGGCCGGAGGAAACCCACGCAGACAAAGGGAGAACCTGCAAAGGCCACAGTCACCCAAAGCCAGAATTGAACCCAGGTCCCTGATGCTGTGAGGCAGCAGTGCTGACCAGTGTGCCACAATGATTTGCCAATTACTGAAACAGAATGTGCCATATACTATGTTAAACCTTTTGAACGTATTCTATTGTGGAAGTCAGTTTTGTGAAAATAGATAAAGCATAACATTTTGTACTTCAGCATTTATACATTTTTTCTATTTATTGAAGTAGGATAGCTCGTGGATAATATGGCAAAAAAGCTATTGGATGGCAAAATTGCTCCATTCGTCAGACTATCATTTTGAAGAATTTTGTCATTCAGACTTGAGGGCTGCGCCTTAGAATGTAGTTCCTGCTCACAACATTGTCTTTCAGGAGGGCAGCATGTTGGCGCAGTGGTTAGCACTGCTACATCATGGCGCCGAGGTCCCAGGTTCAATACCGGCTCTGGGTCACTGTCCATGTAGAGTTTGCACATTCACCCTGTGTTTCTGTGGGTTTTGCCCCCACAACCCAAAATAAGATGTGCAGGGTAGGTGGATTGGCCACGCTAAATTGCCACTGAATTGCAAAAAATTAATTGGGTACTCTAAATTTCTAAAAAAACACTGCCCTTCAGAAAGTGATGGATATGAAAGGGTTAGCAGTTTATGGCATGTTCTGTTTCAGTAATCGACAAGTCATTGATTGGATACTATAATTGCTTTAGTACTCAACCCAGCTTGATTGATACATTTCTGTACCACAATGCCACTCATGCAGCCTACCACCAGTCACTGCATCACTCAGGATAGCACTAGAATCTGAGATGGGTGGATTCAGGTTGACATGGGCTAGAGACCAAGTCAGTCTCTTAGAAATTTACCACGTTTTATTAACAACGTTTTATTTACAAAGCTGATGTCAAATTTGTCAGCAAGATATACAGACGAATGTCATTTTTGTAAATTAATCTGGCTAAAAGTTTCTCTGATTCTAGTATTCAGCAGGCTGACAATAAACTGAATATGTGGCCCAGAAAAGCAGCAGCCCTCTTACCCCCCCCCCCCCCCCCAAACCCCCCCATATCCCCCTTCAACAGTACACCAGAAACCTATCTCTGCCAGTTAGTCTCCATACACACCATCCAGGATTGTGATTAGTTGTTTTTGATTGAAAGATCACATGCAAATATGAGATAGACAGAGAAATACAGCACAGAACAGGCCCTTCGGACCACCATGTTGTGCCGAACTTTTGTCCTAGGTTAATCATAGAATTTTGGACACAAAGGGCAATTTATCATGGCCAATCCACCCAACCTGCACATCTTTGGACTGTGGGAGGAAACCGGAGTACTCGGAGGAAACCCATGCACACGCGGGGAGGATGTGCAGACTCCACACAGACAGTGACCCAAGTCGAAATTGAACTTGGGACCCTGGAGCTGTCCACAATGCTACCGTGCTGCCCTTAAGAAGAAATTAATCTACACTCCATTATTCTTCCCTAATCCATGTACCTATCCAGTAGCCGCTTGTAGGTCCCTAACGTTTCCGAATCAACTACTTCCACAGGCAGTGCATTCCATGCCCCCACTACTCTCTGGTTAAAGAACCTACCTCTGACATCCCCCCTATATCTTCCACCATTTACCTTAAATTTATGTCACCTTGTAATGGTTTGTTCCACCCGGGGAAAAAGTCTCTGACTGTCTACTCTCTCTATTCCCCTGATCATCTTATAAACCTCTATCAAGTCGCCCCTCATCCTTCTCCGTTCTAATGAGAAAAGGCCTAGCACCCTCAACCTTTCCTCGTAAGACCTACTCTCCATTCCAAGCAACATCCTGGTAAATCTCCTTTGCACCTTTTCCAAAGCTTCCACATCCTTCCTAAAATGAGATGACCAGAACTGCACACAGTACTCCAAATGTGGCCTGACCAAGGTTTTGTGCAGCTGCATCATCACCTCACGGCTCTTAAATTCAATCCCTCTGCTAATGAACTCTAGCACTCCATAGGCCTTCTTCACAGCTCTACCACTTGAGTGGCAACTTTCAAAGATCTATGAACATAGACCCCAAGATCTCTCTGCTCCTCTACATTGCCAAGAACCCTACCGTTAACCCAGTATTCCGCATTCATATTTGTCCTTCCAAAATGGACAACCTCACACTTGTCAGGGTTAAACTCCATCTGCCACTTCTCAGCCCAGCTCTGCATCGTATCTGTGTCTCTTTGAAGCCGACAACAGCCCTCCTCACTATCCACAACTCCACCAATCTTTGTATCATCTGCAAATTTACTGACCCACCCTTCAACTCCCTCATCCAAGTCGTTAATGAAAATCACAAACAGAAGAGGACCCAGAACTGATCCCTGCGGTACACCACTGGTAACTGGGCTCCAGGCTGAATATTTGCCATCCACCACCACTCTCTGTCTTCTATCGGTTAGCCAGCTCGTTATCCAACTGGCCAAATTTCCCACTATCCCATGCCTCCTTACTTTCTGCATAAGCCTACCATGGGGAACCTTATCAAATGCCTTACTAAAATCCATGTACACTACATCCACTGCTTTACCTTCATCCACATGCTTGGTCACCTCCTCAAAGAAGTCAATAAGACTTGTAAGGCAAGACCTACCCCTCACAAATCCGTGCTGAGAATATATATGACATGCGTGGAGCCTAGTGGTCCAGTAGGCGCTAGTGATTAGCACTGTTGCTTCACAGCACCGGGGACCCGGGATTGATTCCCGGCTTGGGACACTGTCTGTGAGGAGTCTGCACGTTCTCCCCGTGTCTGCATGGGTTTCCACTGGGCGCTCCGGTTTCCTCCCACAAGTCCCAAAAGATGTGCTTGTTAGGTGAAGTGGACATTCTGAATTCTCCCTGTGTACCTCAACAGGAATGTGGCGACTAGGGGCTTTTCAAACTTAGAAGTTTACCTCTATGAGATCACCCCCAAGCCTCCTACGCTCCAGGGAAAAAAGTCGCCGTCTAGCCAGCTTCTCCTTATAACTCAAACCATCAAGTCCCGGTAGCATCCTAGTAAATCTTTTCTGCACTCTTTCTATTATAATAATAGAGTTTCTATAATAGGGTGATCAGAACTGTACACAATACTCCAAATATGGCCATTCTAATATCTTGTACAACTTCAGCAAGTTGTCCCACTCCTGTATTCAATGTTCTGACCAATGAAACCAAGCATGCCGAATGCCTTCTTCACCACCCTGTCCACCTGTGACTCCACTTTCAAGGAACTATGAGCATGTACTCCTCGATCTCTTTGTTCTGTAAATTTCCTCAACTCCCTTCCATTAATAAAGAACAAAGAAAATTACAGCACAGGAACAGGACCTTCGGCCCTCCACGCCTGCGCCGATCCAGATCCTCTATCTAAAACTGTTGCCTATTTTCTAAAGATCTGTATCCCTCTGCTCCCTGCCCATTCATGTATCTGTCCAGATTAATGTTAAATGATGCTATTGTGCCTGCCTCTACCACCTTCGCCGGCAATGTGTTCCAGGCACCCACCACCTTCTGCATAAAGAACCTTCCACATATATCTCCCTGAAACTTTCCCCCTCTCACCTTGAACTCATGACCCCGAGTAATCGAGTCCCCCACTCTGCGGAAAAAGCTTGTTGCTATCCAACCTGTCTATACCTCTCCTGATTTTGTAGACCTCAATGAGGACCCCCTCAACCTCCGTCTTTCTAATTAAAATAACCCTAATCTACTCAACCTCTCTTCATAGCTAGCACCCTCCATACCAGGCAACATCCTGGTGAACCTCCTCTGCACCTTCTCCAAAGCATCTACACCCTTTTGGTAATGTGGCAACCAGAACTGCACACAGTATTCCAAATGTGGCTGAACCAAAGTCTTATACAACTGTAACATGATCTGCCAACTCTTGTACTCAATACCCCTTCCGATGAAGGAAAGCATGTCGTTTGCCTTCTTGACCACTCTATCGACCTGCGCAGCCACCTTCAGGGTACAATGGACCTGAACACCCAGATCTCTCTGTACATCAATTTTCCCCAGGGCTTTTTTATTTACCCTATAGTTCGCTCTTGAATTGGATCTTCCAAAATGCATCACCTCGCATTTGCCCAGATTGAACTCCATCTGCCATTTCTCCGCCCAACTCTCCAATCTATCTATATTCTGCTGTATTCTCTGACAGCCCCCTTCACTATCTGCTACTCCACCAATCTTAGTGTCATGTGCAAACTTGCTAATCAGACCACCTATACCTTCCTCCAGATCATTTATGTATATCACAAACAACAATGGTCCCAGTATGGATCCCTGTGGAATACCACTGGTCACAGTTCTCCATTTTGAGAAACTAACTTCCACTACTACTCTCTGTCTCCTGTTGCCCAGCCAGTTCTTTATCCATCTAGCTAGTACACCCTGGACCCCATGCAACTTCAATTTCTCCATCAGTCTACCATGGGGAACCTTATCAAACGCCTTACTGAAGTCCATGTATATGACATCTACAGCCCTTCCCTCATCAATCAACTCTGTCATTTCCTCAAAGAATTCTATTAAGTTAATAAGACATGACCTACCCTGCACAAAACCATGTTGCCTATCACTGATAAGCCCATTTTCTTCCAAATGGGAATAGATCCTATCCCTCAGTATCTTCTCCAGCAGCTTCCCCACCACTGATGTCAGGCTCACCGGTCTATAATTACCTGGATTATCCCTGCTACCCTTCTTAAACAAGGGGACAACATTAACAATTCTCCAGTCCTCCGGTACCTCACCCATGCTCAAGGATGCTGCAAAGATATCTGTTAAGGCCCCAGCTATTTCCTCGCTCACTTCCCTCAGTAACCTGGGATAGATCCCATCTGGACCTGGGGTCTTGTCCACCTTAATGCCTTTTAGAATACCCAACACATCCTCCCTCCTTCTGCCGACTTGACCTAGAGTAATCAAACATCTATCCCTAACCTCAACATCCATCATGTCCCTCTCCTCGGTGAATACTGATGCAAAGTACTCGTTAAGAATCTCACCCATTTTCTCTGACTCCATGCATAACTTTCCTCCTTTGTCCTTGAGTGGGCCAACCCTTTCTCTAGTTACCTTGCTCCTTATATATGAATAAAAGGCTTTGGGATTTTCCTTAACCCTGTTCACTAAAGATATTTCATGACCCCTTTTAGCCCTCTTGATTCCTCGTTTCCGATTGGTCCTACATTCCCGATATTCTTCCAAAGCTTCATCTGTCTTCAGTCGCCTAGACCTTATGTATGCTTCCTTTTTCCTCTTAGCTAGTCTCACAATTTCACCTGTCATTCATTGTTCCGATTCATTCTTCCAAAATGCATCACATCACATTTATCTAAATTAAACTCCATCTGCCATTCATTGACCCATTGGCCCAATTGATCAAGTTCCTTTTGCAATCATAGATAACCTACTTCACTGTCCACTATGCCACCAATCTTGGTGTTATCTGCAAACCATGCCTCCTAAATTCTCATCCAAATCATTGATATAAATAACAAATAACAGTGGACCCAGCACCGATCCCTGAGGCATATCGCTGGTCACAAGCCTCCAGTTTGAAAAACAACACTCTACAACCACTATTTGTCTTCTGTTGTCAAGCCAATTTTGTATCCAATTGGTGACCTCACCCTGGATCCCGTGAGATTTAACCTTATGCAACAACCTACTATGCAGTTATCTTGTCAAAGGCCTTGCTAAAATCCATGTGGACAATGTCGACTGCACTTCCCTCATCTACCTTTTTGGTTACCCCTCAAAAACTCAATCAAATTCATGAGTCATGATTTTCCACTCACAAACTGTCCCTAATCAGTCCTTGCCTCTCTAAATCCCTGGAGATCCTGGCCGGGATTCTTCAAAATCCTGGACAAATGTTGCGCCAGCGTAAACACCGCAGTGGTGTACGCCAGCGTCTCCCGGCCCAGCAATTCATCGGTCTTCAGGGGGCTAGCTTGGCACTGGAGTGCTGCGTGCTGCTCCGGCATCAAAAGGTGGCTCTGCACGGCCGCCTTGGCCCTGCGCAGCGCTCGACGGCCGTTTCCACGCTGACGCATATGCGTGGTTGGCGTCTCTGTGCCGGCGCATGCACATGGTCGCTGCTGCAGCGCAACATGTCGGAGACCTAACAGCGGTCCCACATGGAATGAGGTAGCACCCTCCAGATCGAGGGCCCGCCGATCGGAAGCTCCCGATCACAGACCTGGACCCCGTGAAGGCACCCCCCCAGAGTCAGAGACCCCCGGCCCCCCACCAGGACGTCTACCGCGGCCGCGGGTCTAACCTCCCGCCGGATGGTACCAGGTTGGAGCCACGCCGGCAGGATTCACCGAGGGTTCAGCCAGTTGCCTGTGGCAAATCGGTGCTGGGGCCTCTTTCAGCAGTCCCAACCGGCACCACGGTGACCGCGCGGGCATGATTGGCGCCAATTTTCCGGTCGCAGGAGAATCGCGCGCCGGAGCGGTGGGGGGGGGGGCGGGAATTTCTCATCGATTCTCTGACGTGGGCTTGGAGAATCCCACCCCCTGTCTCTCAGAATACCTTCCAACAACTTACTCACCACAGACGTTAGGCTCACCGGTCTGTAGTTCCCAGGCTTTTCCCTGCGGCCCTTTTTAAACAAAGGCCCAACATTTTCTACCCTCCAGTCTTCAGACACCTCACCTGTGGCTGTGGACGATTCAAATATCTCTGCTGGGGACCCGCAATTTCCTCCCTAGCCTCCCACAACGTCCTGGGATACATTTCATGAGGTCACAGGGATTTATCTACCTTGATGCGCTTTAAGACTTCCAGCACCTCCTTCTCTGTAATATGTACACTCCTCAAGATATCGCTATTTTCCTCAAATTCCCTAACATCCATGCCTTTCTCAACAGTATTGCCTATTATTTAAAAATAATTTTTATTTAAAAATAATTTTTATTTAAAAATAATTTTTATTCAAATTTTCAACAACAAATGTTATCTCAACAAAGGAAAACAGTAACCCCCCTCCAAATACAAACACAAGAAAGTAACAAGAAAGAGAAATAGGCATAGAACCATGAAAATGACCCCCCCCCCCCCACCCCCCGGGTTGCTGCTGAAGTTAACCACCCACTAATGCTCCGCCAGGAAACCATGAAACGGCTGCCACTGCCAGAAGAACCCCTGCACCGACCCCCTCAGGGCAAACTTGACCCTCTCCAGTTTGAAGAACCCGGCCATGTCACTGATCCAGGATTCTGGGCTTGGGGGCTTCGTGTCCCTCCACTGTAAAAGAATCCTACGCCAGGCTACTAGAGACGCAAAGGCCAGAATGCCAGCCTCTCTCGCCTCCTGCACTCCCGGCTCCGATGCTACCCCAAAACCTGCGAGCCCCCAGCCTGGTTCCACCCTGGAGCCTATCACCTTTGACAAGGTCCCTGACACCCCCTTCCAAAAGCCCTCCAACACCGGACACGCCCACAACATGTGGGTGTGATTCGCTGGGCTCCCCGAACACCTGCCACACCTGTTCTCTTCCCCCAAAGAACCGGCTCAGCCTGGTCCCAGTCATATGCACCCTGTGCAGCACCTTTAGTTGGATTAGACTAAGCCGTGCGCAAGAGAGGAGGAATTCACCCTCCCTAGGGCGTCCGCCCACGTCCCCTCATCAATCTCCTCTCCCAGCTCCTCCACCCACTTCACTTTCAGCTCCTCCATCGAGGCCTCCTCCCCCTCCTGAATCACCTGATAAATTGCCGAGATCCTGCCCTCACCGACCCACGTCCCCGAGAGCACCCTATCCTGCACCCCCCTAGGCGGCAATAATGGAAACTCCGCCACCTGCCGCCTAACAAATGCCCTAATCTGCATATACCTGAAGGTATTCACTGGGGGGAGACCCCACTTCCCCTCCAACTCCTCTAAGGTCGCAAACTTCCCGTCAAGGAAGAGGTCCCCATCCGCCTGATACCTGCCCTGTGCCAACTCAAAAACCCTCGATCTATCCTCCGTGGTACAAACCGGTGGTTCCCCCGTATCCGGGACCAAACTGAAGCCTTCACCTCCCCCCTATGCCGCCTCCACTGCCCCCAGATTTTGAGGGTAGCCACTACTACCGGACTCATAGAGTACCTTGCCGGGGGGAGCGGCAACGGCGCCATGACCTGCGCCTCTAAGCTCGTGCCCACACAGGACACCGCCTCCATCCTTTTCCATGCAGCTCCCTCCCCCTCCATCACCCACCTACGAATCATTGCCACGTTCGCAGCCCAGTAATACCCACATAGGTTGGACAGCGCCAATCCACCCACTTCCCTACCTCACTCCAAAAATACCCTCCTCACCCTCGGGGTCTTCTGCGCCCACACAAACCCCGTAATACTGATCATGATGGGTAAACACTGGAAGAGGAACAGAAACCTCGGGAGCACCGTCATCTTAACCGACTGGACCCTGCCCGCTAGGGAGAGTGGCAACATATCCCACCTCCTGAAATCCTCCTCCATCTGCTCCACCAGCCTTGTAAAGTTTAACCTATGCAGGGCCCCCCAGCTCCTGGCTATCTGGACCCCCAGGTATCTGAAGCTCCTCTCTGCCCTTTTCAGCGGGAGCCCCCCTATCTCTTTCTCCTGGTCCCCCATATGCACCATAAACAATTCACTCTTCCCCACGTTGAGCTTGTAGCCAGAAAAGTCCCCAAGAATCCTCATCACCTCCGGCATCCCCCCCGCCGGATCTGCAATGTACAACAATAAATCGTCCGCATACAACGACAGCCGGTGCTCCCCCCCCCCACCCCGCACAATCCCCCTCCAGTTCCTCGATTCCCTCAGCGCCATGGCCAGGGGTTCGATCACCAACGCGAACAGCAGGGGAGACAAGGGGCACCCCTGCCTCGTTCCCCAGTATAACCGAAAGTCCTCCAACCTCCTCCCGTTCGTCACCACGCTCGCCACCGGAGCACTATACAACAGCCTCACCCACCTAATAAATCCCTCACCAAACCCAAACCTCCTCAATACCTCCCACAGGTAGCTCCACTCCACCCTGTCAAAGGCTTTCTCCGCATCCATCAATGCCACTATCTCCGCCTCTCCGTCCACCGCCGGCATCACTATGACATTGAGAAGCTGCCGCACATTGACGTTCTACTGCCTCCCCTCCACAAAACCCGTTTGGTCCTCATGAATAACGTGCGGGACCACCTCCTCCACCCTCCTGGCCAGTATCTTGGCCAGCAGTTTCGCGTCCACATTAAGGAGCGAGATCAGCCTGTAAGACCCACACTGGAGGGGGTCCTTATCTCGCTTCAAAATCAATTAAATTAATGCCCTGGACATCGTCGGGGGCAAGCCCCCCCCCCCCCTCCCTTGCCTCATTCAAGGTCCTCACTAACAGCGGGCCCAACAGGTCAGAAAACTTCTTATAAACTTCCACCGGGAACCCATCAGGCCCCGGTGCCTTCTCTGACTGCATACTCCCCATCGCATTGGCCAGCTCCTCCAGTTCGAGTTGCACCCCCAGACCCTCCTTCTGCTCCTCCCCTACTCTCGGGAACTCCAGCTTGTCCAAAAAGTGGTCCATTCCACCCTCCTCCCCAGGGGGCACTGACCAGTACAACTCCTCATAGAAGGTCCTGAACACTCCGTTAATGCCCCTTGCACTCCGCACCAGATTCCCTCCTCCGTCCATAACTCCTCCTATCTCCCTCGCCGCCTCCCGCTTCCGGAGCTGGTGGGCCAGCATCCGGCTTGCCTTCTACCCGTACTCATATACCGCCCCCTGCGCCCTCCTCCACTGCACCTCTGCTTTTCTGGTGGTCAATATATCAAACTCCGCTTGGAGACTACGATGCTTCCTCAAAAGCCCTTCTTCCGGGACCTCCGCGTACCTCCTGTCCACCCTTACCATTTCTTCCACCAACCTCTCCCTCTCCCTTTTCTCTCCCCTCTCCCTGTGTGCCCTAGTAGAAATCAGTTCCCCCCCCTAACCCCCGCCTTCAGCGCCTCCCAGACCACCCCCACCTGCACCTCCCCATTGTCATTAGTTTCCAAATACCCCTCTATACACCTCCGGACCCGCCCACATACCTCCTCATCCGACAGCAGCCCCATCTCTAACCTCCACAGCGGGCGTTGGTCCTTCCCCTCCCCCAGCTCCAGGTCCACCCAATGCAAAACGTGGTCAGATATGGCTATCGCCGAATACTCCGCCCCTACCACCCTCTGAATCAACGCCCTGCTGAAGACAAAAAAGCCAATCCGGGAGTAAGCCTTATGGACATGGGAGAAGAACGAGAACTCCCTACCTCCCGGCCTCATAAACCTCCAAGGGTCCACCCCCCTCCCCCCCATCTGGTCCATGAACCCCCTCAGCACTGTGGCTGCCATCAGTCTCTTACCCGTCCTGGACCTAGAACGATCCAGTGCTGGGTCCAGCACTCTATTGAAATCTCCTCCCATTATCAAGCCCCCCGCCTCAAGATCTGGAATCCGGCCCAGCATGCGCCGCATGAAGCCTGCATCGTCCCAATTTAGGGCGTACACATTAACCAGCACCACCCGTTCCCCTTGGAGTCTATCACTCACCATTACGGATCTGCCCCAGCTATATGCTACCACACTCGACACCACAAACGACGCACTCTTACCCACCAAAATCGCCACCCCCCCCCCCGGTTCCTCGCATCCAACCCCGAATGGAACACTTGCCCAACCCACCCCCTTCTCAGCCTTACCTGATCCGCCACCCTAAGGTGCGTTTCCTGGAGCATAGCCACATCTGCCCCCAGCCCCTTCAAATGCGTAACCACTCGGGTCTGTTTAACCGGCCCATTCAGCCCCCTTGCATTCCATGTGACCAGCCGAATCGGGGGGCTATTCCCCCTCCCTCTCCGCCGGTCAGCCATAACTCTCCCTCGGCTAGTCACGTGCCCGCAGTACCCACAAGGCCCGTTCCCCACGGTGGCAGATCCCCATCTCGACCCCCCCTTGGAACCATCTGTTCCCCTTTGGCCCTTCCAGCAGCAACCCAGTACCGCCCCTACTCCCACCCCCAACACCCCCCCTCCCCCCACCCGCCCCAGCTAGGGCCCCCCTAGCTGCATTGCCCCTCTCATCGTACTTCCATAAGTCAGCCAACTCCTGCTGACCCCAGCTGCTCCCGCCACCCCAACGACCCCCCCCCCCCGGTGTAAGCCAACCACCATTCTCCTCGACCGGTACAGACCCCTCCCATTCCGACTCCAGCGCGGGAAAAAGCCCGCGCTCCCAACTTAAACCTCGACTCAAAACGCAGGAAAGAAAAGGCGCGCGCCCCAACGGGCCTACAGAAATCTCCCCAGCTTTCCACCAGAGAGAAAGGAACGGAAATGTTAAAAAAAAAAAACCAACAGAAAAGTTCAAGGGAGAACAAAGCCTCTGGCCAATATACATCAGTCTCCAATCCCCCCCCCCCTCAATCCTCAGTTCGAGTCCAGCTTCTCTGCCTGGGCAAAGGCCCAGGCCTCTTCCGGGGAGTCAAAATAGTACTGGTGATCTTTATGAGTGACTCAGAGGTGTGCCGGCTGTAACAGGCCAAACTTCACCCCTCTCTTGTGCAGCACTGCCTTCGACCGGTTATAACCAGCCCTTTTCTTCGCCACCTCCGCGCTCCAGGAGGCCCAGGATCCGCAAGTTCTTCCGCCGCGCGCGGTTCTCCATTTCCTTCATCCTCGCTAGCCATTTCTTGTGGAGCGCCTCGTGCAACTCCACTTTCACTGCCAGGCCTAGGATTTCATCCTCATTCTCCGAGGCTTTTTGCTGTAACTCGCGGATCTCTGCACCCTGGGCCATCTGGGTTGCCATGAGCTTATCCAGTGAGGCCTTTAGCGGTTCCAGCAGCACAGCTTTCAGCTCTCTGGAGCAGCTCCTGCTGCTCCTGCGCCTCCTGCTGCTCCTGCGCCCACTGCTGCTACGCTGCCGGTTCCCCACCCGCCGCCATCTTGTTCTTCCTGCCTCGCACCTTTCTCTGCTCCAAAGCCGGTTTTTTGACAGCCCCGCTCCTGGTTCAGTCCATCCACCGGCAGCTAGGCGCAGCAGATGTGTTCCCACACTGGGAAAAGTCCAACCAGCGCCGTACGGGCCCTTAAAAGAGCCCAAAAGTCCGAAAATAGCGGGAGCCACCGAACGTGCGGCTTAGCTCCGCATCACCACAACCGGAAGTCCTCAACGGTATTACCGATGAGAAATATTCATTTAGAATCTCACCCATCTCTAGTGGATCCACACATAGATGACCTAATAGATCCTTAAGAGACCCTACTCTCTAGAGTTACTCTTCTGCCTTTTATGTATTTGTAGAAGTGTTTTGGATTCTCCTTTGCCTTATCTGCTAAAGCAATCTCATGTCCTTTGTTTGCCCTCCTGATTTCTCTCTTAACTCTACTCCAACTATCTCTATACTCTTCAAGGGGTCCACTTGATCCCAGCTGACTATCCAGGTCATATGACCCTCCTTTTTGACAGGGCCTCAATATCCTGAGTCATCCAGGGTTCCCTACTTCTACCAGCCTTGCCCTTCATTCTTATATGCTTGAATGAACCCTGGTTAACACACTGTTGAAAGCTTACCAGCCGTCCCTTTACCTGCCAACAGGCCTCTCCAATCAACTTTTGAAAGTTCCTAATACCATCAAAATTGGCTTTGCCCTACTTAGAATTTTAACTTTTGGGCCAGAACTATCATTCTCCATAGTTATCTTAAAACTAATGGAATTATGGTCACTGGTCCCAAAGTGATCCTTCACTAACACTTTATTCCCCAAGAGGAGGTCAGGTTTTGCCCCCTCTCCAGACGGGCCATCCACATACTGAGTGAGAAATTCCTCCTGAATACACTCTACACATTTCTCTCCATCCAAGTCCCTAATGCTATGGCTGTCCCAGTCAATGTTGGGAAAGTTAAAATCCCCTACTGTTATCACCCTATCTTTCTTGCAGCTATCTGTAATCTCCTTCCATATTTGCTCCTAATTTCCCGCCTGTAGTATAACCGTATCAAAGTCATCTCTCCCTCCTTGTTTTTCAGTTCTACCAATATGGACCCAGTGGGTGAACCCTCGGATATATCCTTTCTCTGCCGTAATATTCTCCCTAATCAAAAACGCACAACCCCTCCTCTCTCACCTCCTGTTTTATCTTTCCATAGCATCTGTACCCTGGAACATTGAGCTGCCAGTCCTGCCCCTCCCTTAGCCATGTTTCAGTAATAGCTATAATATCCCAGTCCCATGTACCCATCCATGCCCTGAGTTCATCTGCCTTTCCTGTCAGGCCTCTTGTATTAAAATAAATGCAGTTTGATCTCGACTTGCCCTCTTTGCCCTGCTTCCTCAGGCCATCTGTCTGTCATGTTTTGTACACTCTCCCGGTGTTTCATTTCTCTTAGCCCTGCTGGATCCATTCACTGAGTTCTCCACACTCTGCACTGTGGCCCTTTTTGATTTTTGACTTTCGTTTCTCTGCCTTTCACTTTTCCCCTTCCTGCCTTTTATTTCTGTCCCCACTTTACTTCCCTCCGACTTCCTGCATCAGTTCCCATTCCCCTGTCACATTAGTTTAAACCCTCCCCAGCAGCACTAGCAAACACTCCCCCTCGGACATTGGTTCCAGTCTTGCCCTGGTCCCACCTCCCTCAGAACCGGTTCGAACGTTCCAAGAATTTGAATCCCTCCCTCTTGCACCATCTCTCAAACCACATAGTCATCTTATCTGTCCTGACATTCCTACTCTGATTAGCATATGGCACTGGTAGCAATCCTCAATCCTTTGTGGTCCTACTTTTTAGTTTAACTCCTAACTCCCTAAATTCAGCTTGTAGGACCTCATCATGTTTTCACCTATATCGTTGGTACCTTATATGCACCATGATAGCTGGCTGTTCATCCTCCTCCCCCCCCCCCCCCCCCCCCCCCCCCCCCCCCCCCCACCCCCCCCCCCCCCCCCCACCCCCAGAATGTCCTGCAGCTGCTCCGAGACATCCTTGACCCTTGCACCAGGGAGGCAACATACTATCCTGGATTGTATTGCACATGTATTGAAGTAATTAAGTTTAGATCTCATCCTTAAGTTTACCTTTGAGATTCTTTAGGTTAGCAAGGATATAATGTGAGCATGAAGGATAAACTGTAGATGGACTGGTTGACTCGAATAGCCTATTATTATAGGATTTTATTTTTAGAATTTACAGTGCAGAAGGAGGCCATTTGGCCCATTGTGTCAGCACCGGTCCTTGGAAAGAGCATTCTACTTAACCCCACACTTCCACTTTATCCCTATAACCCGACCTAACATTTCTGGACACTTCCACTTTATCCCTATAACCCTACCTAACATTTTTGGACACTAAGTGCAATTTAGCATGGCCTATCCACCTAACCTGCAAGTCTTTGGACTGTGGGAGGAAACCGGAACACCCGGAGGAAATCCACGCAGACACAGGGAGAACGTGCAGACTCCGCACAGACAGTGACCCAAGCCGGGAATCGAACCTGGGACCCTGGATGTGAAGCAACTCTGCTAACCACTGTGCTACGGTGCTGCCCTAAATTATACTGTGACTTGTATGTGTTTCTGTGTTTTTGAACAACAATGTGGCTTGAAATTATTTTGAAATCAGCTCAGTTCAGCAGCATACATTAGCTAACGTCACTTGTCAGTTTGACAAAATCTAATTACCAGTCGATTGGTCAGAGGTCATATCACAGAAAACTTCAAACTGCAGAACTCCTGTTCCAGCTCCATCTGGGTCGATGATGTAACGCTGTGATTTCTGGAACCCTGCTTCCTTCAACACAGCACATGACTCCAGCACTGGGACTTTAGAACCTATAAATCACAACACACAGCCCAGATTTGAAATTGGCTGGAGCAAGACGATTTATATCATGTATCATCAGCTCAATGGAGAAGGATTGGCAACTTACCTTCACACTCTTCTATTATTCTCAGGGAGTGCAAGAGTGGTAGAACTGAGTACATGGCTGAAGAGATGGGAGGTTCAAGAAATCTTTTGTTAGGGAGGAAATTCCAGTAAGTAGTACCCCAATAGCTGAAGGCTCTGTGTCAAATGGTGTGGTGAAGGGGAGGAAGGTACTAATCAAGTGTCACAGTCCTTTGACAATTCCTGCAAGTGTAATCTCCTATATAATCCATGGATACAGGATTGCCCACAGTTTACATATTACTCGGGTCATGAGCTATCCCTGATAACCCAGTTCTGTGATTACGCCATCTTTTATATAACTAAAGTTGACTCAGCAAGAGCTACCAACGCTTTCTAAGGAAGGTAAGATTAACAAAACAAAGAGAAAGAACTTGCATCTATATACCGTCGCCAAGGTCTAACCAAGCAGAGAGGAAATAAAGAGAATTAAACTCAAGTTTAGTTTCCGGTAATTGGTTTAAATGCAATGTAAGGTACAGTCCTGGGAACAAGCAGATTCCCTTTAATTTTAGTTTGAGAATTGTACTTGAAGTTAAACTGCAATAATGATAGCTAATTTTGTAATGATAGGCCCTGTGGCCAGTGGGTCGCATCCTTGTCTTGGAGCTAGAAGCTCTGGGTTCAAATCCCACCCCAGGACTTGATGGTCAAAGAGGGTGCATTCATAAAATGTCCAAACAGGTTGAATATCAAGCTGCAAAATCCTTCCAATCCACCAATGGCTGGTGGGTCAGAGCAGGACAGACTCCTGGGTAGTGATGCTAGGTGTGGAGTAGTGCCACTCAAGCTGTAGGCCTCTGCCTTGCAGTTTTCTCCAGGAAAACCCCACTATGGGAACAGATGAAATTCTGCCTTGTGAACCATGAGGTTTGGGCAGAGAAACAACAACAATTCTATAATGTGGATTGTGAGAAAAGCGGAATGCTAAATTAATGATTTCTTCAGATAGAAAGTATCCTTGTGTAAAATCTGGTTTTAATAAGTTCATTGTAATATTATGAATTATTAGGAAAGGAAAAAATGTTACAAAGCCATGTACATTGTGCTTTCTGTGGCTAATCGTGTTTCTGGTTTGTAACTTAATCAGTTCTGCAGTTCATAAAATCTATTAGCAAACCCCAAAAAGCACTCAATGAGTATTGCACAGCAGAATAATAAAACATTGATTCCAACTGCACCCTAGATGATTTTTGACAAGATTAACAGCTGGATTTCTCATACTGCAAGAGATCTAACATGTCAGGAAAGGTAGAGGCCGTGAATCAAGCTTAATCAAATCAGAGGCACGGGCCGGGATTCTCCCTTTTGGGGGCTAAGTCTGCACGCCCGCCGGAAAATGGGCGAGAATCACTCCGGACATTTTCCTCGAAAGTCCGGGGTGATTCCCCATGTTCTAGGGGGCTAGCAGGGTTCCGACGTGCATCCTGCAGCTCTAGCTGCCGGTTGGGCACTGCTATCCAGGCCGCGCAGGCGCACAGCAGGTGCAAGTGGGTCCGTGCATGCGCACAGTGGCCCACTTCGGCTTGGGCACCGCCAACATGCCGGAGCCACACAGCGGGCCCGCGCGGCGTAAGGTAGGTTCCCCCCCAGAATGTGATGGCCGGCCGATCGCGGGCCTAGCCACCGCTGAGGCCTCCCCCAGAGTCAGATTCCCCCCCGCCCCCCATCAGGACCGCCACCCCGTCTCCGAGCTCCCACCGGGTGATACCAGATATAAACCATGCCAGCAGGAGTTTGGCCGGTTGCCCGCGGAGAATCGCTGGGGCGGGGTGGGAGGGTCTATTTCAGTAGCCCCCGACGACCGCACGGACGTGATTGTGCCAATTCTCCAGTCACCGGAGAATTGGTGGTCTGGCGTCGGAGCGGCGTGGCAGGAATTTCCCGCACCCCTGGCGATTCTCCGACCTGGCGCAGGCTCGGAGAATCCTGGTCACAAACTTTCGCAAGATTTACACATTACATAGAACATAGAACAGTACAGCACAGAACAGGCCCTTCGGCCCTCAATGTTGTGCCGAGCCATGATCACCCTACTCAAACCCACGTATCCACCCTATACCCATAACCCAACAACCCCCCCCCTTAACCTTACTTTCTATTAGGACACTACGGGCAATTTTAGCATGGCCAATCCACCTAACCCGCGCATCTTTGGACTGTGGGAGGAAACCGGAGCACCCGGAGGAAACCCACGCACACAGGGGGAGGACGTGCAGACTGTGACCCAGTGACCCAGCTGGGAATCGAACCTGGGACCCTGGAGCTGTGAAGCATTTATGCTAACCACCATGCTACCCTGCTGCCCTGTTACTACCCTGCTGCCCTGTTCTTAAACCTAAGTTATAATCAAAATATTGGGTGCATAAATCCTTTAAACTGGCCTTTTGCCTTGAGTATTTCAAAACATTTAAACATCACAATTGTTCTTACTGCACCTTTGCTATTGAGATTTAAGTGTTGCTCTGCTGGTAATGAAATTGGACACATTCCATAGTAAATCAGTCAGGAGTGCCGAGGAGGAAGGTTGGGCAGGACCCAGATGCAAAGATCTCTGTGCAGAAGAGCATTTGAGATCAGTCACTGAGTTGGGTCCAAGCTGGGAAGAGGATACAGCCACCCCATACAAGATACTTGATGTCATACAGATATAACACCATGATTGGTTTGCCCATTTCCACAGGTCCAACCTCTTTTCTACCCTGGGCAAGATTTTGGCCCAAAGAAGAAACCAACCTCTAGATCCTGTGGGAATGGAAGTGAAAATGGGACCTACTGGAATGTCCAGGCCAAATTCATTGCCTGGAAATCTTTGGAATTGCCTGATCTAATTTTTCATTGTAAGAAGTCTTGCAACACCAGGTTAAAGTCCAACATGTTTGTTTCAAGCACTAGCTTTCGGAGCACTGCTCCTTCCTCAGGTGAATGATTCACCTGAGGAAGGAGCAGTGCTCCAAAAGCTAGTGTTTGAAACAAACCTGTTGGATTTTATCTTGGTGTTGTAAGACTTCTTACTGTGTGCACCCCAGTCCAACGCCGGCATCTCCACATCATAATTTTTCATTATGATCAGCGCTTTGACCCCTTGTGAATCATATGCCTGCACCACAAGTGGATCAATGTTTTTGGATCAAAGTTAGAGATTCATTCTTGGTGCACACGTATGTTTTCAGCTACTGAAGAGCTGGTTTAGCTCAGTGGGCTAGACAGCTGGTTTGTGATGTAGAACGAGGCCAGCAGCGCTGGTTCAATTCCCCTAGCAGCTTACCCAAACAGGCGCCGGAATATGGCAACGGTACTTCATACTTGTGACAATAAAAGTTTATTACTATTAATTATTATTATTACTTTAATATTTGTGATGTCACGACTTCATCCTTATTCTCTTCCTTTTGCAAAAAATTATTCCTGCCCTCCCCAATTTGATTTAATTTCTTGGGGAAGGAGTGACAATAAATAGATAGAACATACCAAAAGCATTTCTGACATGCCTTCCTCAATATCAATGATGAGCAAGCAAGGCTCCTGGATGTTAACTCTTACTATATAATCAGGAATTAGCTGTGTCAATTTTCAGACTCCTGCATTTTGATTGATTGAACTACAGAGCAGGAACTACTTGAACTACTTCAAATGCTTTTTTAGCTTCTTGTGACTGTCTCCCATTTAGCATATTAATGACTCCCCCTCCCCAACTTCACCCCACAGGGAGACAAGAATTTCTCAGGTTCTGTGGCAACCAATGTTACTCGACCTGACCACTTGCATTTCCAAAATGATATTACAGTAATTTTAACAAGATTATGATCATAGAGGTTGGTTATCTTTCTTAAAAATAAATTTAGAGTACCCAATTATTTTTTCCCAAGGGGCAATTTAGTGTGGCCAATCCATCTACCCTGCACATCTTTGGGTTGTGGGGGTGAGACCCATGCAGACACGAGGAGAATGTGCAAACTCCACACAATGACCCGGTGCCGGGATCGAACCCGGGTCCTCAGTGCCGTGAGCTAGCAGTGCTCACCACTGCACCACCGTGCTGCCCTCGAAATCGGTTGCCAATGCCCATGCACCTCTAGTTGTGTTCCTAATCAGCTATTTATCCAGTTATATTGTTTTTACTTTATGATGAATTTCAAGCTGCTTCGGCAACCTTCAAGCTTTGCTTCTGGAATGAGTCTCCCATTTGTTTTCTATGTTGACTATACCTTGTCCATAACAACGAAGTGGACCAATCTTGTGAAATGCCATCTCTACAGGCACGTCTCTTGTATCGCCAAATCTCACTTCCTGCGCAGGAAGAATTGTTTTGTCCGTCAAATATCCTTTATCATGTCTCCAAACACCGTCATTTGCATCACAGTTACATGTGGAAAGACCCAGGGCACAGTTGCCTGTGAAGAAAATTATGCTAGGCATCACTTCACAGTATCGAAACAATTTTCATATTAGTAAGATTTAACATTTTTAAATATATGAATCTTAAACATAAAGACACTTATTTAAATTTATTTAAATTTAACTACTAGGATAGGGCAGCACGGTAGCATTGTGGATAGCACAATCGCTTCACAGCTCCAGGGTCCCAGGTTCGATTCCGGCTTGGGTCACTGTCTGTGCGGAGTCTGCATATCTTCCCCGTGTGTGCGTGGGTTTCCTCCGGGTGCTCCGGTTTCCTCCCACAGTCCAAAGATGTGCAGGTTAGGTGGATTGGCCATGATAAATTGCCCTTAGTGTCTAAAATTGCCCTTAGTGTTGGGTGGGGTTACTGGGTTATGGGGATAGGGTGGAGGTGTTGACCTTGGGTAGGGTGCTCTTTCCAAGAGCCGGTGCAGACTCGATGGGCCGAATGGCCTCCTTCTGCACTGTAAATTCTATGATATTCCCACAAAAAACTTCTTAAAATAACACAACCCTATTGACCAGTCTCAAATAGCTTTTGCAGTGTCCAGCACTATTTCAAATAGGAGTGTTTGCTTGTTTTATACTGCTGGTGCTTGAAGGCTGTTCCAGTTATATTGCAGATTGGATTCCAGCACACTGATAGAATCATAACTTACACTTCTGCATGAAGATCTTCCCAGGAAGTTGGGAAAGATCTGTGTAGATCAGCAATGTGAAGTTGTGGCTACTGGGAACAGCACTGCAACTTAAATACAGCAAGGAAAGGCAAACTTAAAATAACCAAGTTTATGAACTCAGCATTTAGAGAAACTCTCCAATTACAAATTTAAATTACGTCTGATTGTCCTCACATCATCTCTATTTTTTTTAGCATTATCAGGAAACTGAATAAAAAAGCATTGGGGAGAGGTGTATTAAATTCATTTAGAATTCATGAACAAGTAAGAAAACAACAACAATTCATATTTTAATCATGCCTTTAGCCTAATAAAATTCTTCACAAAGGACACCGAACCAAAATGTGGCAACGAGCTGCATCAGGAGACAGGAGGTCAATGGACCAGAAGCTTGGGCAAAGAGGTGGGTTTGAAGGAGTCTCTTCAAAGAGGAAGATGGATAAAGAACGAGAGATGTAGGGAGGGTAGTCCAGAGTTTAGGGCCAAGGCAGCTGAAAGCACGGCCACTAATGGTCAAACAGTTTAAATTGGGATGCTCAGGAGTCCAGAAGTAGATGAACGCAGGAATCTCAAAGGATTGGGGGGCTGGGTGAGATTACAAATGTGGGGAAGGACGAGGCCATGGAGGGAATTGACAACAAAATGATAACTTTAAAATAAACACATTGCTTGAGTGGGAGCCAATGTAGGTGAGCAAGCACAAGGTGATAGGGGAACAGGACTTTCTGTGTGTGAAGACATGCAGCAGAGTTTTGGATGAGCTCCAGTTTACAGAAGGCAGGAATGAAGGTATAACGAGACAGGACAAAAGTGAAGCCATATTACTCAGGTAGAAATTGGTGGTCTTAATGATGGTGTGAATATTTGATTGGAAGCTCATTTCCAGGTACAATATGACACCAAAGTTGGAAATAGCCTGGATTAGCCAGGAAGAGGGATGGAATTGGCCGGGAACAGAGTTTGGACTGAGGACAATGGTTTGAGTTTTCAAACTATTTCATTGAAGGAAGCAAGAAGAAATGAAAGACTGACTTGTATTTCTAAAAATGTAAGGGGTGTTTCAGATTCATTAAGAAGGAGATAAAGTTAGCCGTTTTTAACTATTATGTATAGTCCCTCTTACCATTCTCCCCACAAGCACATTTCCCACTGTCGGTTGAGGCTCCACCCCAGGAATTTATTTTACGCCCATCACGAGACACCCACCAACCCCAGCGCTGCTTAAGGAAGCGGATATGGCGGCATTCCAACTAAGTAACACAAAACATAAAAAGTTGTTTAATGATTATATTCTTATGGGGATAAATAGTCTAGCACATTCCAAACTCCACCGCGGTATGGCAGATAGTATCAGTGTCCTTGTTTGTTATTTTTCCTATCTGTGCTCTTGGACTGTTTATATTACCTCCCCTGACACATGCCAGTCCTATTACGAGTCAAATCATGGAGGCAGGTCTGCACAATCATACTGAGGTTACTTTAACCTTTCAAATACCATGATCGAGTTTACCAAAGGGACAATCAGGACTGCAGCAGGTACACTTGTTGAGAGCCCTCTTCATGGTTTACATATATCAACAATTGGCACATCTATGTTCAATGCCTGTCAATCATTGATATCTCATCTATTTGGCTGTTTAATGTTAATCAACTAGTGCATATTGTCTTTTTCTTCCAGCTGTAAAATAGGGTGGTACCAAAGAAACAGAAGAATGAATAGCAGCAAATGATTTTTTTTTTAATTAACACATGGTTAGCACTGCTGTCTCACAGTGCCGGGGACCCGGGTTCAATTCCGAGCTCGGGTGACTGTCTGTGTGGAGTTTGCATATTCTCCCTGTGTTTGCGTGGGTTTCCTCCGGGTGCTCCGGTTTCCTCCCCACAGTCCAACGATGTGCGGGTTAGGTGGATTGGCCATGCTAAATTGCCCGTAGTGTAAGGTTAATGGGGGGATTGTTGGGTTACGGGTATACGGGTTACGTAGGTTTAAGTAGGGTGATCATTGCTCGGCACAACATCGAGGGCCGAAGGGCCTGTTCTGTGCTGTACTGTTCTATGTTCTATATTCTAAATGACAAAATTTCGGGTTAATGACCAGAATTTGAGACCTTCTTATGCCTGCCTGCTCCAGAGCAGGCTGGCAGGTGGGGTGGGAGGTGGATGTAAATTCTAGTGAGATGGCTGAGGGACTGGAGCTGGTGCTACCTGTCCCTTACCTGTCTATGCTATTATTTTATCAGTGATGGGGTAGGTGTCAGGCAGACTGCCCAGCCTTGGGTTAATTAATGGTGGCTCATGACATGATGACAGAGTCATCAGGTAAATCTGACTTTGTGAACAGGGGGGATATCCCTCCTGTTTGGGGTCATCCTGTGCCGCTTGAAGACCCACCCCCACTGTCATAATATACACACAAGTATATGATGGTGCATAGACAGACACTGACTGACACACTGGATGACCAATCAACACACAGAACACAGCAGCCAATCACCAGACAGGACACGGCCACTATAAAACCAGAGGGCACTAGTTTCCCCGCTCTCTCGGGATGCAGCCGCTGAGACAGCCAGAGCCTGTGATCAGCAACACGAACATCTACCATGTGCTAGCAGTATAGTCTGGTCAGGTTAGCCTCAGGTCTCCGGTCAACTTAACATAGTGTCAACCCACAGTGCAAGTATGTTTAATAGCTCATAGTTAAATAAATTAGAGTTGTACTTCTACAAGTGTTGGTAGCCTGTCTCAGTCACTGCTATGGTAAATGCAGTCCTCACAGACCCAGCATACCCAACACATCACCCACCATTGGAAAGTGCCACCTTGTTTTAAACCCCACCCCACCCTGGCCTCCCATTCACTGATCCCCTCACCTTGCTGGTACCTGAGTGACTGGCCGCAGTAAGGTCACTACACACATTGAATGCTAGCCTCCTGTGACACCACGACTTGGGAATTGACTGTAGTTCCAGCAGTGGCCACTGCTCTCGGTGGAGCTTCTGGCGCTTAAAAGTTGCCAGCCATCCTATTTGCCAGCAGCTTTTGGAGGTGGAGCAGCCTCCCTCATGGGGATGGAAGCCACAACCTCAGGCAATGAATTGCTTGACAACTGGAAAATTGGGTGCTGGTTTAGATTTAGATTTATTGCCACGTGCACTGAGTTACAGTGAAAAGTATTGTTTTGCGTACAGTACAGGAGATTGTTCCATACATGTTTTTGAGCCAGTGGGCAGGGCCATCACCTCTGCATAAAATTCAGTCCAATATTATAGCAACAAAGCTGATTCCAGTGTTTACAGCTTTTATTATTGGAATACAAGTGTTCCAGTTTCACAAATCACAAGCTGAAAATAAAAGCAGTCAACCCAGGCAGGCGTAAGTTTTCTTGAACTGACTACAGTCTAAATATTAACATTTCTTTAAAAACAACTTATATTTAGATAGAGCCTTTAGTGTAGGTCAGGGTGTACCCCTCTCCAATGTGTTCCCCTCTCATTAACTCCACTATAGCAGCTAAATGCATGTCTTTCAATAGTGGAGTCATTGGGCGGGATTCTCCAACCCCCCCCCCGCCGGGTTGGAGAATTGCCAGGGGGCCGGCGTGAATCCCGTCCCCGCCGTCTCCGGCACCAGAGATTCAGCAGGGGTGGGAATCGCTCGGCGCCTGTCGCCCCCCCCCCCCCCCCCCCGGGCGATTTTCCGGCCCGCAATGGGCCGAAGTCCCACCGCTGTCATGCTGGTCCCACTGGCGTGAATCAAACCAACTACCTTACCGGCGGGACCAGGCGGCGTGAGCAGGCTCCGGGGTCCTGGGGGAGGGGGGGGGGGGGGGGGGGCGCGGGGCGATCTGGCCCCGGGGGCTGCCCCCACGGTGGCCTGGCCCGCTATCGGGGCCCACTTTTCCTTCCGCCTTCGCCATAGTCTTCACAATGGCAGAGGCGGAAGTGACCCCCTCCCCTGCGCATGCGTGGGGATGACGTCAGCAGCCGCTGATGATCCGGCGCATGCGCGGACTTCCGCCGGCCGGCGAAGTCCCTTCGGCCTCGGCTGGTGTGGCGCCAAAGGCCATTCCCGCCGGCCGGCGGAGCGCCAACCACTCCGGCGCGGGCCTAGCCCTTCAATGTTAGGGCTTGGCCCCTAAAGGTACAGAGACTTCCGCACCTTTTCGGGCGGCCCGACGCCGGAGTGGTTCACGCCACTCCATCCCGCCAGGACCCCCCGCCCCGCCGGGTAGGGGAGAATCCCGCCCATTGAATGGGGAACATAGTAAAGTCAAATCGTAATGATTCTCTGCTTTCAAATCACAGATAATAACAATACAGCTGCAGTGAAAAAGGAATGGGAAATCCGTGCTTAAGCAGCACTATCTAATATGGTGTAATTATACTGAGATTTGTGTATAAAGCATCAAAATGTTCATCATTCAACAATGCTATTTCAAATGGGAGCTACAGAACACAGAATCAGTGAAAACTGATAAGGGTCGACTTCATCTTCACTGCCTAGGCAGCAATCTGTTTTGCTAGATCAGCAGCTGGCAGTGAATACACAACATAACTCTAAAGTGTCCGTTAGATGTTCATTACTCTGCTTCTAAACTATCTTCACAGTAATTGATTTTTAAATATAATTTCATTTTTTTTCCTTTTCATTTTGTAGAACTACGATAAACATTAAATGAAACAGGAATTTAGCACCCATTGTAATGTATTTTTGCATTAGCTATGGCTATGAAATAGTTGTAATGGGGTTTAGAGTTACTTACGCTGATATACTGTTCACAGTACTTTGAGGTCTCTGTTAAAGCCTTGAGTTGATCCAGGGATGCCTGATTGTAATTGATGGTTCGAGAATAGCACCCAGCATCTTCGCAGGGAGACACACGAATTCGATCCTCTGAATCATGACCTATCACAGTAATGCCTTAAAAAATAGAGATTGTCATTTTCAACACACAGACTATTCATTTAAAAGCAAATGTAATAGTCTATTGTAAGGCGAGTATGAGTTTGTTTTCACCACTGAATTAATCCTTAAAGGTTTGCTGCTCTTCTTTTCAAACATCTAGCACATTATTTTTATCCTAACAGTTCCATAATATTTCAAACCACCTCACTTTCTAAGTATAGACATTCTAATTATAATCTTTGAGCAGAAACACCCTGGTCCACACTAGTACACCACATCACAAATGAACAAAGTGTAAATCACCCATTTATGTTACGGCAGCCCAAAATACAATTTCAAAATTACAAATAAAACACTGACTGAAACAAAATAAACCTGTGAACACAAAAATAAAAATACTGGACAATCTCAGCAGGTCTGACAGCATCTGTGGAGAGAGAAGAGAGCTAACGTTTCGAGTCTGGATGACTCTTTATCGAAGCCTGTGGAAATATAGTTGACCTGCTACCGAATTTATCTTGAGAATAAAACATAGCAGGTTTTAGAAATCTATTCATCATTTGTTCTACTTTTTTAGAGCTATCTCAAGGATCATCCTTTAATCCACATGACCATCTCTTCTACATCTATTTATCACAGGAAAAGCTAAAATAATTTAATTTTTTAAAACATAATTCTTAGTAACCCTTCTCCCAATCAAGGGAGGATTTTTTTTTGTAATTTCAAAAGTCAGATGCTGAAACAGGCTCTCTGTACTCTTTTGAGCTCCTAAATTGGTATGTCTGAGATCAATTCTGTTCATCATATAAGATAAGGCTGGTCCACAATGAAAATCTATAGTCATGGTTATTAGGTCCTGAACTGCAGCAGTCAATTTATGCTTGGCAATGTTCCAGGAACAACAAGGAGATGAAAGCCTAATTAGTCTGTTTTGATGCTGTTAGTTGTGAGCACAGTAGGAAGTCTTACAACACCAGGTTAAAGTCCAACAGGTTTGTTTTGATACACTAGCTTTTGTAGCACAGCTCCTTCCTCAGGTGAATGGTTCTCCACGTCATGGTTGTGAGATGAACATTGTCCCAGAATCACAGAGAAACATTGGGACAACCCACTGCTCTTCTTCAGGAAAGTGGCACGTGATGTTTTAGTTGTGCCTACTTCCAGAAATCACAAACAAAAGTTGCAAAGTTTAAAGAATGCTGGACAGCTAACACTGTTGGGGAGGTTTTAAACTAATGTGGCAGGGGGATGGGAACCAGATTAGGAAGTTAGAGGTCAGTAAAGAGGCAGCAACTAAAGCCAGTAAGGTACTAGATAATAAACTCAATGTGACTAAGGGGAAGAGTAGACGGAAGAGATGATGAACGCAAAGGGACAGGTTGTCTGAGGTGCATTTGTTTTAATGCGAGAAGTGTAGCAGGTAAGGCAGATGAACTTAGGCCTTGGATTAGTACCTGGGAATATGATGTTATTGGTATTACTGAGACTTGGTTGAGGGAAGGGCAAGACTGGCAACTAAATATCCCAGGGTATAGATGCTTCAGGAGGGATAGAGAGGGAGGTAAAAGGGGTGGAGGAGTTGCATTACTAGTCAGAGATGACTTCACAGCTGTGATTAAGGAGGGCACGATGGAGGATTCGAGCAATGAGGCAATATGGGTAAAGCTAAGAAATAGGAAGGGTGCAGTAACATTGTTGGGACTTTACTACAGGCCTCCCAAAAGCGAGCGTGAAGTAGAGGTACAAATATGCAGACAGATTATAGAACAATGTCAGAGCAATAGGGTGGCCGTGATGGGAGATTTTAACTTCCCCAACATTGAATGGGACTCATGTAGTGTTGGAGGCGTAGATGGAGCAGAATTTGTAAGGAGCATCCAGGAGAGTTTTTTTAGAGCAGTATGTAAATAGTCCAACTCGGGAAGGGGCCATACTGGACCTGGTATTGGGGAATGATCCCGGCCAGGTGGTTGAAGTTTCAGTCGGTGATTACTTTGGGAATAGCGATCACAATTCCGTAAGTTTTAGAATTCTCATGGACAAAGACGACAGTGGTCCTAAAGGCAGAGTGCTAAATTGGGGAAAGGCCAAGTATAACAAAATTCGGCAGGAGCTAGGGAACGTGGATTGGGAGCAGCTGTTTAAGGGTAATTCCACATTTGAAATGAGGGAGTCTATTAAGGAAAGGTTGATTAGAGTGCAGGACAGACATGTCCCTGTGAAAATGAGGGATAGAAATGGCAAGATTAGGGAACCATGGATGACGGGTGGAATTGTGAGACTAGCTAAAATGAAAAAGGAAGCATACATAAGATCAAGGCGACTTAAAACTGATGAAGCTTTGGAGGAATATCGGGAAAGTAGGACAAATCCCAAACACGCAATAAAGAGGGCTAAAAGGGGTCATGAAATATGGCTAACAGGGTTAAGGAAAATCCCAAAGCCTTTTATTCGTATATAAGGAGCAAGAGGGTAACTAGAGAAAGGATTGGCCCACTCAAAGACAAAAGAGGGAATTTATCCGTGGAGTCAGAGGAAATGGGTGAGATTCTTAATGAGTACTTTGCATCGGAATTCACCAAGGAGAGGGACATGACGGATGTTGAGGCTAGGGATGGATGTTTAAATACTCTAGGTCAAGTCGTCATACGGAAGGGGGACGTTTTGGGTATTCTAAAAGACATTAAGGTGGACAGCTCCCCAGGACCGGATGGGGTCTATCCCAGGTTACTGAGGGAAGCGAGGGACAAAATAGCTGGGGCCTTAACAGATATCTTTGCAGCATCCTTGAGCATGGGTGAGGTCCCGGAGGACGGGAGAATTGCTAATGTTGTCCCTTTGTTTAAGAAGGGTAGCGGGAATAATCCAGAGAATTATAGACCTGTGAGCTTGACGTCAGTGGTAGGCAAAACTGTTGGAGAAGATACTGAGGGACAGGATCTATTCACATCTGGAAGAAAATAGGCTTATTAGTGATTGGCAGCATGGTTCTGTGCAGGGAAGGTCATGTCTTACAAACCTAATAGAATTCTTTGAGGAAGTGACAAAGTTAATTGATGAGGGAAGGGCTGTAGATGTCATATACATGGACTTCAGTAAGGCGTTTGATAAAGTTTCCCATGGCAGGTTGATGGAAAAAGTGAAGTTGTATGGGGTTCATGGTGCACTAGCTAGATGGATAAAGAACTGGCTGGGCAACAGGAGACAGAGTAATGGTGGAAGGGAGTGTCTCAAAATGGAGAAAGATGACTAGTGGTGTTCTGCAGGGATCCGTGCTCGGACCGCTGTTGTTTGTGATATACATAAATGATCTGGACAAAGGTATAGGTGGTCTGATTAGCAAGTTTGCAGATGATACTAAGATTGGTGGAGTTGCAGATAGCGAGGAGGAATACAGCAAAATATAGATAGATTGGAGAGTTCGGCAGAGAAATGGCAGATGGAGATCAATCCAGGCAAATGCGAGGTGATGCATTTTGGAAGATCTAATTCAAGAGCGGACTATATGGTCAATGGAAGAGTCCTGGGGAAAATTGATGTACAGAGAGATCTGGGAGTTCAGGTCCATTGTACCCTGAAGGTGGCAACGCAGGTCGATAGAGTGGTCAAGAAGGCATACAGCATGCTTGCCTTCATCGGACAGGGTATTGAGTACAAGAGTCGACAGGTCACGTACAGTTGTATAGGACTTTGGTTAGGCCACATTTGGAATACTGCGTGCAGTTCTGGTCGCCACATTACCAGAAGGATGCGTAGTGTCCTTAAAAGTAAGGTTAAGGGGGGGGGGGGGGGGGGGGGGGGTTGTTCGGTTACGGGTCAAGGGTGGATACGTGGGTTTGAGTAGGGTGATCATTGCTCGGCATAACATCGAGGGCCGAAGGGCCTGTTCTGTGCTGTACTGTTCTGTGTGATGTGGATGCTTTAGAGAAGGTGCAGAGGAGGTTCACCAGGATGTTGCCTGGTATGGAGGGTGCTAGCTATGAAGAAAGGTTGAGTAGATTAGGATTGTTTTCGTTGGAAAAACGGAGGTTGAGGGGGGACCTGATTGAGGTCTACAAAATTATGAGAGGTATGGACAGGGTGGATAGCAACAAGCTTTTTCCAAGAATGGGGGTGTCAATTACAAGGGGTCACGATTTCAAGGTGAGAGGGGGAAAGTTTAAGGGAGATGTGCGTTGAAAGTTTTTTACGCAGAGGGTGGTGGGTGCCTGGAACGCTTTGCCAGTGGAGGTGGTAGAGGCGGGCACGATAGCATCATTTAAGATGCATCTGGACAGATATATGAATGGGCGGGAACAGAGGGAAGTAGATCCTTGGAAAATAGGCGACAGGTTTAGATAAAGGATCTGGATCGGCGCAGGCTGGGAGGGCCGAAGGGCCTGTTCCTGTGCTGTAATTTTCTTTGTTCTTTGTTTTGATTTGCAAATAAAATACACAAAATTAATCTGATCGACAAACTAATTGGGCGGCACGGTAGCACAGTGATTAGCACTGTTGCTTCACAGCAGCAGGGACCCGGGTTCGATTCCCAGCTCGGGTCACTGTCTGCGGAATCTGCACGTTCTCCCCGTGTCTGCTCCGGTTTCCTCACAGAAGTCCCGAAAGGCGTGTTGTTAGGTAATTTGGACATTCTGAATTCTCCCTCTGTGTACCCGAACAGGCACTGGAGTGTGGTGACTAGAGTATTTTCACAGTAACTTTATTGCAGTGTTTATGTAAGCCTACTTGTGACACTAATAAAGATTATTATTAATTCTAAGAGGAATTTTACTCCATAATTTCCTACTTAGAATTTCAAAAACACAATTTTAAAATAATTTCTAGGAAGCACATAAAAAATAGGCTATTCTTGAAGAATACTCCGCATACTCATTGCCAAATGTTTAAAGTATTAATTAAAAACTGGTTACACTGGACTACTAACCTGTTGCCGAGTCAGAGATCATGTCACATTCCACAGCAAATGGATCCACTCCACGCTCCAAACCATCAGGATCTATGGTAAAGACCCCAGACTCGAGAATGCCTGCACTCTTTAAAGCTGCACAGGACTCCATAACTGTGATAAGTTCAAAGTAAAATGTGAACAATATGTTTTCATCCTACTGCGTTTTCTCAAAATACAACCTAGTATCATCAATTAGTATTCAGCTTCTGTCCGTCAGGGTCTATTTGGGATCATCATGTTTTGGAGTTTTTAACACTAGGAGCGCGATTCTCCTGGAAAATTGTGACGTGTAATTTTGGGCGGGAATCACGGGGGTGATTTCTGGTGGGTGCTTGGGCGCGAATCAGACTGGTATTCACCCACACTAAGTCATTTTTTGGAGCTTGGGGAGATTCTCACTGAAACATCCCACACTTAGGGTGCGATTCAGCGACTGCGTTGCTCGTTGCACCCAGTGCGGATCCGGATGCAATGGGTCAATCCTGCGAGAACCCCAAATCGAGCTCCACACCAGGCGCTGGCCAATAGCGAGTCACCTGACTCACTCCACCCGTCGCGATCTGGATCGCACCCTCATTAGGCTAATTTAAATACTCGGATGCCGCTTTCACCTGGCACCCAGGAGTCAACGGCCACGCCTACAATACCTCAACCGGATGCCGTTTGGCACTGGTTTCCAGAAACGTGGACCAGGCGAGGTGACACCTCGGGGGTCTCGCAGGCCATTAGAGACACCTGGGTGGTCAAAGATAGGGCAGAATGGGAAACCTGGCACCACCACTTTGACACCCGGGCAGTGCCCAGGTGGGAGCGTCAAGGTGCCAGGTGGGAGTGCCAAGGTGCCTGGGTGCTGCATTGGCACTGCTAGGGGTCGAGCTCAGGGAGCCATCTCTATGAGAGTGGGGTAGGGAGGGTTTCCAGAGGCCACAAAAACGTTGGGCAGCTTCATAAAGCGAAAGGGGTGGTGTCCTGATTGAGGTTGCCAGTCAAAATGGCAGCCCGATCTGTGAGACCCTGTTCCTGCTGGCATTCCAGGTTGGCACTGCTAGAAACCCACGTTGGCACTGCCGGAGTGCCACATTGGCACTGCCCTGCCCTATCCCCAACCACCCAGGGGCTCCAATGGCCTCAGAACCCCCTGACACGGTCATCACATCTGGTTTCCGTTGATGAGACCAGTACTGACTCCTGCCAGCCTCACACTGCAGGTCTGGTGAATCCCGGGAGCCAGGAGACTCCAGCCTCAAACGGACTGTGCATATTTAAATAGCTTTTTAGACTCATTTAAATATGCGAGATTGGCTCATGCCCAGCGAGGGTGTGAATCAGGTCGCGTTGGGCGCCGCAGGTTGGGAGCGTCATGATCTCTTCGGTGCCCGGCACTAAACTCATTTAGGGGCTCTCCTGCTGTTCACCAGGAATAGTGGGATCAATGCCTGGTGGCCAGAGAATCATGCCCTAGATATTTTCCGGGATTCAGTGTCATCTTTATGTTCCTTCCAATAAACATGTACCTTTTTCTACTGAGAAACCTTGTGAGAGACATTAGGTACTAATCTCTTACATGTTGCTTCTAGCATGCACCGCACAAAATCCAGCACCAACATTAAAAAGTATGTTTTTGTGACAATGATGTTTTATAAATATGATATTTTAACAGCAGAAAATACTCAGCAGATCTGGCAGCATCTGTGGAGAGAGAAACACAGTTAATATTTCAGGTCTGCTAAACGTGCTGAGTATTTTCTCGCATTTTCAGTTCAGATTTTTAACATCCTCAGCATTTTGCTTTTGCTATATTAACAGCTTTTGGCCAATGCTGCTTCAGACTACATCTGTTTTTCACAGCCTTATCTGCTGAACCATTCCAAGAATAAAAACTTGGCAAAATCAACATAGCTTCACTCATGGTGGGAGAGGCTAAAACAAGGATTTTCATTCTTTTAAAAATCAATTTAGAGTACCCAATTATTTTGTTCCCAATTAAGGGGCAGTTTAGTGTGGCCATTCCACCTGACCCTGTACATCTTTGGGTTGTGGGTGTGACACCCATGCAGACATGGGGAGAATGTGCAAACTCCACACAGACGGTGACCTAGGACCGGGATCGAACCCAGGTCCTCAATGCCGTAGGCCGCAGTGCTAACCACTGTGCTGCCCTGCCGCCCATTAAAGCCAAGGATTTTCAACCGAATTTTACATGTAAAAATATTATTTTTATATTGTACAGCCACATAATTACCTCAAAGGTTTAGGTGAAATTAATATTGTTTCTTGTTTTTCATAAATGTTACTATGGTGAACATATCTTCCTGTCACTGCTTCATTTGTAAATTTGGGGAAATCTTCCTACCATTTGTTGGATGTTAACACAGAGCAAAACTTACGTCCACATGACAATTTTGACAAGCTGAGTACAAAAGCCACACTGAGCTTAAAGAAAAATAAAGGTTTAAAAGAAATCAGATTTAGGCACCAAGGGGGCTAAATTTGATAACTCCTGAAAATTGTCACAAGGATTGCAATGCATAATTAATCCGTAGCTGTTCAACGGGATATAGGCAGCATGCCAACTTTTTGCTGCCTGCTGAACAACATGATTGCAGTGTGCAGTCAGTGCTAATCACACTTTTGAGTGGCTGCATGCCTCAGCAGGGGCCTAAAACCATGAGAGGCTAGCACATTAAAGCTAAACTGCACTATTTAAAATCAGCCTGTGTCTCTTATGGGCAAGTGCCTTGAAGCTGGAAGATGTTGAAAGTTATTCCACAGCTTATTCGGAACTGGGAAAGACATGAGAGTGGCACAACATGGGAGTGAACTGGCTCCAAGGTTTTTGGACATTGCTCTGGAGGCCTTGGTCATGAAGGTGCAAAGATGGAGAGATGCTTTGTATCCATAGGTGTCTAGGAGATCCTCCATAAGCTCCAATGGCAGTGCGAGCAAATAACTCTCTGGAGGTCAATGCCAAGGGTCAAGCCTTGATTTCCAAGCTGCAAACATTCATTGATCTCACTTGAGTGGTCAAGGTTATTGAATGCATTCTCACATTCTATATTCCACTAACTGCACGATTAGCATTTGATATTTCTCATTTCAGCATAGCCTATCATCTACCAACAATCTCCATCAATCAGGATTCACTCTTAACATTCAGGTGCTGCACCGTAGTCTCACACACTGAATACTTATGCAAACCTCACACCCACTTCTCACAGCTTACTCACAGTGCTCGCTATTACCTTGACTACCACATCAGCTAAACAAATTGCATAACATTCACTTATACACTTCTCTTTGCCTTGCAGGGGAAGGTGAAACACGACTGGAGGCTGCAGGAGCTAATCGAAGGAGAACATGTGAGCCAGCATCCCCAACTACTTACGGAGGAGATGGTGCTGGCCATTACTGGACAACTATTGCTGAGGTCATTGTCAACGGAGGTGCTGAAACCATCAAAGGTGATAGTATCCTCTTACCTAACCCTCCTCCTCACATCTCACTTCCCTCTCACCCACTCCCCCCCACAACACTTTCTTCTAATTTACAAACTGCAGGTGATTTATGCAAGTGCTTTTTACTTTCCCCTCCCTGCACTGTAACCTTATCCTTCTGCCTTTTCCCTAATCCAAGGGCGCACCCTGCTGTCGTAAGGCAATGGAAGAACAGAATGATGATGAAGATGCACCATCACGTAATTTCACTCTCATAGCTACCAGCTAACGTACTGAAGCTGTGAGTAATTTAAAGGTTAGAAAAGAGATGAGATCTGTACATAGTGAGACATCAGGTACATGTCTGTGGGCAAGGATAAAACAAGTGCCAACTCAGCAGAGGGCAAATCACAATGGGTTCTGCTGTAGAAGAAACAGATCAGCACTTTAATGAGGCAGGGTTTAGAAGAAGGCTGGTGTGTCAGCATAACAAAATGCTCAGTGCACAGACAGGCTTGTCAGGGAGTCTGAGTGTAATGTCAAGAAGCTTAGCGTTAAATGGCACAGGTTGCTCAGAGCTTGGAGCCCAGGCTTTCCAATGTCAACGTGGTGGTCAATTAGAAAGATAGGCACAGGAGTGGGCCATTCAGCCCCTCGAGCCTGCCCTGCCAGTCAATGAAATCATGGCTGATATGTGATCTAACCGTTTATACCTGCCTTTGGCCCCTTAATATTTTTCCTCAACAAAAATCTATCGAACTCAAATTTAAAATGAACAAATTGAACAATTAACCTAGCTTTCCATTGACACACTGATCAACTTAATCATGATGAGCAGCTCATGACAGCTGTAGTGTGGTGCAATATGAACTCACACCCTCTACGCATACAGATTTAATCTCCAAATTTCTCTCCTTTCTGTGGCAGGCACTGAAAACAAAACAGCTCAAGAAGGAGAGAGAATGGTACAGAAATCTCAATGTTCCACACCCTTTATGCTTGAATATTGGCAACAACGTATCTACATCCCTATCTTCTCAGCTGCGGAATGGAGCACCACATGGCAATACCCAGGAAAGAGAAAAGAGGAAATAAAATTTGAATAAAAATTAACAGAGGAGCTTTTTCACACAGTTTTGATCAGAGGGATTTTCTAAATGAATGTGCACTTGGCAGTTAGATGGAAGGTCAAAATGTTCTGACTGTTTCTAACAGTGAACCGTGTTCAGGATAAAGTGTTACCTTTCTGAGTGCACGCACACGCCTGAGATGCCCAATGATTATCATTACTCATAAAATTAGCAAATTCAACTCAATTAATGCCTTTTGCTACAGAACCATCGTCATTCTGCATTTAGTGACATGGTAACAGATTGCAGCGTTTGAACACAAACAGTTCATTCGCTACAGAAAGTAATAAATAATGATATCCTCATTTTCATTGTACCCTCTCAGTCACCCCAAGTCATTCATTCCTACTCATCTCCTAAGTAACAGCTTGAAAGTCTGTGAGATGGATTTAGGATCCTCCCTGTGTTATGGGCCAGGGTTTAGAGAACCCCAAAATGTATCATGGAGTTCACCTGACCAACAACTTTTAACAGATTGTGGTATGGGGAGCTTACGGCCCACTCTATGGGTGTGGTAGAGCAGAAATGGAGAAGTATTTTTTAAAGCAAAACAATGTTTATTCTATGAACTCAAGTTAAACTTTTTAACACATACAGTGAACATCTTAGCAACCATTAATTCAAATACAACCCCCAAAGAATACAACACTAAATAATCCTTTAAGCTTTCATTTTAACATCCATAAGTCTTAAAACACCTTTTGCCAGAAGCACATCAGGTTAAAGTCACTACTGAAAATATTTATAATTCTGAATTCACCAAATGATTAAGAGATAGTCTTTTGATGGTAGAGAGAACAGCAGTACACCTGCTTGGTCTGGCTTCAGCTCCAACACTGAACACAAAACTAAAAACACACCCTGCAGCAAACAGCCTAAAATGAAAGTAAAAAGCTGACAGACAGCCCAGCTCCACCTACACTCTGACATCACTGATAAACACCCATTTCTTAAAGGTACATTTCTTAAACACCCATTTCTTAAAGGTACTCTCATATGACACCTGTTTTTCCTAGAAAGTGTTGGTGTATATGTATGTTTGAAGTATATAGGTTTAAAATAGAAGAGGTTCCATCAGAGCACCAGATGTCTGTGGCAAAGCAGGTTGGGTTGTTGATCTGAAGACTACATAGAAAAGGGGAGACAATTTGTATGTCATTTCCTTAGTAATGGAGGGGTTTACTTCAATCTTCAAGGCTGAACTGAATGCATCAAAAGTACATTTTTATTTGTTCTTGAGATATAGTGATACTGGCCTGATCGGTATTTATTGCCCATTCCTAGTTGCCTTGTGAAGGTAATAGTGGGGCTTCTTTGGGAATTTATTTTACATTTGAGTTGATCGGAAGATCACTTCAAACAAGAATCAAATCATTGGATGTAGACAGGAATTATACCTGGCAAAGGTGCTCATTTCCCTTCCCTGGGAAAGAACAGAGATATGCCAGGCTCTTACGACAGTCAGCAGTTTCCGTGGCCAATTTTGTCCATTGATGACCAGATTTATTAAATTTCACAATTTTCCAAGGTAGACTGTGAAGTCATGATTTTAGTTTCAAGGGACAGAGAATCATACAAGGTGTACAGCTGTATTTCTAATATTGATCCTTTTCATGCATTGCTGTAAGGTGTGATTACGCATTTGATCTTTGTGCTTGCTCTGATTTTGATTGATATTTCTGTATCCAAAGGCGGATCAGGCTAGTAATAAATATGACAGAAGATGACAATTCGCTCAATTCAAGGGACTTGTCAACTCAGCTGCACATCACGGCCATGAATGGAAACTCCATAGTACAGATTGCCCATGTATACCCTGTAGTTCTAGGGCAGCACGGTAGCATTGTGGATAGCACAATTGCTTCACAGCTCCAGGGTCCCAGGTTCGATTCCGGCTTGGGTCACTGTCTGTGCAGAGTTTGCACATCCTCCCCGTGTGTGCGTGGGTTTCCTCCGGGTGCTCTGGTTTCCTCCCACAGTCCAAAGATGTGCAGGTTAGGTGGATTGGCCATGATAAATTACCCTTAGTGTCCAAAATTGCCCTTAGTGTTGGGTGGGTTATGGGGATAGGGTGGAGGTGTTGACCTTGGGTAGGGTGCTCTTTCCAAGAGCCGGTGCAGACTTGATGGGCCGAATGGCCTCCTTCTGCACTGTAAATTCGATGATAAATTCTATGATTAACAAACTGCAAAGGGACTAAGAAATCTGAACTGAATTATTATGCCTAGTGCAAAAAATTGTTTAGTGTGCCAGCAAACTTAATTAATATATTGCCATCTAATCTGGTGACATTTTTTTAATCCCACCCTTCTCTCTCTTTAATCCTCATTCCCATCTTCTCCCTCTTTAATCCCCATTTTTTCTATTTTTCTAAGCCCATCCTCTATTAGGGAAGCACGGTAGCACAAGTGGGTAGCACTGTGGCTTCACAGCGCCAGGGTCCCGGGTTCGATTCCCCGCTGGATCACTGTCTGTGCGGAGTCTGCACGTTCTCCCCGTGTCTGCATGGATTTCCTCCGGGTGCTCCGGTTTCCTCCCACAGTCCAAAGATGTGCAGGTTAGGTGGATTGGCCATGATAAAATTGCCCTTAGTGACCAAAAAGGTTAGGAGCGGTTATTGGGTTACGGGAATAGGGTGGAAGTAAGGGCTTAAGTGGGTCGGTGCAGACACGATGGGCCGAATGGCCTCCTTCTGCACTGTATGTTCTATGTTCTATGCCAATAGTAAGACCAGAGTGTTGACTCTCAGAGATTGTCAGTATGGTATGAGTGCAGCTGGACAGAATGGCTCACCCTGGCAGATCACTGCTGCACGTTCACTGGTTGTACATTTACCAGACCTTCTGATATCACAATCCTGCAGTGTCATCTCGCCTCCATTGCACTTAATGTAAGGAATTGCTTCTGACATATCTTGCTGACTCACTTCAACCCTGAGAAAAAAAAGACAATTTATTCACAATCCATAAATTGACCATCCCAAACCGCTTTATTATACAAAATTAGGCGTATGTGATTGTAGCTGATATATTAGCATGGCATGAGGATTGGTTGAGATACAGATGACACAGTAGAAATAAATGTGTCATTTTTCTGGTTGTCAAGCAGCAACTTGCAACTAGCAAGGAACAATTCCTAGAACTCAACATTTTGCAATCTCTCTCAATGACTTAGATGATGAGACCGAATGGAATATATCCAAGTTTGCTGATAACACAAAGTTAGATGGGAAAGTAAGCTGTCAGGAGGATGCAAAGAATCCGCAAAAGTAACTAGACAGATCAAGTGACCAGGTAAAAACATGACAGATAAAATATAAGATGGATAAGTGTGAAGCTATCCACTTTGGTAAGAAAAATATAAAAGTAAAATATATGTACATCTTAAATGGTGGGAAGCTGGAAAATTGATAATCACAGAGGGATTTGCATGTCCTTGTAACACAAACCACAGAAAGTTAATATGCAGGTATAGCAAGTAATTATGGAAATAAACGGTCTGTTAGCCTTTGTTACAAAGGAATTGGAAAGAAGTCTTACAAGTCCATAATAAGACCACACCTAAAGTACTGTGTGCATTTTTGGTCTCCTTAGCTAGGGAAGGATATACTTGGCTTGGAGGGAATGAAATTGGTTCCTGGGTGAGGGAATCTATGAAGAGAGATGGAGTGGACTACATTCCCTAGAGTTTAGAAGAGTGAGAGTTGATCTAATTGAAACAGGTAGAATTCTTAATGCGCTTGACAGGGCAGAATAAAGCAAAATACTGTAGAATCTGAAGATCTGAAATAAAAACAGAAAGTGCAACGACTCAGCAGGCCTGACAGCATCTGTGGAGAGAGAAACAGAGTTAATGTTTGGAGTTCAATATGACTCTTCTTCAGAACTCTTTCGGCCTCTGTTCTGCTAATTTATTGATCTGTGTGTATGTTTTATACTTAGAAAAACAGGAATTTATGTTCCACTCAAGTTTTGGAACAAAAACAAAACTTATTTTAATGTATCCAATGTCAGCCCTCGTATTTTTGAGAAAACAGCTCTGAAAGTGGGAGAGGAAAGGCCTATTGGTTTCCATGTGTTTGGAGGCAAACTTATGTATGTGAAGCAACTAATTCTGAGCTAGCATCTCCAAAATGACACTCCAAGGTCTGCAGTATTATTTCTGTAAATGCAAAAGTCCTTTCATGTACTACACTCAGCTCACATATTTTATTTACCTTGTGGCTAATGCTGGTCCATTAAAGCCAAGTTGACGGCACACCACCATGGCATCTCTGTTTGTCCACTGTTTAGCACATATTCCTCCCCAGTGCCCATCCGTCACAATTTCTATTAGACCATTATATTTATTCTTTCCTTCAACAAGATGGATATAACCTTCAGAGATAGAGAACAGGAAAATGAGCATGTCTGCAGCTTCAGGTTTATTTTCATTATTCTTTCATGGTATGTGGTTATCTCAGGCAACAGCCCCACCCCAGGAGATTACTAAATTTGTTGGCAGATTCTAAGTCTTGAATAAAAAGGATTAACTCCAAATTCTATTATTTGCACTTCAGAAAACAAACAAAAATGTTTGTGAAATCCACGAAAATAATATTTACCTCCTGGGATTTGAAAAGTGCTAAACTGAGCTGAAAATCCCTCCAGTTCCATCGAGGAGTCCGATCTCATTTGGATGCTCATTGTGTTGGAAGACCCCTGGAGCTGTGGTGGCACTTCAGATCCACAGAATCTAATTCAATGCGATTGAACAGGAAAAGCAGAATTTTCATTTTAACATATTTTAGCACAAGTAAACAGCGGTACCTCATAAAAGTTGTAATACATTTTGTAAAGTTTAATTGTTAACCTTCATCCTACGATGTCATAATTCCTAGTTCCAGTTTTTAAAAAATAAAATTGTTCCTGTGAGGTGGACATCACTGATAATACAGTATTTATTACCCGTTCTTAATTGCTCTGAGGCCTAAGCCTGATGTGCAGGGCTATAGTTGCATGTAGGCCAAACCGGCAGATCCGCACTTGAAGTATATTAATGAATCAGTGTGTTTTTGCAATAAGTTAACAACTGTTATGATGGTTTACTGGTGCCAATCCACAAATTGTTAGGTTATTGATTTCAATTCCAAATCTCACTGCACTGTCATTTAATGTTCACAGCCCCTGAATTGCTAATCAAGGGCATCATAGCCATAAGCTGCACTAAAGGTTGCTGTAACTACAGCTGTGAATGGTTTTGCTTTGGAATTATTAAGCTTCATAAAATTGTTCAATACAGTAGAAGTTGTTAACAAATTAATAAATAATTCATGAAAAACAATTACTCCGCACACATGTTGTAATTATACAGTACACAATAAGACTCCTGTAACCAGCATTTATTTTATAGAAATTAGTTATCTTTTACATGTCTTAATTATTTGTTTTTAGCACACCCCTGTGGTGTCTTATAGCTTTCTTTGTTTATAATTAATAATTATCAGTGGTTACCTGCCCATTTCTACTTTGCTGGGTCCTTTGCCGTCATAAACAACCACATAATCATACTTGCATGTTCTGTGTTCTTCGATAAACAAAGAAGTAAAATCCAAGCGGACAAGATGGCCAGGAGGAGCTTCAATCTCCCAAGTGCAGTCCATATTACTCGGGTAGGATTGTGGATAATGTGGTGTATGAAATCTTCCTTCAGTTTGTCTCATCACACCGCCACATGAATCTAACATGAAGCATAGTGAACTAGAAGATTTGTGGTTTGCTTATTGGGTACAACCCATCTTATTGCATGTTATGAACTTTTTAACAGTAATCCATAGCATTCAAAATGATAAATGTTACGCTGGAAGTAACTCACGTAACAATGACAGCTTTAATACCATCAAATAACAGGATTTCAGATTTGTCCTGCACTTTTTTATTAACACTTTTGTGATTTCGAATTTACATACTTTACCTCAGGAGCATCGTTTTTATGAATTATTCTTAAATCCAATAATATTTTGATAGGATTTTTCTTTTCTTTTTTAAAATATTTTATTGAAGCATTTGTAATTTTCACAATTTAACATATTGACATTTCTAAAACAACCGCGCGGGTCGACGCACAAAATACCCCCTAAGAGAACAACAAACAATAAACCACGTCCCCCACTTTTCCCGCCCTGACCCAATTACCCGTATACTGAGTTCCCTGTCCTTATTTAACATTACCATGCCTTTGATAGGATTTTTCAATAGATTCTGTGGAAAAGCAGAAGAATAAGCAACATTTCTGGTAGCAATTTGGATACTATAGGTAGGAAGTTGCTTATTAGAATTCCATACTACAATAATTTATAACCCTGCAAGATCAGTTGTAAATCAAAAGACGTTTATCTGTGCTGAAGAGTCTGATTGGGTCATTTGGTACTTTACGATTGAAAAATGTTCTATTGATTTCATGGATTGTTAAATAAATCTTCACTTACCTGAAGTTACAAGTGAGGAAGTAGATGGATGTACATTATCTTGTTTTGGTGGTATTTCTGTGACGACAATATGAGAGGCTAATGTAGACAGGAGATGTCCATATGCTACAGGTGTTTGCACAGCAACAGGACTTGTAGATGATGCAGTTGAGGATAGAAACTCAGTGACAGGGTCTGTGATGTTGGCGACATCTTTTACATCCAATGAGGAAAAGATCTCCATATCTGTCAAATGTGTCACGTCATATTGACTAGTTTCCCCTTTTGGTATTGGAACCCCTTCTGTGCTATTTACCACCTGATCTCTTTGTGTTCCAGTGGATGTGTGTGAAATGGCTTCACTGACACCTTCAGCAGAATGTTGTTGCACTATACTCTTCTCAGTAACTAAGATGTTGGCAGTAGTTGTAACATCCTGGAGTGTACTTGTACCTTTGGCTACTAAAGGCTGATCTTTGCCATCTTTTCTGGTGATGCGTAAATCATTCTCCATGGTTGTTACATTTACAGGATCTTTATCTTCTTCTTTAGGGGTGATGAACTGTTGTACATCACCGAGGGAGTGCATGTGTGTCTGAAAAGGACTCTCTTTGTTTAGGCTTTCCTTTTGAGGGACAAGATTGTTTTGCATTTTTCTTGTGTCTCCACTGGAAATGGTTGGTTGAAGTATTCTTTCTCCAGTGGATGTAATAGATTCCATACTTTCACTGCCTGTGAATTGCTGAAATTTACCAAAGGGTGTGGTGAATCTGGACAGGACAGAACTATCTACTGGTAGCACTGGTTGAAATGTGTGATCTATGCTGTGTGCAATTTGTTGAACTGCATTTATTTCACTGGTTGCATCTTCATATGCATTTTTTTCACTACTCACGGTTTCTTGTGATCCTGGATTATGTGTAACAGGTGTATATAACTTCATCTCATCATTCACGCTAGATCCAAATGACTTTTCCTCATCATTATTTAAAATAATGTTTGATTTTATATTTACTTTCCCCAGTTGGTCTACCCTGGGCTCTGCTGCTTGTGCAAAGCTTTGTGCTTTGAATGTTATAGATTCTACATTTATACCTGTAGCAGATGTCCCTGGAAAAGCTGTTACATTTAAGCTAGATATTGGTGGCTGTATTGTTCTCTCCACACTTTGTGGATGACCTGTACCAGATATCAGCAGATGGTTCAGCCCTACCTCATAATTACTCGTTGTTCCTGAAAGGGCTATTTCACCTCTCCTGATTGAATCCAGATGATGGTCCTGTTTCTTTTCTGTATGATGTGCAATGTTCTCTACTTTAAGTGTATTGGGATGAAAACTATTCTCAATAGTTGTAATCTCTGCCAATAAGGTATTGTCTAATCTTGACGCAATACTTAGTGAAGCTGGCAGATGTGTATGGGGTGTCAGTTGGGGGGCTGTCCAATCCTTCCCAACCTTTCCCAGAATCGTTTTCTCTTTTGTATCAACTGTATCTAGTTGACCTATTTTCCCTTCATTAAAATATCTCTCTATTTGAATAGGCAAATCTGATTTGTAACTTCTGCTCATTTCTGTAATAGACTCCTCCAGGTCCAACGAGAAATGTCTGTTAATTGCATCAAGATGCTCATTTTTCCACTCCATATTACTTGAACCTGAAGACGAAAACTGGCCTAATATGTTAAAGGAGTTCCCATTGGGCTTTGATACAGATTGACGATGTGGATCCTTTGTGCCATTGACAGCATACTCTGATGGTGGCCCTGGTGTTACAGTGCTAATGACAGGTGAAGATGTCTCAGTTTCAAATGTATTTGTCACTGCTCTTCCTAATTTATCATCAGCTACTGTTGAGCCTCTTGTAAATGATGATATTTGAGTTGGATACTTTTGTTTTTCTGTCACCAAATGCAAGTTCGGCTGCACAGTTTGACTTGTCATCACAGAGTTGGCTACATGTTTAGCAGATTCAAGAGTCTCCAATGAGATAGTATCCACCGTAAAATCTTGCTGATCTTCATAAACTGATGAAGAATGTTTTAATATTGGTTCGGTGAATTTTGTGGATGTCATTTCATTCAAACCACCATATTTGCCTTCAAATATGAATTTATTATTCCGGTCAGCGAGTAAAAATGAATTTGTTAAGTCTGAATGAGTATTGCTTTGAAATTTGTTTGTAAGACCTGGACTTCTTCGGTATGCTTCTGCCATATTAACTTTACTAAGAAGAGTATGTTTAGGGAGTTGATGTGTGACAGTTGTCACTTCATGCTGATACAATGTTCTCATATAGGGAATACTTCTTCCATTAGGGCTGTTTTTGAATTTAAGTGAAGCTTGAGAGGGTTTGAAACTTTTAGGCGCTGAATCATTGTCTCGTTTAGTGGTTTTTAGAGGTTCATCAACAGTCACATTCCAAATTTGTAACATCTCTGCAGTTATTTCAGGGGAAATCACGGTTGAATTGCTTTTCACTTTTGGATAGAATTCAATTTTGGTCTCATTGGTCAAGTTGTTCACCGTTTCAAACTTAGTCCAATTTACACCTAATTGAGAAGATGCAATAATTTTGTCTCTTTCTGATTGTAATGGATGCCTACTATTTGAACTGTTATCATTGTTCTCAGTCAAAAATGATTTCACTAATTCCTTAACATTATCTTTTTCTGAACTATTGATGGAAGGAGCAGTTGAATTTTCTGCAAAAGTGACATAAGTTGAAATTGAAGTTAAATTTTCCGAATCATAGAGATCTTTAATATGTTCACTGTGATAGCTGGGTATTACTGCATTTGGGAACAGAGTGGTTTTGTTTTGGATCTGGGTCAGATCTGTTTCAGCAGTCTCTTGTTTCTTGGAAACATTCTTCCAAGAGGAAGGCATTATTGCTCCCAAAAACAGATTCGCTGATTTGCTGTTAGAGGTTTTGTCTTCCAATTGTAGTGATTTATTATAAGCAGAACAGTCGTCGTCAAGTTTATAACAATAAACATCCCATTTTTCCAGAAGGTTCTTCTTGACTCCATATGATATAATGCCGACTCTGTTCTGGCCACAGTTCCAGTTTCTGTGTATCCTGGGATAAGCTACTTCTCCTGAAGAAATCCAACCTGCCCTGCATCCCTCTAACCCAGCAAGGTAGGCGGTGTGAAGTTGGTCCCTGGTTGCCACCACAGCTCCAAAGTCTTGCTCACAAGCCAGTTTAGCAGCAGCGAAAGTAAGTGAATACCGAATCCGCTGGTCATAATGAAAAACACCACTTCGACGCCCTGCACAAAAGAAAGCATCTGGTTTAAAAATAACAAGGCTGAGAAAAATGTTCCCATTTGGCACATCTTTAGGGGACATTTACTGTCACCAAATTTTCTTGATTTTGTTCTACAATTAATTCTTGTCAAGGTCCTGGGTGTCTTGTTATATACATAAATTTGTTTCAACATTAGCAATGAGGAAACCAAGAAAAAATAAATTATGTATAATAAATAGACATCTTTGAATAATGGACACACAATTAGAAATCCTGTTCTTACAGTCATACTGATGTAAAACTCATATAGGATCCATGTTATCGCATTTATCCCATGAGTAAGCAACAGCTTAAAAACTCATAAGTTGCACAGTTGTAAAGCAGTTTATGACGATCTTGTTCCAGTGTGTGAGGTGGCAGTGTTTAGCATAAGGTACTCAATTTATGTTACACAATGGTTACATTTTTTAGTATTTAATTCCCTCTGGATCTGCCTTGCTTTTCAAAAATAGAATGAGTACATTAATACCTCATGGGATGTCAGTGTGTTCAGTGTTCAGATGAGACCTGGGATTCTCGTCATACTTCTGCTGTTATCACATCAACCAGAGTATACATAAATTTCAAAATAGGCAAGTTCACTCAAAGGGCTGGATTTTGTTGAAAGGCAGGAGTCCATCACTGAGGATGAAAGCAGTGGGCAATCCAGCTTTGGTCCCGCGATTGGACCCAGGGAGGCACTTTGCCAGTGGTAATCAATTAAGAGCCCACTGCTGGGCCCACCATCCAATTAAGGATGGCAGCCTGTACCCAATAGCCTCTGGCCCAATCAGAAAGCTGGCAGTTCTGCAGCACCATCTTGAGGCCATTGCTGAGGCTGCAGCTGCAGGGAGTGGATGTTTCAGTGGCCAAGTGCCCTTGAGGAGGAGTAAGCATTGTTGGGAAATAACAGGACCAGCAGGCAGTCTCCGGTGATTGGAAAAAGAGGATGGGGGTGTGGTAGGTCCTGACCTAATGGAAGAGTTAGACATGGAGGTGGGCACTGCCACTGGAGTAGCCATGAAGGAGGCACCGCCTTAACCCACAGGTCACCTGGTTTCACTGGATGGTCTCCCCACACAACAGCAGGCCCACTCACATGGGCAAAATGTCCACAGAGGCAGGAAATGGTCCCTAATTGAACACTGAAGTAGCTCAATTGAGCTCCCTCGACTTTTCAACTGCTGGCAATATGGCATGGCAGCAGTAAGTTGTTGGGCAGGTACACCCCATTCCCCAACACCATCCATGGCCATTTTCTCAGCCCCTCCATCTCCAAAGGTCTCAGTAAATTCTGACCAAAGTCTGACACACACTTATTGGAGTAATGCATAGATAGGTTTGAAAATAATAATTGCATTGTCTAATAAGTTACTTGTTAATTAATAATTTGATGAATTGATTAAACAAAATGCTAAAATGAGATGATCACAAATGGCAGTATAATAATTCTTAGGTAAAGATTTGTTTAGCATTAGAGAATGTATTAATGGCTTCTTGTTTTCTTTAATTTAGTTGTAATCACCGCGATTTCCAAAACTCTAAAAATACACAAATCTTTCACTAGATTGAATCTATTTACAGTAGTTTCAGTCCAATTCTAATTACAAAGTAGAATCTGGGAAATTATGAATCCATTATAGACTAAGGAAGCACAACAGTTATAATCTTGATTTTAGTGCCTGCTGTTCTGCAAACATCAAAGGGTTTTATTTTTAAATAATCATATTATGATTGGAATTTTTGAACTACATAGTAACAACTACAATATTAAAAAGAAAACATTCAAGTAAAAAGATCATGAAATTAAATAAAATTAGAGGTCAACATCACACAATATATAACGGACTATATTTAATGGAAATGGAACAGAGTTTAGCGGAGTGTATCCCGGCACATGCAGCACTGAGAACAACCCTGCTTCATTTTTGGGCCTCGGCGAAGAAGGTCCCACTCATTTCCTGCACTAACGAACTCAGCTCGCCAGTACAGGAAGAGATCAGGGTGCTATTTTTAAATGTTGTCCTGATCTCTAAAATCCCCAACACCCCAGCTTACCAATTAGGGGGTCCTCGAGCCCCAACACCCCACCTCACAAGGGCAGGGCACCCCATAGCCTGATCCTCTGCATGGGCAAGATGCATGGGAACCTTGGCACTGCAAACCTGGTACCCTGGCAGTGTCCCTGCCACCCTGGCAGTACCACCCACACACCCAGACACTGCCAGGGTGGCACCCTGTCCAGAGCCAGACCACCCAGGGGCCCTTGATCACCAGGGAGACCCCCCCCCCCCCCCCCCAAGTGCCGGTACGCCTGATCCACATTTGTTAAAATCAGTGCTAAACAGCATTCGCTTGAGGTCTCCGAAGCGAGACCGCTAGGACCCGCGCGTTGGGTAACTCCAGCACAGACATATTCAAGTGAGGATAACTACTTACTTGAGTATGCAAATCTGGATCACGGCCATTGAGGGCAAGATCCAGATTGCGACACCGCGTGAGATCTAACGTAGCGAGCATCGTAAATCTCGCAAGAGGCCTCTCGCGAGGTTTAAGACCATAAGACCATAAGACATAGGAGTGGAAGTAAGGCCATTCGGCCCATCGAGTCCACTCCACCATTCAATCATGGTTGATTTCAACTCCATTTACCCGCTCTCTCCCCATAGCCCTTAATTCCTCGAGAAATCAAGAATTTATCAATTTCTGTCTTAAAGACACTCAATGTCCCGGCCTCCACCGCCCTCTGTGGCAATGAATTCCACAGACCTACCACTCTCTGGCTGAAGAAATTTCTCCTCATCTCTGTTCTAAAGTGACTCCCTTTTATTCTAAGGCTGTGCCCCCGTGTCCTAGTCTCCCCTGCTAATGGAAACAACTTCCCTACGTCCATCCTATCCAAGCCATTCATTATCTTGTACGTTTCTATTAGATCTCCCCTCAACCTTCTAAACTCCAATGAATATAATCCCACGATCCTCAGACGTTCATCGTATGTTAGGCCTACCATTCCTGGGATCATCCGTGTGAATCTCCGCTGGACCCGCTCCAGTGCCAGTATGTCCTTCCTGAGGTATGGGGCCCAAAATTGCTCACAGTATTCTAAATGGGGCCTAACTAGTGCTTTATAAAGCCTCAGAAGTACATCCCTGCTTTTATATTCCAAGCCTCTTGAGATAAATGACAACATTACATTTGCTTTCTTAATTACGGACTCAACCTGCAAGTTTACCTTTAGAGAATCCTGGACTAGGACTCCCAAGTCCCTTTGCACTTTAGCATTATGAATTTTGTCACCGTTTAGAAAATAGTCCATGCCTCTATTCTTTTTTCCAAAGTGCAAGACCTCACACTTGCCCACGTTGAATTTCATCAGCCACTTCTTGGACCATTCTCCTAAACTGTCTAAATCTTTCTGCAGCCTCCCCACCTCCTCAATACTACCTGCCCCTCCACCTATCTTTGTATCATCGGCAAACTTGGCCAGAATGCCCCCAGTCCCGTCATCTAGATCGTTAATATATAAAGAGAACAGCTGTGGCCCCAACACTGAACCCTGCGGGACACCACTTGTCACTGGTTGCCATTCCGAAAAAGAACCTTTTATCCCAACTCTCTGCCTTCTGTCTGACAGCCAATCGTCAATCCATGTTAGTACCTTGCCTCGAATACCATGGGCCCTTATTTTACTCAGCAGCCTCCCGTGAGGCACCTTGTCAAAGGCCTTTTGGAAGTCAAGATAGATAACATCCATTGGCTCTCCTTGGTCTAACCTATTTGTTATCTCTTCAAAGAACTCTAACAGGTTTGTCAGGCACGACCTCCCCTTACTAAATCCATGCTGACTTGTCCTAATCCGACCCTGCACTTCCAAGAATTTAGAAATCTCATCCTTAACGATGGATTCTAGAATTTTGCCAACAACCGAGGTTAGGCTAATTGGCCTATAATTTTCCATCTTTTTTCTTGTTCCCTTCTTGAACAGGGGGGTTACAACAGCGATTTTCCAATCCTCTGGGACTTTCCCTGATTCCAGTGACTTTTGAAAGATCATAACTAACGCCTCCACTATTTCTTCAGCTATCTCCTTTAGAACTCTAGGATGTAGCCCATCTGGGCCCGGAGATTTATCAATTTTCAGACCTTTTAGTTTCTCTAGCACCTTCTCCTTTGTGATGGCAACCATATTCAACTCTGCCCCCTGACTTTCCTGAATTGTTGGGATATTACTCATGTCTTCTACTGTGAAGACTGACGCAAAGTACTTATTAAGTTCCTCAGCTATTTCCTTGTCTCCCATCACTAGATTACCAGCGTCATTTTGGAGCGGCCCAATGTCTACTTTTGCCTCCCGTTTGTTTTTAATGTATTTAAAGAAACTTTTACTATCATTCCTAATGTTACTGGCTAGCCTACCTTCATATTTGATCCTCTCCTTCCTTATTTCTCTCTTTGTTATCCTCTGTTTGTTTTTGTAGCCTTCCCAATCTTCTGACTTCCCACTACTCTTTGCCACATTATAGGCTCTCTCTTTTGCCTTGATGCATTCCCTGACTTCCTTTGTCAGCCATGGCTGCCTAATCCTCCCTCTGATAACCTTTCTTTTCTTTGGGATGAACCTCTGTACTGTGTCCTCAATTACTCCCAGAAACTCCTGCCATTGCTGTTCTACTGTCTTTCCCACTAGGCTCTGCTTCCAGTCGATTTTCGTCAGTTCCTCCCTCATGCGCCTGTAATTACCTTTATTTAACTGTAAAACCTTTACATCTGATTCTACCTTCTTTCTTTCAAATTGCAGACTGAATTCTACCAGTTTACCGGCCTTGTTGTGACCCGCACGGGACTTCCACCACACCTAATCCCACAAAGGATTCCAACCCCCCAAACAAGCAATCTCCCCACCCCTGAACCCCCAACCTGGTCAGATTTCTTCCCCTCCCCTTGAGTGACCCAACAACCCCCACCCCACCCTGACCCCCTATCCCAAACCCCCTGCCCTTCAACCCAACCTGACACATCCCTCCAACACCAGCTAGACCACCCCCCTAATCCAACACCCCCCCCCCCCCCCCCAACCCAACCTGACTTGGCTGGATCCCCTCCCACTGACCCAAACCTGGCTAGACCCATGCCGCCTGACCCAGTTGGACCCCCAGACTTGAGAAAACCCCCATTATCCCCCCTGACCTGACTGGCACGGCCTCCACCTCAATGTCCGACCCCCTTTGCAACTGATGACGCCGGTCAGGGTGCAAGGGCATTTGGATTGGCTGCAATGGCTGAATTTCCACAAGTTGAGGGTTTCATAGATTACAAACATGTGGCATTCATGGTGCCTTCAGATCATCCAAGATTATTCCTCAATCCAAAGGGATTTCACTCCATCAATGTTCAGCTCATGTGTGTATTCATGCATTTCTGTGCAGGATATCATGGAAACTGCTATGATTCTTTCTTTCAGGTCCAGTCAGGTCTCCTACAGATCTCCACACTTTCAACAAACAGATGACTCCTTGGAAACAAGGGCTGCCGTTTATGAACGTGGCTAATGGCACCTATGAAAAACCCCACAGCCAATGAAGAGGAAAGCTGCACAGAGGAGGAACATGAGCATAAAAGCAGCAATTGAGGAAACCATGGGGTTGCTGAAGATATGACTCAGGTGCCTGCATGGATCTGGAGCACCCTTCAGCAAGGCTGTCCTGAATTATAGTGGTTTACTGTGCCTTGTACAACAGTGCGAAGCAGAGAGAGTTGGAGCTGGAGGGGAGGAAAGACTGCATCCTCAGAGGAGGAGGAATAGGAGCAAGAGGAGGAGCAGGGATAGCAGGAGGAGCCTGATTTGACCAGGGTCCCTGCAGCCACTCACTCAGTTGTTACATCTGCTTGCAATAGGTTCATATAGTTACAATTCAACAAACCCCAGTCTCTGAAACCATACGGCCCACCAATGCTGAACTCACTGGGAACCCCCAGCACAAAGGATTCCCACAGTCAATAATCCTTCCATTTCATAGACACCTATTGCTTCATCCTGTTTGAACGGCTGGACTGGTTTGACATGGAGTACTTGGATAGTCAGTTTAAGAAGCTAAAACCGTCCCAGCATTGGGAAAATAAACTATGACATATGTTTGCTTTGTTTAAAAGAAACAAAAGGAGGAAACTAGATGAAGTGTGGGTGCATTTCTTTGCCGTTTCCTGCAGACTTACATGCAGGAAAGCTCAACTTATTGGATGGACCCTGACAATACACTGAGGGTAAATATAATGGGAGAGGGCCCCCTGAGGAGATTCTTACACTTGCATTGCAGTGTTATACTGCAACTTACTGTCAGGAGCAGCTTCTGCAGTTTTACCTTGTATCACTGATGAGGAATGAGAGGGGCAGTGAGATTAACACCAACACCTATACACCAACACCAAAGTGATTATATTATATTACACCTTGGCGGTGTAAAGTGAAATACAAAGTAGAAATCCATTAGAGGAGCCACTAAACCAGGTTTTCAGGCAAGAGAACTCCGAGGCTAATCTTTTGCAACGAATACAGATTTTTTAAATATCCAAGCTGATTTCCAATGATGTCTGATTCTGCTTCCATGAAGCAGTGAATTGGGACTTTTTCTACATTAATGGGATTAAATAAGTGCGAATTGCTAATGCTGATTATTGGTAGTCTTAGTCCTAGATTATGATTGTAGTGTTAGTTGCTAATCTGCCTTGTGCCCCTGACAACTGTATCAAATAACCCAAACCAAGTGGTTATAGTAACTGTACTTACACAGTCAGAAAGCAATACTCTCATAATTCTCAGTTCTTAGTTATGCATCTCTAACAAAGTGTGATGGTTGGTGTATGTTTTTATTTTAGATATTTTAATGCTTTCGATAAGAGTTAGGCTGAAATAACGCAAGACGTCACTGAATATCAAGGCAATGTGGGATTTCCCAAGAGTATTTCATTCCTTTACAGGAAATTACTATTCCTTTCCCAGGAGATTACTTTTTCATCTAACACAGAACTCCTCACTCATTGCAATCAAAGGGACTGTTTAAAAATGTCAAGGGTTTTTTAATATGCCAGAGAGAAAAAACAATTCAGAATTGTCAAACCCCAGTAAAATCAGTAATACTGGAGTAAATTGTACAGCCAGTACCAGTTTACTGCCACCCGTCACTTTCAAGTTTCAGTTTTTTTTATTTAAAAACTATTTAAAGTCTTTTAATCGTAAATTTTTGTACTTGCGTTCTTTGAGAATCAAGTGGTGCCTATATTGGCAACAGCAGTCTAGACACAAATGTATCCACATGTAAATTGAGGGGAGAATGTAGATTTGAAATAAAAATCTTTTCCATCTGAGAAACCATCGTTAATCGCGCGAAAACGGGCGTGGGGCGAAAGTACTTACTGCTGAGATAGAAAACACAATCCAGCTCCTGAGCAGAAACACAGCAAAGGAGGAAGGGCAGCACTAACACGGCCAGGAATAAGAACATTTCTAGTGGAGAAAAACAGTTGGATCAGTGATCGGGTACAACGTAAGAAATATGTTTTTAAATATCTGTGTATCGACGCTCTTTAAGAAATGTGAAGCAGCAAGGGTAGATTGCTGAAATAGGACTGACCTGGATACTCACAGTGGGCACGGTACACGCCCGGAGAGACGATCACAATGGTGCTAAAGTGAAGGAAGGTAGAGGCAGATTGAAGATGTCCCAGCCCCCGTGCAGGATCATCCTCCTGACATCAACTCAGGATTTAATGAGCTGGATTCGGAGAGCAGGAAACAGTCCTCAACTTGAACTGACACACATTCGTTGGGCACACTCAAGCATGACACAGAGAGCAGGGGGGCGGAAAACTATTCCAGCCCATAATAATAAAGTCTCTTTTCTTTAAGCAGAAGAAATTAAGCGAATTATTTAAGAATTGTACTTGCTTGTTTAAAAAAATGACACAGAAACTATGGATATGACCCCTGTTGCAACTTCCTGTAAACTCTAACCCAAGAGGCAACCCCTTCCAACCCTAATCTAAAAATGGAGCAAGGTTCCAGGAGCCAAATCCATATCCCCTTCCTTTGTGTGTTCATTAATTGGGTTTCGTTTCACAGATTGCTAACTCATTTTTTAATGCCTCACTAAAGGTCCTGAAGCAATATTTCAAAGGTGATAGTAGTATATGTTACCGCAATGCTTTCCCCTCAATATTCAATTGGCGTTGAATGCAGCACTTATTGGGGCAATTGTTGGGACATAGCCTTGGTCCACTGGCCTTTTTAATTCCCCTATGGATTCTGCCAGAAGTGAAGATGAAAGAAAGATGGACCCAATCTTTGAAAGTAAAAAGTTAGAGCTGAATGGTAGAATTTATCCCAAATGCCATCATTTACACTTCAGTAATTATTGATATAACGGGCGCGATTTAATAGTGGCACCGAGGCGAGAGTGCGACGAGGCGGTTAGATCGCTGGACAGGCCAAAATCGAGAAAAGGGCCGGGCACCAGACCTCCACACGGACTGCGACCCAGGGCCAGGATTGAACCTGGGACCTCGGCGCCGAGAGGCAGTAGTGCTAACCACTGTGCCACCGTGCTGCCCTGTATTCTAGCCCTCTTGACATGAATGCTAACATTGTATTTACCTTCTTAACTGCCGACTGAACCTGCACGTTAACCTTAGGAGGATCGTGAACAAGGACTCCCAAGTCTCTTTGTGCTTCTAATTTCCTAAGCATTTACCCATTTAGAAAATAGTCTATGCCTAAATTCCTCCTTCCAAAGTGCATAACCTCACACTTTTCCACATTGTATTTCATTTGCCACTTCATTGCCCAGTCTCCTCGCTTGTCCAAATCTTTCTGCAGCCCCCTCGCTTCCTCAATACTACCTGTCCCTAGGGGGGGTGGGGGAATGTGATACATGTGATGTTACGGTATGGGGGGAATTGTGGGTGTTATGGGGCTGTTAGTTGCATATTACTGCTTTTTGCTATACTTTTTGTTATATTTTCTGCAAAAAATTCCAATAAAAAAAAAAATACTACCTGTCCCTCTACAGATCTTTGTATCATCTGCAAACTTAGCAACAGTGACTTCAGTTCCTTCTTCTAGATCATTAGTGTATATTGTGAAACGTTGTGGTCCCAGCACAGATCCCTGAGGCACACCACTAGTCACCGGCTGCCATCCTGAAAAAGACCCCTTTATCCCCACTCTCTGCCTTCTGCCAGTCAGCCAATCCTCTATCCATGCCAGGATCTTACCCTTAACACCATGGGCTCTTAACTTATTTAACAGTCTCCTATGCGGCACCTTGTCAACGGCCTTCTGGAAATCTAAATAAATCACGTCCACTGGTTCTCCTTTGTCTAACTTCCTTGTTGCCTCCTCAAAGAACTCAAACAGAATTGTCAGACATGACCTCCCTTTGACAAAGTCGTGCTGGCTCAGTCCTATTTTGCCATCATTTCCAAGTACTTTGCGATCTCATCTTTAATAACAGATTCTAAAATCTTACCAATGACCGAAGTCAGGTTAACCGGCCTATAATTTCCCATTTTCTGCCTCCCTCCCGTCTTAAACAGTGTTGTTACATGAGCGACTTTCAAGTCTTCTGGGACCTTTCCTGCCTCCAGTGATTCCTGAAAGATCACCACCAATGCCTCCACAATTTCCTCAGCTATCTCTTTTAGGACCCTGGGGTGTAGTCCATCCGGTCCAGGTGACTTATCCACCTTCAGACCTTTCAGTTTCCCCAGAACCTTCTCCTTAGTGATGATCATTGCACTCACCTCTGCCCCCTGGTTCTCCTGGAGCTCTGGCATCCAACTGGTGTCTTCCACCGTGAAGACTGATGCAAAGTAGCTTTCAGTTCGTCTGCCATTTCTTTGTTTCCTATTATTTCTTCTCCAGCCACATTTTCCAGTGGTCCAATGTCTATTTTTGCTTCACTCTTACCTTTTGTATATTGAAAGAAACTCTTCCTATCTTCTTTTATATTACTAGCTTCATATTTAATCTTCTCTCCCCTTATTGCTTTTTTAGTTGTCCTCTGCTTGCATTTAAATGATTGCCAATCCTCTGGCTTCCCACTAATCCTTGCCACTCTGTATGCTTTTTCTTTTGCTTTTATGCTGTCCTTGACTTCCCTCATCAGCCATGGATGCCTTGTCCTCCCCTTAGCATGTTTCCACCTCCTGGGATGAATTTCTGCTGTACCTCCTGAATAACCCCCAAAACACCTGCCATTGCTGTTCCACTGTCATCCATGCTAGTCTCCTTTTCTAATCCACTCTGGCCAGCTCCTCCCTCATGTCATTGTAGTTACCCTTATTTAATTTTAATACTGCTACATCTGACTCCAGCTTCTCCCTCTCAAATTGCAGGGTAAATTCTATCATATTCTGGTCACTGCTCCCTAAGGGTTCCTTCACCATAAGATCCCTAATCAAGTCTGCCTCATTACACATAACCAAATCCAGAATTGCCTGTTCCCTAATGGGCTCTACCACAAGCTGCTCCAAAAAAAATCTCTTAAACATTCCACAAATTCAGTTGGAGATGGGGGTGGTGCGGGACCAACGTCCGTTGTGGCGGTTGGATGTGGGGTTGTTGGCGGAGGAGGAGGTGTGTAAGATGGTCCGGGCAAGTATTGAGGGGTACCTCGGGGTGAATGATACGGGGGAGGTTCAGGTGGGGATGGTCTGGGAAGCCCTGAAGGCAGTGATTCGTGGGGAGCTGATATCCATCAGGGCACACAGGGAGAGGAGCGAGAGGAGTGAGAGGGATAGACTGGTGGGAAAGATGCTGGAGGTGGACAGGAGGTATGCAGAGGCACCAGAGGAGGGACTGTTGGGGGAGAGGCGCAGCCTGCAGGCTGAATTTGATTTGCTGACCACTAGAAAGGCGGAGGCACAGTGGAGGAAGGCACAAGGGGCAGTGTACGAACATGGTGAAAAGGCGAGTAGGATGCTGGCTCATCAGCTCCGCAAGCGGGATGCGGCTAAGGAAATTGCTGGAGCGAGAGACAAGAGTGGGAATGTAGTGCGGAAGGGGGTAGAGGTGAATGAGGTCTTCAAGAAATTTTACGGGGAACTGTACCGGTCGGAGCTAACGGGGGAGAGGAGGGGAATGGAGAGGTTCCTCGACGGGCTTCCTTTCCCGAAGGTGCAGGAGGAGAAGGTGGAGGGGTTGGGTGCGCCGATTGAGCTGGAGGAGCTAGTTAAGGGGATCGGGCAGATGCAGTCAGGGAAGGCACCGGGGCCGGATGGGTTCCCGGTGGAATTTTATAAAACGTTTGTGGACCTAGTGGGCCCCTTGCTGGTGCGGACACTCAATGAAGCGCGGGAACTTTGCCCCGATGATGTCACGAGCGCTGATCTCGTTAATTTTAAAGAGGGACAAGGACCCCCAGCAGTGTGGTTCATACAGGCCCTTATCTCTCCTCAACGTAAGGCCATTCACCTGAGGAAGGAGCTGCGCTCCGAAAGCTCGTGTTTGAATCAAACCTGTTGGACTTTAACCTGGTGTTGTAAGACTTCTTACTGTGCTCACCCCAGTCCAATGCCGGCATCTCCGCATCATCTCCTCAACGTGGATGCTAAGGTCCTGGCAAAAATCCTGGCCACCAGGATAGAGGACTGTGTGCCAGGGGTTGTGCACGAGGACCAGACAGTTTCGTGAAGGGAAGGCAGCTGAACACGAATGTGCGGAGATTGTTGAATGTCATCATGATGCCGGCGATTGAGGGGGAGGCAGAGATAGTGGTGGCACTGGATGCGGAGAAGGCCTTCGATAGAGTGGAGTGGGGGTACATATGGGAGGTGTTGGGGAGGTTTGGATTTGGTGAAGGGTTCATTAGATGGGTAAGGCTGCTATATGAGGCCCCAATGGCGTGCGTGGCCACGAATAGGAGGAGGTCGGAATACTTCCGGCTTTACCGAGGGACCAGGCAGGGTTGCCCCCTGTCCCCCTTGTTGTTTGCACTGGCAATCGAGCCGTTGGCGATGGCGTTGAGGGATTCAGAGAGGTGGAGAGGCTTGGTGCGAGGTGGAGAGGAACATAGGGTGTCGTTGTGTGCCGATGACCTGTTACTGTATGTGGCGGACCCGGTGGGAGGGATGCCGGGAGTGATGGAGTTGCTAGCTGAGTTTGGGACCTTTTCAGGTTATAAATTAAATTTAGGCAAGAGCGAGGTGTTTGTGGTGCACCCTGGAGACCAGGAGGAAGGAATTGGTAGGCTCCCGTTTAGGCGGGCAGGGCAGAGCTTTAGGTACCTGGGGGTGCAGGTGGCCAGGGACTGGGGGACTCTTCACAAGCATAACTTCACCAGACTTGTAGATCAGATGGAGGAGGAGTTCAAGAGGTGGAACATGCTGCCATTATCGTTGGCGGGGAGGGTACAGTCCGTCAAAATGATGGTGCTTCCGAGGTTCTTGTTCCTCTTTCAGTGCCTGCCCATCTTTATCCCCAGGGCCTTCTTTAGGAGAGTGACTAGCAGTATTTTGAGCTTTGTGTGGGCACATGGGACTCCGAGAGTGAAGAGGGTGTTTCTGGAGCGAGGGAGGGATAGAGGCGGGCTGGCGCTGCCCAACCTTCTGGGGTACTATTGGGCAGCCAATGTGTCAATGGTGCGTCAATGGGTGATGGAGGGGGGAGGGGCGGCGTGGAAAAGAATGGAGATGGCGTCATGTAGAGGTACGAGCCTGGGTGCCATGGTAACGGCACCATTGCCGCTCTCCCCTAAGAGGTTTACCACGAGCCCGGTGGTGGCGGCGACCCTAAGAATCTGGGGACAGTGGAGACGGCATCGGGGGAAACAGGGGGCTCGATGGAGGCTCCACTGGGTGGCAACCATCGGTTCATCCCGGGGAACAAGGATGGGGGATTTAGGGGGTGGCAAAGGGCGGGCATCAGCAAATTGAGGGACCTGTTTATTGGCGGGAGGTTTGCGGGCCTGGGGGAACTGGAAGATAAATTTGGCCTTCCTCAGGGGAACATGTTCAGATACCTGCAGGTAAAGGCGTTTGCTAGGCGACAGGTAGAGGGATTCCCTTTGCTGCCCTCGCAGGGACGATGGACAGAGTGCTTTCGGGGGTGTGGGTAGGAGAGGGGAAGGTGTCTGACATCTATAAGGTAATGCAGGAGGTGGAGGAGTCGTCAGTGAAGGAGCTGAAGGCTAAATGGGAGGAGGAACTTGGGGAGCAGATAGAGTTCCTTATTGTAGTGTCTATTCTGTAACTTTATATTGTGTTAATTTGCGTTGTTGTTAAAATGCTGTGTTGTTCATGGAGGTGGGGCGAATGTTTATGATTGTTAATATTATTGTTATTTTTGGTATTTTACTATGGTGCGTTATTGTTGTATAAATTCAATATTTTTCAATAAAAAATTTTTTTTTTTAAAACCATTCCACAAATTCTTTTTCTTGGGATCCACTACCAACCTGATTTTCCCAGCATATTGAAGTCCCCCATGATTATTGTGATAACGCCTTTTTCCATGCTTTCTCTATCTCCTGATTTATTTTCTGCCCCACATCCTGACTACTGCTAGGGGGCCTGTACATAACTCACATCAGGGTCTTTTTACCTTTGTGATTCCTCAACTCTACCCACAGAGATTCTATGCCTTCTGATCCTATATCGCTCCTTGCTATTGATTTAACTTCATTCCTTACTAACAATGCCACCCCACCCCCTTTGCCTATCTGCCTGTCCTTTGGATATGATACATACCCTTGGATACTTAGATCCCAGCCCTGATCCCCTTGCAGCCACCTCTCTGTGATGCCCACAACATCATACTGGCCAATTTCAATGTGCACAAGCTTGACAAGCTTCCCTTAAATGTATTTGTGTTATTCACCCAAACTACCTCATTCTGATCACGCTCTGGGTAAAGAAGCTGTTTTTTAATTCCTTTTTGGATTTACTAGTGACTGTCTGATATTTATAATGCACCTGCTTTTCAAATCTATTCCTCTCAACTTGAATCCCATTGTTTTGCCATTCTTTTGGGCCTTATTAATCTCTCTTACACTCTTAATGCTTTGTGAGTCTGTACCCTAGGTCCCTTTGCTCGTCCATCCTATTTAAACTCTTAAATAAAAACAGAAAATGCTGGAAATATTCAGGTCAGGCAACCTCTGTGGAGAGACCAACAGAGGTAAGGACCCAGGTCGATAACGTTTTATCAAAACTGGAAAAATAGGAGTCACTGGTTTTAGGCAAACACCAAAGACGGGAAAGGGGGAAGAGAAGAAATAAAAAAAGGATTGGTCTATCTTAGGTGGAAGGCAGAGAGATTAAATGTCAAAAGGGATTATGGTGCAAGGCAAAAGAAGATATTAATGGGAAAAGTGAAGAAACAAAGGCTGGTGCAACTGGGAATAGCAGAATATTTACCTAAAATTGCTCTCTGAAAAAACATGGACAGAGGCTTTCATCTGAATTTGTTGAACTCAATGTTGAATCCAAAGGTTGAAAGTGCTATTTCTCAATCTTACATTGAGCATCATTGGAACAGTGCGAGAGGCTGTGGACAGCAAGATCAGAGTGGGAGTGAGGCAGAGGATTAAAATTGGGGAATTTTAACATGATTGGGACTGTGTCCGAGTGGAGGATTAAAAATTTCCAAGTGCATCAGAAAGTCGGATCCAACCTCTGCTTCAAGGCAGGCAAGAGATGGGCAGCCAACCCGCTCCAAGAGAGCAAGCTGGCATTTTCCCGCCTGCATCCACATCCCTTTTGAGGCCCTCCATCACTTTAAGCATTTCCACTTTCCTAGTCATACCCAACTCCTTCAAGCATGGCCAGAAAACCATACACTTCTTCACTCAACAAGGCCCAACCAGGAACCTGCCATTCGGCCCATCGAGTCTGCTCCGCCATTCAATCATGGCTGATATGTTTCTCGTCCCCATTATCCTGCCTTCTTCCCATAACCCCTGATCCCCTTATTAATCAAGAAACTATCTATCTCTGTCTTAAAGACACTCAGTAATTTGGCCGCCACGGCCTTCTGCGGCAAAGAGATCCACAGATTCACCTTCCTCTGGCTGAAGACATTCCTCCTCATCTCTGTTTTAAAGGATTGTCCCTTCAGTTTGAGATTATGTCCTTGGCTTCTAGGTTTTCCTACTAGTGGAAAATTCTCTCCATGTCCATTCTATCCAGGCCTCTCAGTATTCTGTAAGTTTCAATAAGATCCCCCCTCATCCTTCTAAACCCCAATGAGCACAGTCCCAGACTTCTCAACCGCTCCTCATATGACAAGCTCTTCATTCCAGAGATCATTCTTGTGGACCCTTTCCAAGGCCATCACATTCTTCCTTCAATCCAGAGCATAAAACTGCTCACAATATTCCAAATGGGGTCTGACCAGAGCATTATACAGCCTCAGAAGTACATTCCCTAGTCTTGTATTCTAGCCCTCGTGACGTGAATGCTAACATAACATATATAGAGAAGAGTATAGAATTTGCATTGCAGAAGGAGGCCATACAGCCCATTGAGTCTACACCAGCCCCTGAAAGAGCACCCTACCTCATCCAACACCTCCACCCTATCCCCGTAACCGAGCAACCCCACCTAACCTTTGGACGCTACGAGGCAATTTAGCGTGACCAATCCACCTAACCTGCACATCTTTCGACTGTGGGAGGAAACTGGAGCACCCGGAGGAAACCCACGCAGTCACGGGGAGGACATGCAGACTCCGTACAGACAGTGACCCAAGCCGGGAATCAAACCCGGGTACCTGCCGCTGTGAAGCAACTGTGCTAACCACTGTGCTACCTCATATATATTTTACATATTTCATGGGGTATGTGGAGCATTCTTTGTTCCAGTCCTACTCAGGTCCTCTTCCTAACCTCTTTTGTTGGTACATTGATGACTATATTCGTGCTGTTAACTACTCTCATTGAAAATTGCAAAATGTCATTAACTTTGTACCCAATTAAAACTGAATAACCCTTGGGTAATGCTGAAAGGAGAAGTCAGTTGGTTAGATGGGTCTGTTTTTATTTATTCATTTTTACAGGATGCAAGCTTCGCTGGCTATGTCAGCATCTGTTGTCCATCCCTAATTGCCCTTCAATATCTTCTTAACATTGCTTCAAAAGGGGCTGCACGGTGGCACAATAGTTAGCACTGCTGCCTCACGGAGCCGAGGACCCGGGTTTGATCCTGGTCACTGTCTGTGTGGAGTTTGCACATTCTCCACGTGTCGGCGTGGGTCTCACCCCCACAACCCAAAGATGTGCAGGGTAGATGGATTGGTCACACTAAATTGCCCCTTAACTGGGAAAAAAATGAATTGCGTACATCAAATTTATATTTTAAAAATAAATAAAATGTTGCTTCAGAAACTGGTGAGATCTGCTTCGTTCTGGATTTCACTCTTCAAGCAGGCTTGGGAATTGAGATTCTTGAGAAAAAGAAAAGGAGCTGAATCCCCTGGGACAGAGGAAATATAGAGACATGAGGCAGCCACAGCAAGGCCACAAACATCTGTTGGAAGAGCAGGAGGCAAACTCATCAGACAGACTTCCAGTAATGTCTGACAATTAGGTAGCTAATCACCAACTGTAATAACCAGGAGGCTTCCCATAATTTAAATCTACAGCCTTTCATCAATGAAAGCAGATGTTCTGAGTTCACAAACATCTTTTTCAGTCCAGTGTAACTTTATGTTTTCAACTAAGAAAATTATGAACATTCCAAAAAAATGTTGGCAACAGGAATCCTTTAAAGTTTCAGAAAATTCAGAACTGCGAAATCGATTAGACTCTTTGTACTCCCCTTCTGACTCTTTGAGGTTTCTTCAGTCCTACTTTAACACTTCAATGAAGGATCATAGGCATTGGTCTTAGTTGCAGTCAACATATGTTCATGAACCCCTCAGCCCTCTTCTCCAGACTGGCAGTTCACAGATTAATCCAACACATGAAAGACATGGGCATGAACTCGCCACTACACAGCAGTGACATGTCCTTTGGTGAACACAATGTTTTTAATCTTCTTGTGATTTAAGAATCCACCGTGATTTTCTTTCTCTGCTTTTTTACTTTTTCATTATTTAATTATGCTTTGTAGATCTCTCCTATATTTTTTCAGTCCCCCCTCCCCCACTATTTACACATTTGGGGGGGCGATTCTCCGCTCCGCAGACCAAGTGCCCGTGCCGTCGTGAACGCTGTCACGTTTCACGACGACGCGAACAGGGCCCAGGCACGGCCAGCATGGTGCTGGAGCGGTCCACGCCAACCCACACATGCGCAGTTGGGGCAGCTCCATCCTGCTCATGCGCATTTGGGCCATGCCATCCTGCGCATGCGCGGGGAATTTCTTACGCGCGCCGGCCCCGACGCAATATGGCGTGGGTGTTCAGGGGCCGGCGCAACGGATTGTAGGCCCGGGGGGGGGGGGGGGGGAGGCTGGCCCGCCGTTCAGTGGGCCCCGATCACGGGCCAGACCCCTTCAAAGGCCCTCCCTCGGTCCCCCTCCCACAGGCCACGCCCCCGAGTGTTGCCGCAGAGTTCCCGCCGGCAGCGACCAGGGGTGTGTGGTGATATGCATCACTGTAGATCCACAAGGGGTTAATGTAAGTACACGTAGACTAGCTAGACACTAGGGGAAGCACCAGAGACATGACACACAGACACTAAACCAATAGGTCAGTAAGATAGGACATGACCAATGGGCATTTACGATACACACAGAGGTGACACTACCACAGGGGAGGCATTACACCAACCCATATATAAAGGACACAGCACTCATGATCTTCCTCTTTCCAGTGGAGGCACTCAGTGAGTACAGACGCAGGGTTGATTCAACATCACACCCACCACGTGGATTGTAGCAGACTGGTTCGTCAGTCTGAGTAGCTATAGAAGGATTAACAGTAGTGGCAAATCCGAGTAGAATTGTAAAGTTTAATAAACGTGTTGAAGTTATCTCCACGTCTGAACCTTCCTTTGTCAGAGTGAACATCAAAGAAGCAGCTTATGCTAAGCCAAAAGCATAACAAGACAGGGTGGACGGCGCCGGCGGGACTTTGTCGTGTCGGAGCGGCTGCTTGGCCCATCCGGGCCTGAGAATCGCTGCTCGCCGTTTGCGCCGATTCTCCGAGCAGCCTGGCGCGATGCACGTGCCGCTGGTTTCGGGGGGTGGGAGAATCGCTTGCGGGGGTCAGGGCGGCGTGGCGCGATTCGCGCGGCGCCCCGGCGATTCTCCCACCCGGCGTGGTGGGGGGGGGGGGGGGAATATCGCCCTTGTTTTTTTTATATAATTGGCCATTATATCATTGACGATCTTCTGCATCCATCTCCTCTCCCCTGACCACAATTCAGTTCTTCTCCCTTTTGTGGTACTGTTCCCCAAACACTGGAACCTTCCCAGTCACATACACTTACACCCACCAGCTCAGGTGATGACACTGCATTTTAGATAGAGGAGGGGTTTGCATGTTGAGAAAATGGGTTACAATTGTACAGGAGAGATGGCCAGGGGTGTTTGTGAGAGTAGAGAGAAGGATAACACAAGTACCTACATGCTGGAGGCGTTTAGAGTATTCTGTGCACACCGATCCTGGCACACATCTTTTGCGGTCTCCTGTGCCTGCCCTGACCCCATGCTCTGCCCATTATGCTCGTTGGATGAGGCATGGTGTCCATCCCCCTCCTCCAGCACATGACCCCACTGCTGCGCGATGTTGTGAAGGCCAAAGATGTGGGAAACTCTCCTGGTGCTAGATTAGATGGCACCTCCAGAGCGGCCCAGGCACCTGAACTGTATCTGCAGGACACCAGTGCACCATTCGATCATACCCCTGGTCAATGCATGGGCGTCGTTGTAGTGGGTCTCCACATCAGTCTGTGGCATCCAGACAGACACCATCAGCCACGATCGCAGTGGATAATCTTTGTCACCCAAGGGCCAACCCCTCAAGCGGGGGGGGGGGGGGGGGGGGGGGGGTGTCTCGAACGTGTCTGGAATAGTTGAGTGTGCCAGGATGAAGGAGTTATGCGCACTGCCCGATATCGGGTGCATACGTGCATGATATGCAACTCATGGTCACACATCAGCTCCACGTTCAAGTGGAAACCTTTTCGGTTTGTGACGATCGGCCTGCCATGGGCCGGGGCTCGTAGGATGACATGCAACCCATTGATGACCCCCTGGACCTGGGCACTGCGGCAGTGACGGTGAACCCTGCAATCCGGGCACCCTCGTGAGCTCGGTTCATATTCAGACTGATGTATTGTGCCGGCCAGGCATACAGGGCGTCCGTGACGGCACGGATGTACCTGCGCACTGAGGTCTGCTATATCCCTGATGGTGTGTTCTGTGTGATAACTATTGCAATGATGTACACAGAACATCTAGTTGTTTAACTAGAAAGATGATTTGTTAAGAAACACATTGAAAGATAACCAACAAACTATGATAGAGATAATGGCTACTAAATGAATTCAGTGAATTCTCCCTGAGCAACTCTAAGTGCGACTATCCTCTTGTACGCCTTACTACCAACTGGCGGTTGTCTTGATTCACGTGATAGATCATCTATTGCCACCAGCTGGTTGGAGATCTACTAACTATATACAGAACTATGCACAGGCATATCACCACATCCCCCTTCCTCTGGAACTGTTAACATTTACGTTCAAATATAATATTTATGTTTAAATGTAACTGTCTCTTACAAAATATGATCTCATTTTACACATGTCATATATACAGATGTAACTGTGCTTCATACAACCTGATATGCCTGATGACCGGGTCCCTTGTGCACAGCTTATAGGGCATTCACAACGACATTGTCCCATTGGTCTTCTGAACTTTGAACGGCTACTTGAGATCGCTTTAACTTTCTGAAGACCAGTTTTCTTGCTGGTCTTATTTGTATCAGCAACTTGTTTAGCCTTTTGACGCGATACACCCTGAAGAATGGTTTTCTTGCTGGTTTTCTTTGCAGTTTTCAAGTATCTAGCGCTATGTTTCCTTTTTTTTCTTCATGTGCTTTCTTGCCTGTCGGCCACATTGCCAATGCCTTCTTTTTCAATGTCGCGGGTGCTACCCGGTTGACTCACTGTATCCTCGACTCTCCTTTTCTTCCCCTTCCTTCTCATGGAGGGGATCCTCTGACTGCGTCTCATTTTCGTTTTTGCTTTGTTGGCACCTGTCATGCCGCTGGACTTCGCCATGGGACTAGTTGCTTGTAGTGCTTTTGTCATAGTAACTGATTTTGGATCATCTGCTGTGCAGTCTGACTCTGGCTCTTCTGCCACCATAGATGATTTTGGAGCCTGAGCTGGATTGAGGAGTTTTGGTTGATCCATGGTTGTGCCCGCACGCTGAGCTGCATGCCCATCACCTGCTGAAACGTCCAGTGTCGGCATACTTTTGGAAGATTGTGCGGTTGCAGTAAAGTCTGCAACTTGACGAACAATCTGCAAAGCCTCGCACTCTGGTGTCTGGGCTGGATCAATGTCCCAAACGTTAGGTGTTGCTTCTTCATTTTGTGTTCGAGCCCTAATTGGTGGCTCATCCTCACTTGATATGACGATATATGGTTCGTCTTTTGCTGGAGAGCTGATTAGTTGCTCATCCTCATCTAATATGACGATATATTGTTTGTCCTTCATTGTAGAACTGCACACAGATGCATCCATCTGCTCTTCTAGCACATCTTTTTGTGGAGTGGCCTCGAGTGTTGGGGAGTCCGCTGCAGGAACCATTTTGTGTGCATGAGATGATTCACCATACTCCTCTGGAACCAGTTTCTCCAGAATGGGGATTATTTCTTCAGCTACCAGTCTGTTCGCATTTGAGCCCTCTCATCTGATGTGTCTGCTGCTGCTATCTCACTTTCAGCCTCTGCATACGCCATCTTAGAATTTTCACACTTATTGGTGTGCTGCGCAGACTGAACACCCTTTGTGACTCCCGCCAAACCACCTGAAGAGCACTTCATAGTCGTCCCCATCTAGCTCACCATCTGAGACTCCACTCTCCTCATCAGAATCATGGTCGTCATAATTATCATCGTAGTAATCATCATCAGTCATTATCATGTGCACTGTCTTCTCCTGTAAAGTACAACATTGCACGTGAAATTATGTGTTCATGCAAGAAGTGGCCAATTTCAAAGTCAGCATCGAGTTTGCTACAGAACTTTCATCCAACACTCCATGCTCTGGAACTTCAGGAGGACTTAAAAAGTTGAAGAAGGTGTCATTAGGTGCAGTTTTTGTAACTGTTTTACCAGTGCCCCGACCCTTGTGCTTCGTTTTAATGGTTTTCAGTGTGACGTTTTTTCTTTCTTCCAGTCGATCTGGCACCCTATGCATCCCGTGATTTCTGGTTCGTCAAAGAATAAAAAGTCTAAGTCTAACTCGTCAGGCCGCGACTCCATCTGTTAAGCATTTGTAGCTACCTCATTTGTGAAATATTCATTTGGCTCAAACTTAAACTCCAGAGTGAAGCTCATTGACTGTTCAAGCTCTGAACATTTTACGTTCACATCTTGTAGATGTTTTAATAGAGGCTCATCATGCTCCTGTATCATGCCACCTTCTTGAAGACTGTTAACCAGAATCCTGGAATTCCCTTTGGCTCCTCCATCTCATCATCTGATTTGTCGTCCTCCACTTTAACTTTCTCTTGTATCTCATCAGATAACAGCGCCATTATATCTCATTTCCAGTCACAATGATCCTCTGTCGCAGCACTGTCTGGAATGTACAGCCGCTCAGCAAGGTTCAGTGCCTCACAGGCATCCGCTCCTATGATGGACTCACGTTCTGTGTCCACAATGGAAAATGGGATGATGTGACTTCTGTTGTATACCCATGCTTCAAGTTCACATACACCCAGCGTCATAATCTCCTTCCCATTGTAGTTTTTCAGCAGTCTCGTTTGATTGATGTCTTTCGGTTTTATCCGCAGCCCATGCAAATTGGTCAAACTGAGGAGCTTGGCCCTCACTCCCGTGTCGAGCTTGCATTTGCCATTCAGCACCACTGGAATTGTCCATCTGCCTTTGATGGTATCAGCTTCGCCAGCACTATTGTCACAACTGGTCAGTGAGACTGCTTCACTTTTTATATCTGGACTCATCGTGTCCTTGGTCAAAATCAGATAAATGAAAAACTGTTCTTCAAGGGACATCTCATCAACTGCATTGACTAATTCTGTGTGGGTCCACTGTTGGAGGCAAAAAGCAATGTTTCGCAAAATGATTTGTATGGCCACATTTGGAACATACTTTCCCAAATGTTGGACATTGCCGTAGCCCATGTCGATTGCCGCATCACTGGCATAAGATGGCGGACGTTTCGGCACTGAAACCACGTTTTTTATTCAACTGCATCACGGTGCTGATGGTGCTGGCGTCTTCTTCCAGATTGGTGCCAAAGTATTTCGAGTTGAACGTCCTAATCTGCTGTGCAGCTAGCTCACTTATATGGCATATCTTGATAGCATTTTCTAATTTCAGGTCTTCTTCCCTTAATAACCTCTCATGTCCTTTATCATTCAATATCCTGAACACTATCTGGTCGCAGATCATCAACAACTTTAAAGCACTTTAATTGCACGACTGCGCCTTCAACTGAAAGTCGGTTACAAAGCTATCAAAAGTTTCACTGGCTTTTAGGGTACGCGTACGAAATATGTAACATTCAAATGTTTGTTTTTCTTTGGAGAGCAAAGCAATCAAAGTACTTTATTACTTTGTCGAAGCTCTTGCTGTCTGCTTCGCTGTCGAACGTGAAGATGTTGTATATTTCTATTGCTTGAGAACCTGCTACCGTGAGCAGCAATACAGTACTCCTCTCATCAGGCTGTGCCTGCAGGCCAAGGGCTGCACCATAGAGTCTAAATCGCTGCTTGAAAACACACCAGTTTTAAACTACGTTACCTGAGACTTGAAGCTGGTGGGGTGCCTTCAAACCTTCCATCTCTAACTTCTGTCATTGCATTGAGTTCCAGATGACCGTAGGTCATTAGGTCGGCAAAATAATTCTCTCTTTTTGTCCTTCAGCCTATTTCACCCCATCTCCCCGGTCGTTATCTTTAATTTTCCTGCACTCTTGGTACCATGTTGTGTTCTGTGTGAGACTGTTGCAATGACGTACACAGAACATCTAGTTGTTTAACGAGAAAGATGATTTATTAAGAAACACATGGAAAGATAACCAATGAACTATGATACAGACATTGGTACTAAATGAATTCAGTGAATTATCGTGGAGCTACTCTCAGTACGACTATCCTCTTGTATGTCTTACTATCAACTGTCGGGAGTTTCGAGTCATGTGATAGATCTTCTATTGCCACCAGCTGGTTGCAGGTCGTATTGCTAACTATATACAGAACTATATACAGAACAGGCATATCACCACACCTGACAGGTCCCCACTCGTCGCCTGGAAGGACCCTGTTGGATAAATGTTCAGGGTGACCGAAACCTTGACAGCCACTGGAAGGGGGTGTCCTCCCCCATATCCCCGCAGTTCAAGGTGCACCATGATCCAGCAGATATGTTGTATGGTATCCCTGCTTCGACGGCATACCCAGTCCGGCAGTTCCTTGAATGACAAGCGCTGCCGGTACTCATGGGCCTGATGCGGCATCACCTTCCCACTTCCTCCTCGGCTTGTCAGTGGCCAGCTCTCCATTGTCACTGGCTGCCTCCTGTTCCTCTGGGGCAGGCTCTACTGCTGCTGGGTCCTCCCCGTGCAGCTCCTGCTCGCACAGCTGCAGTGCATCCCAAAGGGCTGGGGTGGCTAGGATGAAGGCCACCATTCATGTTTGGATTCTGAAGTCCATTGTCTGCAGGAGGTGAAAGGTAGACATGTTAGCATGATGCGTACCCCCCGTGCTGAACCTGGTGTAATGGGCTACACGATGGCTGTGGTCTGCACTGCAGTGCCTGTCCCCGCAAGTCCCCCACTCCCCAATGACCACACCCAGCCCGTCTGTTCCCTCTGGCTCTTTGCCCTTGTCCAGCACCCATCCCTGGTGGCAGGCACCCATCCCTGCCAGAAAGGTACCTGTGGCTGGCTCTATCCATGCCAGTGGTAAGCTCCACGGCCCCCATCTGGCACCCTCCTGTGGGGGCTAATGTGGTCGTTCCCCTTGGGCGGGCCACGTGATTGCATGCCGATGGGGGGCAGGAAGAGGGTCGGTGGGGGTGGTGGTGTGGGGCACCCATATGGCCGATGCTACTCTGCGCAACCACAGGCCACGTTGGGCGGTCAGTGGGGTGCGCAGCAAAATGGCTGCCTTGCAGGCTACGGCAGTGTCTGTCTCTACCTGGACACCCTGTTCCGAGAAGGTTACCCAGATCTCACGGCCCATCCCCTGGTCACCCCGTCACCTCCCGCGACTCCCCTGCCTCCTGGCCCTGGCAGCGCCCAATCCCCAGCCAGCCATGTTAGCAACAGGACTGGCAGCCCATGGTCACGCCTCTGGAAACATGTCCTACCTCCTCTCTCTCCCTCAGCAGCCATGGCGCCTGTTTCCAGATTTTTAAAATCACAAATGAAACCCGCTGTCAGTAATTCCTCCTGGTGGACGCGGAGCCACACGGGAGCCCCGGAGGATACCGGGTCAGGCCCGTTAATGATAAGCCAATTGCGTTTACTGTACGTACAGAGTAGAATGCATTCACGCTGCTGTCTCAGAACCGGAGCACGGCATTCTGTCAGGCACACGATGCCGGTCACGATTTTCAGCTCACGCACAATTCTCCACTCAATCATGTTTCGCGAGTCTGGCATCACCAGAGGGACAATCCCGCCACAGACTTTGGGTTGGTTGCTGAAATTCATGGGTTCTTCCTTGGGTGCAGCTGCCATTTATTGTGGAGTGTGGTGTGTTCGGTCACAGTTGCCTGTTAATCCACATGTACCTCATGTTAATTCCGAATGTTTACGTATAAGGTAGAAATTGTAAATTGTTTTATTTTTCTGAATGTGTAAAATAAAGTATATCTTGTTTGTTCAGAACCTGGCGAATCTTGAGCCTTTCTTCTCTTAGTAAGTACCTTAGATTTCAAACTTTGTCTGTTTTAAACAAATAGTTACTGGTCCCTAACTGGAACACACCAAAATTTGGGGGCCTGGTTTAGAATAACAACATCCATCAGCACATTTGTGGAATCATTATGAGGCATTGAGAACTTCTGAGGAAGAGTCATGTACGATTCAAAATGTGTCTGTTTCACTCTCCACAGATGCTGCCAGGCCCGCAGCGTTTTTCCAACCATTTATGTTCCTATTTCAGATATCCAGCATCTGTTGTCAATGTCATAGCTTGCATTGAAAAGTAAACAGGAACCCAAAGATGTGTAGGTTAGGTGGATTGGTCATGATCGGTGCACGGGGTTACAGAATTAGGGCCGGAGAATGGTAGGGGGCTCTTTCAAAGGGTCGGTGCAGACTCGATGGGTCAAATAACCTCCTTCTGCATTGTAGGGGTTCTACGGATTTTAAATTAAGTAGCAGAAAAATAACGACAAATCAGACAATAGAATGGAGATAGATCACTTGGTTGCATGGTGTAGCGAAAACAACCTCTCTCGAAATGTCGGCAAGACCAAGGAACTGATCGTCGACTTCAGGAAGCGTAGCATGCAACCCCCCCCCCCCCCCCGCCGGGCCTCCTCACGTCTACATCAATTGCTCTGAAGTAGAGATGGTCGATAGCTTTAGGTTCATGGGGGTCACCATCACCATGTCCTGGTCCATTCATGTTGATGCAACAGTCAAGAAAGCCCAACAACGAAGCTTCCTATGGAAGCTAAAGAAATTTGGCATGTCTGCATCGACTCTCACAAACCTCAAAAGATGTGCCACAGAGAGCATCCTATCCGGCTGCATCACAGCTTGTTATGGCAACTGCTTGGTCCAAGATCGCAAGAAACTGCGGAGTGTGGTGAACTCAACCCAACACATCACACAAGCTTGCCACCCTCCCATTGATTCTGTCTACACCTCCCGCTGCCTCAGGAAGGCAGACAGCATTATCAGAGACCCCTCCCACCCAGGCATTGCCTTCTTCCAGACCCTTCCATCAGGCAGAAGGTACAGAAGTCTGAAGACCCGCACATCCAGACAACGGAACAGCTTCCTTCCCACAGCTACTAGATTCCTCAACGACTCTCCCTCAGATTGATCTGTTTCCTGTAAGAACACTATTCACAATGTCCAATGCTGCTCTTGCTCATGTATTTGCTTTGTTTGGTCCCTTGTTCCGCACTGTAACCAATCACTTTGTCGATGTTTCGCTGCTTGGCCTTTTGGCTAAGATGAGTGTGAGATCAGGTGTAATGCCTGGATCTGGTATGTCTCTCTTGTGGGGACCATGAATTCGATTCAATTTGAATTGGATATTGGAGCAGACAAAGAGCTGGATTAGGGGTTTGCCCCTGTCCACAGTCTGAGCTCTTGCTTTGGAACTCTGATAACTTAAAAAAACTATTTGTCGATGTACTGTTTGTCAATGTACTTTGTTGATTATTTTTTTGTCTACTATATATGTAATGTGTATGTTCCCTTGGCCACAGAAAAATACTTTTTGTTGTACTTCGGTACATGTGACAATAAATCGATTAACCAATCAATCAATCAAAAAGCTTCCATCACAGTCTGAATACTGTAGTGGGAACTTACAATGGCATTTGCTAGCTCAGACTTCTAGTGTTGGGGCTGTAGATACCACTGTTTAAAGGGGCCTACATGGAGGCCACTGGTGTCCATTAATCTTCCCAGCATCAAACTAGTCAAGCCCCTTAAAATTTTCTGAGTGCAGATTTGGCTCACATAGCAGTGGTAAGGGGGCCTTGAGGGAAATAAGAACTAGGAGCAGCAATAGGCAATTCGGCCCCTCGAGCCTGAAGCATCATTTAATACGATCCCGGCTTATCTACTTTCGGCTTCAACTCCACTTTCCCACCCATTCTCCAGAACCCTTCAACTCATTACTGATTAAAAATCTGTCTATCTCTTCCTTACATTTACTTTAACTTTGATCCAGGATCCAACTTTGACAACAAAGGTGCAGTGAACAAATTCATAGACTTCATCGACGCCCTACAGTGCAGAAGGAGGCCACTCGGCCCATGGAATCTGCACCGACCCATTGAAAGAGCCCCACCCTATCCCCGTAACTCAGTAACCCCACCTAACCTTTTGGATACTAAGGGGCAATTTAGCATGGCCAAGCCACCTAACGTGCACATCTTTGGACTGTGGGAGGAAACAGGGGCACCCGGAGGAAACCCACTCAGACACGGAGACAAAGTGAAAACTCCACACAGTCACCCGAGGCTGGAATTGAACCCCGGACCCTGGTGCTGTGAGGTAGCAGTGCTAGCCACTGCCACTGTGCCACCAATTCATTGTTCACAGAAGGCAAAACAAGGATGATGCTGCAAGATAGGCCCTGTTATTTAAAGGTCAGACACCCTACTGGCAGCTAAGGTGATTTTGAAGGTTTCCAATATATCTGAAAGTACACGTGTGTTTTGGAGGTGTTTTGGTGGTGTTTGGGAGATGTTTTGTAGGTGTTTTGGTGGTGTTTGGGAGATGTTTTGGAGGTGTTTTGGTGGTGTTTGGGAGATGTTTTGGAGGTGTTTTGGTGGTGTTTGGGAGATGTTTTGGAGGTGTTTTGGTGGTGTTTGGGAGATGTTTTGTAGGTGTTTTGGTGGTGTTTGGGAGATGTTTTGGAGGTGTTTTGGTGGTGTTTGGGAGATGTTTTGGAGGTGTTTTGGTGGTGTTTGGGAGATGTTTTGGAGGTGTTTTGGTGGTGTTTGGGAGATGTTTTGGAGGTGTTTTGGTGGTGTTTGGGAGATGTTTTGTAGGTGTTTTGGTGGTGTTTGGGAGATGTTTTGGAGGTGTTTTGGTGGTGTTTGGGAGATGTTTTGGAGGTGTTTTGGTGGTGTTTGGGAGATGTTTTGGAGGTGTTTTGGTGGTGTTTGGGAGATGTTTTGGAGGTGTTTTGGTGGTGTTTGGGAGATGTTTTGGAGGTGTTTTGGTGAATTCCTGTATGTAGCAGTCATGCTGCTGTGCCCACACATTGAGAACAGAGGATGTGGTGACCTGTCCACACAACGGCGACAACAGATATGGAGGCAGCAGATCTTGAAGCACAACAGCAAGATGGAGCAGAGGCGGTGGAGATAGCAAGCTCTTCATGGTACCCTCAAACTTAACTAAATCACCCTTACATTCAATCTAAAGTTCTCATATTATGATCACTCCTCGCCAGAGGCTTGTTTACCAATTATTGATTCTGTCTACATTCCTAATGCTATATAGGGCCATAGGAACAGGAATAGGCCATTCAGCTCTTCGAACCTGCTCCATCATTCAATATGTTCATGGCTGATTACTACTTCTTTACTACATTTTCCCACAGTATCCTCATTTCCCTTTGTGTCAATGGTATTTACAAATCTGTTAATCTCTACTGTAAACATAATTGATGCGACCATCAATTCATTCATAGACACGAGTGAAATAAACTGTGGCTTTAATCGATTTACAACTGAGCCTGCCTGTGACTAACTGAACTAAAGGCAGGCTCGCAAGACCGCAGCACTTTATACTTCCTGCTGGGGGTGGAGCCAAGGGCAGAGCCCTGTACATGCTCCTCATCTCCCCCTGTGGGCAGAGCCGCGCAACGGCTCACAGATGGAGCCCACAGGGACACAGTAATATACAGTGTGGATTTATAGGTTATACAGTCACCACAATACTGAATGATCGAGCTTCCATAGTCCCCTGGGGTAAAGAATTCCAAAGATTCATCACCTTCCGAGTGAACAAAATTCTTCTCTTCTCAGTGCTAAGTAGCTTCCATTATTTTGAAAGGGTGTCCCCCAGTTTTAGATTCCCCAACCAGGGGAACACTTCACCTGCCCCTACTCTGTATATCACTTGAAATATTTTGTAGGTTTTCATGAGATAGATCTAAACTAGTCAGTTCAAGTTTTGGTTCTTTGAGATACTGATCTAGAAAATTATCTTGAATTCATTTCATGAATTTGTTGTCCACACAATTACTGAAAATGTGGTTTGCCCAGTCCATATAAAAATTAAAGTCCCCCGTGATATCTGTATGACCTTTATTACATGCACTTCCAATGACCTGATTTTTAGTCTGTCCAACACTACAACTCCTATTAGGGGACGTGCACACCATTCCCCTATAAACTAATGTTTTTCACCATTTGTAATTTTTAAACTACACCAAACTGACTCTATAACTTGATTTTCTGAGCTGAGATTCTTTCCTTGTGGTGGGCAGGATCCTCCTTTTGGGAGTCTATGGCCAGAACTCTCCAATCTGAGTTTGTCCCACCACCCCTGCCAGCGAGAACGGAGAATTCAGCGCTCAGTCGAAACTTGTTCACTGCAGCGGGCCAGAGAATTCCACTGATGTGAACAGAGGGAGATTCCAGCCTATGTTCTCCCGCCAGATCTGAATCAGTCCTGGTCTGTGCTGGCGATTAGAGCGGTGTCCAGGACCGATTCACTTCCCTTGCATTAAACATTTATGTATGGCGGGGAGATCCCGGGGTTCTGTTCCAAATCATGCTATCAGGCTGCCATTTTGAACGATACCGAGCTCTTGTGGCTGGTTCCCCTTCCTGTTACAACGCAAATCCTGCATCCCCCCCCCCTCCCCCGCTGACATCCCTGCCCTCCATAATGGGTGGGCTGCACATTTTGACGTCTCACAAGATCTCATTAGATCTCACAACGTGTGGTGAGCCGGGTAAATCCCGGGAGTGGGGTCTCCCGTCATTTACTGACTATGTTGTGCTGTGGCATGCTGCTTTTCGGGCACAGCGTGGCTGGTAGATCACACCCCTCATGTCTGGAGTCACATGTAGACCAGACCAGGTAAAGATGGTAGATTTCCTTCCCTAAAGGACACCAGTGAACCAGATATGTTTTTACAACAATTGACAATGGTATTGTTGTTATCATTAGACTTTTAATTCCAGATTTTTATTGAATTCAAATTTCAACGTGGTGGGGTTTGAACTGGGTCCCCAAAGCAATACCCTGGGTCTCTGGATTACTAGTCTAGTGATAATACCACCGTGTCTCCCCAGGCCGTGCATCATCACTTGCTTCATGGAAAAGTTTCACCTCATGACTCTATTGCTTCTTTTATCAATTCCCTGAAATCTGTACCTTTTCGTTCTTGATCCTTCCACCAATGAGAAGCTTTTTCTCATCTACTGTATCCAGACCCCTCATGATTTTGAATACCTCTAACATTTCTCCTCTCAACCTTCTCCTCAGTGAAACCAGACTCACTTCTCTAATCTATCCAAATAGAAGTTCCTCATCCCTGTGACCAGCCTTATGAATCTTTCCTGCACTCTCTCTAATGTCTTCACATCTTTCCTTCAGTGTGGTGCCAAGAAATGTACACAATACTCCAGTTGAGGCCAAACAAGTGTTCCGTACAAGTTTAACATTGCTTCCTTCTTTTTGTACTCTATGCCCTTATTAATAAAGTCTAGAATGCTGCAAACTTTAATAAGATTACAAGACACAAGAACAGAAGTAGACCATTCAGCCCGGCGGATCTGCTCTGCTGTTCAGTGAGATCATGGCTGATCTTATATAACTCAACTTCACTTCCCCGCCTTATCTCCATACCCTTGATTCCCTTGTTGTGTTATGTAATTTGGAATAACACAAGCTGCCACTTGATAGTTTTGAGTAAAAGATGCTCCAGACTTTGAAGTGAGTTCAATGTGTTTTATTGAACTATTAGTACAGTTCTCAGTGAGTTCGACTCTCTGCTAATCTAAATGTAGTAACTCAGTCTAACTGAACCAGCCTTGCTCTAAGCCACGTGGTGGGGTGTGATGCTGAGGATACACCCTGTCTCACTCTGTAGATGTTGGTCTGTAGAAAGAGGCGGGGTGTGAGTGCCTCATCCCTTTTAAAGTGAGATACCACCCCTGAGTGTCCTGACTGCTCATTGGTCATGTCCTATTCTATGTGTTCATTAGCTGCATGTTTGCATATCATGACATCCCTTACTGATTAAAAATCGGTCTACCTCAGCCTTGGCCCTGGTGGTTAAGAATGTTCCAGCGGACAGCTCTCTGAGGTAAAGAATTCCACAGATTCACTACCACTTTCTTAACCTGTCATGCCACTTGCAATTATTTATGCTCATGCGCCCCTTTAGAATTGTACCCTTGATTTGATATTGGAGTTCTGTGTTCTTTGATGGGCCGAGTGGCCTTCTTCTACCCTGTAGGGATTCTATGAGAAATAAAATTTAGCACTATTGTGCATTAAGTGGCATCAGCCACTTGTCCCACAGTTTCTGCATTTTTATCAATGTTCATCTTGACCTATCCATAACGAGAATCCTCGCACTTGACCCACATGAGGTCAAATCACAACCCATCAATGCAATGCTGCTCTTTGCTGACCCCTGTTGCTTCAGATGCTGTACTGCAGCCACTCTGCATTGATACACATCATGACGGTTACGCGCTGACGTTAGCCGAAGATGGTCGTCAGAGCGCTCTGCGTCATTAATCACGTGTTTCCGGGGTCCGCCCACACCTGTTGTGACGTCGGTGCTGTTGGGTCGGGTGGATATATTGTTTTGTTGCTGTCGCCATGAACCGGCTGTTTGGAAGGGGCAAGCCCAAGGCCCCGCCGCCCAATCTGACGGATTGTATCGGGAATGTGAGTGCGGGGAGCCCCGGGGTGTGCGGGAGGGAGCGAGCGGCCCGGAGGCCAGGGCCTTGGGAAGTGGAGCGGCCGGAATCCGGAAGAAGTGGAGTCGGTTTCCATTGGGGCTGGGCCGAGCCGGGCTGGGCTCTGGGGGCAGACCCTCTGCGAGGACTGTGCCCAGGGCTTAGTGAGGACAGTCCGTTTTCAATGCAGCCGCTTGTATCCTCGCAAAGACTTGCATTAATGGACCATCTTCCAAGAGTCCAGTGTAACTGGCTTAATGAATTAGTTTTGAAGAAGATTCACTTGTAAGAATCACAGCACCCAGTTTACCTACAGCAACATCCTACAGAAATAAATAACTAGCTCATCTCTGTGTAGGTGTTGACTAGGACACTGGGGATGCCTCTCCTGCTTTGCTGTCAAATAGTGCCATGGGATCTTTTACATCCACCTGAGACAGCAGAAGCTACCTTACATGTCACCACCAAAAGATGATAACTCCAACACTGCGGCAGTCCCTCAGCATATTAGATTAGTAGAGATCATGAATAGGGGGATAGGTGGGGGCAATTCGAGAAGGAATTCCAGAACATGAGTGTAAGCAGTTAAAAGTATGTCTGAAAACAGTGATACAAAGGAATTGTAGGAGATGCTAGTGTCAGCAATGCTGAATTGCAGGAGTGTTGTATGGCTGGAAGAAGTTTGAAAGAGCATAAAGGAATTTAATTGTGAGAATGAGAATTTAAATTGCATGGCGTATACAGCACCGAAATGGGATATCCTGTCCGACAACTCCATGTTGTTGTTTCTATTTGCGGTGGTTAACACTGTTGCTTCAAAGCGCCAGGGTCCCGGGCTCGATTCCGGCTTGGGTCACTGTCTATGTGGAGTCTGCATGTTCTCCCTGTGTCTGTGTGGGTTTCCTGAGGGTGTTCTGGTTTCCTTCCACAAGTCCCAAATTAGGTAATTTGGACATTCTGAATTCTCACTCAGTGTATGTGAACAGGGCTCGGAGTGTGGTGACTAGGGGATTTTCACTTAATTGCAGTGTTAATGTAAGCCTACTTGTGACAATAATAACTATTATTATTACACTTGAGCCTCTGCCCACCTGTCCTCTCTGTTATCAGCAATAACCCTCTTTTTCTTCTCCTGTCACATGCACATTCATCCACGAATCACCTCATACGCCCTGTGGTAGAGAGTTCTCACCACTCTCTTTGGGTAAAGATGTTTCTTCTGAGTTCACTATTTAATTTCTTGGTGACTACCTTACATTTATGCCTCTAGTTTTGCTCATCCCTATAAGTGGAAATATCTGCTTCGTGCCTACTCTATCAAAATGAAAGAACCTCTTTGTTATCTCCCGGGGTCTTTTTTCAAGCAACCCAATCTGTTTTTTTCCTGCTGGGTATAACCTTGCATTTCAGACATCATCCTTGTAAATCTCTTGCAATGCCCCAATATCTTTTATATAACATGGTAACTAGAACTGTACACAGTATTTCACATGTGGTATGGCCAGCGTTCAATAAGAGTTGAGTAGAACTTCTCTACATTTCAGTTCTATGCTCCAGAAATAAACCTGAGTTGGATTTTTTTTATGACCTACTGATTTAAGCCACAACCTTTAGTAACTTGTGTGTGTACTCACCAATCACTTTGCTGCTTTATCCCATTTTGATTCTTGCTTTCCCAGTAATATGTGACCACCTTATTTTTCTTACTAAAGTTCATTTGTCAATTATGTGCCCCTTTTGCAATGTTATTGAGGCATTTGGATATAGGTCAGCAAGCACGGTGATGTTAGATGAGCTGAGCTTGATATAGGTTAGGATAGAGACAGAGTTTTGAATGTGCTATAGCTTATGGGTGGTGGGATGTGTATACCCAGCTGGGTAACCCTCTGGTCAGGTGTTCTTGAACATTGGGCAGCCTTCTTAGTTTTGTAATGCCCTACCAGTGTTCTCCCATGTAATTGAGAAGTGACTTTGAACAACTTCATACTTGCAGTATGTACACTAATAGAGAAGGAAGATCAAGAATATGGAGCTAATACTGATAAGACTTGTAAGCTCAATGTTTTCTATGCATGAGGAAAATCTCAGACGTGGATTAAAATGCAATTTGGTGTTGAAAAGGTTTAGGTGCAAACCCACTTAAATGCTTTGAGGTTGAAGAGAATCTTTTTATATTTTAAAGTACTTGTTCTGCAACGTACTCGTTCTTATTTTTGCTTGGCAAGCTGTTCCTGTTTGTCATAGTTCAACTTTTTGAAATTAATGCTTAATATTGCCAGACCTCATATTTCTGAAATTTGTTCATGGCTCCTTGAGTGAGAAAAAAATGGAAATTTGGCTCTCCCGACACAAAAAGGTTGGACAAGCCTGAACCTAAAGCAAAAGAGAATTTTTTGACTTGTCATGAAAAGGCCCCAGCTCCCCTTCTCTCTCTTATTAACCACCCCGCCAGTCAGAAACAAAACCCTAGTCCAGTCTAAGCTTAGAACTAATACAGGCAGCTGATGAGATAATAGACAAACATACATGTTTGAGTCTTGAAGAAACTGGAAAAACTGGTTATATTTATTGGATCCGAAAGGCAACATTTGTTAACATTTGGTATTTCCCAACTTTTGTTTATCCAGTGGTTTCTGCTCTAAAAAATGGTGCAATTGTTTCAGATGTTTGGGTGCTCTAAACTAGAAAAAAAACTGAAAACACAGCAGGTCAGAGAGTATCTGTGGCAAATTAACAGACAGATTAACTTCGGTACACACCCTATGTCAGAACATGAGGATATTGCAGATAAGCAGCATTTTTTTTTAAAATGGAACAGAATAAAAGGAAAAAGAAACATAGAAGGGAAAATTAATGCGAAAATGGAACCAGAATGATCGATAAAATACTGAAATTGAAAGTGAGAAATGATTAGACAGATATATGTATGAGTCAGTAGGAGACTTGGAGAGTGTTTGATGACATTTACAAGACACTGAACATGTGTATAGCTGAGGAGGTAGTGGATGATGCAGGTACAAAATGGTACAAGAAATTGAATAGATGCAGAATGTGGAAGAAGAAGAGTGGGTTGACATTCCAAGCTAATCTTTATTAGTGTCACGAGTAGGCTTACATTGACACTGCAATGAAGTTACTGTGAAAGGCTCCTAGATGCCTATTTGGGTACACTGGGAGAATTCAGAATGTCCAATTCACCTAACTAGCACGTCATTTGGGACTTGTGGGAGGAAACTGGTGCACCCGGAGGAAACCCACATAGACACGGGGAGAACGTGCAAACTCCACACAGCCAGTGACCCAAGCTGGGAATCGAACCCGGGTCCTATGCGCTGTGAAGCAGTAGTGCTACTGTGCCGCCCAAGCACCAGCTCATTCCTGATATCTCCTGGAGAGACCACACCATGGCATCACTTACTGATTTCTGTTCATTCATGAATTTTCTGTTCATTCAGGGGATGTGGCTTTACTTTTTCTTTGTCTCTTTAAATATCATCTGTCTCGCTTTATTTTGATTTATATTTTTATGATTTTACATTGAAATAGATATGCTAACTACACTTAATTTGGACTCTCCGTGGTTCAATAAGGATTCTTAGTCTGGTTCAAGAAACATGCTACAGCTTTTTTTTAAATGCTGATTCCAGAATCTCTGTAGAGCGGACCATGCTGAAAATCAGTGTTCACAGCAAAGGAGGCCATTTGGCCCATCAAGTCCATGCTGCCTCTCTGCAAGAACAATTTAGCTAGTGCCACACCACTGCACTTTCCCTGTAACCCTGAACACGCTTTCTCTTCAAGTGTTTACACATTTCTCTTTTGGAAGTCAGTGGAGTCTGCCTCCAACACACACTCAAGTAATGCATTCTAGACCTTAACTGCTCACTGTAAATAAATGCTTCTCATGTTGTCTTTGGTTGTTTTGCCCATCACTTTATATCAGTGTCCTCTGGTTCTTGACCCCTTTGCCAAAGTGAACAGTTTCTCTCTGTCTATCTATTCTGTCCAGACCCCTTCTGATTTTGGCCAGCTCGATCAAATTACCTCTTAACCTTCTCTCAGGAGAAAATTAGAAAAGTGTTTCTAATTACTGTAAGTTGCTGCACAAAAGCCCACAACGTCAATGAACAACTGTAAGCATCGTGAACAAAGTGTTCATTTGCTGCTGACTGCAGAAACCAGGCTCATTTAGCAAAAAGAATGAGGGGATAGAAGACCGGAGGGAAGTTACTAGGTGGATCAGAAAGACTAAAGAGAGGACAAAGAGACAGTTCTGCAGGGGATTCAGGACTCATTGAGTTTGAAACTGGGGAGGTGTGGAAATGTGAAGCTAAATCTCTTACTGTAGATGAATCTTTCAAGGATCGAGGGGTGCAAGGTAGGGGAGGATAATGAAATTCAGGTGGGGTTATGGAAGCAGAGGTGGGGTTTTGGAAGCAGAGGTGGGGTTTAAGAAAGTGAACAAGAAGAGAAATCGAGCAATGACATTGATGGCTGTGGAATCTCATGATCCTTGTTCCCTGAAAGGACAAAAATATTTTGAAGTGTCACAGGAGACTAAGCATGATATTGAGCTAAGGACCAAGATAACTTTGAAATTAAACGAGTCAGTGTAGCTAGAGAGCAGGAAACACAACATAGATATTAGTGATCATGGGTGAAATTTGAGGTGGAGTTCATGTGGAATGATTTGGACTGGAGCCAGGTGTTGTAAACTGTGTTAGCAAACTACATAAGAATGGTGAAGCATGAGGCAGTGGGCGGGAGGAGTTGGAGGGGGGGGGGGGGGGGGTTTACAACTCTTGGGTATCACATACGGTACTCTTTCGGAGGTTGGAAGGTGTTGAGTGGGGGGGGGGGGGGGGGGAGTGGATTCTAGGGTGACGGGGGGAGGGAACTCTAGGGTGACCATGGCCGGCCCCGGACTCCTTTCTTTTTTCTCCTTTGTTTTGCTGTTTCCACCGTGGGAGGGTTTGTTTTATTGGATGCATATATTGACAGGTGGTCCGTTGTTTGGGGTGGTGGGAGGATGGGATTGTTGTTATTGTTAAGGGGATTGACTTTGTATTTGTTACCGTTTACTGTTTGGGGGTGGGGTGGGAATTTTGGAGGAAAATGTGAAAATGGAGAATAAAAACTTTTTTTAAAACAAGAATGGTGAAGCACAGCAATAAGGGTAAACAGTGGAAATTGCATCAAAGAGATGCACTGAAATTCAGGTTAAATGTTCCTGGAATAGGACTGCCATTGAATTAAACAATATAAACAAAACAAAAAACTGCAAATGTAGAAAACCTGCAAGAGAAAATGCTGGAAACATTTATCAGGTTTAGCAACATATATGGAGTAAATAGGCAAGTTGACATTTTGAGTGCGGAAGCTTTGCCAGAATGATCCATCCTACTTCTATGACCAGAAGGCTTAAGATCCTTCTGTCATCAGCCTCCCCCATTCCCACCGCCAGCTTCCTGTACTTTTGGCATTTTAATGAGAATTGATTCTCCAGTGCAACATATTTCCCCATGAATCTTCAGTGTTCTATACTCACAGGTCCCACTCTGTTATCAAACCTGCTATTGAAGGTAGTAGGACCTCTATTTAACCAAGACTAAAGTAACCTGAAATGTTGCATGCCTCGAACCACAGCTTCAATTCTGAATATCAAGCCATAATTTCCCAGATTGTTAAGGACATTTAAATTGGATTAAATTTATTTGTGTTGTCTTTATGGTCACGTCTTGGTTTAATATCATTGCTGCAACTTATCATCTTTATTATGTAAGTGAAGTCTTTCTGTTTCTGTTGTCTCATGTGTTGATGTTTCTTGCCCACCTCCCCACCACACCCCCCCCCCCCCTTATTTATTCTGCTCCTTTTTAAATACTCTTCAGCTGTAAAAAATCATGTTCTAATGTAGGGTCCATGCCTTAGTGTTAACCTCTCTGACTTCTGCACAGATGTGGCCTAACCTAAATGTTTCAGCATTTTCTGTTTTGGTTTCTGCTTTCCAGCATCTGGTATGTTCAACCCAGATTTGAGTTTTTCAACTATTTTAAGCTTGGTATGTAGAGACCAATAGATAACGTTGCTTTTGAGAGCAAACAGGCACATAATAAAAATGATTCCTAATATTGTATCAGGAAATAAATTGAAGTTCATGGAAATGAAGGCAGCTTACAAAATTAATTCAAACAAAAGATTCCAGTACAAAGGAAATTAAAAATGAGTATTAATATAGGATGTTGGTTGGAATTTCTCAACATAAAGTTATAAAATACATTAATGAAGGCTGTTGAAGCAGGTGGTAATTTTTTAAAGAGGGTAGGCATCAAAGGATATGGAAAAGTAAGTAACTGAGGCTGGAAAAATGATGGGCTTGTCCAATGCTTCTTGGCTGTCACTGTTTTTGCATATGGTGCGAGCACACTTTAAATGTGCCTACAGCACAAAATGTTTTTTTGATTGACCCAGAGAAATCTAGCAATAAAAAAAAAACCCATAGGAATGAAGCATCCTGGCTAGATTACAACCTGGAGTGTTTTCATGTCTCTTCAGTTATTAGCATGATGATGTGTACTTGTATGACTGGCTGGCAGTGTAGAAGTCAGGATAGTGCTTAGATAGGTTTAGAACAAGTTTGCCTTTTGCGTAATAAGGGCAAATCCAAAGTTAATGTTTCTCCCTTTGAAATGTGATATTTGTGCATCTGTCTGATAAGTGCAAGCTGAAAAGCTTCGACAGAATGTCTCTTTTTCAGCATAAATTGTCATAGTGAAAGGTTACTTTGGGTTTTGTTCTGTAATTTCTGTGATTAAGCTCTGGGCTGCTAAGTGTTGACTAATTTTGTGAGTTCATCTTTGGAAGAGAAGTGGGCAGTTCTGGGCTGTACTTTGTTCAAATTCTAATGGCTTGAGCGTGGGGTTGTGGGTGGGGGAATGATGCTGCAGAGACACAGAAGGAAGAAAGTAACTTTTTTGGGGGGGTTGCTGTTGGAGTGGGAGTTTCTGTAATGGTGAGAGTATTAGAACCATGGGGATATTTGAATATAAAATGTTTCCATTTCAGCCTTTCCTACATGGGGAGAAAACATGTACTGTTGGAACATTGTGTTTTAGGCCATAAGACGTAGGAGCATAATTAGGCCAGTCGGCCCGTCGAGTCTGCTCCGCCGTTCGATCATGGCTGATCCCTATTCTCCTCCCTTTTCCCCGTAACCCCTGATCCCCTTATTCATCAAGAACCTATCTATCTCTGCCTTAAAGACACTTGTGACTTGGCCTCCACAGCCTTCCTGCAATGAAATGAAATGAAAATGGCTTATTGTCACGAGTAGGCTTCAATGAAGTTACTGTGAAAAGCCCCTAGTCGCCACATTCCGGCGCCTGTTCGGGGAGGCTGTTACGGGAATGAGTAACAATGAGTTCCACAAATTCCACAAAATGAGCAATGAGTTCCACAAATTCACCACCTTCTGGCTGAAGAAATTCTTTCACATCTCAGTTTTAATGGATCGTTCCTCAAGTCTGAGGCTGTACCTTTGGAGTTCTAGTCTCTCCTATTGGAAACATCTTCTCCACATCCACTATCTAGGCCTTTCAGTATTCTGTAAGTTTCATTGTGATCCCCTCTCATCATTCTGAACCATTGGGTGTAGACCCAGAGTCCTCAACTGTTCCTCATATGACCAGCAGTTCATTCCCGTTATCATTCTTGTGAACTTCCTCTGGACCCCCTCCAAGGCCAGCATATCCTTCCTTAGATATGGGATCAAAACTGCTCACAATATTCCAAATGGAGTCTGACCAGAGCTTTATGTAGCCTCAGCGGTACATCCCTGGTCTTGAATTGCAGCCCACTCGAAATGAATGCTAACATTGCATTTGCCGCCTTAGCTACCAACTGAACCTGCATGTTAACCTTAAGAGAATCCTAAATGAGGACTTTGTGTTTCAGATTTCCGAAGCCTTTCTCCATTTAGATATTAGTCTATGCCTCTATTCTTCCCATCAAAGTGCATAACCTTAAACTTTTCCACATAGTATTCTATCTGCCACTTCTTTACCCACTCTCCTAGCCTGTCCAAGTACTTCTGCATCTCCAAGCATCCTCAACAAAACCTGTCCCTCTACATATCTTTGTTTCATCTGCAAACGTAGCAACAATGCCCTCTGTTCCTTCTTCCAAATCGTTAATGTATACTGTGAATAATTGTGATCCCAACACTGACCCCCAGCCAGGGACCCAGGTTCCATTCTAACCATGGGCGATTCTGTGGAGTTTGCATGTTCTCCCAGTGCCTGTGTGCGTTTCCATCAGGTGCTCCGGTTTCCTCCCCCAGGCCAAAAATGTGCAGATTACGTGGATTGTCCATGCTAAATTGCCCCTTAGTGTCTAACGGTTACATGGGGTTACGAGGATAGGGCTTTGGGTGGGTGCTCATTTGGAGGGTCGATGGGGACTGAATGGTCCGAATGCCCCGCCTCCTGCACTAGGGATTCTGTAAAACAAATTCTATTTTTAAAAAAAAAGCTGCTCCAAATAACATCTCATAGACATTCCACTAATTTCTTTTCTTGGGATCTGCTACCAACCTGATTTTCCTAGTCCACCTGAAGTCCCCCATGATTATTGTAATAATGCCTTTTCTCTCTCCTGATTTATTTTCTGACTTACTTCCTGACTTTAAAAAAAATCATTTACGGGATGCGTCGCTGGTTAGGCCAGCATTCATTGCACATCCCTAGTTGCCCTTCTTGAACTATTGAGGTATAGGTCCTGAGGTGCAGCTCCTGAGGTGTAGGTACACCCACTGCTGGTACGGAGGGAGTTCCATGATTTTGACCCAGCGGCAGTGAAGGAAGGGTGATATATTTCCAAGTCAGGGTGGTGAGTGATTTAAAGGGGAAACTCCAGGTGGTGGGGTTCCCAAGTATCTGCTGCTCTTGTCCTTCTAGATGGTCGTGGGTTGGGAAGGTGCTGCCTAAGGACCCTTGGTGAATTACTGCAGTACATCTTATAGATGGTATACACGGCTGCCAATGTTCGTCGGTGGTGGAGGGTTTGAATGTTTGTGGAAGGGGTAGCAATCAGGTCGGCTACTTTGTCCTGTTGAGCTTCTTGAGTGTTGGAGCTGCATTCATCCAGGCAAGTGGAGGCTATTCCATTATACTCCTGACTTGTGCCTTGTAGATGCTTGACAGGTTTTTGGGGGGGAGGGGTTGAAGAGGTGAGTTACTCGCCATAGGATTTCCAGCCTTTGACCTGCTCGGGTAGCCATGGTATTAATATGGCTCGTCCAGTTTAGTTTCTGATCAATGATAACCCCCAGGATGTTGATAGTGGGGGATTCAGCGATGACAATGCCATTGAATGTCAAGAGGCGATGGTTAGGAGATGGTCATTGCCTGGCACTTGTGTGGCACGAATGTAACCTGCCACTTGTCAGCCCAAACCTGTATATTGTCCAGATCTTGCTGTATTTGGACATGGACTTGTCTCATTATCTGAGGAGTTGTGAATGGTGCTGAACATGTGTGCAATCATCAGCGAACATTCCCACATCTGACCTTATGATGGAAGGCAGGTCATTGATAAAGCAGCTGAAGATGGTTAGGCCTAGGACACTACCCTGAGGAACAGTGATGTCGCGGGACTGAGATGACTGACCTCCAATCACTACAACCATCTTCTTTGTGCCAGGTATGACTCCAACTAGTGGACACTTTTCCGCCCATTCCAATTGACTCCAGTTTTGCTCTGGCTCCTTGGTGCCATAGTTTATCAAATACGGCCTTGATGTCAATGGGAATTCAGCTCTTGTCTGTGTTTGGACCAAGGCTGTAATGAAGTCAGGAGTTTAGTGACCCTGGCAGAACCCAAATTGAGTGTCTGTGAGCAGGTTATTGCTGAGTAAGTGCCACTTGATAGCACCGTTGATGACTCCTTCCATCACTTTGCTGATGATGGAGAGTAGACTGATAGGGTGGCAATTGGCTGGGTTTGATTTGTCCTGTTTCTTGTGGACAAGTCACACCTGGACAATTTTCCATTTTGCCGGGTAGATGCCAGTTGTAGCTGTACTGGAGCGACTGCTGGGCGGCCTGTACATAACTCCCATTAGGGTCTTTTTTCCTTTGCGATTCCTCAACTCTACCCACGCAGATTCTATACCTTCTAACCCTACATTGCTTATTGCTATTGATTTAATTTCTTACTAACAAGGCAAGCCCGTCCCCTCTGCCCTTTTGATAGGACATATATTGGATATTTAGATCCCAGCCCTGACCCACTTGCAACCACTTCTCTGGGATGCCCACAACATCATACCCACCAATTTCACTGTGATACAAGCTCATTTACCTTGTTTTGTACACTGCGTACATTTAGGTACAACGCCCTCAGTCCTGCAATGATGCCTCCCACCCTTCTCATTGTGGTCCTCTTATCTGCTGTGCCTGAAGTTAGATTTCTGCTGCTTTCTTACTCTGTTGTATTACTTGTTCTGGAAACTTTACGAACCTCTCCTGATAAGAACAGAAGGACTAGGAGCATGAGTATGCCATCTGGCCCCTCGAGCCTGCTCCACCATTCAATAAGATCAGGGCTGATCTTTTTGTGGACTCAGCTCCAGTTATCCGCCTGCTCACTATAACCCTTAATTCCTTTACTGTGCAAAAATCTATCTATCTTTGCCTTAAAAACATTTAACGAGGTAGCCTCAACTTCTCTGGGCAGGGAATTCCACAGATTCACCACCCTTTGGGTGAAGAAGTGCCTCCTCAACTCTGTCCTAAATCTGCTCCCCCTTATTTTGAGGCTATGCCTCCAAGTTCTAGTTTCACCCCCTGATTCGCCAGGACTCTGGTCCCAGCATATTCAAATCCATTTCCCCCACACCAACCTTTGAGCCAATCATTTACCTCTTTAATCCTATTGACCCTGTGCCAATTAGCTCGTGGCTCAGGTAGTAATCTGGAGATTATTACCTTTTTGGTTTTGCTTTTTAATTTAGTCCTAGCTGCTCATATTCCTTCAGCAGAACTTCTATCCTTGTTCTGCTTATGTCATTGTTACCGACCTGGACCACGGCAACTGGATCTTTACCCTTCTGCAGCCCAGATGAGATATCCCAAACCCGAGCACAGGTAGGCAAAACAACCGTTAGACTGTGCTGTACTGTTCTATATCTCTCCTGGATTATTTTTCGAACTCAGCCCACTGCCCAGAGGCGTCTCTCTTAGCTCCTGCTCTTTAAATCTCCACTTCCCTAAACCCGCACTCTTCCCTAACTCCCGACACTCGGAGAAAAATGGCACTCTGAATCTCACTTGAATGTAGCTGGTCTAGACCTTTCCAGTAATTTAGCCATAAAAAGAAAAGGACCTTCAGTTAGTAATTCATTGCTCTCAGTAGAATTGTACCAATACTTTCAATGCATAAACCAATTAGCTTCTAATAAACCACCTCAATTAGCACTTGCCAATGGCCCACAATCATCAGCACTTGACTCTGGTTCAGAATGTGCTGTTTCCAAATTTAAGGGCAACAGTCTATCATTGTATTGCTGGGTATTTTTCGCATGTAACATGAAAATATTTCGTTCACTCTGTTGAAACCCTAGTGACGACACTGGTACAGTTCTGTTTCCTGGAACAATATAGTATGCTGTTTAGACACAGAGCCTTATTGTTGAGTTTCTTTTCCCTGTATGACTAATGGTAACTTAGCTTACGAAGTACCAAACTACACACAGCAGACAAACCAAATATTGGTAACTGGTTTCTGAAGTGCAGTTTCTGTTACAAATCTATCCAGTCCTGAGGTTCTGATAACATCTTTTTAGGTGCGTGATGAGAGATGCAGATATTTGAAATGTTCGTCCCCTAGTTTACTACCACTTCATACAAAACCAAGTTATTCTGTAAAATTTTTCATTTTCATATGGACAGACAGATTGGGGTTTCAAGTATGTTAAATACCAGGAAAACCACCCAATAAAGAAAATAAGATAAACAGGAAGTACTCTACAAACAAGGCAGCCCATCTGCTGAGAGAAAGTTTTCAGGTCAGTGACCTTTCGTCAGAACTGGAAGGAATGAAAGAATTTGCCATTTTATGGTGTCTTCCACAATCTCAGGACATCTCAAAGTGCTTTACAGTCATTTCAGCATGGCAAAGGCTATGGGCTCTAATAACATGCCAGCTGTAGAGTTGAAGACTTGTACTCCAGAACTAGTCATGTCCTTAGCTAAGGTGTTCCAATACAGTACATTGCCATCCACCTGGCAATGTGGAAAGTTATTCAGATATGTGCTATCCACAAAAAGCAGAATAAATCCAACCCAGCCGATTATTACCCCATGGATCTACTATCATCAACAAAGTGATAGACGCTGTCATTGACACTGCTATCGAGCGGCACCAACTCAGCAATAACCTGCTCACCAGAACTCCGATTGAGTTCCACCATGGCAACAAGGCTCAGACCTCATTATAGGCTTGATCTAAACATGAACAAAAGAGCTGAATTCCAGAGGTGGATGCGAGTGACTGTCCTTGATATCAAGGCAGTGCTGGACAGTTTGGTATCAAGGAACTCTTGCAAAATTCAAGTAAATGGGAATTGGGGAAAACTCTCCAATTGATGGAGTCGTGCCTACTGTAAAGGAAGATGCCAGTGAGTTAAAGGTCAATAATCTCAGTCTCAGGACATTGCTGTGGGAGTTTCTCACAGTAGTGTCCTAGGCTCAACCATCTTTAGGTCAGATAAGGTCAGAAGTGGGGCTGTTCCTTGATGATTGTAGAGGGTTCAGTACCATTTGCAACTCCTCAAATACAGGAGAAAATGCAAAATACTGCAGATGCTGTAAATCTGGAATAAAAGCAGGAAGTGTTGGAAAAACTTCAAGTTTGACAACTTCTGTCCCAAAGAAGCGTCATATTGAACTTGAAACATTAACTTTGCGTCTCTATCCACAGATGCTGCCAGATCTGAGTTCTTTTGCAACACTCTTTTTATCTCAGATCTCCAGTATCTGCAGTATTTTGCCTTTAGTTTAGAATGTGGAACACACTGCCTGAGGGGGTGTGGTGGAGGTAGGTTGTCCAGGCTTTCATTTGCTGAAAAGGAAGAATGTGCAGGGCTACAGGGAGAATTTGATGTGTCTATGGGTGAATTGCTCGTTCAGAGGGCCAGCACACACCTGAGTTTTTCCAGCTCTTTGCTTCTCTCAGATACTGAAGTAGTCTGTGCCTGCATGTAGCAAGAAGCATAGAAAATGGAAGCAGGTTAGGCCATTCGGCCCTTCGAGTCTGCTCTGCCATTGAATAGAAACATGGCTGACCCTCTAATTCATACACCTTGATGCCTTCAGAGTTTAAAATTCTTCTTCCTCCTTAAATATATTGAGTGACTTGGCCCTAGCAGCCTTCTATGGTAGAGAATTCCACAGGTTCACCGCCTTATGTGACAAAGTTTCGCATCTCGACTCTAAATGGCCTAACCCTTATCTTGAGACTAACCCCTTATTCTAGAGCCCGAGTTAGAGGAAATCATATCCCTGCATCTATCCAGCCCTGCCAGAATTTTATATTCTATTAGAGCCCCTCTCATTCTTCTAAATTCCAGTGAATACAGGCCAGTTACCCAATCTCTCCTCACGCGACATAAACCTGCTGCACTCCCTCTATGGTAAGTATATCATTTATTAGCCAAAGAGACCAAAACTGCACACAACTTGGTGTGGTCTCACCAAAGCCGCATACAGCTGCAGTAAGGCATCCTTGTCCTGTACTCAATTCCTTGTGCAATGAAGGCCAACATACCATTTGTCTTCATTACTGCTTGCTGTATTTGCATCCTTGCTTTCAGACTGCTGTACAGGACACTCTTTGTACATCAACATTTCCCAATCTATCACCATTTAAATAATAGGCTACCATTCAGTTTCTCCATCTGAAATGGAAAAACTTCACATTTATCCATGTTATACTGCATCTGCCATATGTTTGCTCACTCACTCAACTTGTCTAAATCATAGGGTGGCAAGGTGGCACAGTGTTTAGCTCTGCTGCCTACGGCACTGCGGGCCTGGGTTTGATCCCGGCCCCGGGTCACTGTCTGTCTGGAGTTTGCACATTCTCCCTGTGTCTGCGTGGGTTTCACCGACAAAACCTAAATATGTGCAGGTTAGGTGGATTGGCCATGCTAAATTGCCCCTTGATTAGAAAAAAATAATTGGGTACTCTCATTTTATTTATTTTTTAAACTTGTCTAAATCTTGAAGCCTCTTATCCTCCACAACACTCGTATTCCCAGTTTTGTGTGACCAGCAAACTTGGAAATATTACATTTGGTTCCCTCATCCAAATCATTGATGTAGTGTGAATAGCAGGGGCCCAAGCATTGGTCCATGTGAGATCCCACTGGTTATCACCTGTCACTTCGAAAAATATTCCTACTGTTTCCTGTCTGCTAACCAATTCTCATGCCAATATTTTACCCCCAATCCCATGCGCTTTATGTTTACACACAAACCTCTTATGTGGGTCTTTATCAAAAGCTTTCTGAAAATCCAAATACACCACATCGACTGGTTCACCCATCTATTTTACTCATTAAGTCCTCAAAAATCTGCAGTGAATTAGTCAAACATGATTTCTCTTTAATAAATTCATATTGACTTTGTCTAATCCCGTTGATATTTTCTAAGTGTCCTGTTATCACATTCTTTATAATAGAGTCTAGCATTTTACCTACTACTGATGTTAGGCTAACCAGACCTGGATAACATTCATGGGTGGGCTGATCAGCATCAAGTATTTTCCACACAAGTAGGAGGCAATGGCTATCTCAAACAAGAGGGAATCTAACTACCTCCCTGTGACATTCAATGATGTTACCATTGCTCAGTCCTCCACTCAATATACTGAGGGGTTACCAATAATTAGAAACTTAACTGGACTAGCTATGTAAATACTGTGCTAAGAACAAGTCCGAGACTGGGAATTCAGAGGCAAGTAACTCATTTCCTAAGTCCCCATGCCCACCATCTAATAAGACACAAGCGAGGACCGAGATGAAATACTGTCCACTTGCCTGGATGAGTGCAGCGCCAACAATGTTGAAACTTAGCACCATTCAAGACAAAGCAGTTCCCTTGCTCAACACCTGTTCCACACTTTCAACATTCATTCCATTCGTCACCAGCGCACAGTGATAGCAGTGTGGACAAGTGTTTTTCACACTTTTTCCCCGGGACCTACTTTTACCAATCGGCCGGACTTCGCGGCCCATGCCGGTCGGCCTTCGTGACCCACCATTTTCGCTTACCTTTAATGCAACAAGTGAGCCTGCTTGGTCCTCACATAGAACTGTACAGCACAGTACAGGCCCTTTGGCCCACGATGTTGTGCTGAACTAGTCTGCAACTAAGATCAAATCAACGTACTCGCAATCATTCTAGTGCACTCCATATGCCTATCCAATAACCGCTTGAAAGTTCCTAAAGTGTCCAACTCCACTACCATAGCTGGAAGTGCATTCGACGCCCCAACTACTTAATGAGTAAAGAACCTACCTCTGACATCCCTCCTATATCTTCCACTATGAACCTTATAGTTGTGCCCCCTTGTAACAGTCACAATCTCACTTGCTTTGTTTTTCAATGTCACATTTCTGCTAAGGACTTCAGCTGATGATTTAAATTCTTGCTGCATCCTATGAAAAAAATCAAAATGTTTGTCCTTGAACTCGCCATGTTTAGTCTTCAAATGTCTTTGAAGTTTTGAGGGTTTTAAATGTTCATTTGCCAGGACTTCCCTGCATATAACACACATGGACTTTGCATCCTGATTTGCATTGGCACAATTAACAAAGCCATACACTGCTGTTTGTGATTTCAGTTTTCTCTTTGTTTAAAATGATCCATCTTCAGTTCTTCACAGTCTTGTTCCTTGCTTGCTTGCAGCTGGAAAAAGTAAGAATCTTTCCTCCATGATCTTGCGCTCTCCGTTTACAAGCCGGTTTCCATCGGCGCGCTCCGTTTACAAGCCGGTTTCCATCGGCGCTCTCTCCGTTTACAAGCCGGTTTCCATCGGCACTGTCCGTTTGCAAGCCGGTTGCCGTCGGCGCTCTCCGTTTACAAGCCGGTTTCCATCAGCGCTCTCCGTTTACAAGCCGGTAGGCATCGGCACTCTCCGTTTACAAGCCGGTTGCCGTCGGCGCTCTCCGTTTACAAGCCGGTTGGCATCAGCACTGTCCGTTTACAAGCCGGTTGGCATCGGCGCTCTCCGTTTACAAGCCGGTTGCCATTGGCACTCTCCGTTTACAAGACGGTTGGCATCGGCGCTCTCTGTTTACAAGCCGGTTTCCATCGGCGCTCTCTGTTTACAAGCCGGTTTCCATCGGCGCTCTCCGTTTACAAGCCGGTTGGCATCGGCGCTCTCTGTTTACAAGCCGGTTTCCATCGGCGCTCTCTGTTTACAAGCCGGTTTCCATCGGCACTCTCCGTTTACAAGCCGGTTGGCATCGGAGCTCTCTGTTTACAAGCCGGTTTCCATCGGCGCTCTCTGTTTACAAGCCGGTTCCAATCGGCGCTCTCCGTTTACAAGCCGGTCGTGACTGGCGCACTCCAGTTACAAGCCGGTCGCCGTCGGCGCACTCCAGTTACAAGCCGGTCGTGGCCGGCGCACTCCAGTTACAAGCCGGTCGCGGCCGGCGCACTCCAGTTACAAGCCGGTCGCGGCCGGCGCACTCCAGTTACAAGCCGGTCGCGGCCGGCGCACTCCAGTTACAAGCCGGTCGCGGCCGGCGCACTCCAGTTACAAGCCGGTCGCGGCCGGCGCACTCCAGTTACAAGCCGGACGCGGCCGGCGCACTCCAGTTACAAGCCAGTCGCGGCCGGCGCACTCCAGTTACAAGCCGGTCGCTGCCAGTGGGCTCTTCCTCCGTGATCGGGGACACTTCTACTGATTGCCCTGCTCATGACCCTTAGTTTGAAAAAACCCTGATCTCCAAGATGCACTATAGCAGCTCGCCAAAGCACTTTATACAGCACCTTCCAAATTCTCAACCTCTACCACAGAAGCATGGAAACACCATCATCTGCTCGTCCCTCTCAAAGTCACACACTGTCATGACTTGAAACTTATCACTGTTGCTATTGTTGGGTCAAAATACGAGAACTCCCTTACAGCACCGCAGGTGTACCTGCAGCACATGAACTGTAGCGGTTAGGGAAGGGGAACCACCATCTTATCAAGGGTAGCTCGGGATGGACAATAATCTCTGGTTTCTGCCATTGATGCTCACATCCTAAGAACAAATAAAATGAACTTTTGTTGTTCCTGTTCTAATGTAAGGAAATGTGACTGCCTGTTTACGCATGACAAGCTTCCACAAACAGCAATGTGATAAATGATGGGGAGATTTCATCTTCTTTTCAAATAATGTGCTGGGATCTTTTACACCCATCTGAGGAGATAGACGGGTTTAACATCTCACCCAGCAAACTGCACCTCCAACAGTGCAGCACGCCCTTGTAGATGTTTACTGTTTATTTGAGGCAACGTAACCACCATTTTACACTTTTGGACTACAATTTGCTCTCCCTGTACCCCAAAATCTGGTTTATGTTACTCTTTACTCGCACTGAATAATGGAAAGGGGTCACATGAAGCGACACTGAACAAAACTTGCAGTCTTGCTCCTTGTGATTTCAGTTGTATTTTTGTTCTGCTGTGGTAGCTTCTTGGTTCTGTGATTTCTGTTCTTTGTTGACTTTGCTACCCGCTTGTCTCTTTCTAGCTTTTATTTCTACAGGAGAAGAAAAAACAACCTGTAATAAACTTTTCAAGGAAAGTAACAAAATAGAATAATACAATACAGAATGATGCCACATGGCCCATAGTGTCTGTTGGCTCTGTAAAAGTGCTATTCAGTTAGTCCCATTCGTTTGTCCTTTCCCCGTCCTCCTGAAAATGTTTACTTTGGGTATTCGTTCAGCTCCATTTTGAAAGTTATTAAATCTACTTCTACCATCCTTTCACCTTCATGTTCTCCGATATAAGGAGAACAACTCTAGTTTCTCTAGTTTGCCTAAGTAAGTGATGTTTTTTAATCCCGGGTAGTATTATATCTGCCCCAGGCCATCCTAAGCTCGTTTCTCCACACTTCCCAATCTTGCACTTTCCTCTTCAGTTGCTGATAGGGGCCTTGCACTTTCAAATTGTCTAATATCATTCTTTTTTTCTTCTTGGTCGGCATCCAGTATCCCCTTCCACAGGTTCTCATGCCCCTAAATTGCCCCTTAATTGGAAAAAAATAATTGGGTACACTGAATTTAAAAGAGAGATTTTGTATATTCTCAGAGCCTTACACCACCTCTTCTGTTAGCTCTATTTGAAGGAATGGCGAAACTTAAAAACATTTGGTCTTTTTGTTCAGGTCGATGGTCGAGCAGAATCTATCGATAAGAAAATTGCTAGGCTTGATGTTGAATTGGCCAAATACAAAGACCAAATGAAGAAAATGAGAGATGGCGCATCTAAGGTTAGTATTTAATAAATCATCTTGATTACAAAATATGAAAGCGAGATCTTTGCTTTCTGCTATATATTTTTATATGTGAGATGAAAATCAATGCAGTTTATTTAAAGCATTTAAAATTCTGGGATATAAAGTACTATTCCTTACATGGATAATACCATCAAATTGTAGTCAGATGGATGTCGGGACCCTGAAGAGGTTCTGACATGTGTGCCCCGTAAGAATTGTTCCAGAGATTTTGACTTTCTGCTTCCCGAGGACCCACCCCACCAAATGTTTCTTGAGTTGGAGTCAGAGACTTTGGACAATTCCGAATGTATTTACCTGGATAGTTACCCTGGAAATGTTAGACAGATTAAAAACTAGTCTAACTCCTGTGTAATACAAAACTGATCCCCCAGTCACTCTTTCACTGATGCCCTAATTTCCCTAACTCCCAATTCATGAAGATCAGACAGGATTTGTCAAGGGGCGGCAGCTCAACACGAATGTGCGGAGACTGCTCAATGTTATCATGATGCCGGCAGTGGAGGGGGAGGCGGAGATAGTGATGGCGCTGGACGCAGAGAAAGCGTTTGATAGAGTTGAGTGGGGGTACCTGTGGGAGGTGCTGGAGAGGTTTGGATTTGGGGATGGATTCATCAGATGGGTGAGGCTGCTTTACGCGGCGCCGATGGCGAGTGTAGTCACAAATGGAAGGAGATCGGAGTATTTTAGGCTTTATCGTGGGACCAGGCAGGGGTGTCCCCTGTCCCCCCTGCTCTTTGCACTGGCGATTGAACCACTGGCCATGGCGTTGAGGGAGTCAGGGAAGTGGAGGGGTCTGGTGCGGGGTGGGGAGGATCACCGGGTATCGCTGTATGCGGACGACCTGCTGTTATATGTGGCGGACCCAGAGGGGGGAATGCCGGGGGTGATGGAGCTGTTAGTGGAATTTGGGGGCTTCTCGGGCTATAAGCTGAACTTAGGAAAGAGCGAGGTATTTGTAGTGCACCCGGGAGATCAGGAGGAGGGAATTGGGAGGCTCCCCTTCAGGAGGGCAGTGAAGAGTTTCAGGTACCTGGGGGTGCAGGTGGCCAGGAGTTGGGGGGCTCTTCATAAGCTTAACTTCACCAGACTAGTGGAACAGATGGAGGAGGAATTTAAAAGGTGGGACATGGTGCCGCTATCGCTGGCGGGCAGACTGCAATCCGTCAAAATGACGGTTCTCCCGAGGTTCTTGTTCCTCTTCCAGTGCTTGCCCATCTTTATCCCTAGGGCCTTTTTTAAAAGGGTGACCAGCAGCATCATGGGATTTGTTTGGGCGCATGGCACCCTGAGGGTGAAGAGGGTCTTCTTGGAGCAGAGATGGAGGGGGGCTGGCGTTGCCCAACCCCTCGGGGTACTACTGGGCGGCCAACGTGTCGATGGTGCGTAAGTGGGTGATGGAGGGGGAGGGGGCAGCATAGAAACGGATGGAGAGAGCGTCCTGTGGGGATACAAGCCTGGGGGCCTTGGTAACGACGCCGTGGCCGCTCCCTCCTACGAGGTATACCACGAGTCCGGTGGTGGTGGCTACCCTCAAGATTTGGGGGCAGTGGAGGCGACATAGGGGAGAAGTGGGGGGCTCGATGGAGGCTCCGTTCAGGGGGAACCATAGGTTCGTCCCGGGGAACATGGATGGGGGACTTCGAGGATGGTATAGAGCGGGCATTAGACAGCTGAGGGACCTGTTTATCGACGGAAGGTTTGCGAGCCTGGGGGAGTTGGAGGAGAAATTTGGGCTCCTGCCGGGAAACATGTTTAGATATCTGAAGGTAAAGGCATTTGCTAGACGGCAGGTGGAGGGATTCCCTGCGCTCCCCGCGAGGGGGGTGAGTGACAGGGTGCTCTCGGGGGTCTGGGTTGGGGAGGGGAAGATATCCGATATCTACAAGCTTATGCAGGAGGTGGAAGAGGCGTCAGTAGAGGAGCTGAAAACGAAGTGGGAGGGGGAACTGGGGGAACAGATCGAAGACGGGACATGGGCTGATGCCCTGGAGAGGGTAAATTCTTCCTCCTCATGTGCGCGGCTTAGCCTCATCCAATTCAAGGTGCTGCATAGGGCCCACATGACTGGGACGAGGATGAGTAAGTTCTTTGGGGGTGAAAATAGGTGTGTCAGGTGCTCGGGGAGTCCAGCGAACCATGCCCATATGTTCTGGGCATGCCTGGCATTGGAGGAGTTCTGAAAGGGGGTGGCGAGGACGGTGTCAAGGGTGGTGGGATCCAGGGTCAAGCCAGGATGGGGACTCGCGATCTTTGGGGTTGGGGTAGAGCCGGGAGTGCAGGAGGCGAAAGAGGCCGGTGTGCTGGCCTTTGCGTCCCTAGTAGCCCGGCGAAGGATTTTGCTACAGTGGAAGGACGCGAGGCCCCCCAGCGTGGAGACCTGGATCAATGACATGGCGGGCTTCATTAAGCTTGAGAAGGTTAAATTCGCCCTGAGAGGATCGGTGCAAGGGTTCTTTAAACGGTGGCAACCTTTCCTCGACTTTCTGGCTCAACGATAGGGTACTGGGACAGTAGCAGCAGCAACCCGGGGGGTATGTTGATTATGTTTGCTTATTTTATTTAAATTTGATTTATTTAATTTTAATTTATGGTTAAGTTCTCTTGTTGGGGGTGGGGGGAGTGTGATACATGTGATGTTACGGTATGGGGGGAATTGTGGGTGTTATGGGGCTGTTAGTTGCATATTACTGCTTGTTGCTATACTTGTTATATTTTTATATTTTCTGTAAAAAATTCCAATAAAAATTATTTAAAAAAAAAAATTTCCCTAACTCCCAACTACCTCTGACCTGACTATATGCCTTAGCCTGCCAACATTCATGGTGGAGCATTAAACTTCTTATATGGCAATTAGTGCCATAAAAAGGGGGCATGCCCTGTCTATTTCCACCGACTCTACATTTTTGTGATAGTGCTCCCCGAGGTTCCACAGTGTTCCTCATTTCTGGGAAACCTAGGCCTGGAACGCATAAGAAATGCAGAGAGGCATCAAGGTAAGGAATAGTTCAAGTGGAGCAGCAATCTGATTATGAATGCTGCTCCTCAGAAGATCTGAGTCATTATCTATTAAAGATTTAGTTAAATGCTCTGCAATGGTCTATTAAGATTTTGCTCTCCACCTCTTTTTGGGAGTTTTTTTTTAAACTAAAGATAGTGGTTGTGTACTCTTGATTACCATTAGCAAAAAATATTCATGATTTCTTTTGCCTTCTAGAACATGGTAAAGCAAAAAGCAATGCGCGTTTTGAAGCAGAAGAGAATGTGAGTTTTTTTTTCTGTAGCCAATCTTGATTTTAGTGTACTCAAAATAATTTAAGTAGTAAACATTTTTGAATGTATTTCATGTTCAATGATAGGTATGAACAACAGAGGGACAATCTAATGCAGCAGTCATTCAACATGGAACAAGCCAATTATACTATACAGACGCTGAAAGATACAAAGAACACAGTAAGATGAAATACCATATCTGCAGTACTGAGTGTTAAATTGTTCATATACATATGGGACACAGTTAATGTGAAGAAGTAAAAATGAGATCTTCACTGTATTAAGGAGTAATGTTGCGAATGCTCAAGTTATATTATAAGAAACAAACACCATTTTCTAAATAGAGTTAGTTATTCTAAACTAAACATCATTGAATTGTGCAGTGTTATACTAATTTTTTGATTTGTTGTGTAGGTGGATGCAATGAAAACTGGTGTCAAAGAAATGAAGAAAGCTTACAAACAAGTCAAGATCGATCAAATTGAGGTGAAGTAATATCCCATGAGTCATAACTGCTGTGATTTCTAACTGAAATTGGTCAACTGACAAAGAACAGGATAATTACTTCAGGCATTTCTAAAGTTAATAAAACTGATTTCCTACAGCAAATGAAATGTTCATGTCAGAACAGAGTTTGGCTGAGAGAGCTTGTTTCACCATTCAGTGAGATCATGGCTGATCTGAATCTTAACTCCTTGACTTCAAATCCTTTTATATCTTTGTCTAGCAAAAATCTCTAACAGCATCATGTTTTAAATTATTGATTGAATCAAATCTACTGCTTTTTGTTGGAAGAGTTGCACTTCTATCAGTCACTGTATTTATTTCTAAATTTATCATTTATCAATATTTTTATATCCTGGATTTTTATATCTGATTCTTAATCTTGGTGTGTTGCATTTCTTCTCTTAATTCCTACCATTTCTGAGCTAAATACATGCTTCATTGAGAAAGCAGCCAGTTTTCAAGTTTTTGCTAGTGCTGTTCCAAGCAGGCTGCTAGGGCCATGAGTGCCCTGGGACAAGACTATTAACAGTTGGCAATCAGTATGCTGCCTGTTATAATTGACTGGATGTTCCTCTTACTTTCCTTATGTAGTTGGATATTAAGAATTACTTTAAAATGATATGGCTGTAGTAAGCAGCTGCTATAGTCATATTACTTCCAGCAGTAAGTCTTTTGACATGGTGGTGTTTGAGGAGGAACATTGACCAAGAAAACATCTTCTCCTTTTAACAGTGCCCTGTGATTTTCCATGTCTACATGAGCCATTGGAACAAAATGATGCTGCACTAGTTGAGCATCATTCAAAGGGCCCAGTACCTCTGGCAGTCCTCAGAACTGCGTTACATTGATGTATACAAAAGTCTGGATATAATATTCACAGACTTATACACAGCATAGGAGGCCACTGACCCCATTATCTCTTTGAAAAGCTATCCAATTAATGCAACTCTCCACTGTCTTTTCACAATTACCCTGAATTTTACCTCTTCAAGTATTTGTTCATTTCCTTTTCGAAGTTATTATTGAATCTGTTCTACTACCTTTTAGACATTGCATTTCCAAAAATAAGTTTCTCCTCATCTTGCATCTGATTATTTTTCCAATTACTTAAAATCTGTGTTTTCTGCCCACTATCCCTTCTGCCATTGGAAATTCTTTTGTTTTCCATTTCATGATTTTGTGAAGATCTAGTAGATCTCTTGTTCTTAAAGCAGGGTAGGATAACCTTCACGTAACTTCAAGCCCCACATCTTTCTGCTGTCAACCATGTCAAACTTTGTGGTTTGTTTTAATTTGAACGTAATTTCTTTGAGCTAAAATAAAATAAATTGTTTAGAAACAATCTCTGCACCAAAATCAAATGCTGTGTCTGCCTTTCGCTATTATTCTCTGTGGGTAGCCAGCCAACCTAAATTGTGAATTTCAGTGGGGTTATTTGGAGTCAAACTGAAAATATGAATTTGACTAAATGAATGGAAATGTGTACAGCGAAGACTGGATCAAGACTGATCATGTCAGTTCACTGTTTTCTGAACCCGTGACTGTTCTCCACACCAAAGGCAATGGTGATAGGCCTGGTGGTGTGTTTCAGACTGTCCAAGATTACTCTTCCATTGATGTGTTACGTACTCAGCTGCATCATGGCTTGTGGGCTGTAGATGCTGTTGGCTAACACACAGATTAGTTCATCTGTCTTTTGATGATATTTCCTCAATCAAGGTTTCCACACAGCTGCCTGTAAGTGTTTATCTGCTCAGTGGAATTGGCATTTCTTTAAAGTGACCTGATTATTTAACTGCTGCTTTCCAGCTGTCCATATCATTATGGTAGCTGATTTTAATATCTGGTTTTATAATTCTTTTTTAAAAATAAACTCAATCATTTTGCAGATGATTGGAAAATAGCTTCTTCTAGAATACTTTTAGTTGTCTAAGCTGTGCTTGGCAGTTAAGATGCTTATGCTCATTTGCACAAGTTGGCATCTATGCATGGCAAGCCAATCAGCTAGTAATGAAAGTAAGATTACTATTATTTGGATTGCACCTTTCCAGTGCTACATGAAGAAGTACCTATAGTAACTTTGTTACTAGTTAGACCAGGGGTGGGCAAACTACGGCCCGCGGGCCGCATGCGGCCCGCCAAAGGCATTTCTGCGGCCCACCAAGTCATTAAAAAAAAAAAAAAATAATAATTTTTTTTTAAAAGAATTTTTAAAAAAAAAAATTTTTTTTTAAGGTTAATGGGGGGGGGGGGCTGTTGGGTTACTTACTGGTATAGGGTGGATACGTTGACTTGAGTAGGGTGATCATTGCTCGGCACAACGTCGAGGGCCGAAGGGCCTGTTCTGTGCTGTACTGTTCTATGTTCTATATGAGGCGCCCAGAATCATAACCGGGTGAAGTAATTATTTTACTTAATATACTATGCAGCCCTTTGTGAATTGTGAATTTCTGAATGTGGCCCTTGCACGGAAAAGTTTGCCCACCCCTGAGTTAGACTAACCATGAACTTTGCAAGAAGGTCCTCGTACTGTACATTAATGTAGCTACATTATGATTTCCCATTATTGGTCTTCACAGAACATACAAGATCAATTGGAAGACATGATGGAAGAAGCAAATGATGTGCAAGAAGCCTTGAGTCGCAGTTATGGCACACCAGAGATTGATGAGGATGATCTGGAAGCTGGTGAGAATGAAGTCTTCATTATTTATAACTACAAGGTTGGCACAAGGTTATAATTTCATGAGATTCCCCTACCAAAGTGGATTTCTGAGTTTGATGTTGTAGTTCTATTCTCAGCTCTGCTTAAATCCAGCAAGGACTTGTGCTGGTAGCAAAGGTTCACAAAAGTTACCCTCAATTATTTTATTGGAGGTACGTTAGGGTTGCCAATCCACCTACCCTGCATATCTTTGAGTTGTGAAGGTGAAATGTGCAAACTCCACACCGACGGGGCGGGAACGAACCCGGGTCCTCGGTGCCGTGAGGCAACAGTGCTAACCACTGCGCCACTGTGCTGCCCTAGAATTTTGTCATAATTTCAGTGTTTCCAAGTTATTGGATACGTGTATCATGATACAATTACTGTCAGTGTTGAGCATCAGAGCACAATTATAATCTTGTTTAGTAGAGCAGTAGCTAGACGTATTTCTCGCAAGATACTTGTGGTTCTTGGGAGACCAATTACCTCAATACACTGCTGGAGGAGTTCCTCAGGGTGGGCTCCTAGGCTCTTGTACATCTTCAGCTTCCATCAATGACGTTCTCACCATCATAAGGTCAGAAGCAGGCACATTTGCTGATGATTGCATGGTCCCTTTGCAACTCTTGAGATTGTGAAGCAGCCCATGTCCACATGCAGCAAAGCCTCCACCATATTCAGACTTGGGCTGTTAAGTGGCAAGTAACATTTGTGCGATATAGCTACTTTGCCTTGACCTTCAACAACATTACCATTGTTGAATTCCCTACAACTTCCTGGGATGTCACCATTAACCAGAAACATAACTAGACCAGCCACATAAAACCCACATAAGAGCAAGTCAGAGGCTGGATATTATATGGCAAGTCCACCTGACCCTTGCAAAGCCTTTTCACCATTTGTAAGGCACTGGTCAGAAGTGCAAATGACTTGCCTGGATGAATGTAGTTCCAAGAAGCAACTCACTATGCACAACTGTGTAGATGACTTGATTGACACCCCATCCACCACCTTAAACATTGACTCCCTCCACCACTGGTACACAGCCTGCAGTGTGTACCATCTGCAAAATGTACTGCAGCAATTCGCCAAGGTTTCTTCAACGGCACCTGCCGCTGGTTCAAATGCGCAGAATTCGAAAAGAATTGGAGAAATCAAATGGGCCGATCAGAGCAAGTTCCTTTTGAGCACTGGATGTCGATCAGCCTATCATCATCCAGTGCTTAGATAGGCCTTACTCTGGCCAGTTTGACTTATTCCATCTTGCTTTTGCTGAACAGAATAGTTTGCAGTCAGCAGTGAGGCCAAGTGAGGCAGGACATGAATTAGCCAGAAATCGTGAGGATGTGAGTGTGCGAGAAATACGGGTGTCCGATATTAGAATCTGCTTTCCAGCATCATTCCTTCCATTGAGAATGGCAAAGGGTAAGACTTGTATGTTTTTAATCAGAGAACTTTATATTTTTACCAGATTAAAATATGCATATTTATAGCTAGAAAAGGCTCATTTACATTTAATTTCTACGTTCACACCCATTTTGTGGCAAAAAAAATGGGCGCCGACATTCAGAATGCTTGGGGTTCCCCGATGCTCTTGGTAGGTCACAAGGAGTTCCACAGCTCATGGTTTGTGAAACCCTGACCTAGAAGATCAAGAACATTCTTGCAGGTGCATGGGAGCACCATCACTCAAGAGTTCCCCTCCAAGTCACCTTCTGTTGCTGGGACAAACTCCTGGAACTTCCTATCTAACAGCACTGTGGGAGTATTTTGATCACACTGGCTGTAGTGGTTCAAGAAGGCAGCTCACCACCTCTTTCATGGAAGGTGGGGATGGGCAACAAATGCTCGATGACTACATTCCATGAATGAATGACAGAAAATGCAGTTGTTACAAACATTTGTCCAGTTCATTTGGCAAGTTTATGCATGAGGTTACTCTGTATTTAGATACTCCTGAAAGTTCTATAGGGAATTGACATAAATGCAACTTATTGCAAATTATTTTAGTTGATTTTGTTTCACTTAATAAAATTAGTTACTCAAAATGTTAATCTGATGCAATCCTGTTGGTCATTGTATTGATGCCTAGGTCTTGATTCCATACATGGTACGATCAAAGTCTTTTTATCCAATTGTGTCTCTAGACAGCATAGAAGAGAAATCTAGTGCCCAAGTCACTGTTAGGACACTTGCGTGCTCCAAATGATTTGTTGTAAAGCATTGTAGGAAAGGATTTGGGTATGCAGATGCTTACCTCAGCAAGGTCAGCACATTGTTTAAGTAAATAGAACATAGAACAGTACAGCACAGAACAGGACCTTCAGCCCTCAATGTCGTGCCGAGCCATGATCACCCTACTCAAACCCACGTATCCACCCTATACCCGTAACCCAACAACCCCCCCCTTAACCTTACTTTTATTAGGACACTACGGGCAATTTAGCATGGCCAATCCACCTAACCCGCACATCTTTGGACTGTGGGAGGAAACCGGAGCACCCGGAGGAAACCCACGCACACAGGGGGAGGACGTGCAGACTCCACACAGACAGTAACCCAGCCGGGAATCGAACCTGGGACCCTGGAGCTGTGAAGCATTTATGCTAACCATCATGCTACCCTGCTGCCCAAATGTTAGAAAATCTGCATTTATTTACATTGAATTACCTTGTTTTATACATTCAGAGCTGGATGCATTGGGTGATGAGCTTTTAGCTGACGAGGACTTGTCCTATCTAGATGATGCTGCATCTGCACCATCTATTCCTGAAGGTGTACCCACTGACGCAAAAACCAACAAGGTATGTTTCATAACATTCTGTGTAAACCCTATCTTTAAGCATGTTCCCGTTAGATTCATGCATTTATGGAGTAGGTATATTTTACTGAAAAGAAAACCCGGCTGTTTTGTAATGTTGCTAGTCTGTTCAACATATGTGTTGCCACCATTGTTCCTTTATTACAAAAGCTATTGATCCCTCAACCCCCAATCTGTCAAGTGATGGAAAAGTCACCTGTCTCATCAGAATTTATGGGGAACAAAGTGACATGTTTTAAGAACCGTAAGCACTTTTAGTTGTGCAATATGTAATGCCTGCTGTTTTGATAAGCTGACATTCATTAGCATCTCCCACTCTGCTATCTGAAGGTTGAAATTAATATTGTTAGATTATTAGCCCACTCCTACTCAACACTTGAGTCTCTACATGGACAGTACTCGTGTTGTCAGCAGTAAAGTGAATTTATTCTTAGCTAACACCCAATACTAAGACTTCTTTGTGTTTTCAGGATGGCGTACTGGTGGACGAATTTGGTTTGCCTCAGATTCCTGCTACTTAACACATGCTTTCAAGCAAGTTTGTAATTAAAACATTTTTGTATGTATATTGTTATTTGCTAATGTATTCCAACATCAAAACCTGGACTAACCACAACCCTGGTCACTACATTATGGAATTGTGCTTGAAAGAATCATACATCTTAATGGTTACTGCAGGTGGGCTTTTATGTTTCTGTTTGATTCCTTTAAATAATGTGCAAGAAATCTCTTGTCAAATTTTGACTTATGGTATGCCCCTTACAGCCTGTGAATTTGCAATGATTACTTGTATTCATCTAATATTTTAATTTGCAATGAATCCAAGCATGATAATACAGAAAACTAGTTTGTGGAATACATTGTATGGGAATTGGTTGACCTGATGTACTTTAATAAACTTGTTGCATGGACAGGCTATTTAAAATCTGTAAAGCTCTTTTCTTACTATTGCAATAAATTTTCACATGATTGTAACCTTCTAATTGAAATCTATTTCTATGTAATATGTAACTGAAGAATTGGCTCCTAACTTTTTTTGCTGAATTGAAGAAATCTTGATAGATAAAATATTAAAAATAGAATTTGTGTGGTTGAAACAATGCCTTAAACGTTAATGTACAGGTTACAATCTAGGCCAAATGGGTAGTATGACAGTCCCCTTACTTAAGGATGTGAAATTAGTTTTAGCAATAACTACCTAATTCACAATAAGCAAACATTGACAACAATGCTTTTCATACAGCCATGGAATTGAACAGCACAGGGGCATTAGATGACAGGGACATCGCTGCTGTTTATTCCTCACATGAAACTAGTCAGATTTGACGCCCATTTTCAGTCTCCATACTCAAATAGCATCATCATGCAATTATCCAATTCCAATTTAAAAGAATTTTGAACTCTTCTTCAACAGTGGCTTTATCAGAATTCTACATTTTTGTCACCTGTGAAGATTTATTTTCTGACCTCCTTAATTTGTTTGTGGGGGGAAAAGTATCAATGGTTTTATAGTGAGTGGTGTTTTGAGGAGAAATTGAGCCTATTGTCAGGCCACAACTGAAAATTTGATTTTGCATCTGACTTGTATTACCAAATTTGGACGGATTCTCTATTTCCCAGCAATGATGACTCCTGTCTTAATGCGCACACATTTCTATCAAAAGAGAGCTTTACCAAAATGTCACTTAGGAATGTTAATATTCCTAAAATTACTATCATAGTACAAACATTCATGAAATGAGACCCCAAATGTCACCTTCACTGAAAGCACTGAAGGGCACCCTGTAAATGAGAAAGAGGAAAGAGTTCGTGATTGATGTCCATGAGCTCCATTTTATGTTGGAGTACAATTAATCAATAGCAGGCCCACAGTTGTTGACTGCAAGAGAGAGGCATTGGTAGCATGATGGATGATAACTACCACTGCAGGGAGATTTTGAAGTGAGAAAGTAAAACAGTCATGTTTCACAGCGGGAGGTCATTCATAATTTAGTTGAGGCCATTTTGCAAAAAAGTGGGCAAGAGGGATTCAAACAGAGTTGGAGGGGTGACCTAAACACAGGAATGATATGTTGAAGTCATGTCGGTAATTGGGAAAGATAAAGGTGAGTTAGGCAGGGTGGAAAGAGTAGATAATTTTGAGAAAAAATGAGGGGGGCAGAATCAGGAAACATTGACTATTATATTAAATTTAACCCAGTATCCATTCTGAAAATCTTCTATAAGTATCAGCATAAATAATTTTATAGGCTATATCCTGTTGAACACAATGACATGAGATAGAAGCAAGAGTAGAGCATATAGGCTATTGAGCCTCCTCTGCCATTCAGTATAATCGCAGCTGATCTTTGGCTTCAATTCCAATGTCCAACCTGCTCTCCATGTACCGTGATTCCCAGGGAGACCAGAAATTGGTCTATCCCAACCTTAAATATATTCAACGTTAGAACATCCGCAACCCTCTGGGGGACAGAGTTCCAAACAACCGCATGAAGAAATCTCTCCACATTTCAGTCCTAAATGATTGTCCCTTTTCTCTTGAGATTGTGCACATGTTTTTGATTCCTTAATGATAGGTTAAGGATGATCGTGTTCCCAATGACTGATGTCAGGCTAACTGGCATATAGTTCCCTGTTTTCTATCTCCTTCTCTGGAATAGAAGTTACTTTTGCAAACTTCCAATCTGCTGAGGTTGTTCCAGAAACTAAGGGAGTTTGGGAAAGTCTTAGCCAGTGTATCTACCTCTTTTACAACCCTAGGATGTAGCCCAAAATGTTTTGTTGGATTTTAGTCCCTCAAGTTTGACCAGTACCTTTTTCCACTTTTTAGCACAGAGGGTACCAGCTATTTCCGGAGTATGCCATTTGTGTCTTCTACTGTGAAGACAGACAAAGTATATTTTTTATGTTCCTGACTCTGGTATTTTATCTGTAAACTTTTCATTTACTTTTTGGTGGTCTATTTCTCGTTTCTAAACACTCCCAATGCTGCAAAACATGGGGCTGGATTCTCTGTTTCGCCAGCCAGTCAATTGGGTTTCCCATTGTAGGGCAGCCGTCGGTAAACCCCCGGGCGCCGGCAAAATGGAGAATCCTGCCGGTAGAGAATCCCGCCCATGGTTTCAAAACTCCACTGTTGTTGTTTATGTTCATTTATACCTTGTTTTTGAGATTAATGAAGATTAAAAATATTTAGCCAGTCTCGGTGTACACACATCAAAGTTCAGGGAAACGGTACTTTGTATTTGAGAAGATTGTGTTGAAGCAGAGTGTGCCAAGTGGGTGCTGTTTCTGAAGCAAGTTTCTATGTGGCTAACTCAATACTTATGTACATTACATTGTAATGCCTATGGAACATATATCTGACATTAACCTGGCAAGACACAAATACCTTCAAGGATGTTACTGTATAAAATCCCTGCAATTTGTAAAAGGCATGTTATCCTGATTATTTTAACTGGTGTCCCTAAAATTCCTCAGACCTGGGTGACAAATGCAAATTTCTGTTTCATTAAATCTACTTCTAAAATTATGCCCTTCGTGTTTGAACTCTTCATTAAATTGAATTATTCGCCTGGGTTAACTTTTATTAATTCATAATCATGATTCAAATAAGTCAGATTTAATTAGGTAATTTTCCTCTAACAGAATTAACTCAACATTTGAGTCCCACCCTCGTAACTCCAGCCCACACAATGACTCTCTTCTCAGATACCCCTCCCTTTGAGCTGGTCATTATCAGAAAAATTCCATGCTTGAAACTTCTGTCCCATCCTCAGTGTTAGAATGTCCTCATTTATTTTTTAGCTCTGTGGAAAGTAGCTTAATTTGGATGCACAGTATGGTTATCAAGAAATTTAGAATCATAGTATGGTTACAGCACAGAAGGATGCTGTTTGGCCCATCGTATCTGTGCTAGATCCCTGAAGGAACAATTCTCCTAGTGCCTGACCCATCCCTTCCCAAAGCCTTTGCATTTTCATTTTCAGATGATAAACTAATTCCCTTATGAATACCTCAACATTTCTCTATTATTTCTGTGAGATATAGACTTCACTTGCAAGGCCAACATTTGTTGCCCATCCCCAATTGTCTTTGAACAGAATGGCTTTCTGGGCCATTTCAGGGGGCAGTTAAAAGTCAACTATACTGCTGTAGCTCTGGAGTCCTATGTAGGCCAGACCAGGTAAGGATGACCAACTGCCTTCCCTAAAGGGTATTAAAATTAGTTTCATGGTCACCATTATGGAGACTAGCTGTGTAATTCCAGATTTATTAATTTGATTTAATTCCACCAGCTGCCACAATGGGATTTGATCCCATCTGATCAGAATCTTGGACTGGATTACTAGTCCAGTGACATTGCCATTCTGAAAATATTATTACCTAATTAAATCTAATTACTATAAATCTGTCTCCTCTGGTTGTTGATCCTTCCACCAATTGGAAAAGTTTCTCCTCTGTCTAGACCCATCATAATTTTCAATACCTCTATCAAATCTTCTCTCTCTGTTCTCCACGTGCATAGTAAGAAGTCTTAACACCAGGTTAAAGTCCAACAGGTTTGTTTCAAACACTAGTTTTTGGAGCACTACTCCTTAGGTGAATGAAGAGGTCTGTTCCAGAAACATATATATAGACAAATTCAAAGATGCCAGACAATGCTTAGAATGTGAGCATTTGCAGGTAAGCAGATCCAGAGACAGGGGTAACCCCAGGTTAAAGAGGTGTGAATTGTCTCAAGCCAGGACAGTTGGTAGAATTTCGCAAGCCCAGGCTAGATGGTGGGGGATGAATGTAATGCGACATGAATCCCAGGACCCGGTTGAGGCCACACTCGTGTGTGGAACTTGGCTATAAGTTTCTGCTCGGCGATTCTGCGTTGTCGCGTGTCCTGAAGGCCGCCTTGGAGAACGCTTACCCGGAGATCAGAGGCTGAATGCCCTTGACTGCTGAAGTGTTCCCCGACTGGAAGGCAACATTCCTACCTGGTGATTGTCGCGCGATGCCCGTTCCATTCATTGTCGCAGCGTCTGCATGGTCTCGCCAATGTTTATTTTTAAATGTATTTATTCAAAGTTTTTCAATAAGTTTACAAAACACTCCAAAAAGGAAAATAATACAAAGAAAGAAGGGCAACATGCCAACAAAATAAAACAACTTAACCCTCTAGTTTAGCAAATTAACACCCGCTGTTCTGAAGGCTGGGTAGTTTGCTGCAAATAATGGTTTGGTTGAGGTTGTGCGGTTGTTTGAAGGCAGGTAGTGGGGCTGTGGGGATGACCTTGGCTAGATGTTCATCTTCATCGATGATGTGTTGAAGGCTGCGAAGAAGATGTGACCACGACACCACACAACCCTGCCATGGCAATCTCTGCAAGACGTGCCAGATCATTGACATGGATACCATCATTACACGTGAGAACACCACGCACCAGGTACGCGGTACATATTCGTGCGACTCGGCCAACGTTGTCTACCTCATGCGCTGTAGGAAAGGATGTCCCAAATCGTGGTATATGGGCGAGACCATGCCGGCGCTGCAACAACGAATGAACGGACATCGCGCGACAATCACCAGGCAGGAATGCCAGTCGGGGAACACTTCAGCAGTCAAGGGCATTCAGCCTTTGATCTCCGGGTAAGTGTTCTCCAAGGTGGCCTTCAGGGCGTGCGACAATGCAGAATCGCCGAGCAGAAACGTATAGCCAAGTTCCGCACACATGAGTGCGGCCTCAACCGGGACCTGGGATTCATGTTGTATTACATTCATCCCCCACCATCTGGCCTGGGCTTGTGAAATTCTACCAACTGTCCTGGTTTGAGACAATTCACACCTCTTTAACCTGGGGTTACCCCTATCTCTGGATCTGTAAAGACTTGATTACCTGCAAATGCTCGCATTCTAAGCATTGTCTGGCATCTTTGAATTTGTCTATATATATGTTTCTGGAACAGACCTCTTCATTCACCTGAGGAAGGAGGCAGTGCTCTGAAAGCTAGTATTTGAAACAAACCTATTGGACTTTAACCTGGTGTTGTAAGACTTCTTACTGTGCTCACCCCAGTCCAATGCCGTCATCTCCACATCATGGCTCCTCATGCATCTGATTTAGCTCACTGGGCTAAATCGCTGGCTTTTAAAGCAGGCCAGCAGCACGGTTCGATTCCCGTATCAGCCTCCCCAGAGAGGCGCCGGAATGTGGTGACTAGGGGCTTTTCACAGTAACTTCATTGAATCCTACTCGTGACAATAAGCGATTTTCATTTTTCATTTCATCTAATAGGACATAGACTTGCACCTAACAAGTTTATATTGGCAGCTGGCCAATCTAACATCTGATCCTGGTTGAGGGTGACGGGACAAGTCTTGGTTCCCAATGGTAATCAGCAAAAATGAAGCAGTTATTTGGGGGTCTCTCCCTCTCTCTCTATCTCTCTCTGAAAACTGTTCAAATTCCCCCAAAATACCAATAATCCCCCCCCCCCCCCCCCCCCCCAAATGCAGCACAACAGATCCGAAATAATATATAATAGCAGATCATTTGTGTACAACAAAACCCTATGCTCTAAACCCACCCCACCCTATCCGCCTCGTTCAATCCCGACGTTCCAAAGCCCATTGCCAGTGGCTCTATCGCCAAGGAGAAGAGCGGGGGGGGGGGGGGAAGCGGACACCCTGTCTTATCCCAACATGTAATTCCAAGTACTCCGAACTCACTCAGTTTGTCGGTATACTCTTCACTATTGCCTTATACAGCAGCCAGACCCAAACCACAAACCCCTGCCTGAACCCAAACCTCCCCAACACCACAAACAAATATGGCCACTTCACCTGATCAAAGCCTTCTCTGCGTCCATTACCACCTCTACCTCCTGCCCCTCCAAAGGCATCATAATCACGTTCAATAACCTCTGGATATTTGCTGACAACTGCCATCCCTTCACAATCCCCGTCTGAACTTCTCCAATTACCTGAGGCACACAGTCTTCAATTCCTGAAGCAAGCACCTTCGCCAATAACTTGGCATCCACATTCAACAGCGATATTGGGCGGTATGACCCACACTGCTCGGTCCTTATCCTTTTTAGGAATCAGGGAGATAGAAGCCTGAAACAAAGTAGGGAGGAGTTCCCACCTCTCCCTTGCCTCATTATATGCCTCACCAGCAGTGGCCCCTGCTCTGTCCCAAACTCCACTGGGATCCCATTCGGACCCGGGGCCTTCGCTGCCTGCATCACTCCCATGCCATCCATCACCTCTCGCAACCCAATCGGGGCCTCTTGGCCCTACACTTGCCCCTCCTCCACCCCGGGAAACTCCAACACACCCAGGAACTACCTCATCCCCTCTTGCCCCCTAGGGGTCCCGTCTCATATAGCCTCCTATAGAAAACCTCAAATACCCCATTCCACCTCTCTGGATTCATCACCACTTTACCATCTTCATCCCTCACTCTGCCAATCTCCCTAATCGTTGTCTGCTTCTTCAATTGATGGGCCAGCATCCACTTGTCTTCTCCCCGTATTCATAAACTGCCCTCTGGCCCTCCTTAACTGCCCCACCACCTTCCCCGTCGACATTAACCCAAACCCTATCTGGAGCCTCTGACTCTCCTTCAGCAACCCCTTCTTTGGCGCCACTGAGTACCTCCTATCCACCCTCGGAGGATCTCATCAACCAAACTCTCCACCCACTCCCTGTGCGCCCGTGACCTCCCCCGTATCATTCACCTCCACATAGCCCTGTATGGCAGCCCTCACCCGCTCACACACACACACACCCCATCCGCCAACAGCCTCACATCTAACCTCCACTGTGGCTGTTGGGCCTCCCTCTGAACCACCCGAAGATCCACCGAGTGCGATGCATGGTCAGAGATCATGATTGCCGAATACCCCGAGTTGTCCACCCTATCCATGATAATAAAATAAATCTGGGAAGCACATGGGAAAGAATGAAAACTCCTTTGCCCTCGACCACCAAATTTCCACGGGTGTCATCCCCCCCCCCCCCCCCCCCCCCCCCAATGCACCCTATGAATCTCCTCAGCGACTTCCGGCTTGACCGATCCAAGTTCGGGTCCAGGATCATATTAAAATCTCCACACATTATCAGCCAGTGCGTATCTAAATCCGGATCTTCCCCTTCATAAAATCCACATCATTCCAATTCGGGGCACACACATTAACCGGGACTACTGCATCCTCTCCAGCTTTCCGTTGACCACCACATATCTACCCCCCCCCCCCCCCCCCCCCGATCGACTACAATGCTCCCCACCCCTAACGCCTCCCACTTGTTGATCAAGATCGCCACCCCCCTCATCTTTATGTCCAGCCCCGAGTGAAACACCTGGCCCACCCACCCCTTCCTCCTCCTCGTCTCATACCCCAACTTCAGGTGTGTCTCCTGCAGAAAAACCACGTCCGCATGAACACACGTGACCATTTAACTGGCCCATTCAACCCTTGCATGTTCCAAGTTACTAGCCTGGTCAGGGTTCCCCACCTCCATACCCCTCTTTGAGCCAGCCCCCATCTCGTGTCATGCGCATCTCCAGGCCCACCCTTGGTGTCTACCACCATCTCTCCCTTCTCAACTACGCCACACCAATCACCCCCATGTCAGCAACCCACCCCTCCTCCCCTCCCCTAACCAAAGATACAAACCCATCCCCCTCTCACGCCTTCCTCCTGGCAGCCCCCCACTTCACTTCCATTAACTAGACCGCCCAGCTAGCATGGTGGCCCCCGCCCAAGGCCCCTAATCTCCCCATTCCCCTCCAATCCAACCCCTCCCAACAAAGAATAATGAAAAGCACACTCACTGGCGCCACTCCCCCGTCAAAACCCATCCCAAACATTGGAACCATACACTCAAAAGCTCCTCTCCAAAGTTCACTCACCTCACACACCTCCCAGTCCATGGACTCTCATAAAGTCCATCCCTTCCTCCGGAGAGTCAAAATAAAACTCCTGCTTCTGATGAGCTACCCACAAGCCGGCAGGATACAAAACCCCAAACTTCACTCCCTTCTTGAAGAGGGCAGCCTTTACCCAGTTGAACCCGCTCTCCTCTTAGCCAGCTCGGCCCCCAGGTCTTGGTGGACCTATAGCTCACTTCCATCCCAGGTGCACCCCCTGGTCTGCCTCGCCCACAGCAAAATCTTTTCCTTGTCCAAAAAGCGGTGGAACCGCACCACCATCTCCCTCGACAGCGCCCCCCACCTGCGGCCTCCTCCTCAGTGCCCTGTGCGCATAATCCACCTCGAGAGACTGTTCAAAGGCCCCCTCCCCATTAACTGCTCCAATATCTTTGCCACATATTTTGCTCCATCGATACCCTTAGGCATCCTGACTATCCTTAAATTCTGTCGTCCAGAGCCATTCTCCAGGGCCTCAACTTCTTTCTTAGCCTCTTCTGGCTGTCCACCACCACCCCTAACTCCACAGCCAGCTAGGCCATCTGCTCCTCATGCTCTCCGACCGCCTCCTCCACCTTGTAAGGCCAGGCCCTGACCCTCCAGCCTCTGCACCACTTTCTCAATCGCTGCCCTGAGCGGCCCCACCAGATCCTCTGAGGTCCCACCCCCTCCTGCTGGCGCTGTCGACCACTGGGTGGGCAACGCTGTGCCCTTACCCTCTGCCATCTTGACCTGTGACATATGATGAAAACTGCCCTTTTCCAACTGCTCTCTTCTTCTTGTAACACTTATTGTCCTCCGTTCCTTGCACCAGACGAGAATGACCTTCATCAGGCACTCACACACTTTTCACCCACAAAATGATCACCATATGGGTGGAGAAGGACCAAGAAAATCCACTTTGAGCGGGCCCACAAAAGGTGCAACCTCTCACTCCATGACCGCCACCGGAAGTATTGCTTCGATGGTCACATGATTGAAACTGGTCTGAGATTTTTTAAAATCTTCTTATTCCCTGATAGGTTAGGGCAGATTAATCTGGGACCACTCAGCAAAGAGGGACCATCACCTGCCCAGAAAGAAGAAAGGAACCCTGACTAAACCTGGGAGCAAAGACTTTATGGTGAAACAATTGGAGAACAGTGGAGAACATTCCAAGCGATTTTTCACAGTGCTCAGCAAAGGTTTATACCAACAAAAAGGAAGGACAGTAGAAAGAGGGAAAATCGACCGTAGATATCTAAGGAAATAAGGGAGAGTTTCAAATTGAAGGAAAAAGCATACAAAGTGGCAAAGATTAGTGGGAGACTAGAGGACTGGGAAATCTTTAGGGGGCAACAGAAAGCTACTAAAAAAGCTATAAAGAAGAGTAAGATAAATTATGAGAGTAAACCTGCTCAGAATATAAAAACAGATAGTGAAAGTTTCTACAAATATATAAAACAAAAAAGAGTGGCTAAGGGAAATATTTGTCCTTCAGAGGATGAGAAGGGAGATGTAATAATGGGAGATGAGGAAATGGCTGAGGAACTGAACAGGTTTTTTAGGTCAGTCTTCACAGTGGAAGACAGAATACCATGCCAGTGACTGATAGAAATGAGGCTATGACAGGTGAGGACCTTGAGATGATTGCTATCACTACGGAGGCAGTAATGGGCAAGCTAATGGGACTAAAGGTAGACAAGTCTCCTGGCCCTGATGGAATGCATCCCAGAGTGCTAAAAGAGATGGCTAGGGAAATTGCAAATGCACTAGTGATAATTTACCAAAATTCACTAGACTCTGGGGTAGTCCCGGCGGATTGGAAATGAGCAAACCTGACACCACTGTTTAAAAAAGGAGGTAGGCAGAAAGGGGGTAATTATAGGCCAGTGAGCTTAACTTCAGTAGTACGGTAGATGCTGGAATCTATCAAGGAAGAAATAGCGAGGCATTTGGACGGAAATTGTCCCATTGGGCAGACGCAGCATGGGTTCATAAAGGGCAGGTCGTGCCTAACTAATTTAGTGGAATTTATTGAGGACATTACCAGTACGGTAGATAACGGGGAGCCAATGGATGTGGTATATCTAGATTTCCAGAAAGCGTTTGACAAGGTGCCACACAAAAGGTTGCTGCATAAGATAAAGATGCATGGCATTAAGGGTAAATTAGTAGCATGGATAGAGGATTGGTTAATTAATAGAAAGCAAAGAGTGGGGATTAATGGGTGTTTCTCTGGTTGGCAATCAGTAGCTAGTGGTGTCCCTCAGGGATCAGTGTTGGACCCACAATTGTTCACAATTTACATAGATGATTTGGGGTTGGGGACCAAGTGCAATATGTTCAAGTTTGCAGACGACACTAAGATGAGTGGTAAAGCAAAAAGTGCAGAGGATACCAAAAGTCTGCAGAGGGATTTGGATAGTTTAAGTGAATGGGCTAGAGTGGCAGATGGAATACAATGTTGACAAATGTGAGGTTATCCATTTTGGTAGGAATAACAGCAAAAGGGATTATTATTTAAATGATAAAATATTAAAACATGCTGCTGTGCAGAGAGACCTGAGTGTGTGTGCTAGTGCATGAGTTGCAAAACGTTGGTTTACAGGTGCAACAGGTGATTAAGAAGGCAAATTGAATTTTGTCCTTCATTGCTTGAAGGATGGAGTTTAAGATTAGGGAGGTTATGCTGCAATTGTATAAGGTGTTTGTGAGGCCGCACCTGGAGTATTGTGTTCAGTTTTGGTCTCCTTACCTGAGAAAGGACGTACTGGTGCTGGAGGGTGTGCAGAGGAGATTCACTAGGTTAATCCCAGAGCTGGAGGGGTTGGATTACAAGGAGAGGTTGAGTAGACTGGGACGGTACTCGCTGGAATTTAGAAGGATGAGGGGGGATCTTATAGAAACATATAAAATTATGAAGGGAATAGATAGGATAGATGCGGGCAGGTTGGTTCCACTGGCAGGTGAAAGCAGAACTGGGGGGCATAGCCTCAAAATAAGGGGAAATAGATTTAGGACTGAGTTTAGGAGGAATCTCTTCACCCAAAGGGTTGTGAATCTATGGAATTCCTTGCCCAGTGAAGCAGTTGAGGCTCCTTCATTAAATGTTTTTAAGATAGAGATAGATAGTTTTTTGAAGAATAAAGGGATTAAGGGTTATGGTGTTCGGGCCGGAAAGTGGAGCTGAGTCCACAAAAGATCAGCCATGATCTCATTGAATGGCGGAGCAGGCTCGAGCGGCCAGATGGCCTACTCCTGCTCCTAGTTCTTATGTTCTTATGTAAACAGCCAGCTTAAGCAGCGAGGGGCAACACGGTGGCGCAGTGGTTAGCATTACTGCCTCACGGCACCGAGGTCCCAGGTTCGATCCCGGCTCTGGGTCACTGTCCGTGTAGAGTTTGCACATTCTCCCTGTGTCTGCGTGGGTTTCTCCCCCACAACCCAAAGATGTGCAGAGTAGGTGGATTGGCCACGCTAAATTGCCCCTTAATTGGAAAAAATGAATTGGACACTCTAAAATTTAAAAAAAACCTTAGGCACGAGCAGAGGAGCTCATTTGTTTTTCACCTGTGAGATTATATTTCTTCACAGAAGCTCAGCTACAACTTCATATGAAAACTGTTATATTCTTTAATCGCTGCCAAGCGAAAAAGTATGGAAGTGCCACACACTTGGGTTTCTTCAAAACACGATGCAAGGTTTATTCAGGAGATGTTGCTCATAAAAGTCGAAGAGAACTAAACTCCGTTCAAGCTCTCTGCTGACGTCACTACAGATCACGTGACATGACACCAGCAGGATGTACTACTTCAATACATAACAAAAACCCAGAAATCTCCATTTATCTAAAAAGAACCAGGAGCGTTTTCACTTTATTTTTTCAGTTTTATTTTTTTAAAATGTTTTTATTCTCATTTTTCACATTTTCTTCCAAATTTACACCCACCAACAAACAAGAAGCAGTAACGAAGACAATGTCAATCCCACCCTCCCACCAAACCCCCAAATAACCCGCATGTTAACATAAACAAAAAAAACAAAAAGGAATCAGGAATCACCCATAGTCACCACAAACATATACAGTCCCCCTCCCACCAATCTTCCCAACCCCCCCCTAATGTTCAATATAATCCAATTCTTGAAAATGCATAATGAATAATGCCCATGAACTCTAGAACCCCTCCATCCTTCCCCTCAGTTCAAACTTGACCTTCTCAAGAATTAAGAATTCCAACAGGCCCCCCTGCCACGCCAGGGGACAGGGTGGAGAGGTTGATCTCCACCCTAACAGGATCCGCTTTTGGGCGATCAACAGGGCGAAGGCTACAACATCTGCCTCCGCGCCCACTTCCAACCACGGCTGGTCCAACACCCCGAATATGGCCTCCCAAGGGCCCGGGTCCAGTTTCACATGCACCACTTTAGAGATTACCCTAAAAAACTCCTTCCAGTAATCCTCCAGCTTTGGACAGGACCAAAACATATGAACGCTCATCCTTGCTCTTGTAAGGTGCGTTCTATACACCACCTTCAGCTGTATCAGGCCCAACCTCGCACACAAGGTGACGACCACACACCAGAACCCCTCCTCCATACCCTCTCCCAACTCTTCCTCCCACTTTGCTTTGATCCCTTCCAGTGGTGCCTTCTCCTCTTCCAAAACAGTCCCGTAAACCGCCGACACCACCCCCTTCTCCAGTCCACCTGTCGTCAGCAGCTCCTCCAGCAATGTGGAGGCCGGCTCCATCGGGAAGCTCTGTATCTCCTTCCTGACAAAGTCTCTAACCTGCATGTATCTAAACATTTCCCCCTGCTCCAGCCCATACTTCGCTTCCAGCTCCTTCAACCCTGCAAACCGACCCTTTAGAAACAAAGCTTTTAGTCTCCTAATTCCCTTCCCCTCCCCTCTCCGAAAATTTCCATCCCACTTCACTGGCTCAAATCTGTGATTCCCCCGAAACGGCATTTCCCTTGACCCTCCCCTCAACTTGAAGTGTTGGCGAAACTGTCTCCAAATTCTCAACGAAGCTATTACTACCGGACTCCCTGAGTATTTCCCCGGGGCCATCGGGAGCGGCGCTGTTGCTAGTGCTTTCAATACCGACCCCCCACACAAACTCTCCTCCATTCTGACCCATTGGGAATCCCACTCCGCTCCTTCTCCACATTCGGCACCCAGTAATAATACATCAGGTTCAGAAGACCCAAACCCAAGCCTGCCATCCCCTCTGTAGCAGCACCTTTATTTTTTTCTAAATGTTTTTATTAATGGTTCTCATTTTATACAATACAAAATAATCAAATGTGTAGACCAGATATAACTTACAAAAGCCAAACATTGGAAATAACCCCACCAATTCCTTAAGTCCCACCGCCCCCTTCTTTTTTGTTATTTTGTAATATTTCTATTGGAATACAGTTTACAAAAGGTGATCTTCATATATGTACATACATATATAGGTTGTATAGTTCTCCCCCCCCCCCCCCCCCCCCTGTTGATTGCTCCCCATGCCCCCTCTCTTTTAGGTGTTCCTTTGGGGTCTTGTTCTATTTTGTTTTATTTGCTTGTGCCACCCCTTTCGGGCTCTAGGTCCCGTAGCTGCTTCTGTTGGTCTGCTGATTCGTAAGGACTTTTCTGTGTGTTTTCACTTTAAAGGGCTGATTATGGTTACATGATTTGTTTCTTGTTATTCTGTTCTTCTAAGAGCATGTGTCATTTCTAGAGCTCTTCCTTTGTGTGTGTGTGTATGTCTGCTGTTTGAGGGAGGGGGCATTTTTGATGCGTTTATATTTGGGGTGTTGTGCAAACAAATATTGTTTCTTTTGATTTTTCTTACTATAAAGACTGACTGTGTCTATTTGTTAAAGTCGCAACACTCAAAAAGGTTTAAAGCACTCCTTAAAAAACATATCTTGTTGTAAACAACCGATAGGTGAGGAAAAAGGGCGAAGGTTAGCCCACCAGCCCCTTCCCACGCAATCATAGAAGGTGCAACACCTGCCCCTTTACCTGCTTCCCTCCTCACTTTCCAAGGGCCAAACACCATTTTAGGTGAAGCAGCATTTCACTTTCACCTCCTTCAATTTGGTCTACTGTATTTGTTGCTTCTAATGCAGTCTTCTCTACACTGTGGAGACCAAACTCAGACTAGGTGACTGCTTTGCGGAACAGCTTCACTCCGTCTGCAAGCATGACTCCGACCTTCTGGTTGCTTGTCATTTCAACTCAGCATCTTTCTCTCATAACCACCTCAGTCCTCGGCCTGCTGCAATGCTCCAGTGAAGCCCAAACTGGAACAACAACATCTCATTGTCCAATTAGGCACATTACAGTCTTCAGGACTCAACATTGAATTCAACCACTTTAAGCTGTGACCTTTTCCCTCCATCTTGAATTTCCCCTTTTGTTTTCTGTCATTTGGTTCTTCTGGCTTGTTGCAACACTACCCACCTCTCCCCACATGACCATTATCCCCTGTAGTTCAGTTTTGCACCCACTGAGCACTTACCTGTTTTCCTATTAACACGTTCTGCTAGCCTACCTTTGCTCTTCAGTCCTTAATGGCACCATAAACAACCCCTTTGTCTCATGTCCCTGACGTCTTTGTCAATCTCTCCTTACCTGTTACCTATCACTGACTTTCCATTCTGCCTCGAGCCCCTCTCCAAGTATCTAGTTAATCACATATCTATCCCTTTTCAGTTCTGTAGAAGGGTCAGCGGGCGCGAAACATTAATTGTGGTTCTCGTCACAGATGCTGCCAGACCTGCTGAGTTTATCCAGCATTTTCTGTTCATATTTCAGATTTCCAGCATCCGCAATATTTTGCTTTTATTTGACGATTTCAATGCTCTTCACCCTCTGTAAACTTTGGCTCCTCCAAAATTCTGTTTCCCTATCTCACACCAAATCCTCTATATCCACTGCACCTGTTGAGTTAAATAACCCCTCAACCCCCATGCCTGAGATTTTAAATTCTCATCCACGATGTAAATCTTTAAATGGCTTTGCCCGTCTCTATCTTTAACCTGTTCCAGCTACAGGCCCCCCAATTCTATTACGCTGACTCTAAGTCATTGCATTTACCCTTCATTGCAAACTTGCTGCCATTCTACTACGCTCCATGCCCTGCAACTCCCTCACTAAAAACTCCCACTTTCCTCTTTTTAAAGTCTCTTAAAACCCAACAAGCTTTTGTTAAATTTCCTAATATCTCCTTTTTTGGTTTTGTACCACATTTTAATATACCTGTGAAACACTTCGGGAGGTGTTACTATGTTAAATTCTCTAAATGCAAGTTGTTGTCATTGCAGTGAACTTAACTTGATAAGCCATACTGTAATCTTAAACCACTGAATATATCTCTGTCGTATTGTCGGTAAACAAGGTCAGAGTTGTGATCAGATGAAGATTTAGAATACAAGCTATAATTTGAATACATAATGAAGTATTTCCTTGAGAATTTCTTCTGCTTTCTCCTTTACTCTCCTGAAGCGGGTGACACCTCAAAGGATAGTGACCGTCATCTAGTGCTTTACCCAATTGATAATGTCTTGCCTACCATGTAAAAAATAGAGTGTGAGCAGAATGCTAACCTGTGAAGGGCTATGACAGGAATCTATCATCAAGGAAGAAATTGCGAGGCATCTGGATAGAAATTGTCCCATTGGGCAGACGCAGCATGGGTTCGTTAAAGGCAGGTCATGCCTAACTAATTTAGTGGAATTTTTTGAGGACATTACCAGTGCAGTAGATAACAGGGAGCCGATGGATGTGGTATATCTGGATTTCCAGAAAGCCTTTGACAAGGTGCCACACAAAAGGTTGCTGCATAAGATAAAGATGCATGGCATTAAGGGTAAAGTAGTAGCATGGATAGAGGATTGGTTAATTAATAGAAAGCAAAGAGTTGGGATAAATGGGTGTTTCTCTGGTTGGCAATCAGTAGCTAGTGGTGTCCCTCAGGGATCAGTGTTGGGCCCACAATTGTTCACAATTTACATTGATGATTTGGAGTTGGGGACCAAGGGCAATGTGTCCAAGTTTGCAGATGACACTAAGATGAGTGGTAAAGCGAAAAGTGCAGAGGATACTGGAAGTCTGCAGAGGGATTTGGATAGGTTAAGTGAATGGGCTAGGGTCTGGCAGATGGAATACAATGTTGACAAATGTGAGGTTATCCATTTTGGTAGGAATAACAGCAAACGGGATTATTATTTAAACAATAAAATATTAAAGCATGCCGCTGTTCAGAGAGACTTGGGTGTGCTAGTGCATGAGTCACAGAAGGTTGGTTTACAAGTGCAACAGGTGATTAAGAAGGCAAATGGAATTTTGTCCTTCATTGCTAGAGGGATGGAGTTTAAGACTAGGGAGGTTATGTTGCAATTGTATAAGGTGTTAGTGCGGCCACACCTGGAGTATTGTGTTCAGTTTTGGTCTCCTTACTTGAGAAAGGACGTACTGGCGCTGGAGGGTGTGCAGAGGAGATTCACTAGGTTAATCCCAGAGCTGAAGGGGTTGGATTATGAGGAGAGGTTGAGTAGACTGGGACTGTACTCGTTGGAATTTAGAAGGATGAGGGGGGATCTTATAGAAACATTTAAAATTATGAAGGGAATAGATAAGATAGATGCGGGCAGGTTGTTTCCACTGGCGGGTGACAGCAGAACTAGGGGGCATAGCCTCAAAATAAGGGGAAGTAGATTTAGGACTGAGTTTAGGAGGAACTTCTTCACCCAAAGGGTTGTGAATCTATGGAATTCCTTGCCCAGTGAAGCAGTTGAGGCTCCCTCATTACATGTTTTTAAGGTAAAGATAGATAGTTTTTTGAAGAATAAAGGGATTAAGGGTTATGGTGTTCGGGCCGGAAAGTGGAGCTGAGTCCACAAAAGATCAGCCATGATCTCATTGAATGGCGGAGCAGGCTCGAGGGGCCAGATGGCCTACTCCTGCTCCTAGTTCTTATGTTCTTATGTTCTTATTATGTTCATGATTGGAAATAATGGCTGGCTTAGCCCCTCTGCAGACAATTACACTGAAACCAATTGTAGTAATGAACATTTTTATAAAACACACTTTAACATGAGTCAATGTCAACAGTACTGTATACTTTACATCAAGGTTTACTTTGGAGCATACATTTAAAATAAATTGCTGTTAATAATGTTTAAGAACCAGCATTCTACATGTTGCTTCTGAAACGTCCAATTATTTCCCTTGGCTCAAATGCGAGCAAAATAAAATCAAAATAACTTTTATTCAAACGGAAATCTCTAGTTTATGATCAAATAAATTAATCATCAAATAAATTTATGGCACACAGGCATGGAGATTCCATTAGGGTCACAAACAAAAATAAACCTTCCTGAAATGCACTCAACACTGCACTGGCTTTGCTAAGGTGAAGTTATGTCCTTGCTTCTGCATAAATTTATTGGCATAATAAATCTGACATGTCCCATGAATCAGTGCAGTCGAGCAGCATATGGATTTTAATTGCTCAGGGACTGAAGCAGGGAATTTTTCAGCATCACAAAAAGAAGTGAAATGGCCTGAAAATGGGCCATTCTTCAATTGACTGATTTATTGCTCTTGGTCTTACTTGTTAATAGGTTTCAGTTGACTGCCGGTCATTGTGGTCTTCACATCAGTGCTTTACTATACAGGCAGAATATACCTGCCTGGATTCAACTGACCACTGGTCAAAAGCCCAAGATTGAGAGTTGGCAAAGACAAGATGGTCTAAATTTTGTAATTATGGCACTTTTTTTGACCCGTAGTGAAATGCAAATACTTCAAATAGGTGGAATTATTATTTTTTTTAAATTAATTTAGATTACCCAATTATTTTTTCCAATTAAGGGGCAATTTAGCGTGGCCAATCCACCTACTCTGCGCATTTTTGGGTTGTGGGGGCGAAACCCACGCAGACACGGGGAGAATGTGCAAACTCCACACAGACAGTGAACCAGAGCCGGGATCGAACCTGGGACCTCAGCGCCGTGAGGCGGTTGTGCTAACCACTAGGCCACCGTGCTGCCCTAAATAGGTGGAATTATTAGACTTCAAGTGAGTAGAAACATCAGTTCTCCCTTTCTTTACTTTCTATTACTGTTAGGACTGTGGACCAAGTCATTTATATAAAATCACCAAAGTGACCTCAGCATTTCAAAATTCAATACAATTGTGCATGAAACACAGGATGACGTCTATATTCACAATAGAACATGACCTTCTGGATTATGTACACGAGAAGCGAAAGACCAGAGCAGTGCTTTACAAACTATTTTCCAATGTGACCCCATTTTAACTCACCACCCACCACCTTCTCAAAGGTAATTAGGGATGAGCAACAAAGGCTGGCCTTGCCAACAACACCCAATGAATAGAAATATATTTAAAAAGAACTCTTGAAAGTTAATGTGATGCCTGCAAAAAAATGATAATAAAGCAGCACAGTAACATTTGGTATGTTAAAGTTTCCAGATTACAGATCAACATACATCTTATAAATGTGAAATTCTGTTTTAAAATTATTTTACAACTTTTTCTACCAGTGGGTGCTTGGGTTACATTGGGTTCCCGAACAGGCCAAGCAATAGGTGGCGCAAAGTGGTGACTGCTGCTGAGGGGAGGATATGGCTAAGATCGCAGCCAGCTGGAATCTTCATCTCCCCCCGGCACTTGAGCTTGAGGTAGAGCCTGAAGCCAAGCAATGGGCTGTGGTTGTTATAGGATTGAGCAGCACAGGATCTTGGATGGTGACAGGTTAATGAGATGCAGGTCAGAAAGAAATTTAAAGGGCAGAATTCCGTAATTCCAAAGTTGGAATTCCACCAAATGGTAGAAAATTCTCATCCCTAAAAGTCTTATGCACCAAATGCAGATCAGTTGATCAGGTCAGTTGCCAGATTAATTCATAGACTACTTAAATGGAATTTAAAGAAACAATGTCTGATTAATGTGGACAGGGACACATGTAATTTTTTTTTAAATCCTGGAAATCTGGGCTTAATGTGTTGACCAGCGCAAACAGCGAAAACCCGCTATTGTGAACTGAGCGCCTGGTCAGTTTTATAGGGGGAGACTATGGTGAAGGGGCTTTTGCAAAAGTGTTTTAAAAAATACAGACAATCTAGTATAGAGTGTCAGTATTCCATAACTTCTTGTGGCACTTCATGTAAATCTGCCCACATTTGACTATTATCTGGGTAGACAGCATAGGAAACTCCACAATATAAAGTTTTTCTAATTAGTTGAATTGTCCTGGAACCACTCTCACTTCTTTTTATATTTTTGTTTCGACCGAACTCTTACTTTTTTCTTTTTTGCTGATTTCTTTTTGGGGGAGGTGCTTTTGCTTTTTGATGATTTTTCTGATTTCTTTTCTTTGCCTTTGTCAGAAGTGTTAATCTTTGGTCCAAATTCAACCAGTTGCCCCTGGCAATTTTTCTATCAAACAGATTCAAGAGAATAAAGAAAGAAGTCAAAACAAATTTATCTTGGAAGGATTACTGAATCTGTGGCTGGGAAGTTCAAATTCAGTCACATTAAGAACCAGTGAGTTAGGCTAACTGAAAGCAGTATGTTCAATATTTACTCCTTTCCCTTATCACTCATTCCCTTTATTCTCCTAACCAGGCAGCTTTGCACAGAAGCCTGCTGCACAATTCAGAACTTGAGGTGGGAATTGAGGGTGTGGGGGCCAAAGGCAAATGGGAATTGAGTTCAAGGCCCCGTCAAGGTAAGCACAGATGGGGAGAACCAACAAGTACAACTTGGAGTAGGGTTGCAAACAATAGGGACAGTTTTAATCCTCCCATCCAAGGGAATGGTGCAGGTGTGTAGCTAAGATTCCCAAGTGGTGCACCTAAGTTCCTAACTTGTCTACACCCCCCCCCCCCCCCCCCCCCCCCCGCCCCCGCCTCATTTTTACTTGGCTAAATTCAGTCACCGGGTGGCCATCCATCCTAAAGGAACACAGGTCTAATTTAAATAATGCCGTGTCTCGATGGCATCATTGAGATGCTCAGACCATTTTAAGCAAGACCAGACTAATGAAAGTCGCTTATTGTCACGAGTAGGCTTCAAATGAAGTTACTGTGAAAAGCCCCTAGTCGCCACATTCCGGCGCCTGTTTGGGGAGGCTGGTACAGGAATTGAACCGTGCTGCTGGCCTGCCTTGGTCTGCTTTAAAAGCCAGCGATTTAGCCCTGTGCTAAAACAACCCCTTTGATCTTTGAATCAAAGAACTGGCACAGTCAGGAACCTGGCCACAGGAGGTCCAGAGAGTAACCGTTACTTTATATTTCAACCTTTTTCTGAGCCAGGAGCAGCAGGAGTGCTTCTCCTGACCCGGCGCGGATACCTTCAACCTTACTTGTCATAGGTTTCCGTCCCCCTTCTCATTGCAGGTACGCTGATAATCCCCTCCTCCCCAAATCAGCACTTACCTAGTCATGGATCCCTTCTGTGCATCCTCAGCGGCACTTTCACCTCGACTAATTTTGATTCCCAGCAATCAGGGGGAACATCATTAGGGCAGGAGTCAGTGGAATGGCATGGAAACAAAGACAGAAAATACTGGGCAATCGCAGCAAGTCTGACAGCATCTGTGGAGAGAGAAGGAACTAACGTTTTGCGTCTGGATTGCTCTTTGTCATAGCTGGAGAGAACTGGAAATGTGGTCAGATTTATATCATTGTGGGGGAGTCATAGAGCGGTGGGGCTGGATAGAGGGCCAGCGATAGGTGGAGATTGACAGAGATGTCGTGTACAGAAAGACAAAAGGGGGTGATTAGGCGAAGAAGGGTGCTGATAGTGGCACATAAAGAGGTTAGGAGCATGATTTTCTGGCCTCGTTGCACTCTCACTCGAGCAAAACGAGGTCGGTCAATAGCGGGAGGCCAAAAAACGAGAACCGTGCCAGGCGCCACACAGTTTGCGATGCAACCGGCCCGCTCCCATAGAAATCAGGATCTCGCTGTAGTGTGGTGAGAAACCAATTATCACCACTTAAGCCCTATTCCCATACAATTAATGGGAGCCACCCCATATCCAACAACCTCCCGTCATTCAGTGGCCTCCCCAGCAAGTGGTCACGCTGGTGCCGATTAGTGCTCCTTTTGAAAAACGTGAACCTGGCGGAAGGGCTTCTGTGGGGAGCCGAGGAGGTGAGTACCCACCTTTGCTCACAGGCAAAGAGCCCGGGGGCACTAGGCTTGGCACCACAGTGCTCGGCGGGGAGTGGGGGACCCTTCGCAGGGGTGGGTTGCAATGGAAGGTGAGGGGGAGATGCTGAGGGGGGGGGGGGGGGGGGGGGGGGGGGCAACTGGACGGCAACCGGACGGTAACCGCACATAGCACCACCATGCCAACTCCTGGATCATGTGTACCCATTCTGGGGGCAACCCTTGCCCCTCCCGTCTGCCCCACCGCCCACCCATAACATCCACCGACACCAAGGCCTCTGGCCATACGGCTGAAGGCTATCGCTAATAGGGAATTGTCAATCATGGTTAAGTGAGCACTTCACACAACCCAAGTGGATTCCTGTGGCTGGGCCATGTAGCATATGGGAGTCATTGCCTAGCATCCTAATCAGACCGTGTTGCCTGGACACTGCGGGAGGCAACACCCGAACACCCAGGGGATGGGACATAGCTCCGGGGACATGTACACGGCCGGAGGGTGGGTGAGTGCAACGGGAAGGGACCAGCGCCCGGTCCAGGTGACAGTACATATGGGTGTCTGGGGTACAGAGTCTGGGTCCGATGAAGGGAGTCACTGCGGCTGGGAGTGTGTGGATAGGGCGTTCCTGGTGGAAGGGAATGGAGGGTCCCGGTGTGGGAGCCACTGCTGTTTGTCGGTCTAACACTCTCTCCCATTGACTTACAGATATTGAACATTATGGCAGAAGTTTTAGAACCAGAACTTGCCCTAGTGGTGCTGTTGCTAAGCCGGGTGGCCAGACACCAGAGACGGCGCTGGCAGCAGCAGCGTCTGCAGATTTTCAAGGGGCAGACCATGTGCAGGCCCCTATCCCACACCCTGAGGACCCGGTCACCCATCGGGCCAGGGAGGGACCCAGAGAGGGAATCTCGCGATAGTTTAGGGTGCACAAGCATCGCTGGTCATTTAAATAGATGATGCACAGCGCGTGCCGCAGGAGGCTCCACCTCAACAACGGGATGGTGTGGCACCTGTGCCATGTTCTCGTGGACTTGGCACCACATGGAGGAGGTCACTCACTCCTGGCGGCCATCAAGATCACTGCAGCTCTGAACCTTTATGCCTTGGGATCATTCCAGGGCTGGAGCAGGGACCTGTGTGGCACCTCACAGGCCACAGGTGTATCCGACAAGTCACGGATGCCCTTTTTGCCCAGGCAGAAAACTACATCAACTTTGACATGGATCAAGCCCAACAAGGTGCCCGGGCAGCCTTTGGGAGAAAACTGGAGCACCCGGAGGAAACTTACGCAGACACGGGGAGTACATGCAGACTCTGCACAGACAGTGACCTAGCGGGGAATCGAACCTGGGACCCTGGAGTTGTGAAGCAACTGTGCTAACCACTGTGCTGCAGTGCTGCATGTGTGTGCATGTGTCTTGGGGAATGTCCACAACCGCTACATCCTGGGGCAGTCGGTCATCCCCGGCCTTTTCGAGTACTACCCCAGGATTGGCGGCTGGCTCTTGGGGATAAGGAATACCCGCTGAGGACCTGCCTCATGATGCCAGTACGGAGGCCGGAGACCAAAGTGGAAACCTGGTACAACGAGATCCATGAGGCCACCCGGACTGTCATTGAGCAGTGCATCAAACTCAAGATATGGTTCCGGTGCCTTGACTGCTCTGGTGGTAACTCCAGTACACCACCCGAACAGTTGCCCACTTTGTGGTGGAGTGCTGTGTCCTCCACAATCTCGCACAGCAATGGAGGCCATGAACTGGAGGTTGGCAAGAACATTTGGCCACGTCCAAGGAGGTGGAGGAGGTTGTTGAGCTGGCGCCAGACCAGCAGGGGCAGGAGGACGAGGTCAGGGAGGAACCAGAGGACCAAACACAGTCTGCAGGACAGGCAGAAGCGACGAGGGTGCGGCAAGCCCGGAGGGCCAGGGAGGCCCTCCTACTTGCCCGATTCTTTTAGGATGTGGCCTGGTCCGTCATTGCTACCGTATCCACGCCCCAGCCCAATTTCCCACCCTCCCAGGGTATGTGTTACATCACTCCAGGATGCTGGGACTGTGTCGGCACCGTCAGCGGGTCACTGTTGAGAGCAGGGGGCTGGTATAACCCGCAGAGAGCCGAGGACCAGTGCTCCTCAATCTATGCCCCTGTCTGTCTGCTGAGTGCTCGCTCACACCCATCACCAGCACACGGTGTGCCCGGGAGGTGGTGGGGGAGTGGATGCCTGGAGAGATGGGCCAAGGGTTCGGAGGTCGGCCTGCATTGCAGAAGAAATGACAGAGGCATCATACTGGTTTTGCACAAGGGTGTTTACTGTGTTTAACAATTCCTCACTCTCTCGATGGTGCCGCCCCTTCCCCACCCTATCCCCCGGTGCCCTCAGTGATCCTCGATGTCCTTTGCTTTCCTAGCTTTAATGCTATGTCTAGGTGTGTCCCCAGGATGCACATCTGTGGTAGAGCCAGCCAGCTGCTTAACCACGTCCTGTGACCTTCGATGCCCCTCGTGGGCATCCTCTTGGGCTCCTGGCTCACTTGTCGGCAGCACATGCACAGCCTTGCCGCCCTGTCCCGTGTGCTGGCTGCGAGACACGGCCTCATCAGAGGGGTGAAACTTGAGGGAGATGGTGGCCACCGTCACCACTCCATGGGAAGGTTCCAGGTTGGAACACAGCGCCCCTTCCTCCCAGTCGATGCCCATAGGACCCTGGGGTTCACCTTAGGACAGAGGGGCAGCTGGTTCGAGTCCCGGCTGCTCCTGCATCATTTGGCTCTGCCAGGCCTGGTGGCTCCCCAATTTCTGCACCATTGTGTTAATGCCCTCAGTGACTGGGCCATGCTCTGCAGCACTTCTGTCCGCCTGCGACTGGGACAAGCTCCGCAGCGCCCGGCCATTCCCATCTGAGAGTGGGACATGTCCACAGAACCTCATCAAGGTCAGCCTGGTCCTGGGTCACTTCCCACAGTGAGGCATACATTCTGTCGAGACCCTCAGCCATGGCGGTAACCGACTGCGCAACGCCTTGGACACCTTCACTAATGGTGCTGAAGTCGTGCACCAGGCTTTCCACTGTCGTCGCCACCCTAGCAGTGTCAGCCTCAGTGTCACGCATTGCCGGTATCCTCTGGGACTCCTCCAATCGGCCATGGATCTGCTGGAGTGATGCTGGCATCTCCCTCTGAATGTCCTGACCACTCCCTATCATCTCCATCAGCTCTGGGATTACCTGTTCCAGAGGCTCAGCATCAGACTGGGACCCAGCTGGGTCCTAGAATCCAGCAGACCTCCGACTGGTGTCTCGCCTGGTGGTTCCTGCCTCCACCTGATGTACATCAGCAGCTGTGAGGTGCTGACCAGATTGTGCCCCAGAAGCCTGACCACTAACATTTCCCACCGAGGTTGTTTATGTATATGCGCTGGAGGAGGGTGAGGGTGACAGCTGTGACCTCTCGATCATGTCTTCCTCAGAGCTCCCCTCCGAGATGATTCCCTGGGAGGTTGGAGAGGGACCCACCTGGGATGGGCCGGCGTCATCGGCAAGACGACCTGCGGGAGAATGGACATGTGGTCAGTGGGAGGGGTGGGTCAGTCAGTAAGCAATACCAACTCACATCTGGCCAGGTCCTCCAGGTTGATCCCAGTGGTTCCTCACCTCTGAGGTGTCCACCTGCCTCCGCGTAGGTGACCGCCCTGTCCTCGGCCACACCAGTCACTACCAGGGCCCGCTCCTCTGGCACCCCTCCGCCAGTTTGGGTTCTCTCCCAGCGATCTGCGACAACTTTTTTTGAGGAGACACAGAGAGGGCATCGTTAGCCACACGTGTGATTCGCAGTGGTGGGAGCGGGGTGTGGAAGAGGGGTTGGGGAGGGTTGAAGGGAGAGGGGGTTGGGGGAGGGTTGTGGGTTGCACGGCGAGTTGGGGAGTGGTGGATGCTCTTGTGGAGGTGGAAAGGTCTTGGGTGGGGGGGGACGTTGGTGTTGATTCACTCGTGCTGCCCGGTGTAGTAGGTTGTTGACCTTTGTCGGCCCATCGGCCTAGGAGGTGAAGGAGCAAGTGTTAAACCTTCTGCGATTGCATGGGAAGGTGCCGTGGGATGAGGGTGAGGTAATGGGGTGATGGAGGAGTGGGTTAGGGTATCCCGGAGAGAATGGTCCCTGCAAAATGCTCTCAGGGAGAGTGAGGGGAAGATGTGTTTGGTGGTGGCATCATGCTGGAGTTGGTGGAACTGGCAGAGGATGATTCTTTGAATGTGGAGGCTGATGGGGTGAAAAGTGAGGACGAGGGGGATCCTATCATGGTTCTGGAAGGGAGGAGAAGGAGTGAGAGCAGAGATGCAGGAAATGGGTCAGATACAGTTGAGAGCCCTGTCGACCACAGTGGATGGATGAACATTTCCATGTTGTGGCGTGGAAATGAACCTGCCTGTTACAAGTTTTCTGAGGGCGCCCAAGTTAAAATTGGTCCCTATGGATGCATCTGTGAATCATTGACCTCAGTTACGCTGCTCTTTAGAAACTCCAATTGAACGCCATGTAATTACCCTATAGGAATAGATATATGTGGAGTAAAGGGTTAACAGTTACATTAAAGTAAAGTCACCATCGCCGTAGATGACCATAGGCTGCATTCCCCTTTGACAGGGAGAGCTGACTGAGGGTGATTTAACCTGAGGATCACACCTCGGTTGAGGGGCAAGGTTGAGAAGGCTCGGCCTTCATGAATAACCTCAGCTGGTACAGGAATTGACCCGCGCTGCTGGCCTTGCTCTGCAACACGAACCAGCTGATGGTCAAGTGAGCTAAACCAGTTGCCTAATGTTTTAGTGTTTTATCCCCCATCGTTATGTTAACGATCTTGAGGTTTATGGTAATGCAAGCATAACATCAAGAGATGCAAAAGAATCTGTAATAAGGGCCGGGATTCTCCCAAATCCTGGTCAAGTGTTGACGCTGGCGTCAAAACAGGCGCGAGCGACACCGGCATCAGCGGGCCTCCAGGCCCAGTCATTCACCCCTTCCATGGGGGCTAGAATGGTGCCGGAGTGCTGTGCGCTGCACCGAATGCCAGCCCTACACGGCCAGCGTGGGTCCGCGCATGCGCACCACGGGCAGAGGAATATAGGCCACCCTGGAATTAGCGTGCCCACTGATCGGTTGCCCTCGGTCGTCGGCCTGGCCCCCGGAGCCGCCTCCCCCATCCCCCCCTCACCAGGACGTCCCCCGAGCCAGAACGCCGAGGTCCTGCCGGGTAGGACCATACGCAAACGACGGCAGCGGGACTCGGCGGGCGCTCGAGCACACAGAATGGCCACGGAGAATCGATGGCCCGGCATCGGAGCGGTGTGGCGGGATTCACGCTCCCCCCCCCCCCCCCCCCCCCCCCAACCCGGCGCGGGCTCAGAGAATTCCGGCCCAGGTCTTTTTAAATAGTTATTAGTAAATCATTTCAAGAAAAAAAGTATGTATTGACTATCTCCAGTCTCTCATAGAATAAGCAAAATCTCATCAAGATCTGGTAAAACACCAAACATGGTGACAGATTGAAGCAGGTTGTGCTGGAGACTGCAGTTTAAGCAACAGATGCCATAGAGTGGTAACCCACAGGTGAAGAGTTCAGAACAGCTCAACCTCGCAATGAATAAGTACAAAACTGAAATATACTTCGATAAGGAACAGTGAGCAACACACAATGTTGATGGCCACTGAACAGTAGCAGCCTTTCCAGCACATGGAGATTCTACAGCAAGGATGGGAGCTGTGGAAGAGAGAGTTCGAAAGATAACGGACTTCAGCTTTACAAGAAAAAGCACTGAAACACCAGGGCATAATTGGGGTTGGGACCATCCGAGTCCTGAAGATTTCTCTCTTGAATCAGCTTTTCCTTAACTGGTTTTCACAACCTTTATCCATAGAATCCATGGAATCCCTACAGTACAGAATGAGGCCATTCAGCCCATTGAGGAATACTCTACAGCGAAGCAATACGCAGGCATGATTAGAGGACCGGCAGACCTTGAAACTGCAGCATAATTGAAGGCCACTCACTATGCAGTGAGTCAGTCTTTATTGCAAGAATACCATCCACTGGGCCACAGGAGGAGATTACAGATCTCTCACTTCTCTTTGAAGGCAGGCTGGAAGAGATAGAAGCAAGAGGCACCGAAGAAGATGCCGATCATCTGCTAGAGTTGTTTCTCGACCTTGGTTAGCTGTTTCCAGATAGAGTGCAGAAGCTGGTGATCTGTTGGAATAAGAGGTCCCAGATCTTACTACACTCTTTGACTCCACTGCCAATGCCTCTGAAGTCTTGTTGTCTTTCTTGATGACCATGATGTGGAGATGCTGATTTTCTTGATGACAATCAGCCTTTTGTTGAAGAAGATAATAAAGAAGTGAATTTGTCTACTTATTCCATTGAACCCACCGATAACATGTATCAACAATGGCAAGTTGACATAGGACAACTAACTATGGAGAACAAGATCCTTAACTCCATTGTATGAAATCGATAGATGAAGTTCGGAGCAGATTAAATTGTATGAATGTAAGCTACAGCTAGCAATTGAATCTCACTAGCAAGCCATGGATACACTCAAATCATCTTTAGTAAAGAAGGTGCAGGAGGCCCAAACCACATAGTCTGTACACCTAAAGAGTCCAACGCGGGAATTTCATAGAGATCCATGTCTGGAGGTTTTTATTCCAATGCTGGAGATGGGGAAATCGTACTTTCTCAGGCTGACATTGCGATCTGATTGCCTACAGTGGAGCAGCCTCTGACTGAATCAAGCATGGAAATTATACCACTACCTATCGAAACTGCAATTCCTGCCCTAAGAGTGGGAGGGAAATCTTCTTTTCTATGCATCCTTCAATGCTTTCAGAACATTCTTCATTTTTTTTCTTGTTTACGGGATTCAGTCATGTTTCAGGTTGATTACTCCTTTCATTGTCATAGCAGCAGTGAATGTTTTTTAAAATAAATTTAGAGTACCCAATTATTATTTTCCAATTAAGGGGCAATGTAGCGTGGCCAATCCACCTAACCTGCAAATCTTTGGAAACTAAGGGGCAAGTTAGTATGGCCAATCCACCTAGCCATCTTTGGACTGTGGGAGGAAACTGGAGGAAACCCACACAGACACGGGGAGAATGTGCAAACTCCACATAGTCGCTCAAGGCTGGAATCAAACCCGCGTTTGTTAGCTCGGTGAGGCAGCAGTGCTAACCACTGTGTCACTGTGAAACATTTACTCAGGTTGTTGTAAGTTTCACAACCTAGGAATCAGCAGTTGTGAGATGCTGCTGTTCCACTTCACCAGTGTGCTAATAATAATAATCTTTATTGTCACAAGTAGGCTAACACTGCAATTTAGTCTTCCAAGGAGAAGATAAACTAATGCAGACATCCAACATTTCTTCCAAGAGAGCCAATACGGTTGGAGATTGGAGCCTTTGCTGACAGTCACTTGGAAGAAGGGGGCAGGGGTGTGTGTGGAAAGGGGCGATAGGTGTAGGATAGAAACTAGAAATAGTCCATGACATTCACAGATGTTGAGAATGTAATGTTACTTATTTAACAAAATACTGTCTCAGTTTTGAGATTACACATGGACAGCGGTGTAGAGCAAAGGTTAAATGCTTATATTAATAAGACAATGTGGTTGTTAATGTAAGCTTGACATCAAGAGTCAGATGACCACGAGACTCCAAGAGAGCAAGATACAAAACAGTTTTTGTCCTGAAAACCATGTACTCATCATGAGGTCTTTATAAATAATTCTTAATAAAAGCTATGGGCGAAATTCTCTGGCCTCCCCCAGGGCATGTTTCTCGGTGGCCCACTGTTGGCCAGCAGCGGATCTTCTAGTCCCGTCGTGTCAATGGAATTTCCCATTGAATTCACTCCACACAGCCAAGAAACCCACAGGAGCGGTGTGCCATCGGCGGGACCGGGTGATCGCCGGCATGAAGAGCTGGAAGATCTCGCCCAATATATCAACTATCTCAACTTTCTCATAGAACAAGGAAAACCTCATCAAGGTATGGTAACACACCAAAACATGGTGACAGATCAAAACATTATATACTTCTGTGTGAAGGTGACTTTTAAAGTAAATGGTTGTTGTAGCACATTATTGCACAGATTTCTACAATGAAATTTGCTGTCCAATTTTATAATAATAATAATAATCTTTATTGTCACAAGTAGTCTTGCATTAACACTGCAATGAAGTTATTTTGGGTGGATTTAAAAAAACAAATCAATTTGAAAATATTGAGCCAGTTCCAAAAAATCTGTGATATGAGTTTTGTTTTCCTGCTACTAAAACTGATGCATTTATAGTAAAGTCCATTTTCAGTTGAACAACAAAACTGACATTCAAAAAAGCATGGTGCCTGCCAGTGCTTCCAATGACCTAACTGCCACGGAAACAGTTTAAAGTCATTTTGCAGATGCCCTGGCTTCTTTAAGAGAAAGAAGGGCAACACAGTAGCACAGCTTCACAGCTCCAGGGTCCCAGGTTCGATTCCCGGCTTGGGTCACTGTCTGTGTGGAGTCTGCACGTTCTCCTCATGTCTGCGTGGGTTTCCTCCGGGTGCTCAAGATTACTCCCACAAGTCCCGAAGACGTGCTGTTAGGTAATTTGGGCATCCTGAATTCTCCCTCCGTGTACCCGAACAGGCACTGGAATGCGGCGACTCGGGGCTTTTCACAGTAACTTCATTGCAGTATTAATGTAAGCCTACTTATGATAATAAAGATTATTATATTTCCAAAGCATTCTCAGCACTTCAGGACTTCCCAAAGTGCCTGACAGTTAAATGAGCACTACCAGGCTGGAATCACTGTTGTGATGCAGGGAACGCAGCATCCAATTTTTGAACAGCAAAGTCTAGCAAGTAAACGTTAAATGATAATCTGTTTTACTGATTTTGGTTGCAGTAGGAATATTGGTCAGAACACTGGGAGTACTCCGCTGCAATTCTTCAAAATAATGCCATGGGATCCTTAAAACAACAAAGTCGATGGAGCCACAGTCTAATGTCTCATCTGAAATGCAGTACTTCTGACAATGAAGCACTTCTTTAATAATGCACTGATGTGTCAGTCTGGATGACATGTTCAAGTCTTGAGAGTAGAACCCACCACCTTTTCTGATTTAGCACTGTGAAAGTGTCATCACTGAACTAAATATTGTAAGATACAGTAGTGGTTACATTGTTGAACTGGTTTAATTCTTACCTTATCCAGTTATCCCCAGAGAATCATCTTCTATTGCTTCTCTTCCCACTCCCTCCCCCCCCCCCCCCCCCCACTCCCCCCAAGGATCTATACTTGGCCTCCTCCAATTTTCCATCTACATGTTGTCCCTCAGTCACATAATTTGAAAGCACAGCATTAGTTTCCACATGCGTGCTGATGACACCAATCTCTACCTGTCCCCCACCTCTCACAATCCCTCTGCTGTGTGTAAATTCTCAGATTGATTGTCCAATATCCTACACTGGCTGCACAGAGATTGCTTCTGCTAAATATTGGGAAGACTGAATACTTTGGTCCACGCACTAAATCCATTCCATAACCACCTACTCCCTCCCTTTTCCTGATGTCTGAGGCTGAACCAGGCGAATCACACCCTTGGTGTCAAATTTGACCCTATATGAGCTTAATATATATAACCACCTACCCACATCATCACCAAGATGCCTATTTCCACCTCCATAACATTGCCTGACTCTGTCCCTACCTCAGCTCATCTGCTACTAAAACTCATCCATGCCTTTGTTGGCTCTAAACTTAACTATTCTTATGTGCTCCTGGCCGTCCTCCCTCATTCTACCCTCCATAAACTTGAGGTCATAAACTTGTGGCTTTACCATTTCTGTAATCTTGACCAGCTCTACTACCCTCTGGGTCACCTGCACTCCTTCAGTGTTGGCATAGGGGCTGGTTTAGCTCACCAGGCTAAATCGCTGGCTTTTAAAGCAGACCAAGCAGGCCAGCAGCACGGTTCGATTCCCGTACCAGCCTCCCCGGACAGGCGCCGGAATGTGGCGACTAGGGTCCTTTCACAGTAACTTCATTGAAGCCTACTCGTGACAATAAGCGATTTTCATTTCATTTTCATTCTTATGCATCGCCAGCTTTGGTATTTCCACCAAAGGCAGCCAAGCCTTCAGCTTCCGAGGCTCTAAGCTGTGAAATTTCTTCCTTAGTCCTCTTCACCTCTCTTTTAAGACACTTCTTAAAACCTACTTCTTTAACCAAGCTTTGGGTCATCTGCCCTAATGTGACTCATTGTCAAATTTTGTTTGATAACACTCCTTGACCATATTAAAGGTGTTATATAAATACAAGTTGTTGTTGTTGCACATAAGAATATGACACAGAAACGGGGTCATTCGGCCAAACAATTTATATTAGTGTTCATCTTCACAATCCATTATCCCTTTAAACTGGAATTTTAGCAAAGAAAGTAACAGTAATTTAAAGCCTGTTAAATTATTGGAAATGTGTTATTTATACTGACAAACATAAACCAAATTATGCTATTCCAGTTTAATTTGCTGCTGTGTGATGAATGTAGGCAATTGTTATATATCATATTTTACATTTTGTTGCAGTAGTTATTAAAAAACCCTGGTTCAAATGTATAAAGGTAGTATGTTTGCTAAAGCTGTGATTAAGGGGTCATAAAGGCGAGGTGATCTTTGATTTTAACCATTTACTTGTTTACAGAGAGATGGCTAATGGAATATTGTTTTTGTTTAGGAGATTCTCCGGGGTGTAGATAATTTATGAGGGATTGCGTTCGGTTCTAGCTAAGCAGGTCATGGAACATCTTAGTGGGTGGAAATTGAAGAATGTCTTAAGCTTGGGGGACAGGAGATGTAATTAATGGGAGGGGCCAGGTCTGTCTGTAGTTTTGCAGATTTCCATAGGATTTGCGTCTGACAGGACAGAAGGATTTTCAGGTTGTTCTTGAAAGGGGCTTGCTCTCTCCAGCGGACTGCACAGAGAAGCAGGTAACCCTGATTGTTAACTTTATTTATAGATGACATCTGAACTGTATTAGGTTGCTTAATTGGAATATATAGTGGCAGGTGTCGATAGTAAGAAAAAAAAATTCTTTTTTGTTTAAGAACTATTAATTGGATATATATTACTGTGGTGCTAATGTGATTAATTCTGTGTGCATTTAAAGTTTGTTTTAACATAAAAGATACCTGTTGGTCAGTGTTATCAAACCTGTGGTTTAGTAGTCTTCCCTCAATCTTACAAATTGCAAACGGTTGGAATTCTCAAATGGAAGTCCAAACAGCTGTTACTGTAATTGTGTGACTGGTCAGCAGGAAGGAGAATCTATAGATTATTCAGTCCTTTCTTCCCTATTGATCATCACTATAGCATTGAACTAAATTCTGACTGAGAATCAATCAGTCTTGCTGCCTGCAGTCAAAGGTGGGCTCCAATGATGAAAAACCCACTCATGAAGATCTTACCCAGTGATAGTAAACAAAACACTGCAAGTTACTCTGTCTCCAACATAATATTACTCTGCTGTCAGATTAAACTATATTATTACTCTAGGTTGGGAGAGGGAATTATGTGTTGTTGTGCTGGAATTGGTGGTTGTATTTTGAGTCTTTCTCACCTGGAAGCATACTCGGCACGTATCTGGTGATGACATGGTGCCGGTGAAATCTCCCTTGCCGCATTCCTTACAGTAACGGGTCCCACACCATCTACACATATAGACCTGAATGAAAAGAGGAATATGTGACACTATATACAATGCACATCTCTCATAATGACAAATAAAGTCATTTTTCAGCCTAGAACAGACTGATTAACATTTATGAGGTATTACCAGTTCCAGCATTCCATACTGTGCATGTTCTTACTGCTTTCTTGATCCATAGTGTATAAGATTATTAACTGCTTTCTCTTCCATTATGTATGCAGGTCGTAATTATTTTCAAAATCTGAAAGGTTATATCCGTCTCTTCTCCATATAGTGTGTAGAATTATTTCCCTCTTCATTCAATAATAGTGTTCAGGAAACTTGCCATCTCTCAGTCCATAGTGTATAAGTCTATTAATGTCTCTCATTCCATAGTGTACAGAACTATTCCTGTATCTTAGTCATAACGTACAGGACTATTATTGTCTCTTAGTCCATAGTGTAAGGAGATCTGTGGTGCAGTGGTAGCTTTGTACTTTTGGGCCAGAAGCTCTGGGTTTAAATCCCACTTCAGGACTTGGTGACCATGGACGATGTGCTCATAACACGGCCAAATAAGGTTGATTCTCAATCTATAAATCCTTCCAGTAAGCCTGATGGCAGGTGCTAAAAGAGGGGGAGCTTCCTGGTCAGCCATACTGCAGAACTCAATGCCAAATCACTGCAGTTCTTTTCCAAGCATAATCATGGACTAATCAGTGGAAGTTAATGGCCGCGATGCCCACTAGAGAATGGCACCTAAAAGAGGAGTATTCCATTGTGTCCAGGACTATTTACCTCTCTTATTCTGTAGTGTGTAGGACTATGACCGTCTCACATTCCATTGTTTATGGAACCATCACCCTTTCTCAGTCCATAGGATGATACGGTGACACAGTGGTTAGCACTGCTACCTCATAGCTCCAGGGATCTGGGTTCAATTCCGGCCCTGGGTGACTGTGTGGAGTTTGCACTTTCTCTCCGTAGCTCCGGGTACTTAGTTTTCCTCCCACAGTCCAAAAGATGTGCAGGTTAGCTGGATTGGCCATGCTAAATTGTCCCTTCGTGCCCAAAAAGGTTAGGTGGAGTTACTGGGTTTTGGGGATCGGGTGGAGGTCTGACCCTGGGGAGGGTGCTCTTTCAGAGGTCTGGTGCAGATTCGATGGGCCAAATGGCCTCTTTCAGCACTGTGGGGATTCTATGATTCTATATTGTGTAGAATCATCAACCTCTCTCAATCCATAGTTTACAGAACCACTACCCTCATTATTTATAAAATCAAGTTTCTATGTGGACGGAGGTCACTTAGTTAATCACATATGTACTTGTCGTATCTCCTGTCAATTGAGCTAGCTACCCTAATCCAATTTTCCTGCTTTGTCTCTCTACTTTTAGCTTCATCAATTGTTATTTCTACCTTAAATCGTTGTTCTCTTCAATAACCACGCACACGATACTCTGCTACCATTTAGGCCTATGTTTATATCCTTGTTACCAATTCACTGATCAGTACAAATGCTGTTTCGATGTAATAAACCATATTAATACATTGAAAAACACGTCTACGAGATTCCCATTAATAATCTCTGCTCCAGTGAACATTACACTAGGTTTTCAGGTCTTGCATCGTAACTATATACTCTCGACTCCGTTACCTGCCTTGTAAATTTATGTTGTCAATACACCTTGAATCACATATATTCTCTGCAGTGAAATGCCCGAATGCACACAGTTCAGCTGCAGCTTAACTAATTAGATCATAGATTCGCCGCCACTTCTCTGTTGCGTTGCACTTCCCTCCATAAAAAAATAATCTATTTTACCTTTCTGTGTTGTATTACAGCCTCCCTTGCAATAGTAGAATCAGTGAATTCTCTTGTGGCATGTGAGCTTCCCACTCCTGTTGCATTGCTTGCAAAAATATGATCCCCTTTCCTTACCGTGTTACACTCTTGACTGCAGTTTGCACGATTATCATCTTTTGAGTTTATACCATTTTTGCGCGGATTTTAACCCATTACAGAAACGAAAACTCTCTTTTATTTGCTCTCCTGACGAGAGTCGCCCGGTCTAAGAAGAGACAGAAAGGAATTACCGTGTTTACTTCGGTGCAGCCCCATCTGCACATGTTAATTCAATGGTTGCCTCGAACACAAACAGTTAAAAAGCCACGGCTGGCGGGTGTTTGGCCTTTGCCGAGAGTGTGGGGCAGGAACTGGCGCCGTGCCAGCGGCAGGAGGGGGGCCCAATGTTCAGCCACGTCTACTCTCCTTTCGAGAGGCGGTTACAGCTGAGGGCTGACTTACTCTCTCCCCTCATCATCACAATCCCTTACGTTTCATGCCTACACGGCATCTGATCATTTGAAAATATTGCAGGTTGAATATATATATATATGTGGGCGCTGTCCTGTAATCTGTCCAGTATTTTACCGCATGTCTCTTCGCTATTTCAGAAACTTCTACCTAGTGTTTGGAGTCTATGTTGCTAGAGAAACAGGGTTGTCCCGCCTCACTTAACAGCGGTCGAACTGAGCAGGAATTTTCTTCACTTTGTCCACATCCTTTAGTGCTGGGAATTTCCTCAGCTTCGCCCGCTCCTTGCGGCGACGTTGCGACAACAAAAAACTGAGGGAATTATTCGGTCCTGCACACTAGGCGGCCATTCTGCCCGTCCCGTCTGTGCTAGCCCTCCGAAGGAGCAATTCGTCCATAATGTCACTCATCAACCTTTCTCCCCGTAGCCCTGCATGTTCTTCCTTTTCCGAGAATGAAAGCCTGGACTGAACCTGCCTCCATCACACCCTGAGGCAGTGGTTGCTTTCCAGATCCGAGACTAAAAGTCAAATATTGCAGGTGTTGGGAATCTAAAATAAAAACAAAACGTGCTGGGGGGAAAAAACTAGGCAGGCCTGGCAGCATCTGTGGAGAGGGAAATAGAGTTCACACTCAATTCTAAGAGTCATATAATCCTTGAAATCCACTCACCTTTTGAAGGAGCTGCGCTCTGAAAGCTAGTGACTCCAAACAAACCTGTTGGACTTTAACCTGGTGTTGTAAGACCTCTTACTGTGCCCACCCGTATGTTGCTCCGTTCGAGGGGCGTGCCCGTCTAGAGTCAGGGCCTTTCACTTAGCACAGGGATAATAACAAGTGTATGTAGTTAAAGTGTTTTACCGCACCAGGGGTTGCCCCATCAAAGTCACCGAGCAGGTGAATGGTCGCTCACTTGTAATGGTACTGGAGATGGGGGCTACGGTCTCAGTGATAGGACGACAGTTGTTACAGAAAGTCAGGACAGGAATTCAGCCCTTAGACTTGGGGGCCACTGAGGCGAGTTTAACAATGTACACCCCAGTCCAACGCTGGCATCTCCACAACATGGCTACCATCGACATCGCAAACTGCCGGCTCAAAGTGGAGAGGATCTCCAAGAAGATTGCATATATAGACCAGTGTTTTTCAAACTTTTTTTCCGGGGACCCATTTTTACCAACCGGCCAACCTTCGGGACCCAACCCGGCCGACCTTCGCGACCCATGCCAGCCGATCTTTGCGTCCCACGCCAGCCGACCTGCACAACCCACCATTTTCTCTTACCTTGTTTGTTGCTGACAAAAATGGATGAAATGGTTTTTCGTCCCTTTGGTCCCTTTGGCCCCCCCGAACTTGGAAAAAAAAAGGCTGCTACCATACAAAAAAAATGCGGCCGCACTGCGCATACGTGCCCAATCATCTATATTCCTTTTTGATATTTAATGTGCTCCTCACAAGTTGCTTTCCCACCTACCTTTGTATTGTCAGCAAATCTGGCTACAATATAGTCGGTCACTCATCCAGGTTATTAATATAGTTTTCAAATAGTTAAAGCCTCAGCACTGATCCCTGCGGCACTTCACTATTACAGATTGGCAAGCTGAAAGTGACCCATTTATCCTAACTCTTTATTTCCTGTCAGCCTGTCCTGAATCCATGTTAACAAATCATCCTCAAAACTATAAGCTCTTAACCTGTGCGGTACCATTTATTTGGTACCTTATCAAAAGTCTTTTGGGAATCCAAATAAACACATCTACTGATCTCCCTTTATGAATCTTGTATTAAGTCCTCTATTATTTATTTATTTGTTAATAATATTATGGGCCAGGGTTTAGAGAACCCCAAAGTATATCATAGAGTTCACCTGGCCCATAACTTTGAATAGATTGTGGTTATGGGGAGTGCATGGGCCAACTTTACAGGTGTGATGCAACAGAGAACTAAAAGTATATTTAAACAAAACAAAATGTTTATTTATGAAATCAGTTAACACTTTATAAACCCATAGTAAACATCTTAGTAACCATCAACTAAAATACTCCCCCCAAGAATACAGTACTCTATAAGGAACCCTTAATCTTTCCTTACAACATCCATAAGAGAACAGACCCTTTTTAACACAGAGATCAGGTTTAAATTCACTACTGACAGCAGTTATCACTTTGAAATCCTCAAATGATCTGGAGACAGTCTTTGGATTGCAGAGAGAGATCCTTACACAGCTCCTTGCTTTGCGTGCAGCTACCCAGCTCTCAAAATGAAACTAACCACACCCTGTAGCAGACAGCCCAAAGCAAAAGTAAAAGCAGACAGCCCAGCTCCACCCACTCTCTGACATCACTGCAGCTATTCAAATAACACCCATTTCTAATAGGTACACCCACTACAGCTGTACGATAAACATTCATTTCTTAAAGGTACTCGCACATGACAATAAGGAGAAATTTAGCGTGGCCAATCCACTTACCCTGCACATCTTTGAGTTGTGGGGGTGAGACGCATGCAGACATGGGGAGAATTTCAAATCCTCTATAAAGATCCCAGACAAGATCCCAACAGTTGCTAGGATATTGGACAGAAACCCCAATATTTTTATTTTATTTTTTTCAAGATTGTGAGGAAAGGATGCCTCACTACAGGAGTGATTTCATGCAAACGCGGGATATGATATATTGAAACAGACTTTATTACAAACACAGTAATAATTTTTTTTTAACATCACACAAGAAAAAATAGCTTACAATTACTCCTTAAACAATGCTAATCAATACAGTGACACAATAACCCTTAACCACTATCTTTATTTCCACTTGAAGAACAAAACCATCTCAGGTCACAAGTTAAATACAGTTAGCAGACTCAGGAATACTTGCTGTAAAGTGATGTCTTGGGTAAACCACTTTGAGAAAGATAGATTTTTTGAGACTGCTTGAAAGAAAGTGATCTGGCACCCTGTCAGAACAATGCAGAATCTCTGGCTGTATTCTTCAGAAACCTTCTCAGTTTCACTTCCAGCACCCACCCCCTCCAAAAAAGAAAACTCTGAAAACCTCAACACCTGACTGCTTCAGCCTCTGGCTCCTCCCATTAACCACATCACCGTACCAAGTTGAACACAATGTCTCTAATTATCGACTCCCCGGGGAACCCTCCGAATACAAACAGAAGTCCATTAGCCCAAACTTTGACGATGCTTTAATTTCACTTCTGTCTCAAAAAGGCCTATCTGTCTGTCAAACCAGGATTTTAAAAAACATGACTGCAGCAGTCACACACTATCCAGGCTTATAACCTTTATTGCACCAAATACATACAATACATTTCAAATTCCTACCTTCATCACATCTCAAAGAACTGTGATATATTTGTCAAACATAATTTCCCTTTCAAAAAACCATGTTGGCCCTGTCTGATTGTATTATAATTTTCTAGCAGTCCAGCTATTACCTCCTTAATAATGGATTGTAGCATTTTCCCAATGCCAGATGTTAGACTAACTTGCCTACCTGCTTTCTGTCTCTCCGTCCTTGAGTAGTGGTATTACATTTGCGGTGTTCCAATCCACTGGGACATTTCCAGAGTCTAGAGAATTTTGGAAGATTACAACCAATGCAAGCACTATCTCTGCAGCCACTTCAATTAATACCTAAGGATGTAGACTATCAGGTCCAGGGAACTTGTCAGTTCTTAATCACATTAGTTTTCCTAATGTTTTTCTCGAGTTGCTGGCTTATAGACCCATCAATCAAAGTACTTGCACCTTCTTTGTTCCTTAGCTCTAGCCAAATAGATTCTGTCCTTGATCCCTCTGGGTCATTCTCTCTCTCCGCCACTGCAATATTATCCTTAATCAATACTATCACCCCTCATCTTTTTCTGAACTCCTTGTCCAGGAATATTTAATACCCAGTCCGGCTCCTCTCAGTCTCTCTCACAGTGTGCCGACCTGCTTCGTACTCCTCCCAATCTGCTTCACAATCCTCCCCCGACCCCAGCTGCTTCATAGTGATCCTGACCAGGTGCACAACCTGCCTGGACTTTCTACAACTTAATTATAGTTTAAGCAGATGAGGACAGGATAAAGTAGAACTGCCACTATTTTGGCACCAGGTAAGTGTCTTTGTCTTCCAACATCACAATTTAATATTTTCACAAAGGACTTGAAACATAATCAAATCACAAGTGATGTCTGTGCACCACATAACTAGAACTACTGTATAAATGTTTTTTCTGATAGTTTTACACTTTGGAATGGGGATGTAGAACATATCATTGCTGAGAAGACAGGACAGAGGGATTAATGGGGGCAGATAAAGATTATAATTTAAAAAGAATTAGGGGATATGGAACCAAAGTAAGTCAGTGAGAACAGGAGTCCTCATAGGAACAGGAACAGGCTTAGCGCAGAACCAAATGCAGGCTCAATTTTGGGCTAGTTGCTTTGGTAGAGGAGGAGGTTGGCAAAAAGAAAATTGGAACAAGAGTTTGAAGGTTTGCAAGACATGAAGAGGGGTTTTAGCAGCAGAGGCGGGCAGTGTTGAAAATATGTGGTCTTGTTGATGGAAAAATGTAGGCCCTGAGCTCCACTTAGGGCAATTGTTTTGTAGGGTTGCATTCAACCTGGACAACTGACCAGGAAATATTACATTTCTTTTAATGGTTTTAACTGTACGTTTATATAAAAACTGTATGTTTATATACAGGTCCATATTCAAGGCCGTGGCAGCTAACCTGGACGAGTATGCAACCACCGTCATAGACTTCATCAGTAAGTGTGTCGAGGACTGTGTGCCAAAGAAGACAATACGGGTATTCCCCAATCGGAAACTCTGGCTCAACCAAAAGGTTCACTCCTTGCTGAAGTTCCGGACGGAGGCGTTCAAGTCTGACGACCCTGACCTATATAGGAAATCCAGGTACAACGTACGGAAAGCCATCAGGGATGCAAAAAGACAATACCGATCAAACTAGAGTCCCATCCAACAACACTAACCCACGAAGCCCATGGCAGGGCCTACACAAGATCATAGGCTATAAAGCAAGTCCAGGCGGAATATCTGGGGCTGGAGCATCCCTACCCGATGAGCTGAACATGTTCTACACCCGCTTTGAGCAGTCAGCCAATGTATCAGTACCACCTGCCCCAACAGCCCTGGACACACCCATACCCACTATTACAGCCTCAGAGGTGAGAGCTGCCTTCTTGAAAGTGAATCTGCGGAAAGCGACGGACCCCGACGGAGTCCTTGGGCGAGCACTCAGAGCTTGCGCAGACCAGCTGGCGAGTGTATTCGCAGACATCTTCCCCACCTCACTCCTCCGCTCTGAGGTCCCCACCTCCTTCAAGAAGACCAACATAATAACAGTACCAAAGAAGAACAAGGTAGACTGCCTCATCGACTACCGACCGGTGGCCCTAACGTCTGCTATCATGAAATGCTTTGAGCGGCTAGTCATGAGGCGGATCACTGCCAGCCTCCCAGGCGGTCTCGATCCACTGCAGTTTGCCGATCACTGCAACCGGTCCACAGCAGACGCTATCTCACTGACTCTGCAATCAACACCGCGAACACCTCGACAACAAGAACACCTATGTAAGACTACTGTTCATAGACTACAGCTCCACCTTCAACACCATTATCCCAACAAGACTAATAACCAAACTCCACAATCTTGGACTTGACCCCTCCCTGTGCAGCTGGATCCTTGACTTCCTCACGAACAGAACGCAATCTGTCAGGATAGGCAATAGCATCTCCTCCACAATAGTCCTCAACGCCGGGGCCCCGCAAGGATGTGTGCTCAGCCCTCTACTGTACTACCTATACACACATGACTGTGTAGCAAGATTTAACTCCAACTCAATCGATAAGTTTGCGGATGATATGACTGTGGTGGGCCGTATTTCAAACAACGATGAATCAGACTACAGGAGGGAGATAAATCACTTGGTTGCATGGTATACTGAAAACAACCTCTCTCTAAATGTTGGAAAGACCAAGGAACTGATCATCGACTTCAGGAAGTGCAGCACGACACACACTCCTGTCTGCATCAATGGCTCCGAAGTAGAGATGGTCGATAGCTTTAAGTTCCTGAGGGTCACCATCACCAACAGTCTGTCCTGGTCCACTCATGTTGATGCAACAGTCAAGAAAACCCAACAATGTCTCTAATTCCTACGGAAGCTAAAGAAATTTGGCATGTCCTCATTGACTCTCACAAACTTCTACAGATGTGCGATAGAGAGCATCTTGTCCGGCTGCATCACGGCTTGGTATGGCAACTGCTCGGTCCAAGATCGCTAGAAACTGCAGTGTGTGGTGAACGCAGCCCAACGCATCACACAAGCTTGCCATCTCCACATTGATTCTGTATACAGCTACTGCTGCCTCAGGAAGGCAGACAGCATTATCAGAGACCTGTCCCACCCAGGCATTGCCTTCTTCCAGACCCTTCCATCAGGCAGAAGGTACAGAAGTCTGAAGACTCGCACATCCAGCCATAGGAACAGCTTCTTCCCCACAGCTACAAGACTCCTCAATGACTCCCCCTCGGACTGATCTGTTCCCTGTAAGAACATTATTCACAATGCCCTATGCTGCTCTTGCTCATGTATTTGCTTTGTTTGGCCCCTTGTTCCACACTGTAACCAATCAGTGTTTGTCGATGTACCATTTGTCAATGTTCTCTGTTGATTATTCTTTTGTCTACTATGTACATACTGTGTATGTTCCCTTGGCCGCAGAAAAATACTTTTCACTGTACCTCGGTACAGGTGACAATAAATCAAATCAAATAAACTAATTAAATGTGTAAAATACTACACTCCATGATTTTCATCCTGACTCTTGTCATCCTTAGCTTGCAAGTCATAGAATCACAGAATTAACAGTGCAGAAGGAGGCCATTTGGCCCATCAAGCCTACACCGGGCAAACTGAAGGAGAATTTAGAATACTCAATTCATCTCAAAAGTACGTCTTTCAGGACATGTGGGAGGGAACCGGAGCACCTGGAAGAAACCACACACGGGGAGAACGTGCAGACTCCACACAGTGACCCAAGTCGGGAATCAAACCTGGGACCCTGGAGCTGTGAAGCAACTGTCTGTGCTAACCACTGTGCTACCGTGCTGCCCATCTCTTCCCCCCCCCCCCCCCAGGACATTGCATTGGCATCCCATCACTGTATGTAAGATAGTTAATAAAAAGAACAGATCGTAATGTCTGGAGAATTGTTTGAATTTATATTGTTTGGTAACCAACTTTGTTTCTGTTTAGCGGCCACATCTTTCCCGATGGTGAGCAAGGAGAGTCACTCTCAGTGCAGCTCCTTGATTTGTGAAGGACAAAGTTTTCCAAAAGGGAAGAGATCGCTTAATTCACTCAGTCTTCACTTATCCTTGAAACAAAAATCTCAACTCAGATTGAGGCAAGTTCACAGACTGCAGTCCGGGAGGGTCGATACGATCACTAAGAGTTTGAAATACTTTAAGCTGCAAGGGACACACGTTCGTTGCCCTAAGCAGCTGGGTCCTGCCCCGCACAAAGATGGCGCACGCCTCCGCTTTCTTTCACGTCCGCCCCTCCGGCCATTTCCGCTGCGGAGAGGAAGTTGTGTGAACCCCGGGCGGGTGGAGGTGTCAGTGGAGGAGCCATGGCCGGGGACGCGGTGGGACTCACACTGATGCACGGTAATGGCCGGGAGGGGCCCAGGCTCTGCCGCCTCTAGAGGAGGGGGGGAGGAAGCCGCGGCGGCGGGCCAGGGACAGGCGGTGTCTGCAGACTGAGCCTGTCGCTGCTGAGTGCGGCTCAGTCCTCCTGCAGCCCAGCCCAGCCCGCTCGGTGCAGTACAATAGACCTGTGTTTGCAGCGACCGAGGCGCAGGGTAACTAACCCCCGCTACAGCTGCTCACCGACTGAGTAAATGGGTCAGGATCTGAAGTAGCTGCCTTATATTGCGGCAGAGGCAGATTTGATGGTGGCCATCAAAAAGGAATTGAATAGTTACCTGAGGAGGAGAAAAAAAAAGTAGGATTTCGGGGAAAAAAAGGCAAGGGAGTGGAATTGAGTTGCTCTTGCTGAGAGCTGGCACAATCTCGAAGGGCTGAATGGTCTCCTATGTTGTAACTATGCCGTTATTCGATGAATGACATTGTGCAGTTTACCACACAAAGTAAATTGTGGCGTATGATTATGGAGACGTTTATTCTCTTGTGGAGAAGAAGCAGTCTGAATCACAAGGCCTGAACCTCATTGTGCATGATGTGTGCAGCAATTAAAACTGAATGCAAATTATATGTACACAGAATATGCTTGTCTGTTCGCCATGTTGCTGCAGAATGCCATTTCACGAATCAATGCAGTGGAATCAGGAACAGGATGTGTAGATGTTTACTAATGTGGATTTGTATTTAATTCTTAGGTAGCTCAAAACACAAGATTGAAATTTCTGCAGGTCAGGAAGGATGTGAGCCTACATTACAGGACATGGCAACTGTTATTGCTCAAGTCACTGGGGTACCCCAACAACTACAGAAACTTATCTTTAAAGGTATACATTTACTTGTAGAATGTATGAAATTATTTGATTTAATTTATTGCCACATGTACTCAAGTACAGTAAAAAGTATTTTTCTGCGGCCAAGGGAACGTACACCGTATGTATATAGTAGACAAAAAAAGAATAATTGATGGAGTACATTGACAAATGATACATTGACAAACAGTGATTGGTTACAGTGCGGAACAACAGGCAAAACAAAGCAAATACATGAGGAAGCCTTAATCCTTATTGTGGCTGTTGCATAATTTGTCTTGGGAGTCTGCACGTTCTCCCCCTCCCTGCGTGGGTTTCCTCCGGCTTCTCCGGTTTCCTCCCACAAGTCCCGAAAGACGTGCTGTTAGGTAAATTGGGCATTCTGAATTCTCCCTCTGTGTATCTGAACAGGTGCTGGAATGTGGCAACTAGGGTTTTTTTTTTTACAGTAACTTCACTGCAGTGCTAATGTTAGCCTACTTGTGACAATAAAGATTATTATTATATTAACAGCTTGCCTGAACAAAAGTTGTCAGATTTTCATGGGTGCTTCACTTTTTTGAGTGGAATAACATTTCTGTGCTTAAAACAAAATTGATTTGTAGTTTATTGGGCAGAAAACAGTCCTCTTTGGAAAAATTGGATATTGTGGGTCAATAAAACATCAAATTCAAAGACAAATTTACGACTCAAGAATTAGAATGCAGACCTTGTTGACAAGATGAAATTACTTACATGGATTCATGAGCAGTGCAAGGAACGAGCATAGATTGTGCGTTCTCGAGGTTGGAGAAGCCCGGCCATTCCTTTATCTATTAGTTAATAACTTTGTTATTGCTAATTAACTTTACTACAAACCCTACCAATACGAATAAACCTTACTAATACTGATAGACCCTACTAATACTTATTTATTTTTATTCATTCATGGAATATGAGTTTTGCTGGCTAGGCCAGCATTGATTATTCGTTGCTAATTGCCCGAGAAGGAGGTAGTGGCAAGCTGCCTTGAACTGCTGCAGTCCAGAAAGCGCACATATTTAAAGTAGTTCATAAAAGAAGCAAAAATGATACGAGAAAAATACTTTCTCATGCAGCGAGTGTAATGCACTACTTGAGAGTGTTGTAGAGGCAAGTTTACTCGAGGCATTTAAAAGGGAATTAGACTTGTCTGAAACTGAAGAATGTGTAGGGTTACAGGGAGAAGGGAGGGTAATGGCATGAGGTGAATTGCTCTTTTGGAGACCAGGTGCAGACACGATGGGCTGAATGTCTTCCTCCTATGCTGGAACAATTCTGTCATTCTACTTCTCTTGATTTGGGAACTCCTACCTACTTAGTTTGATTTCAAGAATTTAAAATGGAACATCTGGTGACTTAGTACTAAACTATCCATGATATTTAGATGACTTTGTTCTGATTAGTTGGAAGTGCCAGGAATTAGACTCGTGCATTGGGACACAATGTCAAAAAGTTGAAACTAAATTCCATCCTGATCACTGACCTTGAAATCCAAAAATTCCATAAACTTGGGATGACTTGATAACTGTTACTCTTATATGACCTCAACAAAGCTTTTAGTATTTTATTGGATATTCTTGAACTTTCATAACTTCAGCAAATCTGTAATGCTCAAGACTATATAGGACGGAATACTGTGTATATATTGAGATACAAATGCAACAATAATGCATCAGATTACAAATGAATAGCAAGTAGCATGATCATTGGAGCCATCTTGGCTTATCCAAAAGGAAGCTATAGTCATTGGTCAGTACATTCAGTTGACTGTGGGTTTGTTTGCTTCCTCTGTGCCTACCCATATGTTCATCATACTTTGTATGAACAACCTCTTGACTTTGGTAGTATGTTTGCTTTGAATTTGTGCACATTTGCCTTACTGTTTAATATGAGGTAATTTACTGGATGAACCTTTTCTATACCATATCTATATGAGGCTTAGTTGCTTCATCAAGCCTGTAAGGCCTAAAATTTTTCATGACTCAGTTCTCTGACTCTCAGTGAATAATTTCTTAATTGATCTATGTACTTTTACCAAAATTTGATTGTCACAGTAGACACAATTCTACTAGTCTAGCTTGGCTATGCTCGAGATGCAGATTTACCAACGCTGTAGTCTTAGCCGTGACTTTATTGAAATGTACTTTTTCAGTGATACAGTTCAGCATTCTATTTATTTTGTTCAGTAGTCTGAAATGACTAGCCGTGTTGGCCACCATCTGTTAATAGCCTTTAATCTAATTCAGCTTAGTCAGCTCTTTTTTTGTACCATTCATGGAGTACAGCATTTCAGTTCTTCATGTAAACTACTTGCAAGTAAAGCTATTAAATGTCACCTCCACCTGGTCTGTCTGTCTACTTATCTTGTTTTGTTAAATATTGAGAAGACAGAAATCATTGTTTTCAGTCCATGCTCCAAACTCCATTCCTCTCTCTGGCAACTGTTTCAAAATTACACCAGTTTCACATCATCACTGGCAGGGCCAACATTTATTACCCATCTGAAATTGCACTTGAAAAGGTAGTGGTGAGCTGCCTCCTGAACCGCTGCAGTCCATCTGGCATGGGCATCTACAGTGGTATTGGGGAAGGTGTCCCATACCCAGTGACGAGGAAGGAATAGTGATATAGTTCCAATGCAGGATGGTGAGGGGAACTTGCAGTTGGTGCTCCTATGTGTCTACTGCCCTTGTTCTCCTAGGTGCTAAAGTTGTGATTTGCAATATGCTGTCAGAAGAGTCTTGGCAAGTTGCAGTGTATCTTGTAGATGGCACACACTGCTGCTATTGTGTATTAGTAGTGGAGGAAGTGAACGTATAAGATTTTGGAGAGGGAACCAATTAAGCGGGTTGTTTTAGCTTGGATGGTGTGAAACATACAGATCCAGGCAAGTGGTGAGTATTCTGCCAGAGTCTGGATTTGTGCCTTGTAGATGGTGGACAGGTTTTGGGGAGTTAGGAGGTGATTTACCACAGAATTCTCACTGACTTGTTTGTGGTAGCCACAGTATTTATATGGCTGGTAACTCCCAGGGTGTTGAAAGGGAATTCGGTACGGGTAATGCCATTGAATGTCAAGGAGTGAGGCTGGAGTTATACCCAGCGTATTGGAAGATGCCTGCATGTTGGAGGTCAATCATCTCAATTCTTCCCCTGTCCCCCACCCACCCACCACTGCCGCCACCACCACCATCTACAAGTTGCACGGTAGGAACTCACCAACACTTCTTAGATAGCACCTTCTAAACCCACGACCACTACTGTCTAGAAGGGCGAGGGAATGTAACTTCACAAGACATTGGACACTTCAAATAACTGAATGTGTCAGATCAATTATATTGTGTCCCAAAAGGTGTCAAAATAGCTAACAACTACTTTCATGTTTCTTTTTTGTTCACTGTCATGTAGGTAAATCTCTTAAAGAAATGGAACAACCTTTGTCCGTTCTTGGTGTTAAAAATGGATGTAAAATAATGATGATTGGTAAAAAGGTAAAATCTTATTTTTATGTGTCAAAAGTTTTTCAGCAAAATCTAAAATCTTGTATGACCTTCCTGTGCTATCCTGACGTAATTTAGATATTCCTTTCTTTTAAAAATGTATAACTGTATTCTTGTTTTCTTCCTTGAGTGGGTTTTCTCGGCCATGCACAATTTCCCCTGTTAACAGAATAGACAGATCACTTGCTCCAAGGCCTCTGTCACTCCATTAGGGGCATGAGTGTAATTTGGGTGACTTGGCCTATGATATTGTCACTTATTCTATAGGGAAATGCCCAGTCTACATTCTTTATTTTTGACAAGTAAGTGATCTCCAATTCAATGCGTGTATCTGATTTCTTCTATATAGCCACTGCAAGAATTATTTAATGGTTGATATCGGCTGATACAACATGCTAAATAAATCTGTGCAATCAAAAAGGCATTTCACATACTTTAAAATGATTGATCATCTTTGTAATCCATCAACAGCATGTAAAATAATTGGCATTCTTTTGAATGATAATGTTTGTTTTGATCAAACTGCAAATCTATCGTGAAGCCAGCTGTTTTTTTCCTCATGAATCACTAAAGTTAAACACCTGGCATTGGTGGTTAAACAATCTGCCGTTGCCTCTTCCTACAAGTTTGGACATTTTAGGATTGCTTAATTCATTATAATATCAGGCTGCTTCAGTTGGTCGCATTTGCAGTGTTTACTTTTTGTCTCTTGTCTCTAAGGTCAGAAGTTATTTCTTGAGAGGGCTCAATGCTCTAGGGCTTGGGCACATTATTTGGACTGATACTTCAAAGCAGAACTTGTTAAAAAAATAATTTTTATTCAGGTTTTTTAATAACAATAACAAATTTTCTCCCCGCAATTTAAAACAAACAAGGTGTGTTTCCGCGCCAAAACAAAACAAGAGAAGAACTCTTTTCCCCCCCCCCCCCAAAAATAAATAATAACAAATAGCAATACAAGAAAGAAGAAAATAACATAACAAACCCACCGCTGCAAACCCCCCCCCCCCCCAACCATCACCAAACCCACCCGCCCCCCCACCTCGGGTTACTGCAGAGACCGACCACTCTCTACCCCTTCGCCAGGAAATCGGGAAAGGACTGCCACCGCCGAAATAACCCCTGTACCGACCCCCTCAGGGCAAATTTCATCCTCTCCAACTTGATGAACCCAGCCATGTCATTGACCCAGGTCTCCGAACTCGGGGGCCGCGTATCCCTCCACTGTAACAGAATCCTGCGCCGGGCTACTAGAGACGCAAAGGCCAGAATGCCGGGCTCTCTCGCCTTCTGCACTCCCGACTCCGAAGCTACCTCAAAGATCGCGAGCCCCCAGCCCGGCCTGACCCTAGACCCAACCACTTACGACAAAATCCCCGCCACCCCCTTCCAAAACCCCTCCAGAGCCGGACATGCCCAAAACATATGGGTGTGGTTTGCCGGGCCACCCGAACACCTCCCACACCTGTCTTCCCCTCTGAAAAACCGGCTCATCCTTGCCCCAGTCATGTGAGCCCTGTGCAGCACCTTCAGCTGAATTAGGCTGAGCCGTGCGCAAGAGGAGGAAGAATTCACCCTTTCCAGGGCGTCCGACCACGTCCCATCCTCAATCTCTTCCCCCAGCTCTTCCTCCCATTTCGCTTTGAGCTCACCTACTGAGGCTCCTCCTCCTCCTACATCAGTTGGTAAATAGCCGAGATCTTCCCCTCCCCGACCCACGTCCCCGAAAGCACCCTGTCCTGCACCCCCCTTGGCAGCAGCCGCAGAAACTCCGCCACCTGCTTCTTAACAAAGTCCCTGACCTGCATATACCTAAAAGCGTTTTTCAGGGGGGGAGCTTCCACTTCCCACCAGCTCCTCCAGAGTCGCGAACTTCCCATCCACGAAGAGGTCCCCAAACTGTCTGAAGACTGCCCTGTGCCAACTCCCAAATCCCCCACCTGTTCTCCCTGGCGCAAAACGGTGATTGCCCCGTATCGGGGCCCAAACTGAGGCCATCACTTCCCCCTTTTGTCGTCTCCACTGTCCCCAGATTTTGAGCGCCGCAACCACCACCGGACTCGTGGAGTACTTTGCCGGGGGGAGTGGAAGTAGGGCCGTCACCAAGGCCTCCAGACCCGTACCCGCACAGGATGCCACCTCCAGTCTCTTCCATGCGTCGCCCTCCCCTTCCGTCACCCACCTGCACGCCAACGAGAGCGGCAGCGCATCCCACCTCCTGAACTCCTCCTCCATCTGCCCCACCAGCCTCGAAAAGTTAAGCCTATGCATAGCCCCCCCAGGTCCTAGCCACGTGGACCCCAAGATACCTAAAGCTCCCCTCAGCCCTCCTCAACGGGAGCTCCCCGATCTCCCTCTCCTGACCCCCCGGGTGCAGGACAAACAGCTCGCTTTTCCCCACATTTAGCTTATATCCTGAAAAGTCCCCAAACTCCTCAAGTATCCTCAGCACCTCTGGCATCCCCTCAGCCGGGTCCGCGACATACCGCAGCAGATCATTGCATACAGCGACAACCGGTGCTCTCCCGCACAAACCCCCTCCAACCCTTCGAGTCCCTCAGCGCCATGGCCAGGGGCTCAATTGCTAACGCGAAGAGCAGGGGAGACAAGGGGCACCCCTGCCTCGACCCTCTGGAAAGCTGAAAGTCCTCTGACCTCCTCCCATTCGTCACCACACTCGCCACCAGGGAGCTGTACAGCAACCTCACCCAGCTAATGAACCCCTCACCAAACCCAAACCTCCGCAACACCTCCCACAGGTAACTCCACTCCACCCTATCAAAAGCTTTCTCAGCATCCATGAACGCCATTATTGCTGACTCCCCAGCCACCGGCGCCATCATCATAACATTCAGGAGCCTCCGCACATTGGCATTCAATTGTCTTCCCTTTACAAACCCCGTTGGGTCCTCATGAATCACCGTCGGGACCACATCCTCCACCCTCCTGGACAGCACCGTTGCCAACAACTTGACATCTATGTTAAGGAGCGAGATCGACCTATAAGACCCACACTGAAGGGGGTCCTTGTCCCGCTTCAGGAGGACATCGTCGGGGGCAAAGCCCCCCCCCCCACCCCCCCCCCCCCCCCCCCCCCCCCCCCCCCCCCCCCCCCCCCACCCCCCCCCCCCCCCCCCCCCCCCCCTCCCTGGCCAAATTCAGGGTCCTCACCAGCAGCGGGCCCAGCAAATTTGAAAATTTCTTATAAAATTCCACCGGGAACCCGTCAGGCCCCGGCGCTTTCCCAGTCTGCATGCTTCCCAGCGCCTCCATCAACTCCTCCAACTCAATTGGGGCCCCCAAACCCTCCACCCGCTCGTCCCCTACTCTTGGGAACTCCAGCTTATCCAAAAAGCGGTCCATCCCGCCTGCTTCCCCGGGGGGTACCGCCCGGTATAGCCCCTCATAAAATGATTTGAACACCCCATTGATGTCCTTTCAACCACGCACTAAGTTCCCACCCGCATCCGTGGCTTCCGCAATTTCTCTAGCTGCCTCCCGCTTCCAGAGCTGGTGAGCCAACATCCGGCTTGCCTTCTCCCCGTACTCGTATACCGCCCCCTGCGCCCTCCACTGCACCTCTGCCTTACGGGTGGTTAAAATGTCAAACTCCGCTTGGAGACTGCGCCGCTCCCTCAGAAGCCCCTCCTCCGGGGTGTCTGCATATCTCCTATCCACCCTGACCATCTCCTCCACCAGCCTCTCCCTCTCGACCCTCTCCCCACTCTCCCTGTGCGCCCGAATAGATATCAGCTCCCCTCTAACTACTGCCTTTAGCGCTTCCCAAACCACCCCAACCTGCACCTCCCCGTTGTCATTGGTTTCCAGATACCCCTCTATACCCCTACGGACCCGACCGCACACTTCCTCCTCTGCCAAAAGCCCCACATCCAACCTCCACAGCGGGCGTTGATCCTTCCCCTCTCCCAGCTCCAGGTCCACCAAATGTGGAGCATGATCAGAAATGGCTATCGCCGAATACTCCGCCCCCACCACTCTCTGGATCAGCGCCCTGCTAAGCATGAAAAAGTCAATCCGGGAGTACGCCTGATGAACATGGGAGAAAAAGGAGAACTCCCTACCCCCCGGCTTCAAGAACCTCCAAGGGTCCACCCCTCCCATCTGACCCATGAACCCCCTCAGCACCGAGGCCGCTGCCGGCCTCCTGCCCGTCCTAGACTTCGAGCGGTCCAGAGCCGGATCTAGCACCGTGTTAAAGTCCCCACCCAGAATCAATCTCCCTGTCTTCAGGTCCGGGATCAGGCCCAGCATACGCCGCATGAAGCCCGCATCATCCCAGTTGGGGGCATAAACATTAACCAAGACCACCTGCTCCCCCCGAAGTCTCCCACTCACCATCACATATCGACCTGCGCTATCTGCCACCACTTTGGACGCGACAAACGACAGGCTCTTACCCCCCAAAATTGCCACCCCACGGTTCTTTGCATCAAGCCCTGAGTGAAACACCTGTCCCACCCAACTCTTTCTTAGCCTCACCTGATCCGTAATCCTGAGGTGCGTCTCCTGGAGCATAGCCACATCCGCTCCCAGCCCCCTCAAGTGAGCCAAGACCCGGGATCGCTTCACCGGACCATTCAGCCCCTTCACGTTCCATGTGACCAACCGAACCCGAGGGGCCGTCCCCTTCCCTCTACGCCGATCAGCCATAGTCCTTCCTCAACCCACCACGTGCCCGGGGAACCCCCCCAAGCCCGCTCCCCACGGTGGCAAACCCCCCTCCCAACCCCCCCCCTTCACCATCCATTCTCTCACAGTCCCTGCAGCAACAACCCGTTACCCCCCCCCCCCCCCCCCAAGCTAGGGCCCCCCCAAGCTGCATTACCCCCAACATTATACTTCCGTGAGGCAGCTGACTTCGGCTGACCCTGGCTACTCCCGCCATAACCACGACCCCCTCGTATGCAACACAGCCGCCAATCCCTCCCTCCCAGCGCCGGCACCACCCCCAATTCCGGGAAGTAAGCCCGCGCTTCCAACCCGAGCCCCACCCCTCGATCCAACACGCGGGAAAAAGACGGACACATGACCCATCGGGATCCCAAACTACTCCCCAACCCACCAGTGGAAATTAACAAAAAAATCCACCACAATAAATAACCAACAGCCCCCAAGAAACCCAGAAAGAACCCAAATAACCATAACTCAAATAGCAAAAACGGCGAAAACAACAGGAAACAACCATCAGCAAACACAGCCACTATGGGCGAAAGGATACCCAAGAGGACAAAGCCTCCAAGCAAAGTACATTTCCCCCCAGCCCTCAGTCCGAATCCAAGTTCTCAGCCTGGACAAAAGCCCAGGCCTTCTCCGGAGAGTCAAAATAGAGCTGGCGGTCCTTGTACGTGACCCAGAGGCGAGCCGGCTGTAGAAAGCCAAACTTCACCCCCTTCCTGTGGAGCACTCCCTTCGCTCGATTGAAGCCAGCCCTTCTCCTCGCCACCTCCGCGCTCCAGTCCTGAAAAATCCGAACGTCCGTATTCTCCCAACTGCTGCTCCTCTCCTTCGCCCACCTCAACACACACTCCCGGTCAACCAAGCAGTGAAAACGGACCAACACTACCCTGGGCGGTTCGTTCGGCCTGGGCTTCCGCTGCAACACTCGATGGGCGCCTTCCAGCTCCAGGGGACCACGAAATGACCCTGCACCCATCAGCGAGTTTAACATTAGGAGCACATAGGCCGTCAAATCCGAACCTTCCAGCCCCTCCGAGAGGCCCAAAATCCGTAGATTCTTCCGGCGGGAGCGGTTCTCCATCTCCTCCATCCTCGCCTGTCATTTCTTGTGCAGTGCCTCGTGCAACTCCACTTTCACTGCCAGGCCCAAAAGCTCATCCTCATTCTCCGGGGCCTTGAGCCGCAGCTCCCGAATCTCCCCGGCCTGAGCCGTCAGCGTCGCCACCAGTTTGTCTAGCGAGGCCTTAAGCGGCTCCAAAATCTCGGCTTTGAGCTCCTTGAAGGAGCGCTGAAGCAGCTCCTGCTGCTCCCGCGCCCACAGCTGCCACGCCGCTTCTGCTTCCCCGCCCGCCGCCATCTTGCCTTTTCTGCCCCTCGCCGTTCTGAGGTAAAACCGATTTTTGGACCGCTCCGCTGCGAGTCCAGTCCATCCACCGGCTGCTGGGCACACTGGCTGTGTTTCCCCCCGGGGGAAAAGTCGAAACAGCGCTGTTGCGGGTCTTAAAAGAGCCCGAAAATCCAAAAAAAAGCAGGAGCTGCCGAACGTGCGGCTTAGCTTCGCATTGCCGCCACCGGAAGTCCACTTCAAAGCAGAACAGAGGGCGTGTAACATTATTGCCATAGTCATCCTTGCAATGGGATATTACATTGAGCTCCTATCCCCTGATCTACTGGCTCAAAGGAACTTTAAGGACACATTGATACGTTAGGGAATTGTTTTGACCGTGCCCTGGTGAACATTACCAAAAAAAGATGTATTCTTATCATTTTATTGCTGTATATGGGATCTTGCTGAGTACAAAGTGGCTTCTACGTTTGCGTGTAGAATAACAGAACAAATTGATTTAGAAATAACTATATGTGATGTTTTGAGAAGTGCCATGAAGAACATTCTCGCTCCCAAACCCAGGTCCTTCCTGAACCAGTTCGCCCTGATTTGATTGTTTCGCTTAACTTGCAGAACAGTCCTGAGGAGGAAGCTGAATTGAAGAAGTTAAAGGAACTGGAAAAATCAACAGACCAGTTATCACATAAACTGGAAGAAATTAATGCAGAGCTGACAGGCATTCAGAATGTGAGTTATTTCTCAGTTTCCTTTGAAAATGCTGTATTGTTGCTATCCTTGCACCAAATAATCCCCCCTTCAAAATATTGCTGGAATGCTACTTGGGCAGGAATTATGTGGAGAGGACTGTGCTTATGTAAGTCCCAGGCTAGTTTTGTTTGTTTGTAATATTGGGGGTATTGTACTCTGCCCCAATCCCTGGTCCGAGTAAATGTATGAGTGTTGGTGAGAACAGGACTGGGCTCAGCTGTTATTTCACCATGACGTACCAACATTTACTATCTAAACTCATGAAGAATGATCTATTGGATGCGGGGGGATTTGGAGAAGGTGGATGAGACTATTAAAGGGATTCATTGATGAGGTTGATTGTGTAATTCAATGTAAGAAGTTATGGATTATCAATAGGTAATTTTTGTACGTGATTAGATTTTATATATATTTTGGGCAGTACGGTGGTGTAGTGGTTAGCACTGTTGTCTACGGCACCGAGGACCTGGATTCAATCCCGGCCCTGGGTCACTGTCCATGTGGAGTTTGCGCATTCTCCCAGTGTTTGCGTGGGTTTCACCCTCACAACCCAAAGATGTGCAGCTTAGGTGGATTAGCCATGCTAAATTGCTCTTTAATTGGGGAGAAAAAAAAGAATTGGGTACTCTTAATTTATATAAAAAAGAAAAAAAAAGATTTTAATATATTATATATATATTTTACAGATTGGCAGTTTTCCTGAGATGATAAGCATTTTGGTTTAACTTGCAACATCAGATATATGAAGCATGATGTTCTTGAGTATGAATTCTGAGGTGTGAATTTGTTTCAATCATCACTAGGGGTTCCTAGCTCGCGATCTTCAATCTGCTGCATTAAGCAAGTTGGGGAAGAAAGTGAAGAGCACTTCTGAACAGTGTATGAAGTTCCTTGAACAGATTGATGCTATGGTGGGTAACCGAAAATGATGGCATTACAGCTGACAGAAATATAATTGCTATTTTTGAGGGTGGTGAGCTCAAAATGCGAGATATTTCTCTTTAGTCTGCATCAATTGTTTGAATTTTAATCTATTCTATTTCTGTAAAAAAAAATTAGTTCACAACTTTTTAATAACTTATTTCAAAATCTTGCTTTTTCAAAAAATGGTCCATCCAGAAATTTGTTACAATAAGTTGAGGTATTTGCATTTTGGTAATTAAATTTCCTTAAACAACAATGGATTAGCTATGAACACGTACATTTTAATCCAAAACACAATGCAGAAAACATTTTTGTCAATTTTTAAATTACTTGATAAATCAACCAGCATATTTGAATTTAGTAGTACTTGAATCACCAGTTTATACAACGTGATATTTTGTCATTTAGTTTTTACGCAAATATTATTCCTGTTTCTCCTACTTTCAAAATACAATAACATAAGTTAGAATTCCACAAGGATATGAATGAGTCAAGGTCCGATCCTTGTTAAATGTGTCTAGTTCTGGGCGGCACGGTGGCACAGTGGTTAGCATTGCTGCCTACGGCGCTGAGGACCCGGGTTCGAATCCCGGCCCTGGGTCACTGTCTGTGAGGAGTTTGCACATTCTCCCCGTGTCTGCGTGGGTTTCGCCCCCACAACCCAAAGATGTGCAGGGTAGGTGGATTGGCTACGCTAAATTGCCCCTTAATTGAAAAAATAATTGGGTACGCTAAATTTATATAAAAAAAAAAAAAAAATGTGTCTAGTTCAGTAGCATGTGTCTATATTCTTTTTTTAACAATATTTTTATTGAAACGTTAACATTTTCTATCAAAACGTTTACAAAACACAACAGTATCAACACATATATCAGAAAAAAATACAAGCATCAATGGCAACAGGAAGCCATTACAGAAATACCACCCAGAACAATCTCCCCATCACTAACCTACCCCCTTCCCCCCCCTAACAACTAACAGTGACCAGATTTTAAAAGTGCAAAATAAACGGCCCGCCATCTATGAAAGAACACATGGGTTGTTCCCCTCACCATGAACATGGCCTTCACAAGGAATAGAATGCCATCAAATCACCCGACCGTGCTTCGGCACTGGGTGGTGTCGCCTGCCTCCAGCTCAGCAGTACCTGTCGCCAGGCCAACAGCGATGCGAATGCCAAAGCATTTGCCTCCGCCCCGGTCCAAAACTCTAGTTGGTCCGACACCCAAAATACTGCAACTAACGGACAGGGTTCAAAGTCAATATTCAGATTTGCGATATAGAGTGGAAAAAGGGCCTCCAAAAACCCACCAGCTTGGGACAGGACCAGAACATGTGCGTATAGTGAGCAGGCCCTCTCGAGCACCACTCACACTTATCCTCGACCGTCTCAAAAAATCGACACATCCTGGCCCTGATGAGGTGCTCCCTAACTATCACCTTTTAACTATCAAGCTCAACCTCGCGCAGGATGACGTGGCATTCACCCGACAAAGGGACTCGCTCCAACCTTCTCCTCCAAAATGGGTCCGAGCTCCTCCTCCCCACCTCACCTTCACCTCATCCACTCTTCTCCCATGATCTGCCCATATATCCCAGACGTGCTGTCCTCCTCTGAACCCGGATACAAGTGTATCCTTTTTAGCAAGGTAAATGGTGGTGCCTCCGGAAAAGTCGGAAATGCCCGCCGAACAAAGTCCTGGAAATATCTAAACCTATCTGGTCCCCCAAACTCTGCTTTCTACTTTGACTTCTCAACATCCCTCCAGAAACAAATCCCTCACCCTCTGAGGGGGGTACGGTGGAACACTGTTAGCACTACGGCCTCACAGTGCCAGAGACCTGGGTTCAATTCTGGCCTTGGGTGACTGTGTGGAGTTTGTACATTCTCCCCATGTCTGTGTGGGTTTCCTCCGGGTGCTCTGGTTTCCTCCCACAGTCCCAAGATATGCAGGTTAGGTGGATTGGCCATGATAAATTGTCCGTAAGTGTCCAGGGATGTGGTTGCAGGGGATAGGGCAGGGCAGAGGGCCTGGACAGGGTACTCTATCAGAGGGTCGGTGCAGACACGATGGGCTGAATGGCCTCCTTCTGCACTGTAGGGATTTTATGATTCTATCCAACCCCTTGCCTTTCTACCCTGAATGTAACATTCAAATTTGCCAGGTCAAATAAGTGGTTCCTACAGATTGGAGCCCACCTTGACACCGCCCTCAGCTTAAAATGCAGCATTTGTCTATATTTAAATATGATTCAAACATTTTACAATGCTACCCTTTTTAATTCATCGGAGATAATTCAACAGTTGAAAAAATGTGGCATGGAAAGGAAGCATAAGACCTACTCTTGGCCCATTTATCAGTTTATGTAACGTACAAACCTGGTTTGGATCTGTCATGGCATAGTAAGTTGTGTCGATGGGAACAGGAAGTTATAAAGAGGTGTGGACAAAACTGATAGATTTAGTGCGATGTAAGGAAATGTTCACTCTGAATCCATGAAAAACAAATCAGAATATTTAATTGGGAGAACCTGAAGTTATAGAGGAACCAAAGGATTTGAGCGTCCTTGTAGAAAAGTACAAAAAGGCTAATATAAAATTGGACTTTATCTCAAAGGGCTAGAATAAAAAAAAAGGAAGTGATGTTTCAGTTGTCCAGAGTCTTGATTCGATTACATCTGTAATGTTGTGTTTTGAGTACTACTGTAGGAATCTACCATGTGGTTTAAGTGTAGTCTCATATACACTTCAAAACTCAGTAGAAATTTAAGTTACACTTCTCAGATGTGAAATAAAAATCTGTTATGGTGTCTTGATTATAATTGAGAGACTGAAATCTTCTTGTGGTTACAAATCAAATGTTCTCAATAAGCCCTGCCCGCAGAAGACTTAAAGAGATCTAATCGGCTTAATGGTTTACAAACGGGTTTAACTTTCAAAATACAGTAATGGTTTCTTGCTCAAAGCAAAACAGCTTGTGCAGACTTTAAGAGTTAAGAGTGGAAATATGAAAGTATGAAATAAGGATAGCAAATAGTTAGGTAAAGGGTATAGAGTGATCCTGGAATGGAAAATGTCTGCCCGGACCCCTCTCTTTAAGGAAAATGTTATCAGTCTGACTCCATCTGTCCCTACCCCTGCAATGTGCTGATTGGCTTGGATGGGTCTAAAATGCATTTGGTTGGATGGTCAGTTGTCAATCATCAATGTGCAATATATATGCGGATATGTTGCATCTTTGGGTACTTTCTATGTGTTGGAATGTGGCTTACACTTTTAATCAATTCTGGCTTCTACTGGTTTTACTGCTGACTGCAATATTATCTGTATTCTGAACAATGGTGGATTCATGTAGTCATGGTGCTTATATTGACCTTGATGTGATTGATGTGGTATAGTTGCATAACTTCTGCAATTCTGTTCATTAGAAGAATGGATAGTTTATAATGACAATTTAACCTTTCAGTAAAATATTGCATAAGCTTTAGCTAGCCGTTAGATGTTCTGTGCTTTGCCACTGCAAATCCTGCAAGTTGTGTGTTTTTGTAATCTAAGTTATGCTTGAAGTTTTATGATGAAATCCAGTTTAAAATGGATTTTAAACTGGGCTTTAGTATTTACATTAAAATGGCTAAATCAATGACTCTTTTTTCCTATCAGAAATAGATGGTTCCCTTCAACTACCCTTTGGATATATTGGCTTTGGGGTTAGAGCACAGTTTATTTGGCATGTTATCGGTGGATTATTAGGAGGACAGATTGCATGAAATTGGCTTGTAACTCCCTGGAATTTAGAAGATGGAGGGAAGAGCTAATTGAGGACTTTCAAATGATAAAGGAACTCTATAGAGTGGCTAGAGAAACTAATTCCTCTTGTGGTGAAATCCAGAACAGTGGGGTATTATGTTAAAATTGGAGCTAGACTACAATTGAAATCAGCAAGTGCTTCTTCACGCAAGGGTAGTGGAAATCTAGACCTTGAGTGATTGTCTGTGGAGTTTACACATTCTCCCCGTGTCTGCGTAGATTTCCTCTGGGTGCTCCAATTTCCTCCCACAGTTCCAAGATATGCAGGTTAGGTAGATTGGCCATGCTAAATTACCCCTTGAGTGTCCAAAAGGTTAGGTGGGGTTACAGTGCGCTTTTGGAGAATCAGTGCAGACTTGATGTGCTGAACAGCCTCCTTCTGCACTGTAGGGATTCTATGATTTTTGTTGAAAAATATGACGGGATATGGAGTAAAGGACATGGCAGATGGAAGATAATGTGGAAAAATGTTAAGTTATCCACTTTGATAGGAAAAGCAGAACTGCAGAGTATTTCTTAAATGGTGAGAGATGGGAAGTGTTGATGTCCAAAGGCATCTGGGCTTTCTTGTTCATAAGTCACTTAAAGCTAACAAGCAGGTTTAACAAGCAATGATTAAGGCAAATGGTATGTTGGCCTTTATTGCAAGAGGATTTAAGTACAGGAGTAAAGATGTCTCGTCACAATTGTATAGAATCATGTACAATTTTAGTCTTACCTAAAGAAAGATATCCTTGCCGTATTGGGAGTGCAACATTTAGGATTGAGATGCGGAAGAATTTATTGCTTAGTGGCTGGTGAACTTTGGGAATTCTCTATGCAGATGCTTCTGGAGGTTCAGTCATTGAGTATATTCAAGACTGAGATTGATAGATTTCTAGGTAATAAAGGTATGAAGGAATATGGTATAGTGCGGGTAAATGTATGGAGACAGAAGAGAAGATCAGCTACGCTGGTCATCGTCGGGGCTGGCCGAAAGGCCTTCGCCAGCCGGCATGAGTCCGCGCATGCGCCGGAGCGTCAGCAGCCGCTGACGTCACCACCGGCGCATGCGTGGTAAGGGGTGTCTCTTCCGCCTCCGCCATGGTGGAGGCCGTGGCGGAAGAAAAAGAGTGCCCCCACGGCACTGGCCCGCCTGCCGATCGGTGGGCCCCGATCGCGGGCCAGGCCACCGTGTAGGCAACCCCCTGGGTCCGATCGCCCTGCGCTCCCCCTCTTCCTCCCCCCCCCCATAGGACCCCGGGGGCCCGCTCGCGCTGCCAATCCCGCCGACACAGGTGGTTTAAACCACATCGGCAGGATTGGCCTGTCAGCGGCAGGGCTTCGGACCATCGTGGGCTGGAGAATCGCCGCGGGGGGCACGCCGATCGGTGCGGGGGGCATGGCGATCGGTGCGGGAGGCACGCCGACCGGCGGGGCGTGATTCCCGCTCCCGCCAATTCCCGGGTGGAGGAGAATTCCGGCCACAGTGGGGGCGGGATTTACGCCGGCCCTGGGCGATTCCCCGACCCTGCGGGGGGGGGGGGGGGGGGGGGGTCGGAGAATTCCGTCCCTGATTTTTCAGTGAAATTGCAGATTGCGATTACATTATTTTGTCACTTATTAAGTCATCCGTTGGTACTTAGACAAGGCATTTAATAACGTGATTGCAATAAATCCTGCCGCTTAACACTTGTTGATTTGATTTAGAAATCTCAGATTGAATAATACAGAAACTGAAGTTATATATTTGTCTTCAGCAGGATGTTCTTAAGTGTGATCACAGATTGTGTACTTTTTTTGCATACACTTAAAAATAAAATAAAATAAATGCTTGTTAATCAACACACTCACAATTGTGATATTTTCTCGGAAAACATGAAATCGATGAGTAAAACTAATCAACATGTATGATGAACACAATGAGAAAAGAATGTTCATTTTTGTTTTGAAGCACATTGAGCAGAAGTTTTCAGTTTTCTATTTCTCCAAGCTACTAAGGCTAAACAGCTGGCTTGCAAAGCAGAACAATGCCAGCAGCACGGGCTCAATTTCCTGTACCGGCCTCCCTGAACAGGTGGCGGAATGGCGACTAGGGGCTTTTCACAGTAACTTCATTGAAGCCTACTTGTGCCAATAAGCTTTTATTATTATTTATACTACTTTGGTTTGAAACTCAGCTAATATTGAGTAATCGGAAGTCTGAAGAAGATACTTTTTAAGAGCTCTGTAGATAATCTTTAGAAAATTTGATGAGAAGGCCCTGTAGCGTAATGGCCTTTCCCCCCATTTCGGGAAATTCAAAACTAAGTTGACACCATAGTTCAAATATGTGCAATTTTACTGTATATTCCTGACACATAAAATATTAAAAATTTATTTTCAAGAGTTTGCCGGATGACTTTAGTGACTGCAGACATCGGAGGAAAGGTCTAGTAAAGAATGTACAGGTGAGTCTACCTTCTTTCATATTGAAGATTTAAGGGATGTCTTTCTCCAGCATTAGGTGATTTAAAAAAAATAACTGTTCAGGGATGTGCGCATCGCAGGCTGGGCCAGCATTTGTTGCCCATCACTAAATGCCCTTGAACCGAGTGGCTTGTTAGGCCATTGAAAGCCAGATTCAAAACAATCCTGTGTACTTCCAAGTGTAGTTAGTATCTTATTTAATTGATGCCTGAATGTAGAAGTTATCTTGGATTGTAACCTCAATTTTCATCCTACATATGCTGCCAGCTAAATCTCCTGTAGCCAGTATCACTGGAAAAAAAATGGACTGATAGAACAAAACTGGCTGAAGTGTTTAAGTGCTTTCTGAACTTTCAGTATTTTTAGCAGCATATCACTTTCATAAAATTTAATCTTTCTAGGTTTATGCCAAAGTTGCATTTTGAAACTGAAACATTGACCGTTCAAACTTTGAACAGTGGATATTTTACTTCAGTTTAGTCAGTTCTGTTACTTAGAAGCAGGTGTATACATGGTTTAGATGCAAGTTCCCAATCACCAACGTGTGAAAAATATGCAGTCACTAAGTTAATCAATGGTTGTCTTCAAATTCTGGGTGGCACAGTGGCTAGCACTGCTGTCTCACGGCACCAGGGACCCTGGTTCGATTCCTGGCTTGCGTCACTGTCTCTGTGGAGTCTGCATGTTCCCCCCGTGTCCTCGTGGGTTTCCTCCGGGTGTTCCAGTTTCCTCCCATAAGTCCTGAGAGACATGCTGTTAGGTAACTTGGACATTCTGAATTCTCCTTCTGTGGACCCGAACAGGCGCCGGAATGTGGAGACTACGGGCTTTTCACAGTATCGTCATTGCAGTGTTAGTGTAAGCCTACTTATGACAAAGATTATTATTATTATTACGTAGTTAAGTAGTCTGAATATTTAAAATTGGATGCTCCATTCACTAGTTTGAGACTGGTAGCTGGAATATTGGGTCCGGCTAGCAATACCTAATTTATGTTCTTGGCTGGAATTTCCAACTCTTGTGGCACGAGAATGTTCTGAATCACAGAATAATACAGTGCAGAAAAGGCCATTCGGTCCATCGAGTCTGCACCGACACATGAAAAACATCTGATGTGTCTACCTAACCCCATTTTCCAGCACTTGGTCGATAGCTTTGAATGTTATGACTTGCCAAGCGCTCAACCAGGTACTTTTTAAAGGATGTGAGGCAACCTGCCTCCACCACCTTCCCAGGCAGTGCATTCCAGACCATCACTACCCTCTGGTAAAAAGGTTTTTCCTCCTATCCCCACTAAACATCCTACCCCTCACTTTTACTTGTGTCCCCTCGTAACTGATCCTTCAACAAGAGGGAACAGCTGCTCCCTATCTACCTTCTCCATGCCCCTCATAATCTTGTACATCTATATCAGGTTGCCCCCAGTCTTCTCTGCTCCATCAAAAACAACGCACGCCTATCCAATCTCTGTTCATAACTTAAATGTTCCACCCCAGGCAATATCCTGGTGAATCTCCTGCAACATCCTGGTGAACTCTGCATAAGCGTATAATTACAGTAGTTGAAACAGTCACACTGTTAACTGCAGGCAAGTTTAAATGCCCATGAGGCCCAAGGTACTTTACAAACCCAAATTGATAGCACGCTAGCTAGAGTCACATTTTTCTCTGCTAGATTCCAGGAGGGCTGGGTGGAACTTGATAGCACCCCAGGCTTACCTAGGTATCCCATTAGTTCTGCTCACTGTAAAGCAAAGCTTAAGTGCTCGCTTTTTAAAATATTTATTAGATTTTCAGTTTTTTTTCAAATAATGCAACAGAAAAAGTAAAAAGGCAACAGTAATCAATGCAAAACAGGTGGCATACAGAGCAAGAATTATTACAAATATAGGAACCAACAAGACAGGATTAATTTAGAATCACCTATTTAAAGAACTAGCGCCTCCAGTTTAAATACCGGATCAATACAATAACTGATTATAAATCGAAGGGGAAATGAGGATACAGCCACATATAGATACCAAAGGATAACGGTTCAGGGTGCCTACCTTCATGTTTTAAGAGACCAAGACATACATTATCATATGCCAGTCAATATAATAACACTCATGGAAAGCCAACAGGAGCAAGTCAGACAAGGTGGAAGCTATAAATTTAAATAGGGGTCCCTCACTTTATGAAATGCATCAGATTTGGAATGGATCACAGACGTCAGGAATTCCATAGGGATACACTCCATAACTTATTTATGCCAGTTTTGACTTGGAAGTGCATGGTAAAATAGGACTGAGTCAGCACGGCTTTGTCAAAGGAAGGTCATGTCTGACAAATCTGTTCTTTGAGGAGGTAACAAGGAAGTTAGACAAAGGAGAACCAGTGCACGTGATTTATTTAGATTTGACAAGGTGCCGCATAGGAGACTGTTAAATACGTTAAGAACCCATGGTGTTAAGGGTATGATCCTGGCATGGATAGAGGATTGGCTGACTGGCAGAAGGCAGAGAGTGGGGATAAAGGGGTCTTTTTCAGGATGGCAGCCGGTGCCTAGTGGTGTCCCTCAGGGGTCCTCAACTTTTTACAATGTACATTAATGATCTGGAAGAAGGAACTGAAGGCACTGTTGCCAAGTGTGCAGATGATACAAAGATCTTTAGAGGGACAGGTAGTATTGAGGAAGCAAGGGGGCTGCAGAAGGATTTGGACAAGCTAGGAGAGTGGGCAGTGAAGTGGCAAATGAAATACAATGTGGAAAAGTATGCGCTTTGGAAGGAGGAATTTAGGCATAGACTATTTTCTAAATGGGGAAATGCTTCGGAAATCAGAAGCACAAAGGGACTTGGGAGTCCTTGTTCATGATTCTCTTAAGGTTAACATGTAGGTTCAGTCGGCAGTTAAGAAGGCAAATGCAATGTTAGCATTCATGTCAAGAGGGTTGGAATACAAGACTAGGGACTTTCTTCTGAGCCTGTATAAGGCTCTGGTCAGAAACCATTTGGAGTACTGTGAGCAGTTTTGGGCCCTGTATCTAAGGAAGGATGTGCTGGCCTTGGAAAGGGTCCAGAGGAGGTTCACAAGAATGATCCCTGGAATGAAGAACTTGTTGTATGAGGACTCTGGGTGTGTACTCTTAGTTTAGAAGGATGAGGGGGGATCTTATTGAAACTTACAGGATACTGTGAGGCCTGGATAGAGTGGATGTGGAGAGGATGTTTTCACTTGTAGGAAAAACTAGAACCAGAGGACACCATCTTAGACTAAAGGGACGATCCTTTAAAAGAGATGAGGAATTTCTTCAGCCAGAAGATGGTGAATCTGTGGAACTCTTTGCCGCGGAAGGTTGTGGAGGCCAAATCACTGAGTGTCTTTAAGACAGTGATAGATAGGTTAATGATTAATAAGGGGATCAGGGGTTATGGGGATGAGAAAATATCAGCCATGATTGAATGGCCTATTGGCCGAGTGGTCTATTTCTGCTCCTATGTCTTATGGTCTTTTGAATAGAAGGATATTTGTCACTGACCTAGGAACATGGAATATTTTTACGAGCTGAAAAGTCAGGACGTTGTTCAATCTTTTTTCATTAGTATCAGTACTTCTCTCATCTGAAAGACCCAGAATTAGAAACAAATGATTAAGCTCTTTAAGGCTCAGTCAAAGATATTCTCCACATCTCTGACTACACCAGACCAATAGGATTGGATCTTAACACAGGCCCATCCAGGATGTATATAATCCCCCTTGACTACCAGGCACTTTCGGCACATTGGGGATGCATCAAGATTAACAAATGCCAAGACTAGGTGTAATATGTCAATCATACATTATCTTAAATTGTTGCTCCCTCATTTTATTGCAAACAGATACGGCATTCTCCCACAAACTACCCCATGTCTCCTCATCAGTGCTAGTCCTCCTCAAGTCTTTTTCCCCAAGGTTCCGGGGTATCCAATGTACTGACAGGATATAGAACACCGGGTATCATCAAACTTACTAATTAACTGTTTAGGATTGTTTCCATTTGGGAAATGGAGGAGTCGAGATATAAAGTTGTCTTATTGATTGAGGATAAAATCTCTACACTGTAAATACTTTATGAAAAAAAAAGGAATGCATCTGGATGTCAGATAGTTTTTTAAAAAATTGTTTTTATTAAAGCTTTTTTCAACTGGAATTTTTATATAACAGAGAAAGGAGGTAGGCAGAGAGCAGGAAATTATAGGCCAGTGAGCTTAACGTCGGTAGTAGGGAAGATGCTGGAATCTATCATCAAGGAAGAAATAGCGAGGCATCTGTATAGAAATTGTCCCATTGGGCAGACACAGCATGGGTTCATAAAGGGCAGGTCGTGCCTAACTAATTTAGTGGAATTTTTTGAGGACATTACCAGTGCAGTAGATAACGGGGAGCCAATGGATGTGGTATATCTGGATTTCCAGAAAGCTTTTGACAAGGTGCCACATAAAAGGCTGCTGCATAAGATAAAGATGCATGGCATTAAGGGTAAAGTAGTGGATAGGGGATTGGTTCATTAATAGAAAGCAAAGAGTGGGGATTAATGGGTGTTTCTCTGGTTGGCAATCAGTAGCTAGTGGTGTCCCTCAGGAATCCGTGTTGGGCCCACAATTGTTCACAATTTACATAGATGATTTAAGAGTTGGGGACCAAGGGCAATGTGTCCAAGTTTGCAGATGACACTAAGATGAGTGGTAAAGCGAAAAGTGCAGAGGATACTGGAAGTCTGCAGAGGGATTTGGATAGGCTAAGTGAATGGGCTAGGGACTGGCAAATGGAATACAATGTTGACAAATGTGAGGTTATCCATTTTGGTAGGAATAACAGCAAACGGGATTATTATTTAAACAATAAAATATTAAAGCATGCTGCTGTGCAGAGACGTGGGTGTGCTAGTGCATGAGTCACAGAAAGTTGGTTTATAGGTGCAACAGGTGATTAAGAAGGCAAATGGAATTTTGTCCTTCATTGCTAGAGGGATGGAGTTTAAGACTAGGGAGGTTATGCTGCAATTGTATAAGGTGTTTGTGAGGCCACACCTGGAGTATTGTGTTCAGTTTTGGTCTCCTTACTTGAGAAAGGACGTACTGGCACTGGAGGGTGTGCAGAGGAGATTCACTAGGTTAATCCCAGAGCTGAAGGGGTTGGATTATGAGGAGAGGTTGAGTAGACTGGGACTGTACTCGTTGGAATTTAGAAGGATGAGGGGGGACCTTATAGAAACATTTAAAATTATGAAGGGAATAGATAGGATAGATGCGGGCAGGTTATTTCCACTGGCGGGTGAAAGCAGAACTAGGGGGCATAGCCACAATATAAGGGGAAGTAGATTTAGGACTGAGTTTAGGAGGAACTTCTTCACCCAAAGGGTTGTGAATCTATGGAATTCCTTGCCCAGTGAAGTAGTTGAGGCTCCTTCATTAAATGTTTTTAAGGTAACGATAGATAGTTTTTTAAAGAAAAAAGGGATCAAGGGTTATGGTGTTCGGGCCGGAAAGTGGAGGTGAGTCCACAAAAGATCAGCCATGATCTCATTGAATGGCGGAGCAGGCTCGAGGGGCCAGATGGCCTACTCCAGCTCCTAGTTCTTATAAATGAAAAATATTTAACAAAACTAGGTGGCTGTTATCATTATACAAAACTCAAATATACATTAAATAGACAATTCCCCCAGTTGCTGCTGCTGCTGCTGACATTTTACCATTCCCCTCGAAAGTCGAGGAAAGGTTGCCACCGCCTGGAGAATTCCAGCAAGGACCCTCTCAAGGCAAACTTTATTCGCTTTAGGCTGAGGAACCCAGCCATGTCACTAACCCAGGTCTCCACGTTCGGGGGTTTTGAGTCCCTCCACATTAACAAGAACCATCTCCGGGCTACCAGGGAGGCAAAGGCCGACACTTCGGCCTCTTTCGCTTCCTGCACTCCCGGATCCTCCAACACCCCAAAGATCGCTATTGTTGGGCTCTGCTTCACCCGCGTGTCCAAAATCCTGGACATAGCCCTCGCAAAGCCCTGCCAGAATTCTTTAAGCGCCGGGCATGCCCAAAACATATGGACATGGTCTGTCGGACTCCCTGCACATCTCGCGCACCTGGCGTCCACCCCAAATAACCTGCTCATTCTCGCCGTCGTCATGTGAGCCCGGTGCACCACCTTAAACTGAATTAAACGGAGCCTGGCACATGATGCGGACAAATTCACCCTTTACAGGGCATCAGCCCACAGGCCCTCATCTAGCACCTCCTCCCACTTGCCCTTCAGCTCCTCCACTGAGGCTTCCTCTGCCTCCTGCAGCTCCTGGTATATGTCCGACACCTTCCCCTCTCCTACCCAGATGCCAGACACTACCCTGTCCTGTATCCTTCGAGGGAATAGCTGCGGAAATGTCTCCACCTGTTTTTTGAGAGTCCTGGACCTGAAGGTATCTGAAAACATTTCCCAGGGGCAGGCCGAACTTCTCCTCCAGCGCCTTCAAGCTAGGGAAAGTCCCATCTATAAACAGATCTCCCATCCTTCTAATGCCTGCCCTATACCAGCCTTGGAACCCCCCCCCCCCCCCCCCCCCCCCGCCTATCTTGCCCGGAGCAAATCTATGGTTATTCTGTATCACGGTCCAAACTGAAGCCCCCTCCTCCTTCCTGTGCCGCCTCCACTGACCCCAGACCCTCAGTGCTGCCATCACCACCAGGCTTGTGGTGTATTGTGCCGACGAGAACGGCAACGGTGCCGTTACTAGTGCCCCTAGGCTGGTGTCCTTGCATGACACCACCTCTAGCTGCCCCCACGTCGACCCCTCCTCCATTATCCATTTCTTAATCATGGCCACTTTAGTCAATTTTTAACATCTGTAACTGGATGGAGAAAATCTCTCCATTAGGTTTGTGGCGAGTTAACAGTAACTGAAATTAAGTCACTAAAACCACACCTGGCAGCATTTCACTTTCTCCTGGATTTTAGAGCAGCACTTTATGAATCTATTAGACAAATAACCATGTCCAAGTTTGGGATGAGGACAGGAGCCGTGGCAGGCTGAAGATCAACCTTACTGCACTTTGGCAGAAGAAGGGGGTTCAGAGTTAGTAGGCTCATGTATTTATTGATTAATTAGGATGAGGTGGTTTCGCCCGATCAGACATTGGGCTGTGACGTACGAGCTTTCTAGTGTCAGATTGGGGGGGGTACTTCAATGATGTGCTGGGGTACCCTCCTCGCAACTTCACAGAAAAGCACCAATAGTTACTCAGAAAAAAATAGAATTAAAATCTCCTCTAACTTCTGGATAATAATAAAGAGCCAGATTGACCACCCCATGGAACCCTTTGCCCCCTTCACTCTTCCAACTACTAAGCACCACCCCCACAGGACTACATTTACACTCCTGACAACCCCTACCCCCTCAAAATAATTGGACATAGTGGCAATCCAACACTGTTTGTCACTCAAGGAAGTTATTTGTAACAAAAAATTTGAGTACCCATTTCTTTTTTTCCCAATTAAGGGACAATTTAGCGCAGCCAATTCACCTACCCTGCCCATCGTTTTGGGATGTGGAGGCAAGACCCACGCAGAGAATGTGCAAAATCCACACGGACAGTGACCCGGGGCCGGGATCTAAGCTTGGTCCTTGGCAACATGAGGAGCAGTGCTAACCACTGCACCATCGTACTGTCCCCACTCGAGGAAGTTATTGCCAAAAATTGTCTTTCAGGTTGCCAGTCTGATCTGTTGTATTTCTGACAACCAGGACGCAAACTCATTAGTTTCACATTTTGTTTTGATAAATTGAATATCACTATGCTGCAAGAATGATCCAGATTGCTCCATCAAATGTATGTGAAAAACCGCTATGTGAAATATGACCTTTCTCTTCTTTTGGCTGCAGACTTACTTGGCTCAGTGTGATGTCATTGAAACAAATATCTCACAGGAACTAGAGAAACTTCAATCAAAGAACCTGGCTCTGGCTGACTGATTTTACAGAAAATAACTGAGAATTATAAGACGGAACCACCCTGTTCAGATTTTACTATTTAATCTAAATAACTTTTAAATTATTTACAAGCTGGTGTAAATGATGATTTGGAGAACAGAAACTTTGTAATGAAGGTAGCCAATTGCCTTCTAGGACAGTAACACATTTATTCTGAATTCTCTCTCACATTGTCACTCCAGAATGTACTCTATTACTACAAAGACACCGAGTTGTTTTAAAACACTGAGGGTCATAAGTTCAAATATTAATGGACATCTTGACACTGAAATAAATAGGTATTGTTTTTGTACTCTGGCAGTATGTTGCACTGCTTGCATGTGGTAGTTAGTCAAAATGCTATCTGCATTCCTTATTAAACTACTTCATTCATTTGATATGTCTAATTTATTTAACAATCTTTGATTTTCATGAATATGTTCTTAAAAATGGTTATTCCACACAATTGAAAACACAATTATACAGTGTAACAGCAGCAAGTAGATGTTTATTCACTATGGAGGGAGTGGATGCTAGGCTATTTTAACATATCCCAGCTACACCGGAGACTAGGTTAATCAACTCCCATTTTTCATGACTAGACAGATGTAAGACCCATGACATTTATGCAGAGAAAGATACCAATGTTGGGGCAAAAGATGAATTCCTGTTTAACCAATGCTAATTGCATTAAATGTATATGTGCAGAAATCATTGAAAATTGCAGGGCAGGTTGAGAGTATGGTGAATAAAACATACAGGATTGTGGGCTTTATAAAAAGGACAAAGTGCATAAGGCAGGAAGTTATGATAAACCTGTATAAAACATTGGTTGGGCCTTAGCTGGAGTATTGCGTCCAATGTGGTGACAACATTAAGGAGGGTGCAGGATAAGTGTTGGAAGAATGAGGAACCTCAGTTACATAGGTAGATTAGCAAAGCTGGGGCTGGATAGAATACATAAGGAAACGTTGTTCCCATTGGTAGAAAGATCAAGAACCATTGGACCCTGACTTAAGGTGATTGGTAAAGGAAGCAATGGCAACATGAGGAAACATTTAATTTCAATTAATCATTTAAATGATGGATAAATGAATAATATATTTACTGCAGTAAGTGCATTTAGAACTGGATTTACTTTTTAGTACCCTTTCTGTATAATAAAATGCAGATTAGTATTTTGGAAGTTAAAAAAATCACATTTATTTATATAATTATATTCAAGAAAATAAGCATTGCTGTAGGATGTCCACCATTGCACACTGTTGTTGGCATTGAAAGTTTCCACGGTAGAAATTAATTGGCTCTTCATTTTAGTTCCTTCACCAAGCAAGTCTGTAGCTGTATGGAAATACCTTCTTGTGAAGGTATTCTATCATCGCCTCACTGTTCTGCAGCTTGTCAAATTCGTAGAATGGAATCTGGAAAATAAAGGACAGATTTTCATATTATACTTGAGGATTCTTAAATATGCATGAATTCATGTGTAGACACTAATTATAATTACAGGTTATCTATATGAATGATAGTGGCACCGCCATCATACGGGTGCCAAAGAAGAACCAGGCAACAGGCCTCAATGACTACCGTCTGGTGGCCTTGACATCGATCATAATGAAGTGTTTCAAGAGGTTAGTCATGAGACACATCAACTCCATACTTTCAGAATGCCTTGATCCACTGCAATTTGGATACTGTCACAACTGGTCCACAGCAGACACCCTGTCCCTACACAAATCCCTGGAGCATCTCGACAACAAGGACTCCTATATCAGACTCCTATTCATTGACTACAGCTCCACCTTCAATACCATAATCCTAGCCAAACTCCAAAACCTTGGACTTGGCCCCTTCCTCTGCAACTGGATCCTTGACTTCCTGACCCAATCAGTAAGGATAAACGACACCTCCTCCATGATGGCCCTCAATACAGGAGCCCCACAAGGTTGCATACTTAGCCTGCTACCATACTCCTACACACACACAACTGAGCGTGGCAACATTTGGCTCCCAACTGCATCTACAAGTTTGCTGATGACATGACCATAGTGGGTCAGATTTTGAACAACGATGAGTCAGAGTACAGGAGGGAGATAGACGACCTAGTGGTATGGTGCAACAACAACAAATCTCTCCCTCAATGTCAGCAAAATAAAGAGCTGCTCAGACTGCTTCAATAGTGCCGAAGTGGAAATGGTTGACAGCTTCAAATTCCTAGGTGTGCACATCAACAATCTGGTCCTGGTCCACCTACGTTGATGCTACGACCAAGAAAGCACAACAGCACCTATACTTCCTCAGGAAACAGGAACTTTGGCATGTCCACATTGACTCTTACCAATTTTTACAGATGCACCATAGAAAGCATTCTATCTGGCTGCATCACAGCCTGGTATGGCAACTGCTTGGCCCAAAGCCGCAAGAAACGAGTAGTGAACACAGCCCAGTCCATCACGCAAACTCACCTCCCATCCATTGACTCTGTCTACACCTCCCGCTACCATGGGAAAGTGGGCAGCATGAACAAAGACCCCTCCCACCCGGGTTATTCTCTCTTCCATCGGGCAGAATCAGCGATGTCTATGTTTATGTATTTACATTGTGTATTTATCGTATGACCTATGTTTTTCATGTATAGTACGATCTGCCTCGACTAGATGCAGAACAATACTTCTTTCTCATTGTACCTTGGTACCCGTGACAAATCTAAATCTGGATGCTTTGAAGGTTGGAATTATAGCCAACAAAGTTTTTATAGCTGTATATTCAAATGTGAATCCCAAATGGTGTTTTGTCACAAATGAGGTATTTTTGGTTCTCTAGTGTTTATACTCGCCTGCACAACATCGTAGCCCAGCAGTCGCAGTTGCCTCTGTTTGATAGTTTCCTTACCAAGTAGAATGTGACTGTTTACAGAGAACCTTCTCTGGTCATCAATGCATAGTGCTATTCTGAAAAGGAGGTGTACACATAAACTGTTTTCAATAACAACCAAAATTTATATTGTGTTCTTGACATAAAATATTTTGCAACTGGGTTTCAAGATTGTTAAAGTTGGTGTCATCAAGGGGTCGGGGAGGGATGGATAGTAGATGGGGCAGACAGAATAACACTGAAATAGAGTGTCACAACTCAGGCAGGTTGGGCTGGAACAATAACTGAAATCACAAGTGCTGCATGTGTGGCAAGCAAACCTAAAATTAAAATACTTAAGAAACCCTACAGTGCAGGAGGAGGCCATTTGGCCCATTGAGTCTGGTCCACTGTGGACCAGTCTGACTTCAGACCTTCTAGAGGGCCCTCTGACATGGTCTCTGATGCCAGACAAGTTGAAGACAAATGTGGAGAACAGCACCAGGAACTTAATTAGTTGACCTGACCAAAGCATTTGACTCTGTAAACCACAAGGCTCTGGATTGTGCTTCAATGATGTGGATGCACAAGAAAGTACCCCACAATTACTTTATGGTGATATGACTGCAGCTGTCTGGAGTGCCTTCAAAATCCAGACCGGGGTCAAGCAAGACTTAAAAAAAACTCCATACTGTTAATAATCTATGTGACAGTGGCTTTTCACTCAAAGATCAACTGGTGTGAGTAATAAATATCACCTACATGGAAAACTAATCTCTGCCAAATTAAATTGACCACCACAGACATATGTGTTACAAGCAACCGCAGTGCTGTTGCCCATTCTGCACAAGATTTGAAAGCCATAATAAACCTCTTCAATTCCACATTCGAGACTTGGTCTGTCCTGGAATGTTGCCAAAACATCTGGTCAGCCCAATATTCCACCGCCCATATAAGATGAACGAGACACTCTGGAAGGTGTTGAGCATCTTCTACCTTGATAGCCACCAATCACTATTAACCAGGAGATCCAACACTGGATTAGCTGTACCAGCTCAGCCTTGTACAGACTACAATAGCGAGTGTTTGACAACAAAGGATCCAGGAGTTAACAAAAGTCCTAGTTGTGCTTGTAGTGTCACCACACTCCTGCACTGTGCATTAGGAGGACAAGATTGCCAAAAGGAATTCCATCAGCAATGCCCTCTCCACATCCTCTGGATTTAATGGGAAGATCATTGAATCAAATGCTGGGGTCCTTGCAGCCAGCTCCACAAGCATTAAGGCAATATCTTACAAAATCAACCTTGATGGACTGTAAACTGTCTGGATGGCTGAAAAGCATCTTCCCCACCAGCTCGTTTCCTCAATTCCCCCATCAGCTCATTTCCTCAATTCTAAGTGGCCAGTGTTCCGGGAAGACAAAGAAAACACTTTAAAGATACTCTGAGGCTGTTCTTGAAATGCAGTACCATTGACAATAACCGGGAGGAGCTTAGTAGTATTTGTTTAAAATGGCCACAACTTGTCCATCAAGCTGCATCACACTTTGAGCTGCGCAATGTCTTAATGGTGAAGCAGAGAAGAAAAGAAAAGGAAGAAAATCCTGCCCCGAGATCCCACAACCTTATGGAACATCCAGTCAAGTCTGATCAAAGATCTGCAGGTCGAGTGCCAAACAGTTCAGTCACATGAAGATGTATGACAGAAACTCACAACCCTGAATTGTCCTTGAATTGAGGGACAAGACGAGGAAGACAACAACTTAACATTTCTGCAGTGTTTTTACTAATGTTTAAATTGGTTGTATTTCTAGGAAACTGATCAAAACCCTGAATTTGTATTAAATGGATTGAGGGAATATAAAACTTGCTGTTAACAGTACTGTTTTATTAATTGGTTCTTCACATTATCTGTATATCAAAAGGACAAGAGTAGGCCATTTAGCTGCTCAAGCCTGTTCTGCTATTCAATAGCTCACAGCTGATTTGTTAAAAACATTAATGTGTAGCAGAGTACGGAAAAACATGGGTATTTTTATAAGCAATGAGCAGTCTATAGAACCTGCCGAAGGAAACACACAGGTTCCATCTAGTGGTATAACTTTGGTTTTACACTGGAAGATGAACCATGTGAAAGTACCATTTGGTTAGGTGGAATACCAAACCTGGATACTGTCCGTACACATCTATGAAGTGACGGGGTGGCATCTGTGAATGGCAATTTACCACGGCGATATAAAGCTCACTAAGCTATCACATCAAGACAAATAGGGCATCTGATGGCAAACACCTTTAAACGTGACCCGTTTAGAATTCTTCATTTTTTGTGTAACCAGCAGCTGAAAGTGCGAATGGATTGGATTTGTTTATTGTCACGTGTACTAAGGTACAGTGAAAAGTATTTTTCTGCGAGCAGCTCAACAGGTTATTAAGTACATTAAAAGAAAATACATAATAGGGCAACACAAGGTACAGAATGTAACTAGATAACACTGGCATCGGATGAAGCGTACAGGGGTGCAGTGTTAATGAGGTCAGTTCATAAGAGGGTCGTTTAGAAGTCTGGGCCTGGAATCTCTCAGCCTGGGGCCGAGCCGGAGAATCATTGCGACCGGCACGAATCGCGCCATGCTGCCCCGACGCAATTTGCCGCAGAGCGGAAAATTGGTGCCATTGGCGCCTGCGTGGTCGGGGGCCGCACTACGCAGCCCCACCGCTGATTCTTGGCCTGGGATGGGCCGAGTTACCATTACAAAAACCCGAGTTCCACCGGTGCCGTTCGAACCTGCTCTTGGCCGGTGGAAGGGTCCTGGGGCGGTGGCCTCTCGGGCTGGCGGCCTCCTTCTACGCCGGCCCCTTTAGCTCTACGCCATGTTGCGTCGGGGCCGGCACGGAGAAGGGAGGCACTGCGCATGCGTGCATGGCGTCGGTGCCACTGTGCATGCCTGGATCCCGTGGTGCCCAGTTGACGCCAAGAGCAGCCCCTGTAGGGGCCAGAATTGCTGATCCTGAGGCCGCGTTGACTCCGTCGAGAAATGCGACGGCGTTTCCGACGGCGTCAACACTTAGACTCAGGATCAGAGAATCCCGCCCAGGTAACAGCGGGGAAGAAGCTCTTTTTAAATCTGTTCGTGCGTGAACAGTGCAGCTGGCAAACAGCATCTGGGACCCAAGCAACTTTATCAGTGAAGTGCAAAGGATGGGCAGTGAACTTTTGCATATTCATGTTTAATCTTGTATTTTTAAATGTATTCTTTCACAAGATGTGGGTGTTGCAGACTAGGCCATCCCTCATTGCCCTCGAGAAGGTAGTGGTGAACCATTTCCTTGAACTGCTGCAGTCCATGTGGTATAGGTACCCCACAGTGAATCAAAGACTCTCTCCAGTGCAGGAGGCCATTAGGCACATCGTCTCTGCATCGACCCCCTTAAAGGGCACACCACCCAAGCCCACTCCCCCACCCTATCCCAATTACCTCCTAATATTTTTGTAAAATAAATTTAAGAGTACCCAATTATTTTTTCCCCCCAATTAAGGGGCAATTTAACATGGCCAATCCACCTACCTTGCACATCTTTGGGTTGTGGGGGTGAAACCCACACAGACATGGGGAGAATGTGAAAACTCCACGCGTACAGTGACCCAGGGCCAGGATTCAAACCCAGGTCCTCAGCGCTGCAGTCCCAGTGCTAACCACTGCGCTGCATGCCACCCCAGTTTACCTCCAAATCTAACCTACACTAAGGGACAATTTAGAATGACCAACCCACCTAACCTGCACATCTTTGGACTGGGGAGTAAACTGGAGCACCCAGAGGAAACCCATGGAGGTACAGCGAGAAAGTGGAAACGCCATTACAGATAGTGACCCAAGGCTGGAATTGAACCCGGGTCTCTGGCATGGCGAGGCATAGAACATAGAACAGTACAGCACAGAACAGGCCCTTCGGCCCTCAATGTTGTGCCGAGCCATGATCACCCTACTCAAACCCACGTATCCACCCTATACCCATAACCCAACAACCCCCCCCTTAACCTTACTTTTATTAGGACACTACGGGCAATTTAGCATGGCCAATCCACCTAACCCGCACATCTTTGGACTGTGGGAGGAAACCGGAGCACCCGGAGGAAACCCACGCACACAGGGGGAGGACGTGCAGACTCCACACAGACAGTGACCCAGCCGGGAATCGAACCTGGGACCCTGGAGCTGTGAAGCATTTATGCTAACCACCATGCTACCCTGCTGCCCCAAGGCAGCGGTGCTAACCATTGTGCCACCCCTTTAGGAAAGGGAATTTTTGAATCTGTTAGTGCGTGTTCTCAGACATGTGCATTTCCTGCCCAATAGAAGAGAGAATTACCGGGTGGGAGGGGTCTTTGATTATGTTGTCTTCATTCCCAAGGTAGTGGGAGGTGTAGACAGAGCCAATAGATTGGAGGTGGGTTCGCATGATGGACTGGGTTGTTTTGTAAGGTATCTGGCTGAGCAGTTGCCATACCAGGCTGTGATGCAGCTAGATAGGATGCTTTTTAGGGTGCACCTGTAAACGTTGGTCAGAGTCAATGTGGACATGCCGAATTTCCTTAGTTTCCTGAGGAAGTACAGGTGCTGATATGGGTGGACCAGGACGGGATTGTTGGTGATGTGCACACCTAGGAATTTTAAGCTGGCAACCATCTCCACCTCGGCACCATTGTTGCAGACAAGATGTGACGATTCTTTGCTTCCTGAAGTCAATGACCAGCTCCTTAGTTTTGCTGACATCATGGGAGAAATTATTGTTGTTATAGCACTCCACTAGGTTCTCTCTCTCCCTCCTGTACACTGATTTGTTGCTGTTCAAGATCTGACCCACTACGGTGGTGTCATCAGCTGACTTTTGCCACACAGTCTTGTATGTATAGGGAGTATAGTAGAGGGCTAAGTACGCCCTGCGGGGCCTCGGTATTGTATTGAGGACTGTCGTGGAGGTGGTGTTGTTGTTTATCCTTACATCTCTTCTTTGGCACGGGTATGATGGTGGTCCTTTTGAAGCAGGTGGAACCTCGGAATGGAGTAGGGAGAGGTTGAAGGTATCCGCGAACACACTCACCAGTTGGTCCATGCAGGATTTGAGTGCACGACCAGTGACTATCAGAACCCGTTGCTTTCAGAGGGTTCACTTTCAAGAAAGTCGATCTGACTAGTTGACAACGGTTTGGTGGTTTTCTGGTCGAAAGGAGCAAACAATTCATTCAGTTCATCGGGGAGGGTGCGCTGCTGCCAGAGATTTTACTCGGCTTTGCTTTGTAGCCCGTTATGTTGTTTAAGCCTTGCCACAGCAATGAGAGTCTGTGTCATTATTCTGTGACTCTAGTTTCATCTGGTATTGTTTCTTGACATCCTCGAGAGCTCTGTGGTCGTACCTAGATTTCTCGTATAGGTCAGGATCGCCTGTCTTGAATGCCTCAGACTTGGTCTTCAGTAGGGAGTGAATCTCCCAATTATGCCATGGCTACCGGTTGGGGAAACGTACGCACTGCCTTCTTTGACACGCAATCTTCTACACATTTGCTGATGAAGTCTGTCATACTCGTTTAGGTTGGCTGCTGAGTTCTTGAATATGGACCAGTCCACTGTCTCCAAACGATCACGTAGGAGCTCTTCTGTTGCCTCAGACCAACATTGCACAACCTTCTTAACCGGATTCTCCCAATTAAGTTTCTGCTTGTATGCAGGGAGAAGGAGCTCCATCTGAAGGAGCGCAGCAGCCGGCTGTTAATAACCCTGGCTGCAAGTGGCCTTCAAAATGGCCACGATCATGTAAAAAGAAATGCGGCCGCACTGCGCATGCTTGCCAGATCGTCGGCGCGCATGTACAAAACTATGCGCAGTGTGGCCGCTTTTTCTTTTTAAAAAGGTCGGAGCTTTTTGTTTTACAAGTTTTGGGGGGTTTTTATTCATTTAATTTTTATTTTTTTCAGTTATTTTATTCATTTTATTTTTATTTTACAAGTTCGGGGGGGGGGGGGGGGGGGGGGGTTTATTTGTTAACATTTTACAGGAAAAAAATGCAGAACTTTGGACAGATGGGAGACTCCAAACTTTCCGACACCAGAAGGCTTCACCTTCATCCAACAGGTTCCATTGGAGATGTACGAGGGCCAAAGGGACCCAAAACCATTTCCTCCATTTTTGTCAGCAGCAAACAAGGTAAGAGAAAATGGTGGGTTGCGAAGGTCGGCCGGGTTGGGTTCCGAAGGTAGGCAAAAATGGGTTCCCGGAAAAAAAGTCTGAAGAACACTGGTATAGGCAGCACTTCACAGTCACGTATTCCAGGTCGGGGTAGCAGTACTTTGCCAGGGTTACCATTCCAAACACCAGGAGGAGTTGTTGAGGAGGAAAATCCCTCCACCCTTTGCTTTGCCCAGTGACGCCATGCGGTCCATCCTGTGTATTGAGAAGCCTTCAGGTTGTATGGCACAGTCCGGTGAGGCAGCGGTGAGCCATGTCTCCATGAAACAGAGCACATAGCAGTCTCTTACTCCCTCTGAGAGGTAAGTCTGGAGTTAAGCTCGTCTAGCTTGTTTTTGATCACTTGTGCCCTTTAGATGGTAGACGAGACTTTGTAGAATCATTCGGTGAATTATATGCTGTAGAATCTGATAGCGTTAACCTGTTCTTGTAGCTACTGTATTTATATGGCTGGTTCAGTTCTGTTTCTGATGAATAGCAACCCAGTGAAGGTAATGTCATTGAATGTCAAGGAGAGATGGCCTTGTTGGAGATGGTCATTGGCCTACACTTGTAGAATATATGTTCTTGTCACTTACCAGCCCAAGCTTGAATGTTGTCCAGGTCTTGCTGCATATGGACCTCCCGGACTACTTTAGTTTCATCAATGAACATTCCCACTTCTGCACTTATGATGAAGAGAAGGTAAATGGTACAGCACCTGAAGATGCTTAGGCCTCGCACACTATCCTGAAGAACTCCTGCAGTGATGCCTTGCGATTAAGATTGACCTCCTTTGTGCTAGGCATGACTCCAGTCAATGGATAGTTTCCTCCCACTGACTTCAGTTTTTCTAGGGCTCCTGGATGCCAGACTCAGTCAACTGTTGTCTTGAGGTCAAGGGCAGCCACTCTGACCTCATATTTGAATTCAGATCCTTTATCGATGTTTGGAGCACGGTTGTAATGCCGTTTTATCTGGTTCTCTCTGGAACCTGCTCTACTAGTGACACCATTAGTTTCAGTTGTTTCATTAGCAAAGTCTGGCTGTTTCTGAGCAGTCCTTGAGGTGTAGGTACACCCACTGTTGCTGTTAAGGAGGGAGTTCTAGGATGTTACCCCAGCGAAAATGAAGGAACGGCGATATATTTTCAAGTCAGGGTGTTGAGTGACTTGGAGGGAACCTCCAGGTGGGGATGTTCCCAGGTATCTGCTGCTCTTGTCCTTCAAGAAGGTAGTGGTTATGGGTTTCGAAGGTGCTATCTAAGAAACCTTGGCGAGTTACTGCAGTGCATCTTGTAGATGGTACACACCGCTGCCACTGTTCATCGGTGGTGGAGGGTTTGAATGTTTGTGGAAGGGGGAGCAATCAAGTGGGCTGCTTTGTCCTGGATGATGTCGAGCTTCTCGAGTGTTGTTGGAGCTGCACTCATCCAGGCAAATGGACAGTATTCCATTACACTCCTGACCTGTAATACCATTGAATGTCAAGGGACGATATAGGAGCTGGTCAGTGCCTGGCACTTGTGTGACACAAATGTAACTTGCCACTTGTCAGTCCAAGCCTGGATATTGTCCAGGTCTTGCTGCATTTGGTCATGGACTGCTTCATTATCTGAGGAGTCGTGAATGGTGCTGAACATTCTGCAAACATCCCCATTTCTGACTTTATGGAAGGGAGATCATTGATGAAGCAGCTGAAGATAGTTGGGCCTAGGACACTGCCCTGAGGAACTCCTGCAGTGATGTCCTGGAGCGGAGATGATTGAGCTTCAACCACCACAACCATCTTCCTTTGCGCCAGGTAGGATTCCAACCAATGGAGACTTTTTCCCTGATTCCCGATGACTCCAGTTTAGCTAGAGCGCCTTGATGCCATACTCGGTCAAATGTTGCCTTGCTGTCAAGGGCAGTCACTCTCACCTCTGGCATTCAGCTCTTTTGTCCATGTTTGAACCAAGGCTGTAATGAGGTCAGGAGCTGAGTGACCCTGGCGGAATCCAAACTGAGTGTCCGTGAGCAGATTATTACTGAGCAATTGCCGCTTGATAACACTGTTGATGACTCCTTCCATCACTTTGCTGATGATGGAGTAGATTGATAGGGCGGTAATTGGCTGGGTTGGATTTGTCCAGTGTTTGAGTACCCAATTCTTGTTTTTTTTTTCAATTAGGGGGCAATTTAGTAATAATAATTTTTTTATTGTCACAAGTAGACTTACATTAACGGGAATTGAACCCGTGCTGCTGGCCTTGATCTACATCAAAAACCAGGTGTCTAGCACACTGAGCTAAACCAGCCCGTGATTTGGCACCAAAAATATGGGCATTTGATGTCAAGTGGACGTGCAAGGCCCGTCACCTGTTCACTGCTGCCACTCTTATGGCCGGAAGACTGGACACAGCCTCATTTCCTTCTCATTTAAAAGGCGACAGCGGTCACCATTCTCAATAAAAATATCAGTTGCGGCCATTGGCCACTTCTCCCACGATCAGGACCACTGTGGGAAAGCTGCACCGATCACTTCACAACCCTCCAGATACACGCCCGCGACCCACACTTTGAAAATCCCTGAATTAGAAAATACTTGAAAAAGTATATCAGGGTTTTAGTGGTGCATTAAATGCATAATTACTGTTAAACGGATTCACTGACCCTGAAAAGCAAATTTTATATTTGTGGAATGCCAAATCTATTCAATGATAATTCAGACTTTAATAACTTCAACATGTTTTTGATATTTCAGCTTTTATTTTTTCGTATTTCACTGTGATTTGGCTATTGCCCTGCTTGATGATGCTTGAAAATCCCCATGACTTGGCACTAAATTTAAATTGGCATCAAAGATTGTGAAATCTAAGCCAGAGCATTTTGTTGATCAATGATTTTGGTAGGTACCTCATCATAGCACAGGAAACTCAGGCAAGAGTACTGCACATCCTAACACAAGATAACAGATACAAGCTGATGCAAATGAACAGCAACACTGCCTGAAAAAACTGGCACAAGCATGGCAAACAACCTAAAATTTCTAAATCACAGATGAAATGCTGCAGTGCTGTTATAAAGATTCGAGAAAACCCATCACTTGGATGTCCATTGACCTGCAGATGAGTGCATTTGATAAACAGAGCCTACTCATACACCTGGATATTTAGTAGTTATAACAGCAAGAGATGCTAACATTGTAGCCAGTATTTATGTTTATACCAGGGTCAAAAGAACAACTCTTAATTGCACCTCTTCATCATGGCATAGAATTTATGTGGGGGCTCTGATCACTAGCCATAATTTCAGCGGGGACTCGAAGAAATGGCATAAGTGACCAGTTATGATGATTCTGCCGGTCTTCCAGAGTGTGGAATCAGCTGGAACCCATTGTACCTTGCGTGAAGAAAATGAAACCCCGGACAAACTATGGTTGCAGGAGAGTATGTTAGACTATTGGAAATCTGCAACATTTCTGTTCTTTCCCAGTATCATTCTCATCTACTATTAATCATCAGGGATAGATTTAGGACAAGTCCTTGTCCTTTTTTCAAATTGCCCCATTTGGACTCTGTCACAATTCCTATATCACTCCAGTGCTGTGCTGCATTCTGACTGCTAATTAAAAAAGAAAATTTGATGGATGACAGCTTTGACAATTAATTTAAATTAAGGTTCTCACCTCCTGAATATTTCTTCACGTTGAGAGGCGGGAAGAACATATCCTTCTTCATCCAATTTGATCTCTGCATCTGTAAAAGTATAATAGGATTTATTTTTCCCCTGAAACTAAGAAGCAGTGTGCAGTGGTGCATTAGTTTAGAGTTGCATAGCACGTGGGAATATGTTGCTGAGCTTCTATATAATTAGTAAAAGACAGCCACTGAGCAGAGGTTGAACGCTTTTCAAACAAAGGGGTGGTTCGGGGAGTGGTAATCGTTACATTAGAAACCCCTTTGTAAATTGTCACAGGACAATATTGGTAAAGGTCTAGGAACAGAATATTGCCCATTTTCTCAGCAGGTATATCATTATAGATACAGCAAATTAAGAGACAGGATAGGGAGGAACATCCTGTATTTCTATTTCAAGAGCATTGCACCGCTATCCCATTAAAAGTTAAGGACCATGAGGGAGAAGTGTGTACCTGGGTTTGTGGGATGTGGCGGGTATTATCTCTTTCCTTTCTGTTGTTTGCTTTTTTTTTGTTTTCGAGTTAGTAGTTGTTTTTGTAGGGGGGTGGGTGATGTTCTTGGCTTTTAACAATGGTTATTCTGTTAATATTGTTTTGTTGTTTATATTTTGTGAAAATCTTAATAAAAATTATTTTAAAAAAAAGTTAAGGACCATATCTTAATCCTGAAAGAAAAGTTAGTTCACTGCAAAAAATATATTTTTTTCAGATAATAATGAGGGACCTTTGAAAGGTGAGGGACAAAGCTCACCTTTGAATTCATTTTTTTTGTGCACACAAAAACATATCCCTTTTTTCCCCTCAATAAACTATTAATGATTCAATACACCATTAAGACTAAGAAGAGTGGGTAGCAGCCAACTTTCCTCAAATGTATTTGTAGTAGTGTCTGCTTTACAAATGCTAGAGACACAGAAAGCAGAATTTCCTGCACAAACGTACTAATAACAGGGTTTTATGGTGAAAATCTAATTTCCATAAAGAAATTGGTAAATGCTTGCAGTACCTAATGTATAGCCATATGGTGTTAGCACACGGGAAGCAAAGTAATTCCTTGCTCCAAGAAGATCCGTCAGGGCATTCTTAACCTTGCTGTACAGATGTTCATCCACCACACTTTCCACTGAGCGTCCTGGCGTAAGAAATGATTTTACTCGATATTTTGGAGGAAGGTTGGGACCCTGTTGAGAAACAAATTCAGTATATTTCTATGAAATTAGAAGTGTGTCTGCACCATACATAAAGTATTAGGTCATATGAACGGAGGATAATCTCATTTCACTGGACAATATTCTTGATCACTAACTCATTTGAGAAAGAAAAGTTTTCACTTTTCATCACCACCATACATCACAAGAGTGATGAGCCAATGAAGTGGTCTTGAAATATTGTCATTGCTGGAATGTAGGAAATGTAGCAGCTAATTTGCATATACGCTTCCACTAACAGTAATGTGAAAATGATCAGACTTCTTTTTGTTGATTGATTGATTCCACAGGAAGTGTGTTAAGGCAAATAGTATAGATGCATTTAAGGGGAGGCTAGATAAGCTCACGTGGGACAAGAGAATAGAGTTAGATGAGATAGGATACGAGGTTGGAGTGGAGCATAGACCGTCTACATGGACTGGTTGGCCTCTTTCTCTGTGTATTCTATATAACTCATTAAGATTTTCTGGGAAAACAGTGGCACATGCCATTTATTAGTTTGTAAACAATTCAGCAATTTATGTCAAACAAGAGTTATGTTCGGAGTTGCAAGGTGATTTGCGCCATTCTGTTGGAAGCCTTGCATTGGCCAAAGTTTGCCACTAGCCTTGCGAGTTCAAAAACATTTCTGCATTTGAGCTGTTAAAATGAATTAAACTCTCCCCAGAAAGTAATGTTGGTAGTTAGCATTTCAAGGAACTTTTAAATGATGAGAAGTTTGTTCATGCACTGCTATTCCACTTCAGATACCACGGTCATTGTCTGTGTGGAGTCTGCACATCCTCCCCCTGTGTGCGTGGGTTTCCTCCGGGTGCTCCGGTTTCCTCCCACAGTCCAAAGATGTGCGGGTTAGGTGGATTGGCCATGCTAAATTGCCCGTAGTGTCGTAATAAAAGTAAGGTTAAAGGGGGGTATAGGGTGGATACGTGGGTTTGAGTAGGGTGATCATGGCTCGGCACAACATTGAGGGCCGAAGGGCCTGTTCTGTGCTGTACTGTTCTATGTTCTATGTTCTATAAGGAACAATTTAAACTGTGGAATGTCTTCACTCTTGCAGTGAAATTGTTTCTGCAGCTTTTAAAATTTTAAATGTATTGTTTCTTAATTTTCCTTTGCTTTTTCCATCCTCTCTTTCTCAATCTAATCTTTCTGTCCCTCTCTTTATTTTGCTTTCTGTATTTTATTTATTTATTCACCCTAGTTTTCTTTCTGTTGTTCCTTGGTTTATTTCTCTATCCTTAAATTTAATTGGTTAAGGAGGCAGTCTGGTAGTCCCATCATTCAGCAAGGTCCCAGATACCTCATTAACCCATCTGCAGTTATCAACTCACACGGACAGCAATTTGCAGCACAAAGTGTTTTTCAGCTGAACGGTCAGGAAATCCAACTCACACGAGATGCCCTGCTTCATTAAATTGCAGCCTAACAGCACTCCATTGCTCAGCACAAGGCCATTCTCTACCCAAGAAGGGGTTAGATTGGGCTATAGTTTTCAACTCTTCAGAATGTATGATGAATGTATGACTTTAAATTGAAACTTAACCATGTCTATGTGCCCTGGTCCAATTAATTTTCTCTCTGGAACCCTGAGCTTCGTATTGACTTACCATATGCAATATACAAGAAAAACATTTGTTTTGCAATAAGTGCGGTAAATAGTTAAAAAATCTTACATACCTCAAATGTTCGACACTCCAGTTTCATAGTCATGAACAGCTGGGTCAGCTGGGCAAGGACAAACTTGTCAAAACCTATTCCTTCTGCTATTAGGATATGCAAAAGTATTATTCGGAGTTAGGTATCGCCATCAGTACTGCTTTATAATACACCAAGAGCCTTACAAGTACTGCATTAAGATTAAATTAGCCAGAGTGAGAAGTAACTTATGTTTGCTGCTTTCCACTGCACATGTATACACTGCCTGTGCAAGGGCTTAGCTGGAAACAGAATCTGAACAATTAGTGAAGCTCCCTAAATTTTGGCAAACACTTGAAAAATGAACATTTGGGTGATATTCTGGAGGTCTGCTTGTGATTGCGAGAAATCAGACCTCTATGAATCAGACCTTAACAGAACAGGAAACAGAGGCATGATTTAAATGGAAGACTGTTTGTTCTGCTTTCATATGAGCTGGTAGATGTTGGAGATCAGGTTAACTGCGTACCTTTTTTACAAAAAGCTACACACAATGGTTCACTGGTGCAATAGATACTGGGGTAACAGATAGAATGGAGGGAGATGGAGAAAGAAACAAGATTGGGAAGAGGTAGAGAAGGTTATTAGGACAGAGAAATGCAAAGGCCACATGTATACTTATTGAGAGAGACATAAAAAGAAACACATTTAGGATCAGACGGAAAGAAAGATGATGCTGGAAGGGGATAGGGAAGGTGATGCCGGACGGCTAAAAATTAGCTTGAAAGGATTTAATACCAGGCAACTACAGTTTAATAGAGGCATGAATAACTGTGTTACCTGCCTGAAACAGTCACACATGTAATATGGTTTAAGTGATGACTTTGTGTGTAACTGGTGGAGGGAATGAATGTTTAAGGTGATGACCGGGATGCCAATAAAGTGGGCTGCTTTGTCCTGGAATGGACGAATACTCTGCTGAATCCCTGATCTCAGATAAATTGTTGTCCATGACAAAAAGAAAAAAACAACAGATGTTATCAAACAAACCTGTTGTAATCAACTCATACGTAGATTGTGACCCTATAAGGAAGATCAAACAGGATGGATCTCTTTTCCCTAGATAAGCGAAACTGAAGGATGACGAGGGCAAGACCAAAACTGATATGAAATAGTTACTAAAATCCACAAGAGAATTCGGGAAGACTTCTTTATCCAACGAATGATTATAATGTACTACCAGAATGGAATATTTAAGACAAACAGCAAAGATGTATTAAAGGTGGAAACTAGGAGAAAGGAATAAGAGGTTATGTTAATGGGAGTTGGATGAGCAGAGGCAAGAGGTGACTGGAATCCATTGGGCCAAATGGCTTGTTTCTGTGCTGTACATTCAGGCCTCTTTTTTCCTCCCCTTTGCTGAAGGCATTGACTACTCGCTGGGCCATAGTTTCACAGGTGCCCTCATTTATATACAAGCCTAAAGAATGAACCTCAGTAGGTTATTAATAACAGGAAGATAACAGTGGTTCTTAATATTGTTGCCATCTGACACCACAAACTCTGCTCAATTTTTCTCTCCGAACTTGAGCAGGTTGTGGTCAACTGCGCGTCTAACCGGTCTATAATCTCTTTTTTTTCATAAATTTAGTGTACACAATTCATTTTTTCCAATTAAGGGCCAATCCACCTACTCTGCTCATCTTTGGGTTGTGGGGGCGAAACCCATGCAAACACGGGGAGAATGTGCAAACTCCACACGGAGTGACCCAGAGCCAGGACCGAACCTGGGACCTCCGTGCCATGAGGCAGCAATGCTAACCACTGTGCTGCCCCAACTGGTCTGTATCTCTTAGACATTCATTGAACAAACACCATGTAGCAACATACCTATCGCGTTGTTTTACGCTCATTCAGAAGGACTCAGTTAGTTCCTATTCCGTCTCTTTCTTTTATGTCTTAAACTTTCAACCCATCATGGCTAAACTGCAAATTGGTTGTTCTCATTGTGAAGCATTTAGTCTTCACTGCACACCAACCACTACTAATTCTCATGTGTAGTATCTAAGGAAACTATCAATACTAGGTCAGGGGGCAGCACGGTGGCACAGTGGTTAGCATTGCTGCCTACGGCGATGGGGACCCGGGTTCGAATCCCAACCCTGGATCACTGTCCATGTGGAGTTTGCACATTCGCCCCGTGTCTGCGTGGGTTTCACCCCCACAACCCAAACTCTAAATAAATAAAAAATACTGCAGGTCAGTTTTGAAAACAGCCAGAAATATGGAAGTAAAATTATTTTTAAATGCCACTGTTGTTTTGATGTATATGGCATCGTCTGAACCCGACAGCTGGATATGGCAACAGAATCACTCATGAGAATCTACTGTTCTCTATGAATTTACTTTCTCCCAACTTAAAAAGTGCTTAATTATCATTAATCTACATATAGCAACGTGTAAACATTTCACACTTAAAAGCGTTAACCTCCATTGCTTGTTCTTCTTCCCCCAGAAATGGAATGGAGTATAAAATTCCACCTCCATAAAGCACACTATTGATGATGTAGTCAGTCCAGAGCTCCATCATAAAACATATGCTTCAAAATTTGTCACCATTGTCAAAATTACTCTCACCCTTCATAAATCAGCTAATAAATTTACCATTTTGCAATGAAAAAAATCATGAAAAGAGCACTTTGCTTCCACATCACAAGAATGGTATATAATGTATGGGAACCAGTATAATTAAACAGGTCAGCTCACCTTCCAGCTGTTGCAGAAAGTATGGACTAAAGATTTTGGCTACAAAATTCACAGGAAAGCGTTCTATTAATATACACGAATGGAGGAGGTTCAGCAGAGTACGTGGCTGAAATTGTGAAAATCGTCCTCTTAATAAGTTTTCAATCTTCCGAAAGAGCTGACCTGCATTTGGTGGCAGATAGTTCAGCTTGCCAAATGGTATAATTTGTAAGGCAATTTCTTCAGTTGTAAAATTATCTGAATTGTAAACAAAACTCTCAGCAACTGCGTCAAATATGAGCGGTGACAGGATCCTCCTCTGGCTGCAATACTGCATCACTTTGCTGATTGCTTCTGGCTGCATGATAAAGGCTTTTTTGGGGAAATTCCTCTCCAGAGCATCAGTGAAAAATTTATCACTGTGTCCAAAGTACATTAGAGCATTCAGTACCACTATGAGCTCCTGATCTGAGAAATGAGGGACATGTCTCACTGAATGTTTACATAGATTAATCACTAAAGGAATTGCTCGGGTTTGCTTGAGGATAACCATTGCATTAAGGATGTCATTTTTGACTTTGCGACTCATCCTGGAAGCTAAATGAAGGGCATGGATGTTCATTTTGTTCAGCAGCTGCTGGTAATTTCCTCCTTCCCCTACACCAGCCTCCAGCAAGTTATAAACCATTGCTATCTCTTCAGATGTCCAGTCATCCGTTTTCTGTCTTTGAATTTCCTCCATTATCTGCTTAAGCATTCTACATCTTAGGCCCTCCAAGTCCAGCAAGGCCTTGCCCAGCAAACATAAGTCTTTAATTAACAACTGTCCTTTGTTGAGCCGCAGCTGACATTCTGATAGTAATCGCACCATGAGGGTGCTCTGTGGGTCCACGTACAATTGAACGTAAGCATACAGTGCAGTCACCAGTCCTGCATTGCTGAGCCTCAAAGATTCATGCTCAAACTGGAAACACATTGCCTTGAATACCTCATTCTCCAGCAGTACTGCAGGATTCTTCAATTCATTCCCATCTCTTTCAATCTGTGATATTTTAAGCAAGGCAGCAGCTGCCATTGTATCCACAATGGACACCGAAGAGTTCAGCAGTTTAAAGACTTGTTTCACAGTTTTACAGTTGTTTAAATGTTTCAAAAAATTCTGTTCATTGGAGAAAGTGTGTTGCTTGCTGTCCAACTTAAAGTTCTCCCCAGCATCTCCATGGAGGCACACTGTTCCCAAATTGCAGCAAGGTTGGTCTCTGACCACATTGTGGTATCCTTTATCGGGAACCCATTGATACCATGTTTTTAGCGGTCCTGTTGATAAAATCCGGCTACATTGTGGATACAGAATTTTGCGAAGGCTATTGCAGGGATACAATTGCCACTTCACAATTCGTAAAAAGTTGTACGTTTGTAACTCAGTTGAAACAAAATGAAACACTCTTAGGAGATTTAATGCCATAGCAACTTCAGCAATTTTACTTCAGTCACCTGTTGAAAGAAATAAAGGTTGGGAGGTCATAAATTCCTAATATTATAGTGGACTATAGGATAATCTTAATGCTTTAAAGAAGATTAACAACTTGATAAATTGCATTCAGCATCTGCAATAAATGTTACAAGTATTTCAAATAGATATTTACATTTTGAACATTTCTCCCCCACAAAATCCATTAAGCAATAACGAAAAATTACATCATTTTCTCACAATTTGTTAAAATTGAGACATCAAATGGCAAAGAATTAAGAAATTAGCCTTTTCTCTCGTCTTAGGCTGCTGATCATATACTGTCTGGTCTCCCCTTCCTGCCCCTGTACCGGGCTCGCCATCTCTCCCAAAGGTCTTCAGACAGAGAGAACCAGCTGAGAGGTCGGGTTAACGCCCGGGGATTGGGGTCTGAGAGCCCCAGGGATGTGAGTCTGGTCTAACCGGCTTCTGACTGACCTTCCTCCACCAGACAGGGAGCGCGACCCTGTTCCCCTTGCGGCCTGTTGTCAGCTCCGCACTCTCCGCTTCATTGTGCGGCCAGACAGCCTCGCCAAGCGGCCGACTGAACACCTTCCCGGAGTTGCAGTCCCTGCTCTGCAGATTCCCGCCCACAGTCAGAGCGGGTTCAGGGAAGTGATAACAACTACATCCTCGAATTAATCAGCTGAGCTTCCCTTTCACATGCCTTTATTGTAAATATTTTTCACAGCCCCCATTAACAAGAGATCTCTCAGTGCATTGAAAAGTCCTGTAAAATCCATGTCAGTTAAGTCGAAGTATGACATATTTTACAAGAAGATGCTTGGTGAGAAGGTGCAAGAAGCCCAAATAAAAAAAACTGTGCCCCTCACAACATTCCACGTATAAAATACTCTACTTACAGTCTGCCTCCTCAACCTGCCAACACATGCCCGCTGCTCCACAACGCACAAACATACCTCTCTGCTCACCTTACTAACAGGCATACTCAGAAGCCCCTCTCCCCAACCCCTCAATCCTTTATTCTTTCATGGGATTGTAGTGTTCTTTACTTGGGCATGTGCAGAAGGGGCTGATGGGTAACGGAAAGACCACTAGGGGGAGCATGGCGTGCATAAAAGGGGAAGCAAGCAGTCCTCTGGGCTGTTGGGTAGATTAGACCGCGAGGTGAACAAAGGCAGAAATTTAGCTCAGGGCTGCTAGTGTGTTCAGGCCTAGTTGTAGTGTATAGAAAAGTTGTAACCTTTCTACTAGTACAGTTCTTAAAGTAAGAACTCACGCAGTTATTTAAGTTGTGTTGCTCAATAAACCTGTAAAACTTCTGGACGACTTTGAGTCTTCCAAAGCCTCTACTGTAACTGAGTTGAGTAGTACAGATTACTGCTAGTTAGATTAGGTTAGAGACTAGAAAGAACCAAAACAAGCAGCAAAAGTAACGGGCCGGCCACTCAACTAACTGTGGAAGACTTTGCAGCATTTTGATTCCAAACAACCTACCGAAGCGATGTACCACACGCCACTTCCAGAGTTGTTGAAAACTACCGGTAATTTAAATAGTAACTGGAAAATGTATAAACAGCAGCTTCAAATATACATGGTGGCTACTGCCTTAAATGCAGCCCCAGACGAGAGAAAGATTGGGATATTACTCTCAACGGCAGGCCGGCAAGCTGTAGACATTTATAACACTTTTACGTATGGTGATAATGAAGATAAAACCAGCTTTCAAGTGATAATGGCAAAATTTGATGAACATTGTAAATCACAATCAAATGAAATCATGGAACGATTTAACCTGCGCAACAGATTCCAAAAAAACGGGGAGACTATCTCTAATTTTATGGAAAGACCACTAGGGGGAGCACTGGTGTGCATAAAAGGCGAAGCAAGCAGCAAAAGTCACGGGGCGGACGCTCGACTGTGGAAGACTTTGCAGCATTTTGATTCCAAACAACCTACCGAAGCGAGGTACCACATACCACTTCCAGAGTTGCTGAAAACTACCGGTAATTTAAATAGTAACTGGAAAATGTACAAACAGCAGCTTCAAATATACATGGCGGCTACTGCCTTAAATGCAGTCCCCGACGAGAGAAAGATTGGGATATTACTCTTAGCGGCAGGCCAGCAAGCTATAGACATTTATAACACTTTTACGTATGGTGACAATGAAGATAAAACCAGCTTTCAAGTGATAATGGCAAAATTTGATGAACACTGTAAATCACAATCAAATGAAATCATGGAACGATTTAACCTGCGCAACAGATTCCAAAAAAACGGGGAGACTATCTCTAATTTTATCACAGATCTCCGACTGCTAGCACAAGGTTGTAACTATGCTGATATAACAGACTCTATCATCAGGGATCAATTAATCTATGGTCTCTCAGATGAAAATCTAAGGGAATCATTAATGCAGCAAAATGATTTAACTTTAAAAACTACCATAGCAAAATGCTTACAGCAAGAACAGAAAAAACAGCAGTACCTGCAGCTTCTGGGGAATAAAAACATGGAGAAAGTACACCACAAGGTGGAAGACGTAAAAATGGTGGCCTCTCCTCACAGGCCTTCTTTTCCAGCTGCTGGCACCCATTACAGCATGTCTGCACATGCGCGCAATCAGGAGAAACACGATCGCGGAAGATCCCAGTATGTAAAGTACAGACCCCAGCCAGAAGAACGAGTCGTGCATGCACGATCGCTGCCGACGTGTGACGTCACGGATGTCATGACATGCTACCGCTGTGGCGATGCCCATTTAGAAGGGAAATGTCCTGCACTAGGGAAAAGATGTTTAAAGTGCTCCAAGATGAATCATTTTGCCTCCCAGTGTCAGTCCACAGCCAAATATTACTCTCCAATGCAAAGACATGGAAACTTCAAGGTTCGCACAGTAGATGCAATGGACATTCAGACACCCGAAGAAAACTTTTCCGACCACGAACAGTTCCACTCCTGGGAGATTACATATGGTGTGGAATCATAAATGCCACAGAGGAACCGCACGAGCTAACCACACAGCCTCAATACGTGCATACCATTGAATCCACAAGCAAATGGAGTGCCACAGCGCAAGTGAACAACTCCGCAATTACGTTCAAGCTTGACGGGGAGCATCCGCAAACTTGATGACAAGCAAAGATCTCGCATCCATCCCAGGGACACACAAGATGATACCCGCTGCATGCAAGTTAACAGACTACAATGGCAACCAGATCACCTTGAGGGGATCATGCCACCTACAAGTAGTTAATAAGAAAGTCACGAAAGGACTACGTTTTGAGATTGTGGACGACAAAAGAACTTCACTGTTAGGTGCTCAAACCTGCAAGGATTTGCGGCTGATACAAAGGATTTTCACGAACACAGTTGACTCATCACGACTGGCCGATGCCATCCAGCTGCTTCTCAGTGAGTATGCGGTCGTCTTTTGTGGCATGGGTACATTACCCTACAAGTACACAATCTTGCTCAAAAGATGATGCAACACCGGTCATTCATGCACCAAGGAGGGTCCCAGCTCTGTTGCGGGACAAGCTAACAGCAGAATTCTAACGCCTCCAATCTCAAGGCATCATATCATAGGTCACACAGGCGACTAACTGGGTCAGTTCGTTGGTATGTGCCAAGTCCGGTGAACTCAGAATCTGTTTAGATCCCAAAGACTTGAACAAAAACATTCGCAGGGAGCACTACCCTATCCCCAAGCGAGAGGAGGTAACGAGTGAAATGGCGAAGGCTCGCATATTCACCAAACTTGATGCCTCATAAGGCTTCTGGCAGATGCAGCTGGATGATTCCAGCCGACTGCTGTGTACCTTCAACACACCGTTTGGACGATACTGTTATAATCGTAAGCCTTTCAGGATTATCTCTCCATCCAAAATATTTCACAGAATTATGGAGCAGATGACGGAAGGCATTGAAGGCATCTGTGTATATGTTGATGACATAATATGGTCAATGACAGAAGAAGACCACATTGCTCGGTTAAAACAAGTCTTCCAAAGAATCAACCAATTTGGGCTGAAGCTCAACCAAGCCAAGTGCACCTTTGCACGTTCATCTCTGGCCTTCCTGGGTGACACAATATCAGAGCACGGGGTGAAGCCGGACGCTGAGAAGATCGTGGCAATTCAGAACATGCAGCAGCCACGTGACAAGAAAGCGGTGCTCAGGTTTTTTTGGATTCATCAATATCCTAGGCAAGTTCATATCAAACCGAGCAGCGTGGATGACAGTGTTACGACAAGTGATAAGGAAGGACTCGGAGTTTGACTGGACTCCATGCCACCAAGACGACTGGGTGGATCTGAAGCACCAATTGATGGCAGCTCCAACGCTGGCATTCTTTGACCCGGTAAAACCCACAAAGATCTCCACCGACGCCAGTAAACATGGAATTGGTGCAGTGCTACTTCAGCAGAATGACCAGTCGGACTGAGTCCCAGTGGCTTATGCTTCTCAAGCGATGACTGCCATGGAGTGCAGGTATGCACAGATAGAGAAGGAGTGCCTGGGATTGATCATGGGTGTAACAAAATTCCACCACTGTGTATGGTCTTCCCACATTTCTAGTGGAGACTGATCATAGGCCACTGGTCAACATTATCAACAAAGATCTCAATGACATGACGCCGCGCCTACGACGCATGATGATGAAGTTGCGGTGGTACGACTTCACGCTGGTCTACACTCCTGGGAAGGACCCACTAATAGCTGACCCCTTATCCCGAGCCATTGATGCTGACAGTCCACCTCTGGCTTCCATTGATGATGTAGAAGCTCATGCACAGTGGTGCAGGGTGACACCCCCGGCAACGGACGAGAGGCTGCAGCAAATTCATCAGGCGACACGAGAAGATGCAACCCTGCTCCAGGTCATGCACAACCTTCAGCATGGCTGGCCAAGAGGGCGGTGCCAAAACGTCCAAACTGAACTGTCCCTGGTGGATGGCATCATACTGCAAAATTACAGAATTGTTATTCCTCTGGCGCTCCAGGCGGACATGCTCCGCAGGATTCATGAGGGGCATCTTGGTGTCGAGAAGTGCAAAAGAAGAGCAAGGCAATCTATGTACTGGTCTGGGATAAACGAGGCCATAACAAACATGTGCCAAAAACATCGACCGGCACAATGCAAGAAGCCACTCCAGCAGCATGAGATGGCTACGTCACCGTGGGACAAAGTTGGCATCGACTTGTTTCATTCCATGGGTCGACACTATGATCTTCTCATAGATTATTACTCCAACTTTCCGGAGGTAATGAAACTCCCGGATCTCACATCGGTGTCAGTTATCAAAGCCTTCTTGAGGCATGGCATCCCACAGATGGTCATGTCCCACAATGGTCCTTGCTTTGCAAGCTGGGAGTGGTTGGAATTCTCAAAATAATACAACTTCAAGCACGTGACGTCGAGTCCACACTTTCCTCAATTGAATGGCAGGGTGGAGAAAGACATTATTAAGCAACTGATCAGCAAGGACACTGACTCGAATTCCGACATACACTTGGCTCTATTGTCATGTCACTTGTCTCTATTGTCATATCGTTCATTGCCTTTGAGCTCTGGGCTGTCACCGGCTCAAATGCTCTTCAATCGAGATATGAGAACAACGCTACCGGCGTTACACTTCGCCAATCCAGATCACTCGCCAGTCATGGACAAGATGCATCACCAACGTCACAGACAAAAGCAGCACTATGACCAGCATGTGAAAGTGCTGCATCCGTTAGCGATCAACGACATGGTTAGATTGCGACACCCTGGTGGAGGTTGGTCTGACATGGTGATGGTGCTTCGCCAAGTAACGCCACGATCGTACGTTGTGAAGTCTGATGATGGAATACTGTTTCGACGCAATCGGCGAGATCTGCTGAAGGTTCCACCTCATCAACCTGTATTTCCGACATTAGATCTGCAGGACGCTATCATGCGACATCCCGGGACACCAGCAGCAAATGGACATTAAAAACCTCTGGGTCTCCATGCCCACTCAGGAGGTCTACCTGAATCAGACGTGCACCCAACTGTCTGAACTTATGAACATGAACTGATACAATCATTGCTCTCTGTTCTGTATTTGTGCATGCAACTAACTGTGTTTGATTTTTTTTTTAGTTACAGCTCTGCAACTATTAAAAAAAAGTGAAAAAAAAGGGATGCAGTGATCTTTACTTGGGTATGTACAGAAGGGGCTGATGGGTAATGGAAAGACCACTAGGGGGAGCACTGGCGTGTATAAAAAGGGGAAGCAAGCAGCCCTCTGGGTTGTTGGGTGGATTAGACCGTGAGAAGAACAGAAGCAGAGATTTAGCTGAGGGCTGCTGGTGTGGTCAGGCCTAGTTGTAGTGTATAGAAAAGTTGTAACCTTTCTACTAGTACAGTTCTTAAAGTAAGAACTCACGCGGTTATTTAAGTTGTGTTGCTCAATAAACCTTCTGTAAAACTTCTGGACGACTTCCAGCCTTCTTCCATAGCATTCTTCTCTAGCATATGCCACCAGGCCCTGATCCCATCCCCAACTCAGGCCTGGGTGCCCCTGGAGATCCAAGCACCGCTCCCCCCCCCCCCCCCCCCCCCCCCCACCAACTGGGGCCCGAGTGCTGTAGGACCCAAACTGTCCTCCTGTCTCAGGCCTGAGTGCCACTTGACCTAGCAACACCCCCCCCCCCCCCCCCCCCACAAACAACCATCAGCCCAAGTCGAACAACTTTCAGTCCGCTGGCCAGTGCCCCTGCTCCATGTGGCTAAGTGTGCTCTGGGCTGCCCCTGCAGAAGACGCTCGGACAGCAGCAAGAGGAGGCTCTGCGCAGTCTCCCAGTCACTGCTTGGAGAAATGCAAGATAAATGGTGTCCTGGGAAACCCACATATGGGACACATGTCAAATTGAAAAATTACAGTAAAGTACATAAAGCAGTAGGTGATCCTAATATGAGCAGGCAGATGGAGCCTTGGTTTAACATCTCATATGGATGGTGGGACCTCTACCAGTTGTGATGAATGTAGGAATTGAAAAAAAAAATATTGTATTATGGGTCTGTTGCAGTAATGTAATTAAAATAACTTATGGTTAAGGTATCCAGATTACATGTCTGTTAAAGCTGTGATTAAGGGGCTAACAGTTCGGCAGGCTCTGATGGCAGTGCTCAGGCTGGCACCCAGACGGTGGTGCCAGGCTGGCAGTACCAGGGTACCAGGTGGCACTGCTATGGTGCCCAGATGGCACCAGTGCCAGGGTGCTATCCTGCCCAGAGAACAAGCGCCTGGGGACCTCCGGTTCCCTGAGGGAACCCCACGAGTGCCATTCCGTCTGGTCCTTGTGGAGATTAGTACTGAACAGCACTCGCCCAAGATCTCCGTAGGAGTTAGATCCCAGGGCCTCGGATGATCACGGAAATGCATATTAGATCGGTGTGGAGTGGGTAGAGGCGGCATCTTGTAAGGGCACGAGTCTGGAGGCTCTGTTAACGGCACCTCTGCCATTCTTGCCGGCTCGGTACTCCAGAGGCCCAGTGGTAGTGGCAGCCCTGAGAGTGTGGGGGCAATGGAGGCAGCATATGAGACTGGAGGGGGCATCGGTGTGGTCACCGATCTGTGACAATAACCGGTTCGCTCCGGCGGGGGCTGGATGGGGGCTTTAAGAGATGTTAGCGGCAGGGAATGAGAGATTTGGAGATCTCTACATTGAGGAGGGTTTCCCGAGTCTGGAGGAGCTAGAGGAGGTGTTTGAGTTACCGGGTGGGAACGAATTTCGGTACCTGCAGGTACGGGACTTTGTTCAGAGGCAGGTTCCAAGCTTCCCTCGCCTCCCTCTGAGAGGACTACAGGATAAGGTGATGTCAAAAACAGGGGTTGGGGAGGGGAGGGTCTCGGAAATATATAAGGAATTGATGGAGTGGGAAGGGGTCCCAATCGGGGAGGTGAAGAGGAAGTGGGAAGACAAGTTGGGGTCGGGGAGGAGGGTGGGTGGGGAGTTGGAAATCGGGCAATGGGAGAAAGCCCTGTAAAGAATCAATGCATCCTCTTCCTGTGCCAGGCTTAGCCTGATCTAGTTCAAAGTGGTCCACAGGGCTCATATGACTGTGGCCCGGATGGGTAGGTTTTTTGAGGAGGTGGAGGACAGGTGGGGGAAGTCCAGCGAATTTGGGCGTGTCCGAAGCTGAGGGGATTTTGGCAGGGATTTGCAGATGTCATGTCAGAGATCCTGGAAGGGAGGGTGATTCCGAGTCCAGAGGTGGCAATATTTGGAGCGTCGGAAGATCCAGGAGCCCCGGGGGGGGGGGGGGGGGGGGGGAGAAAGGCCGATGGTTTGGCCTTTGCCTCCCTGGAGATGGATTTTGTTGGGATGGAGGGACCCGGAGCCTCCAAAGTCGGGGGTGTGGGTCAGTGACATGGCAGTGTTTCTCGGGCTAGAGAAGATTAAGTTCGCCTGAAGGGATTCAATACATGGGTTCACTCGGAGGTGGCATCAGTTCATCGACTTCTTTAAAGAAAACTGACTGTCAGCAGAAGGCGGGAGAAATGGGGGAAGGAAAAGAGAAAGGGGAGACATGGAAGTGGAGAATAAGGACAGTGAATCTAATATATGGGTAGCTAGGAGTTAGGGCGGGGGGGGGGGAGGGAAGTTGGGTTTGTTACTGTGGGGTCTTTGCGTGTGTCAGACCGTTCTGTTATTTAGAATGTTAATATGTTAAAATTATAAATGCCTCAATAAAATGTTTTCTAAAAAAGAGAAATGCATATTAGAGTGAGAGTAGCTGTCTTGCTCTAATATGCAAATTTTCAAAATAGTGATCCTGCCCAGGATAAGCAAGATTCAGATTGAGAGGTCTCCCGAGATCACATGCTCAACATTGTGCAATCATCAGCGAATAACCGCACATCGTACCTTATTTTGGAAGGAAGGTCATTGATGAAGCAGTTGAAGATGGTTGGGTCTAAGACACTGCTCTGAGGAACTCCTGCAGTGATGTCCCGGGATGGAGACGACTGTCCTCCAACAAGCACAACCATCTTCTTTTGTGTTAAGTATGACCCCAAACAGTGAAGAGTTTTCTCTCTGATTCACACTGATTCCAGTTTTGTTACGGTTCCTTGATACCATGAGCAATCAAATGCTGCCTTGATGTCAAGGGAAGTGACTCTCACCTCACCTCTGGAGTTCAGCTCTTTTGTCCATGTTTGAACCAAGGCTGTAATGGGGTCAGGAGGTGAGTGACCCTGGCGGAATCCAAACTGAACATCTGTGAGAAGATTATTGCTCAGTAAGTGCTGCTTGATAGCACTGTTGATGACCCCTTCCATCACATTACTGATGATTGAGTAGACTGCTAGGGTGGTAATTGGCTGGGTTGGATTTGTCCTGCTTTTTGTGTACAGGACATGCTTGGGCAATTTTCCACATTGCCGAGTAGACACTAATGTTGTAGCTGTACTGGAACAGCTTGACTCGGGGAATGGCAAGTTCTGGAGCACAAGTCTTCAGGATTATTGCCAGAATATTGTCAGAGTTTATTGCTTTTGCAGTATCCAATGCCTTCAGCCGTTTCTTGAAAAAGTCTGCAGAAATGAATTGGACTAAAATCTGGTAATACCCTTGACCTGATGGTCTACGTCCTCGAGTTTTAAAAATGGTGGTTGCAGACATAGTGTATGCATTGGCTATTGTAGCTATTCAAGAAAGGAGGGAGAGAAAAAGGAACTAAAGGTCAGTAAGACATCAATAATGGTTAAAATGATAGCATCTATTAATGGAAAGTAACAACAGCATGTAGGAAGTCATAATGTGATTGGGCAGATTCAACCTCAACCTGGATTTATGATTTGAAACTGTCAAATCTGTTGGAGGTTTTAGAGGATATAACTGGCAAAACTTTAAAAAATGTTGCCCTCGGGATGGCAGCTTCCCTAACTTGCTCTTGGAAAGGTAAATTACTGCAGTCCATGTGATACAGGTGGAAACACATTGCTTTCTCGCGAGCAGCTTGTTAGGCCATTTCAGAGAGCAGTGATATGTCGACCACGTAGTGGATCTGGAGTCACGTGGGCCAGACCAGGTACAATTTCCTCCCTTGAAGGACCTTAGTGAACCAGATGAGTTTTTAATGACAGTCTAGTAGTTTCATCATTATTTGCATTTTCAGAATTATTTGTTTAGGTACCATATAAGAGGTTGTTACATAAGATTGGGGCTCATGATTTTCTAGTCATGTATTAACATGGATTCAGATTTGGTTAACGGATAGAAGACAGAGAGTAAGAATAAATGCATAATTTTAGGTTGGCAGTGTGCAGTGAACAGGGTAACACAAAGATCAGTGCTGAGTTCTCAGCTATTTGCAATCTATATTAATGACTTAGATGAGGAGACTGAATGTAATGTATCCAAGTTTACGGGATCATTAAGTACATGGGAAGAAAAGGGAATAAAAGAAAATACATAATAGGGCAACACAAGATACACAATGTAACTACATAAGCACTGGCATCGGATGAAGGGTGTAGTGTTAACGAGGTCAGTCCATAAGAGGGTCATTTAGGAGTCTGATGACAGTGGGGAAGAAGCTGTTTTTGAGTCTGTTTGTGCGTGTTCTCAGACTTCTGTATCTCCTGCCCGATGGAAGAAGTTGGAAGAATGAGTAAGCTGGGTGGGAGCGATCTTTGATTATGCTGCCCGCTTTCCCCAGGCAGCGGGAGGTGTAGATGGGGATCAATAGATGGGAGGCAGGTTCGTGTGATGGACTGGGCGGTATTCACGACTCTCTGAAGTTCCTTGCGTTCCTAGGCCGAGCAGTTGCCATACCAGGCTGTGATGCAGCCCGATAGGATGCTTTCTATGGTGCATCTGTAAAAGTTGGTAAGGGTTAATGTGGACATGCCGAATTTCCTTAGTTTCCTGAGGAAGTATAGGCGCTGTTGTGCTTTCTTGGTGGTAGCATTGACGTGGGTGGCCCAGGACAGATTTTTGGAGATGTGCACCCCTAGGAATTTGAAACTGCTAACCATCTCCACCTCGGCCCCGTTGATGCTGACAGGGGTGTGTACAGTACTTTGCTTCTTGAAGTCAATGACCAGCTCTTTAGTTTTGCTGGCATTGAGGGAGAGAAGTTGTCGCTACACCACTCCACTAGGTTCTCTATCTCCCTCATGTATTCTGACTCGTCGTTATTCGAGATCCGGCCCACCGTGGTCGTGTCGTCAGCAAACTTGTAGATAGAGTTGGAACCAAGTTTTGCCACGTAGTCGTGTGTGTACAGGGAGTAGAGTAGGGGGCTAAGTACGCAGCCTTGCGGGGCCCTGGTATTGAGGACTATTGTGGAGGAGGTGTTGTTGTTCATTCTTACTGATTGTGGTCTGTTGGTCAGAAAATCGAGGACCCAGTTGCAGAGTGGAGAGCCAAGTCCTAGGTTTTGGAGCTTTGATATGAGCTTGGCTGGGATTATGGTGTTGAAGGCGGAGCTGTGGTCAATAAATAGGAGTCTGATGTAGGAGTCCTTGTTTTCGAGATGCTCTAGGGATGAGTGTAGGGCCAGGGAAATGGCGTCTGATGTGGACCGGTTGCAACGGTATGCGAATTGCAGTGGATCAAGGCGTACTGGGAGTATGGAGGTGATGCGCTTCATGATGCGATATTGTCGCTGGACTAGTAATCCAGAGATCCAGGGTAATGCTCTGGGGACCCAAGTTCAAATCCTGCCATTGCAGATGGTGAAATTTGAATTCAATAAAATATCTGGAATTAAAAGTCTAATGATGACCATGAAACCATTGTCGATTGTCGTAAAGACTCATCTGGTTCACTAATGTCCACGAGGGAAGGAGATCTGCCGTCTTTACCTGGTCTTGTCTACATGTGACTCCAGACCACAGTAATGTGACTCCAGACCACAGTAATGTGGTTTGCTCTTAACTGCTCTCTCATGGGTAATTAGGGATGGGCAATAAATGCTGTCCTAGCCTAATATGCCCATGTCCCATGAACGAATCAAAAAAATTAGAATGGCAACTTGGGTAAGTTACTAGTCAACTGCCATGAAATTATATCAGTCATTGTCTTCAGGTAGCAAACTGCACGGAAAGGTAACCAAAGAGCCTAGTCTTGCTGAAAGGTCAGAGAGATCAATTACTGGAATTTAAAAATCACAAACCATAAATATAGCATTCACTAGTTTTATGAGAAGGAGGGAGTTTGTTTTTAGAGATTCCAACCAGAGGTTCCTCTGGTCCACTATGATAAGTAAAACCACGTCACACATTTATGTGCTGAGCTGATAAAATATATATCTGAAATTCACAAACATTTGAAAAAGAATATCATGTTCAATTTCTCACTCTGTCAGATCAGTTTAGTGTTTACTGGAATTGAATGTTTATAAATCCCTGAAGCAATAAGTGAATAGTATTAACTGTGCATCATATGAGAAATATAAGCAGCTCAGGGCGGCATGGTGGCGCAATAGTTAGTACTGCTGCCTATGGCGATGAGGACCCTTTGATCCCGGCCCTGGGTCACCGTCTGTGTGGAGTTTGCACATTCTCTCTGTGTCTGCGGGGGTTTTACCCCCGCAACCCAAAGATGTGCAGGTTAGGTGGATTGGCCAGGCACAATTGCCTCTTAATTGGAAAAAAATAATTGGGTACTCTAAATTTAAAAAAAAAGGGAAAAAAGGAAATGTAAGCAACTCTTTTTATTTTGTCAATCACCACTCATTAGGTTCTTACTTCACACTTACCATTCTAACATGATTTAAATCCATTCATTTTAATTTAAATGAGCAAAGTAAAATCAACATCAAAAACAATACAAATCAGCATTTAATCCATTTACATGTTTCAAATAATTAAGTTCAATATTATGAATCAAATATAGTCAGAAAGTTAAATCAATGGGTGTGTACATCTCCAAATATCTTTACATACAGGAATATTTAAAAAAAAGGTGAAATACTCCTGTGTCAAACGTGCAGTAGAAGGTTAAAGTTGGTACTTTATAGTTTTAAGGATTGCTTTAATCGTATAATTTATGTTTAGGATGTTAGCACTACTGCCTCACTGCTCCAGGGACCTGGGTTTAATTCCTGCCTTGGGTGACTATGTAGAATTTGCATGTTTTCCCCATTTCTACGTGGATACTTGGGTTTCCTCCCACAGTCCAAAGATGTGCAGTTTAGGTGGATTGGCAATGCTAAAATTTTCCCTTAGTGTCCAAAGGTTACAAGGATAGGGCGGAAAGTGGGCTGAGGTAGGCTGCCCTTTCAGAGGGTCAGTGCAGACATGATGGGCTGAATGGCCTCGCTCTGCACTGTAGGAATTCTGTTGATTCTATCTTCAGGCTAGAAAGGGAACAGACTAAACTGAATAACAGTCCCACATGTGCTAAATTGTTCTCAAGAGGTTTTTAAAAAAATTTGTAATTTTTGTCTTACAATTCCTTTTTGCCATTTATTCCCTCTCAATCATATCGCTCGCACCCTCTCTATATTTATTTTCTGTACCTAATTTGACAGTAATTTACCCTATTTCCTTCTCTGTTTCTTTCTCTGTGCTTAAATTTCCTTAGTTCAGAAGATGAGCTGTTGGTTCCAAATTCCTTATCTTTTGTGTAGGTTATCAGCTTGCATTTCCAGGAATTTACGTCCAAAAATGTATTTGAGCTGAAGAGTGAATGAGAAGATCTAACTATTGGGGCATGGAGTGAGATATTCTGCTGCAGCACTATGATCGGGATTCTCCGTGAACTGGTGGGGTGGGCCACTCCAGCGCCGAGGAATGGCATGAACCACTCCGTCGTCGGGCCGCCCCGAAGGTGCTGAAACATCTGCATCTTCAGGGGCTAGGCTGGCGCCGGAGTGTTTGGTGCCACGCCAGCCGGCGTGGAAGGGCTTGGCCCATGCCGACGGGCCTCCGCCGACTGCCGCGGGTTGGCGCATGCGTGGGAGCTGGCGTCATCCCAGCGCATGCGCAGGGGGGTTCTTCTCCACACCGGCCATGGCAGAGGTTGACAGCAGTCGGTGCGGAGGGAAAGAGTGCCCCCACGGCACAGGCCCGCCTGCGGATCGGTGGGCCCTGATCGCGGGCCAGGCCACCGTGGGGGCACCCGAGGACACTGCAGGCCGCCCTTGGAGCCAGGTTCCGTCGGTAAGGACCTGTTGTGATTTACGCCGGCAGGACTGGCCGAAAATGGATGGCCACTTGGCCCATCGCGGGCCGGAGAATTGCCAGGGGGGCTGCTGCCAGCAGCCGCTGACCGGCCGCCGCAATTCCCGCCACCGCCAAAACCCCGGCGCTGGGGAATTCAGCAGCCGGCAGGGGCAGGATTCACGCTGCCCCCCGGCGATTCTATGACCCGGCTGGGGTCGGGGGGGGGGGGGGGGGGGGGGGAAGAGTTGGAGAATCTCGCCCAATAGCTCTATTGCAACATCTGTATTTGACATTGCCTCAATCAAAATTACTTTGGCACTTCTTTCTCCTCCAGGAACCAAGACATGTGAAAGCATTAAATTAAAGGGTAATTCAACCCATTCAGCATTCTCCATGCCTTTGCAATCCTCCTCACACACACACATTTCATATTCTCTTAGGGAGAAAAATAAAGCTTCTAATCCTTGATGTCTGTTTATTTTTGTTTTCTCTGTGCTCAGAATTTAAATCTAAAATTATCTCTCAGCTTTCTAAACCCAGATTGTACTTTCCTCAATGCAACGAAAGGCAATTTAGCACAGAGTCCAACCTCATAAGTAAAATCACAGGTACCAGAATTACTTTTTAAAAATAAATTTAGAGTACCCAATTCACTTTTTTTTCCAATTAAGGGGCAATTTAGCATGGCCAATTTGCCTACCTTGCACATCTTTTGGGTTGTGGGAGCGAAACCCATGCAAACATGGGAAGAATGTGCAAACTCCACATGGATTGTGACCCAGAGCCGAGATCGATCCTGGGACCTCAGCGCCGTGAGACAGCAATGATAACCACTATGTCACCGGGCTGCCAGGTACCAGAATTACCCTTGCTGCTCTCTTTACCACTTTCTCCAATTCTTCATTGGAATAGCCCATAAAATTTCAATATTCCACGTTACATTGTGTTCTTATTTAGACTTTAGATAAATTCCCTTGAGATGCATTTTAGTACAGAATTTGATTGTGAGTCAACAAAACCATTGACTAGAAATTTTCAGGGAATGAGTAGTAATCACATTTTTCTTCTTCAACACCTTGTGTCAACATTTTCTGCTTCTGTAACCGTATCTTTAGATTGATCGACATTAACAGTCACCAGACATATAAACACACAGTGCACAAAAGCATGAGTCAATGTTATCTGGACGTTCTCAATTCTAACGTGGCTATCACTTTTATGTTTAGCAGAATTGAGATGGGATGTCCTGGACAACATTAATCCCTCAAGCAAAAACAATTTAAGTTCCTGTGTAAAGCACCAGAACAACTTGCATTTAAATAGCAACTTTAATATCAAAAATCTCCCAATGTAATTTAGAAAAAATAATTAGACAAATATAGGTGAAGAACCAAGGAAGGTGCTATTAGGAGGGCTGACCAAAGGCTTAACCAAAAAAAGGGATTTAAAGAAGTCTTAACGGAGGAAAGGAAAATATGTGTAAAAAGGGAATTCCAAAGTGTGGAACCTCCATGGCTGATGGTTTGGCTGTCAAAGGGAATATAGGTACGCAGAAAGTTGCAAAGATACTGGGTTGGATTTTCCAACCCTTCCTGCTGGTGGTATGTTCCAGTCCTGTCGAAGGCAACCCCTTGCAGCGGGTTCCCTGGCAGCAAGCCAAGCAAGCCATGCAAATCACCGTAGACATCGGCAGGACCAGAAACTCCACCAGCAACCAATGGTCAGTTGTCTCTGCTGCCAGAAAACACACCACAGGGGGGGGGGGGGGGGGGGAACTCTGCCAAGAGAGTGGCACCATGAAGGAATTTAAATATGAGGATGCAAGTTATATAATAATATTTACTGTCACAAGTAGGCTTACATTAACACTGCAACGAAGTTCCTGTGAAATTCCCCTAGTCGCTTCACCCTGGCACCTATTCGGGTACACGGAGGGAGAATTCAGAATATCCAGTTCACCTAACAGCACGTCTTTCAGGACTGTGGGAAGAAACCGGACCACCCGGAGGAAACCCACGCAGACACAGGAAGAACGTGCAGACTCCGCGCAGTCAGTGACCCAAGCTGGGAATTGTACCTGGGACCCTGGCGCTTGAAGCAACAGTGCTACCCACTGTGCTACTGTGCCTGTGGCACAGTTAGGAAGTGATCAATGGCGATGGAGATCCGGGATGGGCCTGGAATGTCACGTGGTGTGGGCCGAGGGCTGCTAAAAAAGGGGTATGGCTGATAGGCAGGGGAAGAGGGCAGGGAGCTCCCTGACAAGGCTGACCACGTGAAATGTGAGGGGGTTGAATGAGCCAGTTAAAAGATCGCGTGTGTTCACGTATCTGAGGAGTTTGAATGCTGACGTGGCTTTCAATAATCTTTTATTATTGTCACAGGTAAGTTTACATTAACACTGCAATGAAGTTACTGTGAAAATCCCCTAGTTGCCACACTCCGGTACCTGTTCGGGTACACAGAGGGAGAATTCAAAATGTCCAATTCACCTAACAAGCAAGTCTTATTTTTTAAGTAAATTTAGAGTTTATACCCAATTATTTTTTTTTCCAATTAAAGGGCAATTTAAAGTGGCCTATGCACCTAACCTGCACATTTTTGGGTTGTGGGGGTGAAACCCACGCAGACATGGAGAAAATGTGCAAATTTCACACGGACAGTGACCCAGGGCCGGGATTCGAACCCGGTCTTCAGTGCCATAGGCAACAGTGCTAACCACTGTGCCGCATGCCGCCTTACTAACAAGCACGTCTTTCGGGATTTGTGGGAGAAAACTGGAGCACCCGGATGAAACCGATGCAGACACAGGGAGAATGTGCAGACTCTGCACAGACAGTGACCCAAGCAGGAATTGAACATGGGACCCTGCCGCTGTGAAACAATAGTACTAACCACTGTGCTACCGTGCTGCCCAGCATAGAGACACACCTGAAGTTGCGGGATCAGACGGGACTGAAGAAAGGATGGGTGGGGCAGGTGTTTCATTCGGGGCTGGATATGAAGAAGAGATGGGTGGCGGTGTTAGTTAACAAGAGGGTTGCGTTTGAGGTGGGAGAATTGTGACAATCTGGGGGGGGGGGGGGGTAGGATTATGATAGTCACTGGGAAGCTGGAGGGATGCTGGTGGTTCTTGTAAATGTCTATGCCCAGAATTGGGATGACGTGGATTTTATGAAGAGGGTGCTGGGGAAGATATCAGACTTTGACTCGCATCAGTTGCTTAATTGGGGGGTGATTTTTACACGATCATAGATCAAAGTTGGACCGGTCAGAACCCAAGTCGTCGAGAGTGTCGGCAGTGGAGCAAGAGCTGAGGGGGTTTATGGTGGCCATGGTCCCATGTAGGTTTGGGAAGCCGAGGGTGAAGGAGTTTTCATACTTCTCCCAATTGCACTGGTTGTAATCCCGGATTGACTTTTTTTATGATGGACAAGGGGTGTTGACGGGGGTGACCGACTCGGAGTATCCGCTGATTGTGGTTTCCGACAACATGCCGCATTGGGTAGATTTGCGGGTGGTTCAGGGTGCCCAACGACTATAGTGGAGGCTAGATGTTGGGATGCAAGTGGATGAGGAGGTGTGTAAGCGTGAGGTAAGTGTAAGGTGAGGGCAACCATTCGGGGCTATGTGGAGTTGAACGACACGGGGAGGTCACAGCCGCCATGTTGTGGGAGGCACTCAAAGCTGTAGGTAGAGGGAAATTTATATCAATTTGGGTGCACAGGGAGAAGGTGGGGTGGGAGAGAGGGTAGGTTGGTGGATGAGATTTTGAGGGTGGACAGGAGATACTTGGGAGGCACCTAAGGCAGGGTTGTTGAAGGAGTGGCAGAAGCTCCAGATGGAGTTTGGGCTAGTCTACGGGGAAGGTGGTGGGACAGTTGCGAAGGGCCAGGGGGACAGTGTATGAGTACGGGGAAAAGGCGAGCAGGATGAGGAAACAGGCGGCGGCGAGAGAGATTGGGAGAGTTAGGGATGATGGATCTGGAGACAGTGAATGGGGTGTTTGAGGCCTTTTATAGGATGCTCAACGAGTCAAAACCCAGGGAGGAGGGAATGCGGCGGTTCCTGGATAGAAAGTGGAGGAGGGGCTGGTTCAGGGACTGGGGCCCCAATTGGGCTGAGTGAGGTGATAGATGGTATGGGGCCGATGCAAGCAGGGAGGGCTCCGGGGCCGGATGGGTTTCCGGTAGAATTCTGCAGTCCCGGACTTGGGGCCACTGTTGGTGAGGGCATAGAATGAAGCAAGGGAGAGGGGGGAAATGCACCCCCCCCCCCCACATTGTCGCAGGCTTCCATCTCCCTAATTTTGAAGGATAAGGATCCGAAGCAGTGCGGGTCATACTGCCCGATATCATTATTGAATGTAGATGGCAAGTTATTGGCAAAGGTGTTGGCATCGCAGATTGAGGACTCTTAACGGGTGTGGTAGGCGAGGATCAGATAGGTTTTGTGAAGGAAAGGCAGTTGTCGCCAAATGTGCAGAGGCTACTCAATATAATTATGATACCTTTGGAGTGGCGGTGGAGGTAGTGGTAGGGATGGACATAGAGAAGGCTTTAGACTGGGTGGAATGGGTGTATTTAGAGGTGTGGGGCGGTTTGGGTTCGGGCACATATTGCGAGCGTGTGGACGAATCAAGTGAGTTTGGGGTACTTTGGGCTACACTGTGGGATGAGGCAGGGTGACCGCTTTCCCCATTGCTTTTCGCCTTGGCGATAGAGCTGTTGGCAATGGCGCTTAAGGTGTTGAGGGACTGAAGAAGGATTGAATGGGGGGGGGTGGGGGTGGTGCCGAACACAGGGTCTCACTGTGTGCGGACGACCTGTTATTATACATTTCATATCCAGTGGACAGCATTGGAGGCATTATGGGGGAATTTGGCCGGGTTTCGGGATACCAATTAAACATGGGAAAAAGTGAGGTGTTCCCGATTAATGCTAAAGGGCAGGAAAGGAGGATAGGAGTGTTGCCATTTAGGGTGGTGGGGGCGAGTTTCAGGTATTTGGGTATCCAGGTGGTGCGGAGTTGGGTGCAGTTGCATAAACTGAACTTGGCTTGAGTGGTGGAGCAGATGAAGGTGGGCTTTAAGAGGTAGGATGTGTTGCTGCTGACACTGGCAGGCCAGGCGCAGACACCGCGGTATTGCTGAGGTTTTTGTTTGTATTTCAGAACCTCACAATCTTTGTCCCCAAGTCGTTTTTTAGGAAGGTCAATGGGCGGATCTCCGGGTTAGGGTGGGGAAGACCCCGCAAGTACGGCTGTTTTTTTTGGAGCGGGGCTGAGGGGGCAAGGGGTGCTGGCATTGCTGAATAAGATAAATTATTACTGGGTGGTGTACAGTGCTATGGTGAGGAAATGGCCCCTGGGGGGTGGGGGGGGGGGGGTGGTTGGTGTGGTGGTGGGCGGAGGTGGCATCGTGTAAGGGAATGCGTTTGAGGGCATTGTCATTGACGCCTTTACCATTCTTGCCGACCAGATAGTCACAGTCCAGTAGTGGTGTCGGCCAAGTTCAGCCCCCACCACCTTAACAGCAACACTACTAGCCTCCTTTCCTGCCCTTTAGTATTAATCGGGAACACCTCACTTTTTCCCATATTTAATTGGTATCCCGAAACCCGGCCAAATTCCCCCAAATCCCCATAATGTGGGGGCAGTGGAGACAACATTTGGGGCTGGAGGGTGTCTCAAATGTGGGCACTGATCTGTGATAACCATTGGTTTACACCAGCGAGGCTGGATGCAAGGTTTCGGACGTGACGGCAGGCGGGGATTGAGCGCTTTGTGGCCTTGTTTATAGAGGGCAGATTTGCAGGACTGGAGGACCTGGATGGGAGGAGGAGCTAAGAGGGTAGGTGGGGGCCGAGACATGGGCAGAGGTTAAGCCTCATCCAGTTTAAGGTGGTACATAGAGCTCAAATGATGGTGACGAGGATGAGTAGGTTCTTTGCGGGGTGGGAGGATAGGTCTGGGTGGTGCACGGGGCTTGGGAACCACGTCCACGTTTCTGCGGGTGTCCAAGACTGAGGGGTTCTGTCAGGGGTTCTCGGACATGACGTCCAAAGTGCTGAACATGGAGGTAGTTCCGAGTCCAGAGGTGGCGCCATTTGGGGTATCGGAAGACCCATGAGTCCAGTGGGTGAGAGAGGCTGATGTTTTGGCCTTTACCTCCCTGATAATCCAGAGACGGATTTTGTTAGGGTGGTGAGGTTAGGTTGTTTTTGGAGCCGCCAAAAGCAGGTGTGAATTCCTGAAGTGGAAGAAGGTCAAGTTCGCCCTGAGGGAGTTAACAGAGGAGTCCACCCAGAGGTGGAAGCGTTTATCGATTTCTTTAAGGAAGGTTGAGGGGTCAGTAAGGGGTGGGTGGAGGTCTGGGTAAAGGTGTTAAAATGGGGAAGTGAGATGTGGTGGGGTGTTGGTATCATGGGGGCAGGTTGGCTGTGGTTGTTCATTGAGTTGTTTTGTTGTTCTTCTGATTTTGTGTGTATATGCAAAAATGCCTTGAATAAAATACTTAAAAAATAATAATAGGGTAATTATATTAATTACATTAGGTTATTTCAACTTTCCCCAACATGAATTGGGATAGTCAGGACAGCACGGTGGTGCAGTGGGTTAGCACTGCGGCCTCACGGCACTGAGGTCCCAGGTTCAATCCCGGCTCTGGGTCACTGTCTGTGTGGAGTTTGCACACTCTCCCTGTGTTTGCGTGGGTTTTGCTCCCACAACCCAAAGATGTGCAGGTGGATTGGCCACACTAAATTGTCCCTTAATTGGAAAAAATGAATTGGGTACTCTAAATTTAAAAAAGTTACTGGGATAGTCATAGTGTTAATGACATAGATGGTGTGGCTTTCTTAAAATGTATGCAGGAGAACCTTTTAGGAGAACGGCTAATGTAGTTCCGCTATTTAAAAGGGTCGTAGAGATAAGCCAAGGAACTACAGATCAGTGAGTCTCACATCAACGATAGGGAAACTATTGGAGAAAGTTCTGAAGAAAGAGGATCTCGCTCTACTTGGAGAAGCAAGGTTTGATCAGGGATAGTCAGCATGGCTTTGCAGAGGGAGATCATGCCTAACAAATTTGATTGAATGTTTTGAGGAGATGGCTAGATGTTTAGATGAGAGTACTGCAATTGATGTAGTTTATATGGATTTCAGCAAAGCCTTTGGCAAGGTCTCACATGGGAGACTTATAAAGAAAGCAAATGCACACGGGATACATGGCAATTTAATATGGTGGATTCAAAATTGGCTTAGTTGTAAGACGCAGGGTGATGACAGAAGGCTGGCCAGTGTCCAGTGGCATACCACAGGAATCAGTGCTGGGACCCCTATTATTTGTCATTTATATAAATAACATAGATGACTGTGTGGGGGGAGGGGTAGGATCAGTAAGTTTGCGGGTGACAAAGATTTGCTGGGTGGTTAACAGTGAAGTTGAGGATATTGGGTTTCTGGAACATATAGACGTAATGGTCAAATGGACAGATGCAGCAGATGGAATGCGCATTACATAGTAAAGTTAGAATGAATTAGAAGATTCTGGCTTGTGACCAAAGAAGCCCTAGTTCAGGTTTTCTAAGAAAATGAGGCAGAATTGTTACTGAAACAAAAGTCAGTGGTTCACAACTCATGTCTTCAACAACTTGGTTCAATAATAGGGCTCCCAACTGTGGCTGGGGCATATTCCAAGAGGTATTAAGTGACCTTCAAATGCCCCTCTCCAGACTCCTATAATTGATCTCCCAACATGTGATTCATCACAGGAGCTCAGCCATCCCAAGTCTTTATCAATCTGTAATAAAAAAAAACAGAAAATGCTTAGCCGGTCTGGCATAATCTGTGGAGAGAGAAACCGAGTTAATGTTTCCAGTCCCACACGACTCTTTTGAACTCTTTTCAAAGTGTTCCGGTTTTGACTGTTGAGAGTCTACTCGCCCTGTCCCCAACTTCACTGCTTTGCCGTCGTCTATATCAAATGTTGCCTTTCACGATCGGTTGCCCTCACTTCTTTTACCTATTTACTCTATAATTTCCGATTTCCCGCCTAGTTGTTACGGAAGCAAAACGAATGATCTCTTCGTTCCAAATGAGTGAGTTTGACAAATCAGGTTAAATTCCGGCCGCCTCGCTAGCCCTGCTTTGCAGCTGTGAAACTTGCTGCAGTGCTGTTTGCAGCTCTCCCGGGCAGGGCTGAGGGTGTCCGGAGAGTCACCGACACATGAGAGCAACATTCACATCATTCCCTCCCCCGGGGCCCCCAGCGCGCACCACACCACCCGACCTCTTCCGCCCGCCTATTTCATTTGGGCTGCATTCATTGGATAATCGCTCCGATATTCAAGTGGTGATTGGGTCGAAGCGACGTCAATCAAGCTGGGATAAAGGGAGGTCCTGCGCCTGCGCCGTGTGTCAATGTTGCGAGTGAGAGGAGGAACCTTTAAACTAGTATCGAGGCGGACCGGGACTTGGCTCGTTCACCGAGCAGCTGCTAAACCTGTGGGATCGGCTCGTACAGCACATGTCTCTCAGTCCAAGTGTTACCGTCACGCAGTATATTTTATTGCAGCTCCTAGGAAAAGGACAACTATCATCGTCAGTCCTCCTACGTAAGTATCACATTCTCTCCACCCCCTCCACTGGAGACTGTAGTTCTTGTGGTTGCAAAGGAAGGCATTGGGGTTACTTTATAACATGATTAAATCATATAATTCCAATGTTCCAATACTCTATGTCATAATTTTCAACAGAATAAAGGTGACAGAATGCTTGTGTCCCCATAAATCAGTGGGGCAGTACAGTGGTTAGGGCAGTTGCTTCACAGCTCCAGGGTCCCAGGTTCGATTCCCAGCTTGGGTCACTGTGGTAGTCTGCAAGTTCTCCCCGTGTCTGCGTGGGTTTACCCCAGGTGCTCTGGTATCCTCCCACAGTTGAAAGATGTGCAGGTTAGGTGGATGGGCTATGCTAAATTGCCGTTAGTATCCAAAAAAGGTTAGTTGAGGGTTATGGGCATAGGGTGCTCTTTCCAAGGGCCAGTACAGACTCGGTGGGCCCCTTGACCTCCTTCTGCACTGTAAATTCTATGATTAGTGGGCACCTTTATAAAATTAAAGTTGTCCAATCTTTGGAATTTTATTTTGGAATGGAGTGAGGGAGATTGAGAAACAAAGTGAATAAAAGCTGGATATTTTTTGGGTGTTGTACCATTATGTTTAAACCGCCAAGCACCTCTTGATGGAGATTTTGCACCACGAGAAGGTCTCGTTTACCATTAGGGGGCTGGTGGAAAGGTTTTACCGTAGATGGCGGCCGTTTATTTGATTTGATTTATTGTCACATGTACTGAAGTACAGTGAAAACCTATTTTTCTGCGGCCAAGGGAATGGACACAGTACATACACAGTAGACAAAAAAGAATAATCAACAGAGTACACTGACAAGTGGTTCATCGACAAAACGTGATTGGTTACAGTGCGGAACAAGAGGCCAAACAAAGTGAATTCATGAGCAAGAGCAGCATTGGACATTGTGAATAGTGTTCTTACATGGAACAGATCAGTCCAAGAGAGAGTCGTTGAGTGGTCTAGTAGCTGTGGGGAAGAAACTGCTCATATGTCTGGATGTGCGGGTCTTCAGATTTCTGTACCATCAAATGGAAGGGAATGGAAGAAGGCAAAGCCTGCATGGGAGGGGTCTCTGATAATGCTGTCTGCTTTCCTGAGGCAGCGAGAGATGTATACAGAATCCATGTGTATTTTAAGAATTGGTCACAGTTAGCTGTTAGGAGGGGGGGGGGGTGGCTGGGGGGGGGGGGGAGGTGGATTTAGTGGTGAGGTTTTAGTGTTGGAAGGGGGGAGTTCTTACAATTTGGTTGTTATTGTATACTTTATAAAAATGGTTAAAAATTATAATAAAATCATTTTGGAAAAGGAATTCATCTTCTCCACTCAAACCCCCACCACCTTTCCTCATCTAAATCTATCATGGTAAAGCTCTTTTTAAAAAAAAAAAATCTAAATGTTGCATATTCTAAATAAAAGCAGGAAATTCAGGAACCATTTGTGGCGAGAGCGAGAAGCAGAGTTAGCATTTCAAGTTTAATATGTCTCTGGAATTCCTGTCAAATTCAAACAGAGTCTGGAAAGAAATAGTTGCTGGATAGATCAAATTCAAACTTCCAGTATTGTAGTCCTACATAGACTATCTTAATAATCAAATGTCAAATTACTTATTGTCAAACTGCATTATTGTCTCGCAACTGTTGATCATTGCAGTATATATGTCTTTATGCATCATGGTGACGATGAAAATGCTGCTTGTTGTTTTCTGAATTGATTGTAATGTTAACATAAAAATAATGATGTGGAGATGCCGGCGTTGGACTGGGGTGAGCACAGTAAGAAGCCTTACAACACCAGGTTAAAGTCCAACATGTTTGTTTCAAACACTAGCTTTCGGAGCACTGCTCCTTCCTCAGGTGAATGAAGAGGTATGTTCCAGAAACATATATATATAGACAAAGTCAAAGATGCAAGACATTGCTTTGAATGCGAGCATTTACAGGTAATTAAGTCTTTACAGATCCAGATATAGGGGTAACCCCAGGTTAAAGAGGTGTGAATTGTCTCAAGCCAGGACAGTTGGTAGGATTTCGCAAGCCCAGGCCAGATGGTGGGGGATGAATGTAATGCGACATTCAGATGGTCACATCTCTAGGCTGACACTGTCTCCAAAAACTAAGAAAAGTTCATAGGTTGACGTGTCCATATAAAATTTTGAATGAATAGTTAAATATTTCTAAGCAGTACATTTAAGCCCAAAAGTGACCAAATTCAAAACTGTTGATAACCAACTATTCAAGTCAATGTGTTTTTTTTTGTTAACTTCTTTTTCCCAAGAAGGACTGGAACAACCTTCCACAAGCCTTAATCTCCATGCCCCCTAAGAATTCATTTTGGGAAAATTTATGAACATTTTAAATTAATGTGACCATTGACTACACTCAATTTTGCATCTCCCGTGAAAATTCCCTGGTGGAAAACCTTACCAAGTATGGGGATGATGTGTATATTATTGATATGAGGCCATATTTATTCCTAATTTAAAAACAATACCAAATTGACCCATCTTACTTAGGGTTGTCAGTATTTACTCAGTTGGCAGTGTCTTTGTCTGTGAATCAGAAAACTCTGTGGTTGAGTCCCACTTCTTGAGCACATAATTTCGGCTGACATTCCAGTGCACTACAGAGGGAGTGCTGGAGTAGTGGTGGCATCATCTTTCAAATGGCATGTTAAACTGAAATCCTGACTGTTTTCTTGGGTGCATGTAAAAGATCTGCACTATTTTAAAGAAGAGCTATGCAGATCCCCAATGCTCTCAACCAACAACAACTTGTATTAATATAGTACTCCCTTTTTACCACAGTAAGACACTCTGTAGTGCTTCACAGAAGCATTCGCAAACACCCGAGGCATGGGGCGATATTAGGTCCGGTAACCAAAAGCGTGGTTAAAGAGGCATATTTTGAGGAGCATCATAAGGAAGAGAGGGGAGAGATTTAGGGAAGTATTCCAAAAGTCGAGGGCCCAACCAGCTGAATGCAAAGTTACCAGTAGTGGAATAGTTAAAACTCCCGAGATTCCCATGAGAACCGAATTCGAGGAACGCTGATTTTGGAAGGTTGTTGGGTTGGAGGAGGCTACAGAGACAAGTGAGGCCATGGAGGGATTTGTAAGCAAGGATGAAGATTTTAAGGCCGAGCTGTTGCCAGTCCAAGAACCAATTATTATTGGGTAAATTATCTCATTCCTGTTTGTTGGACTGTGTGAAAATTGGCTGCCACGTTTCCTACATTACAGTCAAGATTACACTTCCAAAGTACTTGACTGAATGTGGAAGTGTTTTGGTACATCCTAAGATCATGAAAGGCACTATATACACTCAAATCTTTTAGATTTGGGTCGCACAGTGGTTAGCATTGCTGCCTCACAGCGCCAGAATCCCGTGTTCGTTTCCGACCTCAGGTGACTGTCCGTGTTTCATCCCACAGTCCAAAGATGTTCAGTTTAGCTGGATTGGCCATGATAAAATTGTCCCTTAGTTAGGTGGGGTTACATGTATAGGTTGAGGAATTGGGCCGAGGCAGGGTGCTCTTTCAGAGGGTCAGTGCAGACCCAATGGACCGAATGGCCTTCCTCTGCACTGCAGGAATTCTATGATTGAGATAATCTCATCTGTTGATATTGCACATGATGACTGACCAATATTTTAATTCACACAGTTGGTGCAGGAGGATGTCTTTAGCAACCAAACAACGAATTTTGTTGCTTTATGCCTCACAATGTGGTCAAGCGAAAGCAATTGCTGAAGAAATTGCTGAGGAAGCAGACAGAAAAGGATTTGCAACTGATATTTATTGTGTGAGCCAGCTGGAAGAGGTAACTGGAAAATAACCCTTTGGTACCAGTCAATGCATGTGATTAACGTAGATGTTTTCTATGAAGAGATATATTCCAGCACCTATTGCTTTAGATGTCACACTGGCTGACAGATGTTTGCCTTTTGAGTTACCTCATAGATGGTTCTGTGTGATGTAAAAAAAACAATTATGCAATCAGTATTGCAATGTAGGGAAATAGGAGTCAGTTTGCTTGCCTCATTGTCCCATAGATAGCAATGAGATAAGGTGCCAGATAATCCATTTGTGAATTGAGTTAAGAAAATAATAGTGAGAACTGACTTTTGAAAAGTGCCATGGGTTTTTGTTTAATAAGGCATTAGTTTAATTACTTCTGTGTAAGGTAGCACTCCTGGCAAAGCAGCACTTCTTCAGTGCTATTGCTGAAATATCAGCATAGATTATTTGCTCAAATCCAGAAGTGGGCTTGTACCCACTGCCTTCAGATTCACATCGCTGAACCAAGACTGATGCTTGATTTCATGTTGGACATGCATCCCGTTTATTAAAAGTGCATTTTGTTTTGATGCAATTGGAATCATTGGAGATTAACTTTATAGCCATTGCTTAAACTAATCTACTCTTGTTTTACAATTCTCCTCTTGGGCTTGGTTGTTCTTGTTTTTCCGGTTGATGATGTGGGGAGAGAAAAAAAAGTCTGTGGTTGTGCTTTTAGCTTTGAGATTCATGTTGTCATCTTCGAGTTAGGATGTAAAACCTATTGTATAATAACACTTCTGATTTTTTGATCTACGTCCCTTTTGAGTATGACTCCCCAATGGGTATATAAGTGTATTGAAATTACACAGTTTGAAAAATATATTTTCAGTAATTCATAATGCTTTAAAAAAATGTATTCGTTCCCGGGATGTGGGCATCACTGGCTATGCCAGTGTTTATTGCCCTTCCGAAGGTGGTGATGAGCCTCCACCTTGAGCTGCTACAGTCTGTGGTGCAGCTACACCCACAGTGCTGATCGGAAAGGAGTTTGGGGATCTTGATCCAGCAACTGTGAAGGAAAAGCAACAGTGAAGGAAAGGCAATGTAGTTCCAAGACAGGATGGTATGTGGCTTGGAGTTGGGACTTGCAGGTAGTGGCATTACCATGCACCTTCTCCCTTATCCTTCTAGGTGGTAGAGATTGTGGGTTTTGAAGGTGCTGTAGAAGGAGCCTTGATAAGTTGCTGCAGGGAATCTTGTAGATGGTACACATTGCAGCCATTGTCTGTCACTGTTCGAGGGCGTGAATGTTCAAGGTGCTGGATGAGGACTAATCAAGCGTCTTGCTTTGTCCTGGATAATGTCAAGCTTCTTGAGTGTTGATGGCGCTGCACTCATCCAGGCAAGTGGAGAGTGTGCCATCACACCCTTGACTTGTTCCTTCTAGATGATGGACAAGCTTTGGGGATGCGGGAGATGAGTTATTTGCTGAAGAATTCCAGGCCTCTTGTAGCCACAGTATTTATATGGCTGATCCATTTGAGTTTCTGGTCAATGGTATCCCCCAGGTTATTGATTGTGGGAGATTCAGTGATTATATTAATTGTCAGGGAAAGGTGGGTAGATCCTGACTTGTTGGAGATTGGGCATTGGCTGACACTTGTGTAGCACAAATATTATTTGTCACCTTTCAGTCTAAACCTAAATGTTGTCCTGGTCTTGCTGCATTTGGAAACAAACTGCTCATGTGTCTGTGCTATCACCCATTTGCTACACACTGCTAGCATGTCCATGTAACTTAGGGAGACTTTGGATTATGGTTTACATTTATTTCATTTGTTTTAATTGTTGAACCCTTTTGAAAGCCTCTTTTTGTCTGAGATTGGTATAAGAAACAGATTGTTGAATTTTGAAGAAGTTCACTTTCTCTTGTCTTATTCTTTCAGTTCAACTTGGAGAAAGAACATGCTCCTGTTGTTATAATTGCCTCTACGACTGGTTCTGGGGAACTACCAGAAACGGCAAGGAAATTTGCAAAAGAACTTAATAGCAATTTGCCAGCTCACTACTTTTCACACATAAAATATGCAGTATTAGGTAATAAATGTTTTGAATTCTACAAGTAACATCAGAAATGGTGCTGATAATTTATTGCACTAATTTTCAATATTTTTTTCTGTATAGCTCTTGGAGATTCCAATTATTGTTTTTTTGCCAATGGTGGAAAGATAATTGATAAGCGTCTTCAACAGCTTGGTGGAGAGCACTTCTATGCAACTGGATATGCAGATGATGGTGTTGGGTAAGTTTGGCAATGGAACTTTTACTAACTTTTATCTGTGGCCTTACATTAATGAGTTTTTACTGATAGCACATTGTATGTATAATTTGGGGGAAAATATTTCATTAATAAACAAGCCATTGAAAATTACAAATTATTCCTTTTGCCTATTTGCAAAATAAATTATTTTCAGCTGCTTGTTTGTATCCTTTAGTAGACAGTAATTAGTATGCTTGCCTTGTGTTTTTAAACAAGTTGGTGTTGGTCTGATTTTTCCCACTCTCCTCAAGTTGTTTCTAATCTCCATTACTTTGCTGTGCAAGTTTCCCAAAGTAGCAGAATCAGAGAAAGTTGTTCCTTCAGGGCTGCTGTTGTGTGGCTACTTGCTACTGAGCAGCTTTGGAGAATAACTAGAGGCAGCTCACTTAGCAGTCGAAAGCACGTGTATTGCAGAGAATAGGAAATAAGGGAGAAGTGGACAGTAGGTTAGCATACTTTGGAGTTGGCATTTTAGAGAAATGTTATTTGACATTCATGGCTAGAGTAGAAAATGCACCCCCCCCTCCCCAAAACCTGGAAGATTTTATTTTGACTGGTTGACCGTTATGCAAAATAGAATTCACAGGCTGTCACCTGTCGACTACACAGTAGGAATATCATCACCCAGTTTTGCTCCTCTGCAGGCTTGAGTTAGTTGCAGTGATCTGCTTTCATCTTCAGTTGCTTGTAGAAGCTTTCTGTTTTCAATTTCAAGTTGTCTAACATAATTGTTCTCTTTCTCCCTCTTGGTCTACATCTCTAACCTTCCTTCGGTCACCTTCCTCAGCAAGTTCTCATGCCCGAGAGTATGATCAGCTTAACCTTGTTGCCTTTTCTTGATGGTCAGTAACAATCTTTCCTGCTCCACTATCCTGAGAACATTTCATTGCTCTTGTGATCTCTGCATCTGACCCACTCCATCCACATTTACAAGATAGTCTTTGGATGTCTGCTTTTCTTCAACCGAATACAATTTATTTTAAGATATAATAAACGTAAAGAAGCACTGGTTAGGCTGACACTGTCGCACACCATTTATAGAAACTGTAGTAATATGTGCTCCAGTAATCAGTTTATTTATTTTCAAGTAATATATTTGCTACAAGTTCTGGTGTCAAATAGCAAAAAATCCACAGCAACACTCTTCTCCATCATGGTTCACTCTGCTCTACACCTTTCATATTTACCCCTAGGTAAAGACTACAAACTGACATCTGATCATAGTTTTTAAAGGGTTGAGTGAAGGAAACTTTCTTTAAAAGGACACTGCAAGATGTACACTGATGAAGTGCTCCTGGGCTTTACAGATTGAACTAAGGGCCATTTTGAGTCCTGCCTATTATACACTATATTCAAATAAAACTCTAGACAAATGAAACACAAAACATTGGCCTAGAATTAGCAGGGTGAATTTCTGTCTTTACCCCCTCTGAATTTGCAATTTCAGGATTATTGCGTGAACAAATTGTCGGATGTCATTCACTGCTCCCCTATTGGCTGTAATCACTGAAATCAGTTGATGTGGTGGTAATTTCTTCCTGTTTTGATATCACTACTAAAAATCCGATTTAAAAATTTAGGCCTTGTTAAAATGGGGTTTTAACGGTGATCTGAGTAATAACTACAGCTGAGCAATCATCTGACTTGAAAAGAATGTTCAATGTTGTTGAGAGTCTCCGTTCCAACTATATTTTAAAAAGCTAGATTTGTTTACTCATGATATATCCGTTTCTACCTTCATCCTATATCTATATATCCCAGTCTTTATTTTGCCCTATATAATATAGTTACAATTCCGATTGAGTCTGATGACTTTTAAAAAGAGATATGAATTTCCTAGTGAGTGATTCCGAGCATAACGACAAGATTTCATGTTTAAGACTCAACATAGACTAAACATTACTTAATAGTAACTAATACAGTAAACTACAGAAAAGGTATTCCCTTCTTGACATGGTGGAAAATCCCACCTAAGTTTATGCATTTTACCGCACTCTCTGTGGACATGTATTCCTGGGGTTAAAGTCCAAATCTCATCTCGGTGCCAACAGGATCTCTTCTCCCTGCTTCTTCAGTGTGATGTGTTGGGTACTCTGGATCTGTGGAGACTGCATCTACCTCAGCAGTAACACATACAGGCTACCAACACTTCAAATAGTACAACACTATTTTATTAAGCTAGAAACTGTTGAACATACTTTCACTGTGGGTCGACACTATGTTAGATTAAACTAAAGACCTATGCCTATCCTAACCAGTCTATTCACTCAGCACATGGTGAAGATCTGTGCTGTAAGCTATGAGCTCTGTCCTTCTGAGAGGCTGTATCCTGAATCAGCGGGAAAACTGATGCCCGTGTCTTTATAGTGAGTGTGCTCTAACTGGTGATTGGCTGCGGTGTTGTGTGTGTTGATTGGTCTTGCTGTGTGTCAATCAGTGTGTGTGTCTGTACCATGATATACTGGTGTATATTATGACACAGTGTACATCTTGCAGTGCCCTTTTAAACAAAGTTTCCATCACTCAACCCTTTGAGCATAATAAAATGTGCCACCAGTTGCAATGTACCCTATGGTAATTCTGTGGTCTTTAACTTTTCACAACCCTAAATTCTGTTCTCACCAGCTCTCTGTTTGGTTGTCAACACAAACATAAGCATTTTCTTCTATCTGCCACAGCAACTCCTTTCAGTCTCCTCCCTCAAATGCTTCTGTCTGACTGCCTCTAGAGAATTTGAGGAGCAGCAGCATAACCAGCTGCCACCTCCTTTATGTTGTGTTAAAATTTGCAGCCGACTTTGAATAAGTTTCAATTTGCATTTCTATCTCTGTATAGGAAGGTCACATGCGTTTGTCTCTAGGCATATTTGGTAATAGACCACATGTTTGACATCAGGCAGATCTCATTAGAGCCCCCGGCCTCTCTTCATTCTACTCCATTTCACCATGAATTAAAGGATATAGTTGAAAGCATAACTATCATAAAAACATAGAATACAGGAGTATGTCATTCGGCCTATCAATGTGCACATGGCTGATCCGCCATCTCAGCGCCATTCGCTTGAACTCTCCACATACCCCTTGATGCCTTTGTGTTTAGAAATATATCTATTTCTTAAATACTTTCAGTGACTTGGCCTCCACAGCTTTATGAGGTAGTAAATTACACAGGTTTTCACCACCCTGTGCTTGAAGAAATTTCTCCTCAATCCTAAATGGCCTATCCTGTATCTCGAGACGCTGATACCTTGCCAGCGGTTCTAATATGCTGCAGCTCAATCCTGGGAATCTCTAATATGCAATGCTACAGTTAATTAAATGTTGAGAGAGATCAGAGTCGTTGGCATGGAGATCGCCAAAGTCCTTTGTTTCTGGGTCATTACAAACATCACTGGACAGACACTTTTGCATACAATCAAAAATTTAGAAAATATTTAGGTTAGGTGGAAAGCAGAAGATACGGTTAACATTTCATATCTTGTGACCCTGTCAGAATAGGGTAAACATTTCAGGAATAGCAGCGAGCTGCCCTGGAAAACAATTTTGTCTTGTCCAGTGGCATCAAGAACAAATAAACTAGTTATTTATCTCTTTTTTTTTTAATGTACATAAAATTTCTGCTGTGTTGACCTAAATAACACCAGTCATGTTGTCCATCCAGTAATTCATTCTGAGAAGCACTTAGAAACATTTCTAAGCTTCGATGTTATGATAAAGATGTTTTGCAGGAAGGTGACACCAAAGTATTATGCAATACCACAAGTAGAAAACATAAAACCACCCAACAATAGAGATTGTCCTTATGACAAAAACTTCTTTGATGTGGTTGGAGTTTGCACATTCTCCCTGTGTTTGTGTGGGTCTCACCCCCAAAACCTAAGGATGTGCAGGCTCTGTGGATTGGCCATGCTAAATTGTTCCTTAATTAGAAAAAAAGTAATTGGATACTCTAAGTTTAATTAAAAACCTTCTTTGATTTGGAAAATGAAATGTCTCTGTTAATTATTGAACAGTCACAGCATAATGAGAAAACTTCACCATGTTGATTCAATGCATTATCTGAAGTCAGATAGGAATTGAGTTTTTAACCTGATTATGTACTAGAAATATTCAGTCCAGCTTTGAAATCTAACGTTTAACCAATTAGGTATCAACTAGAAATAAAACAAACTTTAATGCAGATCACAGTACATTGCTGTTAATTTAGTCAAAAGGATCAACTGATTTGGCCTTGAGGTCACCATGCACATACTGATCGCAATGAAACTTAATTGGTGATTTAAACTTGTGACCTAGTCTTTTGTTTAAAAAGAAGCCCAAATTAAGCTTTTGGTTATAAACTTCATAGCATTAACTTACTTGTTTGTAATTCAACTTGAGAATGCAATTTACCATGGCAATAAATTTACAAGTCCATACTGCTGGAAGAGAAGCATTGCTCATCAGCACCGTGGCACAGTGGTGCAGTGGTTAGCACTCGGGCCTCCAGCCTCGGGTGACTGTCTGTGTGGAGTTTGCACTCTCTCCCCGTGTCTGCGTGGGTTTCCTCCGGATCCTCCAGTTTCGTCCCACAGTCCAAAAATGTGCAGGTTAGGTGGATTGGCCATGATCAATTGCCCTTAATGTCCAGGGATGTGCAGGTTCGGTTTTGGGGATTACGTGGATAGGTAGGCGTGGACACTCGTAAATGGGCAGGGTTCTCATTCGAAGGGTTGGTGCAGACTCGATGGGCTGAATGGTCTCCTTTGCACTGTGGTGATTCTATGAAATTTCTGATTGCACTGCCTGTAATATTCTGGCAATTATAGTTCAAAAATTGTGGGTACCATTTTCCTACATTTTGAAAATTTGCTGCTGATCAGAGAACTTCCTTATTGGGGAAAAGCAGTATAAAAAGTTTACATATGAAAAATGTATTTCCGGGGCGGTACCTGTTTGACGTCCTGGGTAGGACTGGGTTTGGGGGCATGGGTGCACCTGTTACATGTGGCACCGATGACATGGGTTCACGGAACTTTGAACTGCACAGGGGAACAAGGCGGGGTGCTCGCTGTCGCTGCTGCTGTTTGTGCTGGTTATAGAGCCTCTTGCAATGGCTCTTAGCGGGTCAGCTTGATGGCGAGGGATTACGAGGGGACAAAGGAAGCATCGGGTGTCACTATACGCAGAATACCTACTATTGCATGTTTCGGACCCGCTGGAAAGCAATGGAGAGGATCATGGGCCTATTGGGGAGGTCTGGGTATAAATTGCATATCGGGAAAGGCAAAGTGCTTCCCTGTGAATGAGTTGGGTCGTCAAGCCAGTCTAGGGGTATGCCAATTAAGGTGGCCAGTGACAGGTTTAGATACCTGGCAGGTAGCGAGGGAATGGACGATGCTACACAAGTGGAATTTAACAAAACTGGTGGAGGTGGTTAGGGAGGAGCTGAAGAGGTGGGACATGCTGCTCTTGACTTTGGCGGGGAGGGTCCAAGTGGTGAAGGTGAACATTCTGCCGAGGTTCCTGTTCATATTCCAGAACCTCCCTATCTTTGTACCGAAGGCCTTCTTTGAAAACTGGATATGATTATTTCAGACTTTGTATGGGCAGGGAAGGTGCCAAGGTTAAGAGGACCCTGGACTGAGGCAGAAGGGGAGGGTTGCCATTGCCGAACCTGCTACATTAATAGTCGGCGAACGTGGAGAAGGTGAGGCGGGTGGTGGAAGGAGAAGGGGTAGAATGGGTTAGGATGGAGGAACAATCCTGTAGGGGGTCCAGCTTGAACATATGGTTAACAGTGGCATTGTCAATGGCGCCAAGGAAACACTCTTGAGAGCCCTGTGGTGTAGTCCACGGTGAAGGTCTGGAATCAGCTGAGGAGGCACTTCAGGATAGAGGGAATGCCGGTGTTAATGTCGTGCGAAAACCACGGTTTTGAGCGGGGGCGGCGGTATAGTTGGCACGTATAGGAAGTGGAGAGATGTGGGACTGGGTAAGGTAATGGAAGAAGGGTTTGCCAGTATAGAGGAACTGAAGGAGAGGGTAGAGCTCCCGAGAGGAAGTGAGTTTAGGTACCTGCAGGTAAGGGACTTCCCGTGAAAGATTTGGAAATATTTCCCCGGGTTGCCAAGGTACATCCTTGTTGGAGTGACTGCTGCTTCCGGATGTGAAAGGGGAGACATATGGGTGGCTGGGAGAGAAGGGAGGTGAGCAGGTGGTGAAGGAGAAGTGGGAGGGGAAGCTGGGAGGGAAAATAAACTAGGGAGTATGGAGTAAAGCACTACAAAGGGTAAATGTGACCTCGTGTGCAAGAATGAGCCTGATACAGTTCAAAGTGGAACACAGGGTACACATGACTCAGGCAAGAATGAGTAGGTTCTTCCAAGGAGTGGCAGACGAGTATGAGAAGGGTGGACGAGGACCAGCGAATCATGTTCATATACTCTGGGGCTGCAAAAGGTTGAGGAGATTTTGGGCAGGAGTGGTTGCGGCGCTAACAAGGATAGTGGGAGAGGAGGTTGGGTCGGACCCAATGGTGGCGATATTTGGGATATCTGAGAAGCTGGAGCTGATGGAGGGGAGTAGGGATGTTGTTGATCTTTTGATTGCCCAGCGAAGAATTTTTCTGGAGTGACGGTCAGCAACGACAACAGGGATGGTGGCTTGGCTGGGGGACTTGTATGACTTTATTCAGTTGGAAAAGATCTAGTACGAATTAAGGGGTTCAGCGGAGGGTTTCGCGGCAAGGTGGGGAATGTTCATGGCCGTGTTTGAGGAGCAGCTCGTTGCAGAGGGGGGTGAAAAAGGGAAAAATTTGTGCAAACCGTATCGTTGTGTGTTAGCGAGTTTGTTCCTGGAATTGTTTATATTTTGTAACCTTTTTGTATAAGTTTAGAATAAAATACATTTAAAATAAAAGAAAAAAGGGGCAGCACGGTGGCCTAGTGGTTAGCACAACCGCCTCACGGCGCTGAGGTCCCAGGTTCGATCCCGGCTCTGGGTCACTGTCCGTGTGGAGTTTGCACATTCTCCCCGTGTCTGCGTGGGTTTCGCCCCCACAACCCAAAAATGTGCAGAGTAGGTGGATTGGCCACGCTAAATTGCCCCTTAATTGGAAAAAATAATTGGCTAATCTAAATTTAATAAATAAATAAATAAATAAATAAATAAATAAAAGAAAAATATATTTTCAATTAAGTAACTGCATTAGCATTATTCTTGTAATGCTTGCAGATTGCAACTGAGAACTGGACAAAAAAACCCATGAAAGTTTAGTTTTGTATATAATTATGTTGCAGTTGGTTGGTTAGGTCACCAACTGGTGTTAGGTTGGTTTTAAATGTTTGTTAATGACCTATTATTTACAAGATGTAAGTCCCTCTAAGTTGACTGCTGTTAAAATTATCAGAGCATTAATTTCTAACCAACCATAATTATTCCGCCCCTTAAATTAAGACAGAGGTAGGTGAATTCTTGGACTAACAAGGGAGTCAAAGATTATTGGGGGGTATAGGCGGAATGTGAATGAGTCCCCAATCGGAGCAGCCATGATTGTATTGAATGGGGAAGCAGCTGAAGGGGCCGAATGGCCGCCTACTCCTAACTTGTATGTTTATATGTAAATTACTTCAAAGAAGGTTACTGTATCCCTTTCTGCATGGTTGAGAAAGTTGTAATATAATTTCATGCTTTTTAAAAAAAAATTATTTCTTTTATTTGCTTTTAGATTGGAGTTAGTGGTCGAACCTTGGATTGAAGGCCTTTGGGATGCTTTGAAGGATGTGTGCCAGAAGAAGAAGAGGGGATTAATGATCATGTAGAGAAAATGTTCGATACAAATGATGGTTTCAACAGCAAACAAATTTGATTTTAAAATCCTGATGTATTGGCAGATCTTGAATTATTGAGAATCGAAGCCAATGCACCAACAGAGGCTGAAAATTCAGTTATTTCATCTGAGAATGTTGAGCAGAATTGTCTAGTAGCAGGACCACAGGAACATTGTCCAGTACCGAACTGGGTAAAATCTGAAAAACCCCTGTCAGAAACTGCTCTGAATATCCCTACACTGCCAGTGGAGTATCTAAATGTTGAGTTTCAGGAAAGCACAGAACGGGTAAATTTAAATTTAAATAATCTTTATTGTCACAAATAGGCTTACATTAACACTGCAATGAAGTTACTGTGAAAAGTTCCTAGTCGCCACATTCCAGCGCCTGTTCGGGTACACTGAGGGAGAATTCAGAATTTTCAGCTGAGGCCAGATGTTCTAAAACTGTGAAGAAGTCATTGATATCAACAGACAGTGCTTCCAAATGCGAGGATGCAATCACAAAGGAAGTCATGGCAGAATAAATAAATGGAACCAATAATAGGGTTATGGAAGCCAGCTGTACATAAATGACAGTAGATTCAGAATAGAATCCGGGTAGAGTTGGGCAAGGGAGGAAAATAAATTGTTATTGGTGTCATGGAGATTTGATTAAATAATGGCTCAAATCTTCCAGTCTCCAGCTTGTTGGAGATGGGACGTAAGTTAGGAGATGCGTGTTGGGATTCCATAGATGTCCTGATGCATGCACATGCTGAAATTGACCAGGAAGTTTAAACTTCCTTTGGCCTGGTTTTCACTGCCCAGGGCCCTCCACTCGGGTCAGAGCTTTGGGCTAGATACACAGGACTTACCTGAGTACTTAGCATCATTACTGACCCCTCCTACTGCTCTCTCTTTCCACACCCACCCCTACCTTCCACTCACTCATCCATTCATTAAAAGAAGTGAGACCTTTAAAACAAACATACCTGAATGTCGGGCAGCTACTATTATAAAAAGGTGTGTATCCTCTCCTTCCCCTGATTGCTTGCCAGTCTGCCATATCATTGGCTTCACTGGTCCATTTCTGCTTCAGCCGGGATCAGAAACCCCCCTCCACCACATCTGACCCCTCCGCACCTAACCATAGCAATATTGGCCACACTCATGTTCGGCAGCGCCAGCTCCTCCGCTCCAGGAAAGCCCTCCTAACCTGCCCACACAAATCCAGAGATTAGCGCATTGACCTTTTTTAAAAAAAAAAACAACTACTTGGACGAAGATTGGGAGGTTCTGGAGCACCAACAGAAACCTTGGCAGCACCGTCATTTTTACAGTCTGCACCTGCCCTGACAGCGTCAGCACATCCCACCTCTTGAAATCCACTTTCATCTGCCCCATCGACAGAGCCAGGTTCGACTTGTGAGCTGCACCCAGCCCCGCGTCACTTGGATACCCAAATATCTAAAGCTCGCCCCCTCCACCACCTAAACGGCAACTCCCCTAGCCTCCTTTCTTGCCTTCTCATCTCACTCGGGAGCACCTCGCTCTTCCCCATATTCAACTTGTATCTCGAAAACCGGCCAAATTTCTCTAAAATCCCCATGATGCCTCCAATATTGCCCAACAAGTCTGAAATATACAACAACTGTTGTCCACATACAATGAGGCCATAAAACCATAAGACATAGGAGCAGAATTAGGCCACTCAATTCTTCGAGTCTGCTTCACCATTCAATCATGGCTGATATTTTTTACTCATCCCCATATCCCCTTATTAATCAAGAACCTTCCGTCTTAAAGACAGGTAATCCCCACTGCACCGGGTCCTTATCCTTCTTTAATATCAGGGAGATGGAAACGTGTGACAATGTAGGGGGAGTTTCCTCCTCTCCCATGCTTCATTATATGCCCTCACCAACAGTGGCCCCAAGCCCACCCCAAACCTTTATAAAACTCCACTTAGAACCCATCTAGTCTCCTTACTATCCATTACTTCCCCTTGGCCCAGTTGCCTAATTATGGTCTTATGGTTTTATGCCCTTATCATCCATCACTCCGTCAATCGCCCTCGTCGCCACCTGCTTTCTCAACTGATGAGCCAACATCCTGCTTGCTTTCTCCCCGTACTCATATGTTGGACCTCCGTCACTGCTTTCCCCGTAGATACTAGCTAAAACTCCACCTGGAGGCTCTGCCTCTCCTTCAACAGCCCTGCCTCTGGCGCCTCCGAGTATCTCCTAACTACCCTCAAAATCTTGTCCACCTGTCTTGCCATCTACATCCGCTCTACTTTCTCCCTGTGCGCCTGAATCAAAATTAACTCTCCCTAACCACCACCTTGAGTGCTGTGACCTCCCCCATATCGTTTAGCTTCATGTAGCCCCAAATGGCAGCCCTCACCTGCTCGCACACCTCTTCATTCGCCAACAACCCCACGCTCTATAACTGTATTAAAGCCCCTCCCCATAATCAACCAAAGCGAGTCCAAGTCAGGAATCTTCCCTAACATCCACCTCATAAAATCTACATTACCCCAATTTGGGGCATAAACGTCTACTAGAACCACTAACTTTCCACTAACTATCACGTACCCCCTGCCCGGATCGGCCACAATGCTCCCCCCTGTAAACGCTACCCGCTTATTAACCAACCCCACCACTCCCTTGTCTTCATATCCAGCCCAAAAAGAAACACCTTCCCCACCCATCCCTTCCTCAACCTCGTCTGGTCCCCTACCTTTATGTGCGTCACCTGCAAAAAGGCCTCCTGCCTTCAGACTCCTCAGATGCGTGAACACACACAACCGTTTTACCTGCCCTATTACACCCTCCCGTTCCACGTGACCAGCCTGCTCAAGGGGCTCCCTGCCACTCAGCCATACCCCTTTTTGAGCCAGGTCCCAGTCCGCGTCACGCGACCCTCCAGGTCCGTCCTCGGATGTCCACCAACATTGATCGCTTTCCAATTTCACCTGCAGCCGCGTATTTGCACTTCACTCCCCACACAAACTCATCCCAGCCTGCAAAATGGTAGCACTGAGAGCGGCAGCCCGGTTTGCAGACGCAGCGCTCGAGACCCTGCTGGATGCAGGTGGGGTGGAGGTGTTGCTGAGGTAGGGGGGTGGTCAGTTCTTTACAAAGGAGTTCATTGACCTCACATTAATATGTTTTTTGGTATCAGCTTCACAGATCCATTGCTCCCTTTGGGAAGAGGGTTTCATTTCTAGTTTTTCATTTGGTTATTTATTTTGGATACTACCCTCTAACTCTGAGAACATTGTTTAAATTCAGTATTTTAAAGACCTGGATTATACTTCTTCAGATTGTGACACAAAAGTAAAATTTTGCAAATTCTAAATATTCTGGAGTTATTTGATATATGCTTTGCTAAATTCCATTTTCCTCCATTGTTTAATCCTCAGGTCTCCCAGCAAGAATGCATTTCGTTGGCATCAAACTTCACTGTGTTTCGGGTTCCAGTGACTAAAGCAATTTCTCTAACTCGGGAGGATGCAGTGAAAACTGCCTTATTCTTGGAACTAGATATTTCAGTAAGTCCTTCTGCAGGTTTAATTTTGGAGTTTCCACCAGAGATGGAACCTTGGAGGGATTCTCTGACCCCCCCCACCGGGCCGGAGAATCGGCGGTTGGTGGCGTGAATCCCGCCCCGACGCTGGCTGCTGGATTCTCCGGCGCCGGTTTTTCGGCGGGGGTGGGACGTGTGTGTGGTGTGTGTGCGTATGGTGGCCTGGCCCGAGATCGAGGCCCACCGATCCGCGGGCGGGCCTGTGCCGTGGGGGCACTCTTTCCCTCTGCGCCGGCCGGTATAACGGTCCGCCATGGCCGGCCCGGAGAAGAACCCCCCTGCGCATGCGCTGGGATGATGCTAGTACACACTGGTGCTCCCGCGCATGTGCCAACTCGCGCCAGCTGGATTTGATGTAACTTGTCCAATTCCTCAAATTAACTTGGATAGATTGGGGTATTTTGATGAAAAGGTGAAAACATGGTGGTAGATGGCATGCCAACAAATCCCAAAGGAAAACTCGGCAAACTATCACAACTATTCTCTATTTTATTTTACTATGGGAAGCTATGTGTACTGAAGTCAGGACCCACAAAATCCAGTAACACTTTGCTGATTTCAAATTACAACATTTATTAACAGAGGAAAAATTAAACACACAAACCTATTTTTACAGTTAAAATTAGTCTTACAGAACATTTCCCCAAAAGGATCTTATTGAATTGGATTTGTTTATTGTACCGAGGTACAGTGAAAAGTATTTTTCTGTGTGCAGCTCAAACAGATCATTTAGTACATGAAAAGAAGATACAAAATAGGGCAACACAAGGTACACAATGTAAATACATAGACACTGGCATTCGGTGAAGCATACAGGAGTGCAGTATTAATCAGATCAGTCCATAAGAGTTGTTTAAAAATCTGATAGTCTCACAAATAAACACCCCTTTAGGCAATAGCTCCCATAGATATTTAATCTTTATTTTTTTTAAAACCCACTATTGCTGTAGGGAAGAGATGCCCCATGGCTTCTGTCGCTTTCCCACTCTGGTAAATTCCAAAAACTTAAAATAAAACCCTGCTTTCTGACAAAAACAGACTGACACTTCTCTGGGTTAACCAAAATTTGCTTCACTTTACTCCATTTCGCAACTCCCAGCTCAGTGCACACATTAGAAGTGTTTTACATGGCTATCCGCAACTCCAAACCTCTCTTTAAAAGGTTTTTCTCTCTCAACTTTTCCCACTGCCTGCTCTTCTCTTTTGAATAATATAAAAGGATAGAAACATCTTTATGTTACCCTTGTGGCCAACACTTTCAAATAAAATTTAATAACTTTATCTTGTTTATTTCTGACCTTTTCCAAGCTGCAAACTCTGTTTTACATCCCTTTGAAATTTAACAACCGAGGACAATAAACCTTCTTTATTTCCTAATGCAAATTTCTACCCATGTCTTATTTGCCTGTGGAGCATCCAACCCAGCCCTGTGCACTTCAAATGCCTGTCTTTCACACCAAGACATTTTGATGTTCTAAACTTTGTAGACACTTGTTCCGCGGCTTAATTAAATTAGTCATACAGACACTGTCCCTTCAAGCCTATTAATGCCACAGTAGAACCAAAAATATTTTTTAAATGACCTATTCTTCACAGAACACACTGATTAGGTTTTGTACTAATTAAGACATGCCTATTTGGAAGTCTGAATATTTTGAAAACTTGATTTGGGTCCTAGTTGCTGATTGCTATTGTTTGAACATGCTGAAAGATGCTAAAATGGGCACTTGCAGGGTTGGCATTCAAAGGATGGTTTCGAAGCAGTTCCACAAAACGTGCACACACACATTTATTTAAAAAATGTATAAGATTTTCCAAGGCTCCACTTTTGCATTAAGGTAAGTGTGGCATGTGCTGCATAGGTCGGCTGGCCAGCGTGGGTCCCAAAGGTTGGCCAGTTGGCAAAAGTGGGTTCCGGGACAAAAAAGTTTGAAAACAGTGTTTTTGGCAGTTGTATGGGGCAAATTTCCCTCAGTTGATTGCCCCATTAGGTGGGACTTGGCTCATTGGTCATCTGGGCAGGATTGCCTTGATTAAAATGAATGTGCTGCGTAGATTGTTATATCTCCTGCAGATGCTACCAATATTGCTGAATGCTAGCGTTTTAAAAGAGATTAATGGAATCATTAGTTCATTTATCTGGAATAAGAAGCCTCACCTGAAGTTTACTAAGTTCCAACTCCCAGGAGCTAAGGGAGCCTGGGTGTCCTGAACATTAGGCTGTATCAACAGGCTTCTCACCTCAGGCACATAAGGGATTGGGTTAAATGTAGGGACTGGCAAATTAAAGGAGAAGTTCTGGCCGGCAGACTGCATATGGCCTCATTTCCTTATTTAAAGGGCAGCAATGGCTGCCATTCTGAATAAAAATGCCAGTAGCAGCCGTTGGGCACTTCTCCTGTGATCTGGACAACCATGGGAATGCCACAACCGATCGCTTTGAAACCCACCCACAAGTCACGACACCCACTTTGAAAAACACTGGCCTGAAATGAAGGGAAATCACGACACCCAGGTACTTAATTCTCAATAGGGACCACTTAAAGAGGAAGTTAACAAATGGGAGGTCTACCCCTCAGCTCACCCACCGGCATGCCCTCCGACTTTGTAAAATTGATCTTATAACCAAAGAAGGCACTAAACCTATATCACACCAATGATAGAGGGAACCGAGACGTCTGCCTTTGACACACACAGCTGCACATCGTCTGCCTAAAGTGTATTCTTGTGCTTCTTGTCCCCACACTCCACACTGATATCAGGGGTTCCTGCCTAATAGCCTCTGCAAAGACTCTGGCCAGCACAAACAACGAGGGGAGATAGAGGATAGCCCTGTCTGGCCCCCCTCTGGAGCCTAAAGTTATTTGTGAGCACCATCGCTACAGGCCTATGATACAACACCTGAATCCATTTGGCAAATTCTTCACCTACCCCAAATTTCTGTAATGTTTACACCAAATAATTCTATTCAACCCGATCAAAAGCTTTTCTACATCCAAGGAGATCACCAACCCATCCAAGGCCCTCTTCTGAAAGACCTGAATAAAGTTCAACAATCTAACATTTTTACTAGAAAGCATGCCCTTAATAAACCCCGTGACATCATCGGATGGATCCCCTCCAGCCATTTCACCATTACCTTGGACAATAATTTGAAGTAAACATTCAAAAGGGAGATTGACCTGTTAAGAAGCACACTCCTCTGCATCTTTACATGTCTTCAAATTCAGGAAGATGTTAACCTCCCAAAGTGTCAGCAGCAGCAGCAACCCTGCCTCAAAGGAGTGACACTGCATACCCACCAATGGTCCCATTGGCAAATCCTTAAACTTCCTGTAAACCCTCCATCCAAAACCATCTGGCCCCAGAGCCTTGCCCAGCTGAAGCTCCTCAATAGCCGCAGCCACCTCATCTTTACAGATGGGTGCATTATGGGCCAAGGGCTGAACCCCCAATGCCCCGGAAGCCTAAGGGAAGTGAAAAAAACATCCATGCCTGCCATCACATCACCAGACTGGTCTAACCTATATAACCCGGCATACAAATGTCTTAACGGCCCCATTAATCTCCTCCGTCTTTATTAACCCCCCCCTCTCCTGAGCGTCGAAGGGAGGGAACATCCCTAGAATCTGCCGCCGCCTTAATTAGACAGGCCATGTACTTACTCTGATTATTACCAAACTCATATGATTTTGTTCTTTAGCAGATACGATATTGACTTTTAAGGGGCGTCTTGACAAATACATGAATAGGATCGGAATAGAAGTATATGGTCCCCAGAAGGATAGGTAGGGGGTTTTAGTTCAGACCGGCAGCATGGTGGCTGCAGGCTTGGAGGGCCGAAGAGCCTGTTCTTGTGCTGTAATTTTCTTTGTTATTTGTTCCTTGGTTTCTGCTTTGCAAATTTTAAACATCTCCCAGCATGCTGCATCAATAAGGAGTCCAGTGTCCTAGCTGCGTTAACCTCCTTCGATAACTGCTTGTTAGGGGCTCTCCTTGGCATCGGCCAAACTGATCTCTCCAGCACTCTATGCCTTTTGTTGGCTATGTAGGAAATAAGCCAGTCCCATAGCATAGGCCTTACAAGTCTCCTATAGTGTGGAGGAAGTGATATCAGAAATGGAACTAACAAAAACTCGGGGTGGGGGTTCTGACTCAATTTTAAGTGCTCCTTGTCATCCACGTGAGTCCTGTATCAGTGCTATGTCCACTTTCTCCCTAAGAAAAAAGGATCTTTTTCCTTTTGATATGGTGATGAATTCCCTTGTATTCCATGCAAAGTTTAAAATTATTCACAGCCATTGCATAGACGACCGGGAGATGAGTAGAATAGAATTTACGCACCACTCTTAGGCATGTGCTGTAACACCTCAGTTTATACACACCCATTTCTGCTAAGAGTGGAGTTGGCTGGTTGACACAGCACACTTCCAGACAGTTCAGAGACCGAGGAAGAAACTGCACAGGTTCCAGTGTGGCACTGGAATATCTGGTGGAGGAGGTACTGCAAAGTTAGTTTTTTCTGTATTTGCATGCACAAAAGAATTAACTGGAGTTGACAACTACCTGAGAAAGTCTCCTGATGGTGTTTGAAAAGTAATCTTCAAGGCTGGAGGTTTAAGTGGTGCTCGATCCTCTGTAATAACATGTCTATTCCTTGCTTACTCCTAATCATCTGGTTGCTATAAAACAATACTTAATTTGCTTTGACGAATTTTAGAAGATCCTGGGGTCATGTAAATGCAAAGTTCTTTCTTCTGTCATCAGCGATGCTCCAGCAAAAATACAGTGAAATAAGATGTTGGGTCAGAATGCAATTGTTCATCTCCTGGAAGCAAGTTATAGAATGGTATCAGTAAATATCTGTGAGATGATTCCTTTCCCAAATATTTCTGTGGGGTTTGGCACATCTAGTGTGTAGTTCGAGAGAAGGGAAATAAGTGGAGTTCTAATTTCCGGCACAGTATACTCTAATGGAATGGTATCATAATTTTTGATTGAGGGTGAGGGGGGTTCCTCTTTCCTTCCTTCTAAAGTAACTTATACTCTATTGGTTTGTAAGGTTGCCACTGTGTGCAGTGTTATTTGTGCGCTAGTTTTGAACACTGTTGGCCTAGGTCAGAGATAATGGGTGGATCATCCATATGAACACTATGCTTTACTGGACACTCATCAGAGAAACCTGTTTGGAGGTCGGCATGCCCAACTTTTGCTGTTGCCCTTTCTCGTCTCTATGTTGAGAGTTCATTCTCGTAGTTTTGGGACCAGAATCTAATGGCTGAATACAATTTAAGGGTTTATCTGAGTTGCAGCCTTTTAATACTTTAAACCAAGGTTCTTTCTGCCTGCTCATGTGTATATTAAATATCGCATGGAGTTAAAGAAGAGACGGGCGAGGCAGAATCAATAGCAACAGTCACAAGGAAATTGACTAAATACTTGCAGAGAAATTAAATATAGAGAAGTGGAGAATGAGAAACGATCTTGTATTGAATGGATAGCTTTAGCAACGATCTGGCACAGGCATAATGGGTCACATGGTCGCCTAATGTGTTGTGATATTTATGATTTATGACTAACATTCTTGCATAATGAATACCATAATAAAATAGATATCAATTATTGATTTCATTTATGAAACTTTACAATCAACGATGTCCACCATACTTTGATACAGAGGGCGGGGTCTCCAGCCGCGCTCTCCTGATGGCTGGGAATCCCACCCGAGGCCAATTAACTTTTCCATTGTCCGCGTATCATCTGTGGTGATCTTACGGTGGGCGGGACGGAAGAATCCGGCCCATAAAATTTTGCCATTACTTCAAAAATCAACCTGATCGTGTGCAGCACTTTTATAAAAGTGAATTATATATGACTGTTTAGATAAAGCCAATGGCCTCAGTTTTCATGGTTCCTTTTTTTCTGGCGCTAACCCACACGTCATCAGATTTTGTAGAATCCATAGAATTCCTACAGTGCAAAAGGAGGCCATTTGGCACATTCAAGTCTTCTGACCTTCCAAAAGTACACCCTACCTAGGCCCACACCCCCTTTCTATCCCGTAACTCTGCCTAACATGCATTTGGATATGCAGGGGCAATTTTTAGCATGGCGATATGCTCAACCTGCATATCTTTGGACTGTGGAAGGAAACTGGAGCACTCAGAGGAAACCCACACAGATATGGGGAGTATGTGAAATTCCACACAGTCACTCACGGCCGGAATCGAACTGGGTCCCCGGTGCTGCAAGGCAGCAGTGCTAACCGCTGTGCCACCGTGCCGCTTAATTTAATTGATTTGAATCCTCAACTTGCTATGGTCGAATTTGAGCTAACAATCACAATCTCTAGATTGCTAGCCCCAAACTGCACTATCTAACCGACCAAATCCTTAATCTATTAATTTCGATTTAAAAATAGAACACCTGACTCTATTGTTATGGTTGCAGATACTATACTCTTAGTAGATACAATAGGTAATTGTCTGAGGTTTTAACATATCAAGGCAACTCAAGGGCCAGGAATAAATGTATTTCTTGATGTTAGGGTAACTTTTTGCTTCCCCTTTTGTTTCATCGCACTCCTAAATTTCATCACCTATCTGATGAAACTTTCTTCATGGTTTCAATGGTGTTTTAAGAGGTTGTTATTGAAAATAAGAGCTGATGAGGAAGGTTGGATTAACCCCATTTCCTGGAGAGGGCTATATTCTGAAAACACGTTCTGGGTACATGGAAAGGAAGAGCTGTGTGGTCTGAAAATGATTCCCGAACCCCCCCCCCCCCCCCCCCCCCCCCCCCCCCAACCTCCATTAGGTAAGTACTCCAGGTGCATGCAAATAGTATTTCAATGCCTGGGATATTGGAACACCTGCTTTTAGAATACTGCCTGCCATATGACTCTTTTGATGTTTGTTTTATTTGCCATTGTTTAAAATGATACTGCCACTTCAACAAATAATTTCCTCAAAAAGCTGAATCCATCAAGCCTGCCACAATCCGGTATCTCAGTGCATTGTCAATAATTTTTGCGCAGAGTGTAGCAGGTGTGTGGACAACACACATTGTGATTTGGGAATGAGGAATTAAAAAATGTGATGTAGCCAAATTACTTGGACATTATCTTCAGTCATTTCAACAGCTGGCCAAAGGAATTTGGTGGATAATGCTGGCAATAGCAGAGTCTGTTACTATCATGCCAAAGAACAAGGCATGACTGCTGTAGCTCTTTTTTTACAGTATGTGGTGCCTGCATCTGGACTTTAATGGCAGAGAATCAGCAAAGGAAAGCAAACACTTAATGATATACTGTAATATTGTTACATCTTATGGCAAGGCAGGTGTCATGAATCTGCCTGGTGACAGCAGTAGACAATATTCAAAGGGTCTCAATTGGTATGTGCCTCTTCTGGTAACAAGTTTAGGACGGTAGTTTAGATAATCAAGTGTGAATAGTTTCCGGAGAGAAACAGATTATAGATGATTGAGAAGGTCCATATCGTCTTGATGATTGAGACGTACATATCTTAATATATAGTCAAGGAAGTTGATGGGGCAGACAGCCGGATACACAAGGTATAATCAAAGGATAGCAAAGGTATAATTTGCCAGACCCTGAGAAGAAAGGGAGGCAGTTACCATCTAGCAGTCTCAGAAAGCAGACAAGCCAGTTTCCAGCCACCAAGCCATAGATATATTTTGTAACAAGGAGTAGGTACCTTCTATAGAAACTGTGTTTTAATAATGATCTTATTTACATGAGTAGTGCAGTCATGTTTGTGAGTATTTGTCTTTTCTTTACTTTATTAAATAGTCTTTAATAATTGTTATATGATGACTGGGGTTTAATTTGTCTCCTCACACCAAAACAAAATCTCATTTACACCCCCACAGACTGGTGTCCCAAGTTAGGATACCCTCAGTTTCTTGAATTCATCCTATTTTATGCAGCATGTACTCGGACGCTGCCAAATTTTCCCATGATGACAGGATGAGCAATTGATGTAATACAACACCATCTTCCTTTCCTCTCCATCTGCACGACCAGCGCCCCTGCCCCCCACACCCTCCCAGTTGCTGGATGCCGGTCATTGGAATGTATTTTGGGGAAAAGCAGGTCTTATTTATAGTAGTGGTTGGTTTAGTGTTTTTTAATGGTATTTTGACTAAATTCTACAAGTTCACAACAGTGTTCCACGATTTATTTATCTCCTGTGTAAACCTGCCTTTAAAAACTCTCATCTCGATAGTAAAATGTGACCAAGATATTTCAAAGGTTTCTTGAATTCATCCTATTTTCCACACTACTTTGTCTGTACCAAATACGCAAAATACGCAAATGCAAAGAATCGCGATGAAATTGTATTGAGTAATTATTTTCTTTTGTTTATTTATTCTTTTTTTTTTAAATTTTACAGTACCTAATTCATTTTTTTCCAATTAAGGGGCAATTTAGCATGTTCAGTCCCACCTACCTTGCACATCTTTGGATTGTGGGGGCGAATCCACACAAACACGGGGAGAATGTGCAACTCCACACAGACAGTGACCCAGAGCTGGGATCGAACCTGGGACCTCGGTGCTGTGAGACTGCAGTGCTACAATGCGTCACCATGCTGCCCTATAATTATTTTATTTCTATAGTACCTTGTACATTTTACAACATTGAACATTTTGGTGTGTAAGTAAGTCATTTTTTTATTACTGATGCTTGCCATAGATGACATGTTCCTCTACGTCTCAAATTCCCCCTAGCCAGCATGGAAGGAATAATGGAACTGCTAAGGAGTTTGGGCCTTCTCGGGTTACAAACTTAACCTGAGGGTGACCTGATCAAGGTATACAAGATTATGAAGGGCATAGACAGGTTGGATAGTGACCACCTGCTCCCTTAGTTGAAAGGTCAGCTACGAGGGGACACCATTCAAGGGGAGGGGCAGGAGGTTCAGGGGAGATTTGAGGAAAGACACTTTTACCCAAGAAGGTGGTGACGGTCTGGAACGCATTGCATGGGAGGATGTTAGAGGCGGGTTGCCTCACATCCTTCAAATGTATCTGGATGAGCAATTGGCACATCTTAACATTCGAGGCTATGGACCAAGTGTTAGCAAATAGGACTGTGTTTGACAGATCAGGTAGGTGCCTTTCATGCGGCGCTGCAGACTCGATGGGCTGAGGGCCTTTTCTGCACTGTATATTTCTGTGATTCTGAGGTAAAGCTAATGTAACAAATGTTTTTCATAATGAGTATAATTGGTGTAATCTAAGGTAAACATAGTAAATTGATACAATATTTGCAGTTGACCTGTTCATTATTTTCAATATTCTTGGTTACATATATGACCTGTGAATTATTACAAATTAAGATTATCAAATGCATTACCACCTGACCTGAGAATTCCAATCATAAATTACACAGCACATGATTGTGGGAGAGATTTCATGGCTATTTTGTTTGTAATTTATTTTGATGAAGTGGCTAATTTCTTGCTCGTTAAGGTGACAACCATTGTAGTTGCTGTTGTGCTGTGATTACTAAACCAGACAATAACTGGGTAGTGTGGAAATGCAAAGAAAAATATTCCAAATTGCTAGTTGTTTCACATTTGTTGATAAACTGATGTGATAGAAACTTGCATTGGGACCAGCAGGTTGTGTCCAAAGGTAAAGTGGGATTATGGGGTGTGGGTCTGGGAGGGGTGCTCTTTCGGAGGATCAGTGCAGACTTGATGGGCTGAAAAAAGCCCCCTCCTGCACTGTAGAGATTCTATGATTTCATTGTGTTCTGGGTGGCATGGTAGCACAGTGGTTAGCACTGTTGCTTCACAGCGCCAGGGACCCAGTTTCGATTCCCGGCTTGAATCACTGTCTGTGTGGAGTCTACCCGTTCTCCCCATGTCTGTGTGGGTTTCCTCTGGGTTGCTCTGGTTTCCTCCCACAAGTCCTGAAAGACGTGCTTGTGAGATGAATTGAGTATTCTAAATTCTCCATCAGTTTGTCTGAATAGTGTTGCGAATAGGGAATTTGCACAGTAACTTCATTGCAGTGTTAATGAAAGCCTACTTGTGACACTAATAAAGATTATTATGTGATGCTTTATCTTTTTGATTACCTGTAGATTCTGAAATGAAAATTGCTTATTGTCACGAGTAGGCTTCAATGAAGTTACTGTGAAAAGCCCTAGTCGCCACATTCCGGCGCCTGTCCAGGGAGGCTGGTACGGGAATCGAACCGTGATGCTGGCCTGCTTGGTCTGCTTTAAAAGCCAGCGATTTAGCCTGGTGAGCTAAACCAGCCCCAGAGATTTATAAAACTCTTTTATACAATCTGATTCTAGTAAATGAGTCATTTTGACATCAGCAACAGACATGTAAGATACAATACAACATTGATTGCATACTTTAAAAAAAAATGTTCAGGTTAATACAATTGTAGATACCTTAAATGTAAAAATATAGTTTAATTGGATCATTGAAAAATTTTGGCAAACTACCTCCCTACCCCATCACCTTGATGATGGAAATAAAATTACTAGAGTAGTTGTGGATCATCACCAAAAAGTGTGTAAAATAAAATCATTATATTTTGCAGAAACTTCAATGAGCCTATGAGCCCGCGATGCTTTCAGCGTATATGTCTGAATAGTCGGAGTGAAGTGGAAGAACTGATTCAGAGACTGGACTTGCAGACAAGAGAGACCATGTTTGTTGACAATAAGCATTCGACCAAACAATAAGAAAAAAGGTATCTGAAAATGAAGTAGTAGTTCAAGATTTATGTTGTCCTATCGTGTAGTTTAAATCATAACCCAGTAAAGTGAAGAGAAAAGGTTTAAGAAATGAATTCCAGAGAGTAAAGTTGAGGGAGCTGAAGTCGCTTCTACCAAAGTGAAGAGACCAGCATGCACAAAAAGGGAATAAGTACAAAGATCTTATTTAGCAGATTGAGTTGAGGCATTTTCTATAGTTCAGAGACCATAAGACACGGGTGCAGAAGCAGGCCATTCAGCCCATTGAGTCTGCTCCGCCGTTCAATAAAATCTTGACTGGAATCCGATGTAACAGTATTACAATTGAGTAAAGGTGACTACAAAGACATGAGTTGATTGGAAGGGGAGCCTAGCAGGGAAGACGGTGGAACAGCAATGGCAGGAGCGTTTGGGGGTTGTTCGGGAGGCACAACAGAAATTGATCCCAAGGAGGAAACCTGCTAAGGGGAGGACGTGGCAACCATGGCTGATTAGGATCAGCCAGTGATAGCATAAAAGAAAACACATGCAATATGGTGAGGCGATGGTGGGAAGCCAGAGGATTGGGAACCCTTTAAAAGCAAGCAGAGGACAACTGAAAAAAGAAATAATGGGGAGAAGAATAGCAATACAAAGAAGATTGCAAGAGTTATTTCCAATTATATAAAAGAGAAGGGCGAGGCAAGAATGGAAATTGGACCACTGGAAAATGAGCTGCAGGGGTAGTTTTAGGGAACAAAGAATGACAGTGAACTGAATGGATACTTTGTATCAGTCTCAGGTGGAAAACACCAGTGGGATGCCAGAGCTCAGGCAGAATCAGGGGCACAGGCGAGTGTCGTGGACCATCACTAAGGAGAATGTTCTGGGAATGTTCTGCCAGTCAACCAATCCTCTATCCATGCTAGGATATTAACCTTAACACCATGGGCTTCTTAACTTATTTTACAGTCTCCTATGCGGCATCTTGTCACAGGCTTTCTGGAAATCTAAATAAATGCATCCACTGGTTCTTCTTTGTCTAACTTCGTTCTTACCTCCTCAAAGAACTCTACAGATTTGTCAGACATTACCTCCCCTTGATGAACCATAGTGACTCAGTCCTATTTTATCATGCGCTTTCCAAGTACCCTTCAATCTCATCTTTAATAATGGACTCTTAAATCTTACCAATGACCAAGTCAGGCTAACTGGCCTATAATCTCCCGTCTTCTTGCCTCCCTCCCTTCTTAAAACAGGGGTGTTGCATTAGCCACTTCCATTCCTCTGGGACCCTCCTACCTCCAGTGATTCCTGAAAGATCAACTACCAATGCTTCCACAATCTCCTCAGCTATCTCTTTTAGAACCCTTACGGGTAGTCCTCTGGTCCAGGTGATTTAAAATTTTTTTACAGTACCCAATATTTTTTTCCCCAATAGGAGAAATTTAGCATGGCCAATCCGTCTAACTGCACATCTTTGGTTGTGGGGTGCAACCCATGCAGACATGGGGAGAATGTGCAAACTCCACACAAACAGTGACCAGGGTCGGTATTCGAACTGGGTCCTCAGCGCCGCAGTGCCAGTGCTAACCACTGCACCACATGCCGCCCTCTGGTCCAGGTGATTTATCCACCTTCAGACCTTTCGGACTCCATAACGTTCTCCTTAGTGAAGGCCACTATGCTCACCTGTGCCCTTTGATTCTCCTGGAGCTCTGGCATCCCACTGGTGTCTTCCACCGTGAAGACTGATGCAAAGTAACTATTCAGTTCCTCTGCCATTTCTTTGTTTCCTATTATTATTCTCGCAGCCTCATTTCCCCGTGGCACAACATCTAATTTTGCCTCTGTCTTACCTTTTTATATATTGCTTTTTTAGTTGTCCTCTGCTCGCTTTTAAATGCTTCCCAATCTTCTGGCTTCCCATTAATTCTCACCACTTTGTATGCTTTCCTTTTGCTTTTATGCTGTCCTTGACTTGCTTCGTCCTCCCTTAGCATGTTCCTCCTCCTTGGGGTGAATTTCTGTTGTGCCTCCCGAATAACCCCCTAAAAACTCCTGTCAATTCCTTCTGAATTAATTATCTGCCTGTAAAGGACCCGCATTTGTCTGAACTAACCTTTTCATTTTTAAATATGTCTCGAAGTTTCTAGAGTTTGTTTTCATTCATTTGTCCATTTTGATTTATTTTCTCAACTCCCTCCCCCACAGGGCTGTCGACAAGATGTTTTGCTTTCACAGAATACTGACCCTTGTTCTGCTATTAATATGTCACCATTAACACTGTTTATCTGTCTCCATGACATTGTTATTATCTGTCCTGAGCCCTCAATGTGCAGGTCGCTCAAGTTTGAAGTTCCCTTGAAATGTATCTGTATGAATTCAATTTGCAAGGCTTATCAAAATGTTTCTTTTTTTTTGGTTAAGGTGCCCACTTGCCTGATCACATACCGAAGAGAGTACGCTGCAATTCATTCTGATTTGGTGCCTGGAATACGATCAGTTCCCAAAAAGGTAATAGACAGGTATTCCAGGATTAGATCTAAAGGTTGATTTTTACATTGGTCCAATGATAATCATTATTAATATAGTCCACCGACCAACTCATCTGAAAATGTCTGTGGAGAACAAAAAAGTTACTTTAATCTGTAAATTCAACAAATGAATATAAGCTGGGAAAACACAAATATTGAAATGAGATGGAGATGGCATCTAAAGTTTGCCATCTGTGGGGAATTCACAAGCACACCTTATGGAGGAGCAGGAAATTATTGAGAATAGCTTCTGGATTTTTTTTGTTTAACTCTGCCTTTATGGATATCGGAAGCTGCTGTCAGTTTCACAGCCTAGCAGCGGAAATCTGGCTGTTTTACAGTCATTACAACTGCAGAATCCAAGCTGATCTTTTATAAAGGGCAAATGGAATACCTTTCAAACAATAATGCTGAGCCTGCAGTACCATAATCCTGTGTTTTTCAAACTTTTATCCCGGGACCCACTTTTGTCAACTGGCCGACCTACCCGACCCATGCCGGTCAAACTTCGCAATCCATGCTGGCTGACCTTTGCGACACTCGCCACGTTCGCTTAGTTTTAATGCGAAAGGCTAATGCCTGCTTGGTCCTCACAATCTCACTCCAATCAGGTTCACAGGAGGAGAGGGCAATGTGCATATCAGGTGCAGGATCCTTTGTGCAGTTTTTTGCACATGTAGGTCATCATGAAGGATAATAGAAACAAAATGCTTGTTTTACTCAGCACTGGATACTCCTGGGAGATACTACTCCAGAATGCTGACAGCCTCGTAGACTTTTGCATGTTTTTAACATGCTCTCAAGTCTGGTACAGCAGCTTTAGTCTTTTCGTTTGGAGGACGCTGTAAGTTAATAACTGACTCGGTACCCAATACTTCTCTTTCAAAATCTGAAAATTCTCTTATTTGTCAGTACGTTCTGCATATAACACACAGGAGCTTTGGATTCTTATTTGCATTGGCATACCTCAAGAAACCATCTTTATGCTGCTGTGTCCTGAGTTAAGCTTCTTCTTTGTAGGCTGTTAATCAGGGATCCTGAAGCTCTGTATAGACCTACAGTTAGGAAGGAGGCCATTTGACTCATCGTGTCTGCTCGACCCTCTGAAAGAGCACCGACCTAGCCCCAATCCTAGGCCCCATTAGCAAAACCGCAATCAGGGGCAATTTATCATGACCAATTCACCTAACCTGCACATCTTTGGACTGTGGGAGTGTCGTATTCAATATTTTCCCCGCGTTTGTCTGTGATAGAGAAATTCAAACAGCATTCATTAGGTAAGCAAAACTGAACTTTATTCACTAATTAGAACTGCTAGCAGAAATGGCAGAAACTTGAAGGCAGTCAATTACAAACTGCTGAGTCCGTCCCAAGTCTGCGATATTACAGAAAAAGAAGGCGATTCTTATACATTATAGGATCAAGATAACATGAATACAACTTGGTCAGGAATTAATCGAAAGTAAAACATAAGTAATAATCGTTACAATGGAGTCACCTTGCTGACCTTTAGGGGAATGGAGTTTCATATCATTAATCTATCTTTGTTTTAAGAAGCGGACAAATTTGTTTACGAACAGGAAGAGACAGCTTTTTAGCTTGGTATTTATTGAGACTGCTTCTAGGTTCATAACGAACGCGTCTTATCTGAGGGTTAGAGTCAGCCAGTTCTCGTTTGACCTCGGCTGTTGTATCTGGGCCTTAGTTTTTAAATTCAATTGTACCAAGAAGACTTGACTAGTTTTCCCATCATGCCATTATTTGCTTCACACAATACCACAGGAGGAAACTAGAGCGACCCTGAGGAAACCCCACGTAGACATAGGAAGAATGTGCAAATAACCGCACAGTCACCTGAGGTCGGAATCGAATCCGGGTCTCTGGTGCTGGAGGCAGCAGTGCTATATGCCACCATGCTCGATGCGTCCTGACCTAGATCTACCACACTAGCACTCCGCTGTTCTGTCATAGATCTCCTCAGCAGCTCTCTCCAGCAGATTCAGATGTGAGATCCTGGTAGGTAGGTACACTGCCTATTTGTGTCTCTGACCATCTCTTCCTTGTTGTGAAACCATCCATCTTCACAGTCTTCTTGCCTGGCTTTGAGCAGCTAGAAAATGGAAGGAGCTCTCTCCTGTGATTTGGTGCCAAAAGCACTTAACACTTCCTGCCAAATCCTTGTATGTACGTGCAGGGCATGTCATTTGTTCACTGCTGCCGCTTATGGTTGGAAAACTGCACACCCTCAATTCGTTCACATTTAAAAGATAGTAGCAACTGCCATTCTTTATTTAAATACCGGTAATGGCCATTGGGCGTTTCTCCCACAATTGGTATCACCCTGGAATTACCGCAACCAATCGCTCTGTCACCTACCATTGGGTTGCGACCCGCACTTACCTTGCCATAATGTACTATTGGCAAGTTCAGAATATGAAGCTTGGCCCTAAATAAAGTAAAATAAATAACTTTGAGGTTAAGAAGAAAACTGGCCAAATCATGTGTGAAGATAGAGAAAAGTGTTAATTGGGGTGAGCTATAAGGAGATACAGAAATACATTGAGGAAATTAAAAGGAGAAAAGAAGGGATCAGAGGAAAATAAACTGTTTGAGTAAGATATTGAAATAATTTTTAGTACTAAAATCCTGAGAAGGCTGTTTGGGAAGCGAAAGGTGAGTATATGGTCAATTGGAAAACAGGATATTATAAGTTTTTAAGAGGTAATGAGAATAAAACCACAAAGTAATTAATCTCAGGGATGAGGAAAGACGACAGCAAAATAATAATCTGATTTATTTAGGAGGTTTAACCTAGAATTATCTGTAGGAGGTGCTATCAGATAAAATGGATGGCAACCAAAGAAGGAGATAGTAGGGGGAGCCAACACTTAATCAGAGATTGTTTTGAGGAGGATCATAAAGAAGGAAAGGAAGGTATTGGAAGCACGGGGTTGTCTGAGGAAGCTCGACCTCCCCTTTGAGGCACCTTGAGGTGGTACCAAAGGCCTGAACCTTCACATGAGAGAATTATAATTTTTAAGGACCGTCCGCTTGGCATTTTCTGTGTGTGATTTTGATTTATGTTACATTGGCTATTTCAGGCGTGTTTGCGAGCATTAGCTGAATATACTCTGATCCTTGTGAAAAAACGGCGACTGCAAGAACTGAGTAGCAGACAGGGTGCTGCGGACTACAACCAGTACATGAGAGACCACAACATCTGTCTGCTTGATATTCTGGGTGCTCTTCCATCATGCCATCCACCGCTTAGCCTACTTTTAGGTCAGTCTTTTTAAAAATATTTTATTGTCACACGTATAAAGTTACTGTGGAAAGCCCCGAGGTCGCCACATTCAGGTGCCTGTTCGGGGAAGCTGGTATGGGAATTGAACCCGTGTTGCTGGCCTTGATCTGCATCACAAACCAGCTGTCTAGCCCACTGAGCTAAATCAGCCCTTCCAACCAGCCCTAATCTTATTGTTTCTTTTCTCTTGTCCAGATCCCAAACAATATGAAATACAAAATCTGAGAACTGTTCAACATAAAGCGAACTCTGACATTAGCTTATAAGTAGTTTAATTCCGATTAAATCTCGAATGATAAGATTGTTATAATTGTTCTGCTATAGTTTTCTGTACCATCGTACATAAAGGGGCTGTTTGCTTCTGTCAAAATCTAAATGAATTTATGGTCACATGATAGATATTCAGAGACATGAATTTGGTTGTGTTTTTTTAAAGGATTGGAATAAATCATGTTCGGGATCTCATTTCTTTAAAAAAAACAGCAGGTGTTTTGTAGCTTTGCTGAAGGTGACTCAGAAGACAAGTCATTTTGTAGTGAGAAACGTGTTTTGTCTTGTAAGGGAGACTTTCCAAAGTTACTGATTTAGAGACTCATTTTTATTAAATATAGTTCTGGAATTTCTGTTGATGCTTTGGAGATTGACACTTGAGTGTATTATGCTTTGAAAAGTATAAATGAGAAATATTTTCAAATTATCCCATTGCTCCATGTTCGTTATCTATTCTCCTCCATTTTAGAACAGAGTGAAATCCTAAACACACCCGCTGAGGCTAGATTTCTGATATTTAACTACAGGGAAATTAGTGTTTGGTAGAACTTGGGAATGGTCCTGGGTTTGGAAAGTACTGCCAGTGGTTAACTGCACTCTACTGGGCTGTGATGGTTTAATAATGTGGTGGTGAGGTGGGTTGTGTTTTCTAGAGGGAAAACCTGGAGTCTGGGGAAAGTGGCTCTGGTTCGCTGCTTATTTTCTTCCCATGTGTAATAATTTCCAACTTATGTGTGCATATTTTATTTCATTCTTTAACTACCATTTATTTTGGAAGCAGTAGAATGATAGAGCCCCTACAGATTAGAAGAAGGCCATTTGTCCCATTGAGTCTGCACCAACCTCCTAAAGCATGTAGCACAGTGGTTAGTACTGTTCTTCACAGCTCCTGGTCCCAGGTTCGATTCCTGGCTTGGGTCACCGTCTGTGCGGAGTCTGCAGGTTCTCCCCTTGTCTGCATGGGTTTCCTCCGGGTGCTCCGGTTTCCTACCGCAGTCCAAAGATGTGCAGGTCAGGTGGATTGGCTGTGCTAAATTGCCCTTGTCCCAAAAAGGTTAGATGGGGTTACAGGGATGGAGTGGAGGTGTGGACTTGGGTATGGGTGCTCTTTCCACGGGTGGTTCTAACTCTTTTCTTAAAAATATAATTTTTATTGAAATTTTACAAAATATAAACATCTCAACTCTATTAACAAACAACCGTGGTAACACCCCAAGAACAATACCCACCCAACTTCAAAAGCAACTACTAACAAAAGAAAAAAACAAAAGAACACCCAAACACAAAAGGGAAAGAGATAACACCCGCCACATCCCACAAGCCCATGTACACAGTTCTCCCTCCCACCGATCCAAACCCCCCCCCTCTTATCTGCTGCTGCCGGCTATTTCCTACAGTTCCGCCAGGAAGTCCAGGAAAGGCTGCCACCGCCTAAAGACCCTTGTACTGATCCCCTCAGGCAAATTTACCCCTTCTCCAATTTAATTAACCCCGCCATATCATTGATCCCAGGCCTCCCACGCTTGGGGGCTTCGCATCCTTCCATTGGAGCAACATCCTCCGCCGGGCTACTAGGGACGCAAAGGCCAGAACACCGGCCTCTTTCGCCGCCTGCACTCCCAGCTCCACTGCAACCCCAAAAATTGCGAGTCCCCAGCCTGGCCTGACCCTGGATCCCACCACCCTCGACACCGTCCTTGCTACTCCCTTCCAAAACTCCCCTAGTGCTGGGCACGCCCAAAACATATGGGCGTGGTTCGCTGGGCTCCCCCGAGCACCTAGCACACCTGTCCTTGCCACCGAAAAACCTACTCATCCTCGTCCCAGTCATGTGGGCCCTATGCAGCACTTGAAACTGTATGAGGCTAAGCCTCGCACAGGAAGAGGAGGAATTCACACTCTCCAGGGCATCCTCCCACGTCCCTTCCTGAATCTCCTCACCCAGCTCCTCCTTCCCATTTACCCTTCAGTTCCTCCACAGAGGCCTCATCTACCTCCTGCATTACCCGGTATATGCCCGAAATCCTCCCTCCTCCAACGCACACCCCCGAGAGCAACCGATCCCGCACCCTTCGTGGGGGCAGCAAGGGGAACCCCTCCACCTGCTACCTGGCAAACACCCTCACCCGCATGTACCTAAACATGTTCCCCGGGGGGAGCCCAAACTCCCCTCTAACTCCCCAAGCTCGCGAACCTCCCCTCCACAAACAGGTCCCTCAACCTCCTAACCCCTGCCCTGTGCCAACCCAGAATCCGCCATCAATGCTCCCTGGGACAAACCGATGGTTCCCCCGTATCGAGGCCCCCATCGAGCCCCCCACTTCTCTCCTATGTCGTCTCCATTGCTCCCAAATTTTGAGGGTAGCCGCCACCACCGGGCTCGTGGTATACCTCGTTGGAGGGACAGGCAACGGCGCCGTTACCAGCGCCTCCAGGCTCGTGCCCACAGAGGACGCCACCTCCATCCTCTTCCATGCTGCCCCTTCCCCGTCCATTACCCACTTACGCACCATCGCTGCGTTGGCAGCCCAATAGTACCCACAGAGGTTGGGCAACGCCAACCCCCCCTATCCCCTGCCCCGTTCCAGGAACACCTTCAGGTACCTAGGGGTCCAGGTGGCTGGGAGTTGGTGGGCCCCTGCACAAGCTCAACCTCACAAGGTTGGTGGAGCAGATGGAGGAGGAGTTTAAGAGGTGGGATATGTTACGCTGTCACTGGCGGGGAGGGTGCAGTTCGTTAAGATGACGGTGCTCCCGAGGTTTTTGTTCCTGTTCCAGTGCCTCCCCATCCTTATCCCGAAGGCCTTTTTTAGGAGGGTCAACAGGGAGTATTACGGGATATGTGTGGGCCCATGGGACTCTGAGGGTGAGAAGGGTGTTCCTGGAACGGGGCAGGGATAGGGGGGGTTGGCGTTGCCCAACCTCGTGTGTGTACTATTGGGCTGCCAACGCAGCGATGGTGCGTAAGTGGGTAATGGACGGGGAAGGGGCAGCATGGAAGAGGATGGAGGTGACTGAAGACAGTGAACTCTGAGGGTGGGTAGTGCTGTATCTATTCTGTAAAAGTTATTTTTGTTTTGAGCTGTACATGGAGTGCTTTCTGTATCAAAATTTGGGCAGTTGCTCGGTCCTGTAAGTCAACTTTGTTCTTGTGGGGGGGATGGGGGTGGATTTTTTTCATGTGTTTGTTGGGAAACTGTTTTGAATATGTATGTTCGAGTGGGGGGAGGGTGAACTACAGTGGGTAGGATGTTTGGTGCCATGGGCTGGGGTCTACCAGGCTAGCTGGCAGGCTGGCTTACAGAAGTGCAGTGGGGGGCTAGCAGGTGATAAGTTTGTTGAGCGGGTTGGGATTTTTGTTCTGTAATGGGGGAGGGGAGGTGGGTGGGGGGGAATTGCTCTGCTGACAGGAGAGGGATTGTTGTTGGGAGACAAATGGGAGGTCGAGGACGGTGGGGCCCCGAGGGCGGGCCTACGGAGGTGCTGGACGCGAGCTGGAGGCTGCCCTAAGAAAGGGGATGGTTGATTCGAGGGGGGGTGGGGAGAGAGCGGGATGCCTCCCGACCAGGCTGATCACATGGAACGTTAGAGGGCTGAATGGGCCGGTTAAGAGGTCTCGCGTGTTTGCGCATTTGAAGGGATTCAAGGCGGACGTGGCAATGCTACAGGAGACACACCCGAGGGTAATAGATCAGACCAGATTGAGGAAGGGGTGGGTCAGGGAAGTATTTCACTCGGGGTTGAATTCTAAGACTAGGGGGTCTTGATACGGTCATTGATCCGGGGGGGGGGGGGGGGGGGGAAGAAGAGAGAGAGAGAGACTTTAATACGGTCATTGATCCAAGGTTGGACTATATATATATAATAATATATATATATTAAAAAATCTTGACCAGGGCTTACTGGCGGGGGGTGGCTGATACCGAGTATTCAGTGATTGCTGTGTCGGCCCATGCCCCACGTTGGGTAGATTTATGGATGAGCAAGGAGGGTGGTCAGTGCCCGCAATGGAGATTGGACGTAGGACTGTTAGCGGACGAGGGGGTGTGCGGGCGTGTAGGGAGTCCACCCAGAACTATCTGGAAATAAATGACACGGGAGAAATTTTGGCAGAAACGGTTTGGAAGTGTTGAATGCAGTGGTTAGTGGGGAGCTAATATCGATACGGGCCCAAAGGGAGAAGGTGGAGCAAGCAGAGATAGATAGGTTGGTTGGGGATATATTCCAGGTCAACTGGAGATATTCGGAAGCAGGGTTAATAGAAACTACAGATGGAGTTTGGTCTGTTGTCTACAGGGAAGGCGGTGGAGCAGTTGAGGAAGGCATGGGGGGTGATATACGAGTAGGAGGGAAGCCAGCAGGATGCTTGTACACCAGCTAAGGAAAAGGGAGGCCGCCAGGGAGATAGGAAGAGTGAAGGACAGAGGAGGGAATACGGTCTTGGACCCAGCAGGGCTGAACGGGTGTTTGTAAGGAATTTTATAGTCGGCCATATGAGTCGGAACCCCCAGCTGAGGTGGAGGGGATGAGGCAGTTTTTGGAGTGTTTGAAGTTTCCGAAGATGGAGGAAGGAATGGTGGAGGGGTTGGGAGGCCCGATCGAGATTGAAGAAATAGCAGAGGGGGCTGGAGGCCATGCAGTCGGGTAAGGCCCCGGAAACCGGACGATACCCAGTGGAATTTTACAAAAGGTTCTCTTGAGATGCTGGGCCCGCTGCTGGTGAGGGCATTTAATGAGGCAAGGGAGTGGGGTATTCTTCCCCCAACAATGTTGCAGGCCTCGAACTAGCTGATCCTGAAGCAGGAGAAAGACCCAGAGATATGCGGATCATACAGGCCAATCTCCTTGTCGATGCCAAATTGTTGGCTAAAATCTTGGCCTCAAGGATAGAAGATTGTGCCCCGGAGGTGATAGGGGAAGACCAAACGGGGTTTGTTAAGGGCAGACAGCTAACGACCAACATTAGAAGGCTCTTAAGTGGGATCACAATGCCCTCAGAGGGAAGGGAGGTGAAGGTAATGTTTGCGATAGATGCAAAAAAAGGCCTTTGACCAGGTGGAGTGGAACTATTTGGAGAGATGTTAGGGCGGTTCGGGTTTGGGCGGGGCTTCATTGATTGGGTCCGGTTGTTGTACTAGGCACCGGTGGCGAGTGTCCGAATGAATTGGTTGATGTTGGACTATTTTAAATTGCACCAGGGGACTAGGTAGGGATGCCCGCTCTCCCCATTGCTGTTCGCTTGACCTGGCTAGTGGAACAAATGAAGGAGGACTTTTGAAAGTGGAACATGCTTCAGCTGTCACTGGCGAGGAGGGGAGACATTGTGAAAATGACGGGCCTCCCGAGATTTCTGTTTGTTTCATGTGCCTCCCCATCTTTATCCCAAAGGCCTTTTTTAAACGGGTAAATAAGGTGATTTCTGGTTTTGTGTGGGCGGGTAAAACCCCACGAGTGAAGAAATTGCTGCTGGAGGTTAGTTGGGGGGAGGGTGTGTTGGCACTGCTGAACTTTAGCAACATATTACGAGGCAGCAATCTTAGCCATGATTAGAAAGTGGGTAATGGGGGGGGAGAACGAGTGTGGATGGGAGATTTAATCATAGATGGGAGCTTTCCCTGTTTGGAGGATTTAGAGGAGAAGTTTGAATTGCCGAGAGAGAATGGTTTAGATGTCTGCAGACACGGGATTTTTTGCAAAGGCAGGTTTCGACCTTTCCGTTCCTACCGCCACGCGGGATACAGGACAGATAGGGTGGGAGAGGAGTAGGTCTCAGATATCTATAAAGAGCTTATGGAGTGGGAGGTAACTCGCATAGAGGAGCTAAAGTCCAAATGGGAAGATGAGCTGGGGGGGGGGGGGGGGAGAAAGAGAGGTGATAGAGGTGGGTCTGGGCGGATGCTTTGAGCAGAGTCAACACATCTATTATATTATTATATCTGATAGTAATGTATTGCCTTGTGCAATATCAGTTACTCGCTTGTTTCTTCCAGAATAATCCTTAACTTGATGTTGAATAACATTCATGGTCTTTCCAATTGGAGCAAATGATTTATTGAGTAACGTTGATGAATTAACTGAGTTTGTTCTCTCTCCAATGCTTAACTAGATGTTACATGAACAAGATTAACTAAGAAGCACTTATGATTATTTACACCTGTGCTGAGCTGTCTCATGTGAGCATGTGGGTGGGTGGGTGTTGTCGATTATCCTGTTCTAGCAAATAATATTGAGACAATCACATGAAGTGTGATCTGTGCACAGTTTTATTACTTTTGTTATGTTTTATATACTTGTGGTAGGTCAGTGTTTTGTTTTTATCACCCCATATCTTGTTTATAAGGAGGTGAATGGAGCTGAAGTGGGATGAAGGTTGGATGGTTGGGTTTGTAGGATTAGTTTAGTCCTCACTGAGATTGAGGATAAATTCCCAGTTAGAGCTGATCTCTAACAGGGGTTTTTAAAAAAGGTTTCTTTTAGGGTACTGGATTTAATATTCCATGCCTTTATCCTTTTGATATCCTGGAGAGGACAGAGTTCATTCTGACTCTTCCTTGAGGTTGAGTATTCTTTCGCTTGGGTCTCTCCTCTCTGGTACTCTTGAGCTATTAGAACAAGAAGATTGAAAATGGGACATGTTGAGGTGTGGTTGGCCAACTGTAGTTGGGTTGTTGAGGAGAGGGATTGGTCTTGGTATGCTTTCTGTGCTGGCGTCATTCTGAGTCGTTTGAGCATCTCTCTTTTGGGGTTTTCTTTCTTTCTGTCTTCTTCCAGGTGAGGAGGGTGCTGTTTCTAATCCTGGTCTTGTCCTGTGGTTTGGGGGAGGTTCCCCTAGTTGTACTGGGGAGGAAGAAATTGTCGCTTCCTCTCCCAGTGCCCATTCTTGATGGTCTTTAAGTTTCTTCTTCTCTGGATGTGGTGTAACAAAGGGTCACCTGGACTCGAAACATTAGCTCTTTTCCCACCCTACAGATGCTGCCACACCTGCTGAGATTATCCAGCATTTCTCTTTGCCTTGGTTTGCGCAGTTTAGCTGATGGCTTATTGGTTGTACTCGCGTCCCATCTTATTATTTTTGTAGTTAAATGACTGGGTTTCAGTTACCAAATGCGGAACCTGATCCAAAATATCTTTACAAATCTTAATCTGTTTTTAACTTTGTCCACTAAGTGAACGTGAACGCATAATCATTTTATATTTTTCTTGTTTCTGTCTTGGTATCTGTTTGGGTTCTGGGATCTTCTCTGACAATCCACTTATTGTCCCAATGCTTCAAGATGCCAGCATCTGATTTTTGATTGTTTCTCTGGAAGTCTTAGCATTAACATTTTAATTAAAGATTTAGATAGCTGCAGCAGTTACAAATGCACCTGTACACTCACTTGTCATTTTCAGGGTTAACTATCAGTGCTGCTGACTGGGTCTTTATGTAGTCTGCAGCAGCTAAGTAATCTTATGGGCTATGTGTTCCATTAATGTTATCTTTTCCAATATGATTGTGTTTCTGTGCTGGTACTTGTGATGTGAGTTCATGATTGCTGATATAAAGGAGACATGAAGTTTGTTATCTCAGCCTTGGGTGCTCAGAATGGAAACCAGTTTATCTAAACCTGTTTTTACATTATAGTTTTATATTTGTTTTTGTTGTGAATTTGCTGTTTTTCAGCTTTATGGAATTATTTAATCTAATCACCTGTTGAAGTTAAAAGTACCCTGCTCAGATGGTTGAGGTAGATCTGGGCTGTAAAATTGGACGCTGACATTCCGTTGGTATTAGTGAATTTTTGTGATACATTTTAATGTTAAAGTGGACATAAGCATGCTTGGGACAGTCTCTGCGACTTTGATCCATGTAACTATAAACATTCATTATATAATACTCTCTTGTTACTCTTGACAGAGCTGAAAGAATGATGCATCTTGGATGCTGATTCTTCTGCATCTTTAACATGTATTTTTAAAAAATAGTCCACATGCGCTTCACAAATAAGAAATGGGTGTTGAGCCAAGAATTGAGGGATTAGGTCCCCCCCCATCCCCCCCTCCTTTACCTCTTCACCACTTTATCATTCTTCATTCCCTTTTAATATACTATTTAAACCTTGCCTCCTTTCAACCTCCTTTGGTCATTGTTCTAACATCTCCCTTTGTGGCTTGCGTCAAATATTATTTAAAACTCCTGTCAAGCGCCTTGAATGATTTTTCTACACTAAAGGAGCTGTATAAATATAATCTTTTTAAAAATGAGGTGGAGAGGCTTCATATCAAAGTTCATTATTTCACCCTACTCTGCATTAAATTTGACCTGCCACTTGTCTGCCTATTCCATTAACCTGTCTGTCCTTTTTGAAGTTCTACACTATCCTGCCCACGGTTCACTATGCTTCCATGTTTTGTATCATCCACAATTTCTGTAATTGTACCCTGTATACCAAGTCCTAGGTATATGAGGAAGAGCTAGGGTCCCAACACCGACCTCTGTGGAACACCACAGCCAGCATTCCTCCAATTTGAAAAACATCCATGAACCACTCAGCCAATTTTGTATTCATGTTGCTACTATCCCTTTATTCCCTGAGCTGCAACTTTCCCCAGAAGTCTATTATGAGGCACTTTATCACATTTCTACCAGATGTGCATGTACACCACATCAACAGCATTACACTTAACAACCTTCTCTGTTACCTCATCAAAACTCTCTCAAATGTTAGTTAAACATTTGCCCGTAACAAGTCCAGGCTGATTTTCCTTTAATTAATTCGTACTTGCCCAAGTGATTATTAATGTCCCAAATGATTGTTTCTTGAAGCTTCCCCACCACTGAAGTTAACTGGCTGGGTTTATCTTCATTGCCATTTTTGAACAAAGGTATAATGTTTGTAATTTTCCAGTCATCTGGCACCAGCCCCAAACTCTAAGAAAGACTTGGAAATAAGGCAGTGTCTGAAATTTCCACTCTTACTTGCCTCAGTATCCTGCGATGCAATCCCACCCAGTTCTGGTGCCTTATAAATTTTAAGTAACTGATTGCTACTAATACCCCAATCTTTATCAATTTTTAGCCCATTAATGTACGAACTACCTCATCTTTCACATGACCTGTGCAACATCTTGGGCGGGATTCTCCAAGCCGAAATTGCGCTCGGTGCAGGGCAGAGCATGAGCATCAAACAGAGGTCGCGTCGCTCCTGCGTCCTCCGGTCCCCGAGAATCCCCACCTATTAGGTGCGCTTGGTCACCGTGACCGCGGTCGTGGCGATTGAAAGAGGCCCCCGCGGCAATTCTCCCAAGTGCAGCTGGCCGAGTTCCCACCAGGCATGGGTATCTCATGGTTCCCTCTGCGGACACTCAGTGTGTCGGCTGCGGACTCAGCCCATGGCCGCCCTGGTGGGGTGGGGTGGGGGGTTGCGGGCGGATTATTCGCCGGAGGGGGGCCTCCAGGACAGCCAGGTCCGACCGAGGGGCCACCGATCCGCGGGCAACACACGAACTGGGGGGGGGTGCCTGTCTTCTTGGTGCCGGTCCGCGGTGTAGGGCGGCTGACACAGGCCGCCGCCGTGCGCATGCACGGATCCACGATCGGACGTGCAGGGCCCCGTATCGGCAGCTGGATCTGCGAGGAGCACTCTGAGGCCCTGCTAGCCTCTAGCAATTCGGAGAATCACCCTGAACTTTCTCCCAGGTAAGCACAGTAAGAAGTCTTACAACACCAGGTTAAAGTCCAACAGGTTTGTTTCAAACACGAGCTTTCGGAGCACGGCTCCTTCTTCAGGTGAATGGCTATTCACCTGAAAGAAGGAGCCGTGCTCCGAAAGCTCGGTGTTTGAAACAAACCTGTTGGACTTTAACCTGGTGTTGTAAGACTTCTTACTGTGCTCACCCCAGTCCAACGCCGGCATCTCCACATCATTTCTCCAGGTAAGCCCAGAGTGATTCGCGCACGTTTTTTTCACGGGCATGGGGACAAAACCGATTGGAAAAAATAGGACTGGAGACTTCCCGAGGAGTGTTTACCAGTTTCTGCCAGCTTTTAAGGACAGGACAGGGAAACTGACTGTGGGGCAGTTACTGAGGTGCACCATCTAATGAGATGATAAAGGTTGAAGAGGTTTCAATTTATAATGACAAATTCTGTTTTTATGCTGCAGTTTGTAAGTTTATCATTTTGGGTTATATTTAAAGCCTAAATATAATTTGTTTAGTTTTTAATTGGTTCGGTCCTCCAGTCCCTTCTTTGCCTCACTGTTCCCAAAGGCATGACATGATTATTCAGACATTGGCATGACCTCCACTGTCTCCATTAAGTAACCATTCTTCACGTTTAAGCCATAACAATGGGTTTCCCAGCTATTTTTGTACTTAATTGGCGTGCACATATATTATGTTTCTGGTCTTTGACAATAGAGGGCATTGCAGTATGACTCAATATCCACACCTCCAATTTTCAGGTTGCTAGATAATGATGAGAAGTGGTAACCCTAATGTTTGCCTTTCTTCTTTCTCAGCCAGGAGATGCTGAGCAGAATTGCCCATCATTTTGATTTGAGATGAGCTAATTCAGCATAAACCTGGGATCAGACTTGTTACTTTAAATTGTATGTTTCAGCACCACAACACCATAGTATATTTTTTTAAGAGGTTACTGATAACAACAATGGTTTTTTTAATATTAATTCTGGGGATTAGTGAGTAATATGGATAATAATTACTGAATAATTATTTTCAGATTAGATTGTGTTTGTTTCTTTTTGTGTACGAAAAACCCATGCAATTCGGGTGCTAACTCCTGTTATAACCTAGCATAGGCCTACTCCTAACACAATTTATTTAGTGATTAAATCATTTATGAAGGAATAAGCAGTTACTTAAATGAGGGCTGCTGATACTTGATTCTTTTTTTTCCAATTAAAGGGCAATTTAGCGTGGCTAATGCACCTACACTGCACATCTTTTCGTGGGGGTGAGACCCACGCAGACACTGGGAGACTGTGCAAACTCCACACAGACAGTGACCTGGGGCCGGGATCAAACCCAGCTCCTTGGCTTTGTGAGACAACAGTGCTAACCACTATGCCGCTGTGCTGCCTGTGGTGATGTGCATCACTGTAAATACACGAGGGGTTAGTGTAGATACACTACGACTGAGTAAACACTAGAGGGAGCACCAGAGACGTCATGTCATGCAGATATACAGCTAATGAACACCGAGTAGGACACGACCAATGGGCAGTCAAGACACCCAGAGGTGACACTACCACAAGGGGCCATTGCACAACCCATGTATAAGGACAGGGCACACATGCTCTGTCTCTTTCCACAGGCTACACTTAGAGAGTAGGACAGGGCCAGATCAGAAGCACCACACCCACCACGTGGCTTAGAGCAGACTGGTTAGTTAGACTGCGTTATTATAGCAAGATTAGCAGGAGAGTCAAACTCCTAAGAACTGTGCTAATGGTTCAATAAATCACGGTGAACTTACTTCAAAGACTGGAGTATCTTTTGGTCAACGCTGCATCGAGTTGCAGCCTGTGTTATCCCAGAGTACCTAACACAACACTGCCCAGGATTGCTGATCATAGTGTCCTTTAGGGAAGGAAATCTGCTGTCCTTATCTAGTCTAGCCTATATGTGACTCCAGGCCCACACCAATGTAGTTGACTCTTAAGTGCCTGCCGAAATGGCCTAGTAAGCCACTCCGTTGTATCAAACTGCAAAAAGTCAATAAAGAATTAAACCAGACAGACTACCCAGCATCAACCTTGGCACAGAAAATGACCACGGCAAACCCAGCTCTGTTGACCCTACAAGGTCCTCCTTACTGACATCTGGGGGTTTGTGCCAAAATTGGGAGAAATATCTCACAGACTAGCCAAGCAACAGGCTGATGTAGTCGTATTCACAAAATCGTACCTTACAGATAATGCCTAAACGCCATCATCACCATCCTGGGGTATGTCCTGTCCCACCGGCAGGACACACTCAGCAGAGGTGGTGGCGCAGTAGTATACAGTCAGGAGGGGGTTGCCCTGGGAATCTCGTGGCACCAGGTCAAACATGGTATTACCCTTACTGCAGGCTGATGAATCAGTGCTCCTCCATGTTGAACTCCACTTGGAGGAAGCACTGAGGATTTCAAGGGTGCAGAATGTACTCTAGGTGGGGGGGGGGGGGGGGGGGAAGAGAGAGAGAGAGAGAGGAGTGGGGGCTTCTGTGTCTACCACCATAAGTGGCTCGGTAGCATCGCCACAGACCAAGCCGGGTGAGTCCGAAAGGATATAGCTGCCAAACTGGGATGGTGGAAAATGGTGAGGGCGTCAACAAGAAGGAAAAACATATGTCATGATCCCCAATGAAGTGAGCAATGATATCATAGGAGAGTTAGAAGTTGATAGATTGAGAGTGGCCTTGCCCTGCTGCAGGAGTACAATACAAGGGAGAGAGCTGATCGGTCTTAGTTTTTCTCCAATTTAAAACTACATTTAGAAATGTGTAGCATTAAAAAATAACTTCAATAATTTTCTACTTGGAAAAAGTAATTATAATAAGTGATACAAGTATAGGTAGGTTGGAGTAGTTAGACTGGGAGACTTAAGTTAAGGTGAGAGGAGTATCTTTTAAGACTTTCTGAACTTTTTTGTGCTTTACATGTCCCACCATTTAGATCCCTTCTTATGCCCTTAAGCATTCATTTTATTCGCACTGTTGTACAATTACTTCTCAAGAAAAAGCATTGTTTTAGTCCAAAAGGATAGCAGGGACAGCCAACTTATATTTTTTTAAAAAGCAACAAATGTGTGGAGCACTCAGCAGGTTGGGCAATTTTAATAGAAAGAAGATGGGGTTGGAATTCTCTCTTGTCTCCACCGGCAGGTTCAATAAATTTGGTTTAAGCTGGTATGAGTTTCCCATGAGTTCTTCAGCTGGTGCCCAGCATGCAGATCCAGAAACTCACTGAATGAAGGCCCGACCACCTGCCCCTGATTCTCTGAGGCACCAGTGGGAAAACACGTCAGTGACACCATACTGGTCACATTATGGGCCTGTGTGTGTTCAAGAGCAGAACTGAAGGACAGCCAGCAAAATAGAAAAGCTTTCCCTGTCTAAATATCACACTTAATTAAATGAATCGTGATTTTTGTCTTTGGACACTTCTGGGAAATTCTGTAGTTTTTATTAATGATTTCTGAATCCCTGCACTGAGTCCAGTAATAAACTGATATTCTAAGCTCCTGTATGGCTTTGATTAGAGTGCTGCATTTTCTAGAGCTGCTTTTTAATCGGTTTCTAAATGCAACTGAAAAAAATGTCTTTCCAAGCTCAAAGATTTGGGGGTGAAGTATAAACATAATTACTGTAAAACTTCCATTCTTCTGCAATAAAAAACAGACTACCAAACACTTGAGGTGTGAACGTGGCATGCTAATGTTGTGACGAACCTGAACAATGCCTGGGGTGCCCCTGGGCATTCAGGATGGAGGTTGCCTGGATCCTGAATGTCACAGCAGTGGGTGGGGAGAGCTTCTTCAAGTGGACCTTCCAGATTCGGTGTCCAGCCTCGGTGCTCTCTCTTTCTCAGGAGGTTCATTTTTCTGTTATAATGGGTCACCGATGTTGGGTGCAGTTTCAATATGGCGTCTGGATAGGACGGCGGACGGGAGCCATCAAACATACCCTGGCACGGAACTTGGCACAGAACTCCCAGGTGCATAATTAATGAGGTCGGGGCCATAAGATTTGCCATGCTTTTCTCCGCAGCGGGAAGCGTAAAATGTTCCTACCCTGCCACGGGACTTAGTCCCAGGATGGGTGACTTCCTTCTGTGGTTCATGTTCAGGTCAGTTGAATGTCCTGGTAAAAGATCTTGAACTGAAACATTAACCTTACCTGGTGTGAATCCCAAAAGCTCCAATATTCTCCTCTGTTCTTAAAATAAAGCAATCTCCACCTCATGTGTCAATGACCTGATTGAAACATGCAAAATTCTGAAGGGGCTTGATTTTGTGGACACAGAGATATTGGCTGGTAACTTTCTCAGGGTGGCAATTGCTGTCAGATTGCCACTCTCGCCAGGTTTACCTTTGCTGGGATTCCAAAGCCCCTCTCTCGCACAAACTTCCGCACTCTGGCTGGGTGAGACAGGAGCAGCAAAGTGCACCCCTAGCTACATCGGTGTGGAGTAACTGGGGCATAAGAAGTAAGTTGCACCCTGATGTCCCATCAATTGACGACAGACGAGGAGTCGGGAGAAAATCTGTGGCTTTAATCAGCTTAAAGACACCTGTGGCAGCCGGTCCCAGAATGAGGGCAGGGCTGGAGGTTAGCCACCTTTATACATGAGCCCGAGGGGAGGAGCCACAGGCGGAGCCAGCAGGGACAAGCCCAGCATGTAACAATACAACAGTATAATACAATACAATAATAATACAGTGGTTTACCACATTCACCCACTGTTTAAAAAAAGAGTCCGGCGGGGGTGAAGTGGACGAGTTGAGTTATAGATCGAGTCTGTCAGGGGCTTTGACTGTCTGCTGTGACCGCCTCAGTCCCAGCTGTGGTGTGGATATTGGTGTCAGGTGAGGTGATGAGGCCTGCGTGTCCAGGAGCGTGTCATCTTCTGCATCTCGTAGTCGATGAGTAGCAATGGGGGGAGATGGTGTAGGGTCGGGGGTAGTGGTGATGGTCACTGGGGAACCTGCGGGTGCCAAATCCCGAAGGGAGACTGTGTTAGTGGTGATGGTCACTGGGGAACCTGCAGGTCAGGAGGATACCATGTCCTCCCGACCGTCATGGTGTGCCTCGTAGGCATATTGGGGGTTAGCATGGAGGAGAAGGGCCTTTTCAACCAGTGGATCCGACTTATGGCTCCTCGCATACTTCCAGAGGAGGACGGGGCCCTGGGACCGTCAGCCAGGATGGGAGCGAGACCCCTGAGGTGGACTTCCTGGAGAAAACAAACGTCCTCTGGTGAGGGGTCACATTGGTGGCAGTATACAGGAGCGACCAATGGAGTGGAAGGATCGGGAAGGACCACCTGCCAGCGGGAGACAGGGAGACTTCTAGACCGTAGGGCAAGAAGGACGGCCTTCCAGACCGTAGCATTCTCCCTCTCCACCTGTCCGTTTCCCCGGGGGTTGTAGCTGGTAGTCCTGCATGAGGCAATGCCCTTGCTAAGCAGGAACTGACGGAGCTCATCACTCATGAAAGAGGAACCTCGATCATTATGGATATAGGTGGGGAAACCGAACAAAGTGAAGAGGCCGTGCAGGGCCTTGATGACTGTGGCAGAGGACATGTCGGGGCATGGTATGGCGAAAGGGAAACATGAGTACTCATCAGTGACGTTGAGGAAGTACATGTTAGGGTCAGTGGAGGGGACGGGCCCTTTGAAATTGACGCTGAGGCGCTCGAAGGGGCGGGAGGTCTTTACCAGGTGTGCTCTGTCTGGCCGATAGAAGTGCAGTTTGCACTCCGCGCAGACCTGGCAGTCCCTGGTCATTGTCCTGACCTCCTCAATGGAGCAAGTCGGGTTGTGGGCCTTGATGAAGTGGAAGAACCGAGTGACCCCTGGGTGACAGAGGTCATTGTGGAGGGCCCGAAGTCTGTCTGCTTGTGCGCTGGCACATGTACCGCGGGATAGGGCATCTGGGGGCTCATTGAGCTTCCCAGATCGATACAAGATATCATAATTATAGGTGGAGAGTTCGATCCTCCACCGTGGGATCTTGTCATTCTTGATCTTGCCCCGCTGTATGTTATTGAACATGAAGGCAACCGACCATTGGTCAGTGAGGAGAGTGAATCGCCTACTGGCCAGGTAATGGCTCCAATGTAGCACAGCTTCCACAATGGCTTGGGCTTCCTTTCCAACGGAGGAGTGTCGAATTTTGGAGCCCTGGATGGTACGGGAGAAGAAAGCCACCGGGCCTGCCCGCCTGGTTGAGGGTAGTGGCCAGGGAAAAGTCGGACACATCGCTCTCCACCTGGAATGAGATGGACTCGTCTACTGTGTGCATCGAGGCTTTAGCAATATCTGCTTTGAAGCAGTTGAAGGCCAGGCGGGCCTCAGCCGTCAGGGGAAAAGGGTGGATTTAATGAGTGGGCGGGCCCTGTCCGCATAATTGGGGACCCACTGGGCATAGTAGGGGAAGAACTTCGGGCATCTCTTCAGGGCCTTGAAGCAGTGGGGAAGGGGAAATTCCAGAAAGGGGCGCATGGGGTCGGGTCCCAGCACTCTGTTTTCCACAACGTAGCCAAGGATGGCCAGGTGGGTTGTGTGGAAAACTCATTTCTCCTTATTGTACGTGAGGTTAAGGAGCTTGGCGATGTGGAGGAATTTTTGGAGGTTGGCGTCATGGTCCTGCTGGTCATGGCCGCAGATGGTGACATTATCCAGATATGGGAACGGGGTCCGTAGCCCGTACTGGTCAATCATTCGGTCCATCTCCCGTTGGAAGACCGAGACCCCATTGATGACGCCGAAGATGACACTGAGGAAGTGGTAAAGGCGACCATCTGCCTCAAGGGCAGTGTATTGGCGGTCCTCTGGGCGGATGGGGAGCTGGTGGTACGCGGACTTCAAGTCGATGGTGGAGAAGACCCGGTACTGCGCAATCTGATTGACCATGTCAAACATGCGGGGAGGAGGGTACGCATCGAGCTGTGTGTACCGGTTGATGGTCTGACTGTATGATCCCTCCATGTCCTTTGGTAGTGTGGTGACCAGAATTGGACACAGAATTCCAAATGTGGCCTAACCAACATTCTATATAATTGTAACATAATTTTCGAGCTTTTATACTCAATACCCTGTCCTATGAAGGCAAGCATGCCATATGCTTTCTTTACCATCATTTCCACCTGTGCTGCCACTTTTAAGCATCTTGTGTTCCTGCACGCCCAGGTCTCTCTGTGTCTCTATGCTCCTGATGGTTCTGACATTTATTTTATAGTTCCCACCTGAATCGGATCTACCAAAATGCATCACCTCGCATTTGTCCGGGTTAAATTCTGCCATTTCTCTGCCCTATTTTGCAACCTACCTATATCCTGTTGTATTCTCTGACAATCTTCATCAATATCCGCAACTCCTACAATCTTAGTATCATCCGCAAACCTGCTAATCAAACCCACTACGTTTTCTTCCAAGTCATTTATTATTACAAAAAGCAGAGGTCCCAGTACGGATCCCTGCGGAACACCGCTAGTTACAGACGTCTATTCAGAAAAACACCCTTCCACCGCTACTCTTTGTCTTCTATGGCCAAGCCAGTTCTGGATCCATCTAGCTAGTTCACCCCTGGCTCCATGTGATCTAATCTAATGGCACATATCTATGAGGGATGTAGGCCTGGGATCTTTACAGAAATAGGAAAGTGCAAGACAATATTCGCCCTTCTCCAGCAGTCCTCAAAATACAATAAAATAATTCTCACTTGTTTATTTAAATGAAAACGCAAGTAAATTTGCAAAGGTGAAATTTATTTTTTACTATTTTTTACCTTAAAGTGCAGAAGAACGCCATTCGGACCATTGAGCCTGCACCGACCCTCTGAAGTAGCATCCTACCTGGGACCACTCCTCTCCCATCCCCATAACCCCATTTAGGGATTCACGTTAGTGAACAGATGGGAGTCTTTAGGTTTCATGTTTGAAAACGGAATGAGATTGAATATTGTTAAGCATTTGCACCAACATGTCCAACAATTTTTAATGCTAAGTGAAACCTCGATGGATTCAAATGTAACACCTATACTTTGACAACAATATCAACGTGATACACAAAAATAATACACAGCCAAAGTTTGTATTTATAATCTCAAGCCTCAAAAATCTGTAACACTTGCATATCAGTTTTTCTTCATGAGATTACTGAAATGCAAGGTAATTAATTCAGATCCTGCATTGGAGCCTGAGTTGATGTTTCTATAACTTGAAAGGTTGTTTCTTAATAACTACATCAAATATTGGGCACGTTTTATTTAACATTTTTGTAATAATTTTGTTCCAACTTGAAGGAAATATTTATGTATTTGTCTGAATTTATAAGCCCTCCTAATTTGGTCAATAACAATCATGTTATATGTAGTTGGCAATCAAGTGCAATATGATGGTGATTTTCTTTATACAAAGCTGAATGTTACTGAGATTGATTTTTTAATTAGTTGGTAATATCATAGGGCATTTGTAGTATTGTCATTTATTGGAATAATGAGATACTTCTGTTCCCAACAAAGCTATTTCGTAAACCTGCACATTTAATGGCTAATGGAATTTGCCATTTGTGAGTAGGACATGTTGAAAGCACTTCCATGATCAGTCGTATTACATCCTCGCTAAATCATGCGTCAAATCTCTCAACAGTTGGTTGTGAGGAATTTTACTGTCCATCAGAGGCTTTCAGGTTGGATAATGATTCATGGTTTCGGAAGCTCTTTTTTCGCACTTCCCCAAACTTTGCTCTTAACCAACCCTTCACCCATGCCTTCTCATTTACTAGTTTTCAGTTCACTATCTGCTTGGGGGACAATTATGGGCATGAAAGGATGTATATTGGTGGCATACGTCCTGAGCCAGCCTTCTAGAGTTGCAAGTATTCATGTTAAATGCTGGGCCAGCATTTACTGCCCTTCCCTGAGGGCATTTAGGAGTCAACCACGTTGAGGTGGATCTGGAGTTACATGTAGGCCAGACCAGGTAAGGACGACAGATTTCCTTCCCTAACGGACATTAGTGAACCTGATAGGTTTTTACAACAATCGACAATGGTTTCAAGGTCATCATTAGACTCCTAATTCCAGATTTTTTTATTGAATTCAAATTTCACTATCTGCCATGGCGGGATTCGAACTCTGGTACCAGAGCCTGATTTTGGGTCTCTGGATTACTAGTTTAGCGACAATACCACTTTCGCCACTTCCTCCCAGTTATTGTCCATTAGTTTAAGCAGAACTCCTATTTGAGGTAACTGATCCCAAGAATGCTTTGACACTGAAATATAATGAATGCAAAGTTTTAGTATGGTTGGACTGTCTTTATGTTGTTTTCATCATAATTAAAAGCTTTACTTTGATTAAATGGCTAGTTACCATTCTTGATCCATCACTTGCCTCTCCTGAGGCTTCACTCTAAAGAAACTTCTGTTTACAATAAAAACACATTAAAGCCCATTTTCAAATGAATTTACCTGCAAGTATAAAGCAAAAAAGATTAATCTTTTTAACATATTACATTGTTTCCCAATCATAGCTTGTATTTTCTAAAATCTCTTCTCTTTCAGAACATTTACCAAAACTGCAAGTTAGATCCTATTCTGCGGCAAGGTAACAATTCACATTGTGTTTGTTTAAGGGGATGATTTCTCATTTCCTTCTCTTATGATATCTTGAGGTTTTGAACAGGTATTTTGTATCTGCATTCAGAGTAGAAGACATGAAAAGTATCCCAAGAATGTATCGCAAGGCAAAAGAGAGAGGAGCTTGAAACAATCACTATCACTAGAGAAAAAGGAATGGGAATGTTACTGGGGCTTAAGGCTGACCAGACCCCTGATGCCCTGCATCCTAGGATCTTAAAAGAGGTGGCTGAAGCATTCGTTGTAATCTTCCCAAATTCCACAGATTCTGGAAAGGTCCCAGAAGATTGGAAAACTGCACCTCTGTTCAAGAAAGGAGGGAGGCAAAGCTCCACAGCCTTTGCCTAGAACTCAGGAATGTTTTGGACCAGTTATCAAAAAAGAAATAGCATGCAGTGACAAAAGCATGAGTAATATGATGCAATCTACTCTGTGTAGCATTTTTAACAGAAAACACCATGCAATTTAAATTGCTGTGTTCTCAAATTTTAAAGCAGCAAATTTCCAAACTGCACTATAGTGAATGCACTGATATGACAATCTTTATTGTCAGTCCTGAGGAAGCTCATTACAATGAAGTTTAACTATAATCAGTCTCGTTGCCATGACTTGGGTGAATAAATGTTTAAGTGGAAAATGAATAATAAGCAAAATGAGGCAAGGTGATGGGTAATGGTGGGCATGAGCAAATATTGGTGATCCTATTGAATTCATTCATTTTCAAAAATTTCTTTATAGTTCATCTAACTATTACCCTGGTAAACTTCATTTTGTTTTCAACATCGTCGAATTCCAATCTTCACCCGAGAAGCCAGTTGCCCGAATGGGAGTATGCACAGGTTGGCTGGCAGAGCAAGTTGCACCAATTCTTCAGAGCTATGAAAGCAAAGTTACAATTGGTGACTGCTTGTCAAATGGGTTTTCACTGCCACAGGTATGTGCCATGTGACAAAACATTATAGAAGTGAAGCCATGCTCCGATTGAAGTAGATTGTGACTCATTTTAACAGTGGGATACTGGTGGACTGGATCTTTGTTTAGAACTTTGAAATAGGTTGCAGCAACTTCTCATCTCCCTCATTTTACTTTATATTTGGAATGAGGCTTGCAAATAGCAGAGAACTGCTAGAGACCAACAGATTTGGTTTGAGATTGGTCTGTAATTGGAACAACGATGAAAGTGGGGAGCCAAGAATTAAGAGTACTTGTTCTATTGACAAGTACAAATTGAATTTTGTTGTGATTACCTTCAGTCATTGGTACATATGTAGCTACCATTGGAGCAGAGTTGAGCTTGCTTTGCCATTCAAGCAGATCACAGCTGATGATCTACCTCGATGTCATTTTTCTCCCATTATCCCCTAATATCATTAGTGTCCAGAAGCCTAGCGATTTCTGTCTTAAACATGCTCAATGATTGAGCTTCCACAGCCCTCTGGTTCGAAAATTCCAAAGATCCACTACCCTGAGAGAAGAAATTCCTCCTCCTCACTTTTAAATGGCCTGCCCCTTATTCTGGGATTGTATCTTCTGATTCTGTCCCCTCAGTCAAGGGAAATATCCTACCTACAGATACCATTCCAAGCCCTGTATTTAGTGTGGTCACCTCTTATTCTTCAAAACTACTGGAGAATACACACCCAATTTTCTCAATCTCTCCTCCAGACAATCCTCCCATCTCCGGGATTAATCTGGTGAACTTTATTTGCATTCCCTCTATGGCAAATTCCATCCTTCCGCCGACAAAGAGGCCAAAAACTCTGTACAATACACTAGCTGCAACTCTATGCAATTGCAACCAAGGTACCTTTTCTCCTGTACTGAAATCCCCTTGTAATGAAGGCCAACATGCCATTTCCTTCCTAAATGCTTGCTGCGCCTGTATGCATACTTACAGTGACTCATTAATAAGGACACCCTGGTCCCTTTGGACATCAACACTTCCCAATATCTCACCATTTAAGAGATACTCTGCCTTTCTGTTTTTTCTACCAAAGTAGATAACTCCACACTTCTCACATTCCAATGGCCATGTTCCAGCCCATTCACTTAACCTGTCCAACTTTGTTGAAGCCCCCTTGTAACCCCCTCACAACCTACAGTCCCACCATCAGCAAATTTGAAAATATTACATTTGGACCCAACATAAAAATTATTGATATAAGTTGTGAACAATTATGTCCCCAGCACAGAGCCTTACAGTATCTCACTAGTCACAATCTGCCACCCTGAGAGTGATCCTTTTATTCACACCCTCTGTTTCTGTTTGTTAACCAATTTTCAGTCCATGTCAGTATATCACCCGAGATCCCATGTGCTCCAATTTTGTTCACTGACCTCCTGTGCGGGACCTTAACAAAAGCTTTCTGAAAATACTAATACACCACATCCACTGGTTTGCCTTTATCTATGTGACAAGTGACATTATCAAGAAAAATCTTCCAACAGGTTTGCCCGACCTGATTTCTCTTTTACAAGCCCATTATGACTCTGCCTAATAATTTTCCTAGTGTCTAGTTCTTATAACAGATTTTAATGTTTTTCCCACTGCTTGCATCAAACTAACATCTGGAGTTCTGTGTTCTCTCTCCTCCGGCCATGGACTTCACTTCTCAGTCCAGGCTCCTCAGCAGTGGCTCCAGTGGTACTGCTGAGCCAATGTGATTGGCTGACAGCTCTGTAAATGGGACTTTCCCCTGAGAGAGGAGCAGAAGTCTCTCCTGAAAGGAATTAATGCTGCTCCCAGCATCAGGATTGCGGGCAGGATCCACACCCCACTCCCATGCTGACTTTTTAGATGGCGGGGTGGAGAGGGTTATGGGGTGCAATGGGGGCATGGGCAGAGACTTCGGAACCTCATACAATTTAGCCTGATATGATAAATACTATTGGATATTGTTATGTATCTTAGTTTACTTGCATACATCTGCAGTGATATGTGTTGCCTTGCATTTATTGCAGAACATTGAGTAAGTTTTTACAAATTGCATAGTTGTTTTTCTTAATATTGAGTAATGTATTGTCATAGGGATTTGAACCTAGGATTACCTAATACTAATGGGACCATAAAACTGCAAAGTCAACACATTCGGAAAAAGCGATCAAAATGTATTTTTAATTCATTTTTCGGAGATATGGGCTTCGCTGGCTAGGCCAGGGTTCAATGCCCATCTTGCACTCTGTTGAGAAGGTGGTGGTGAGCTGTATTCTGGAACCGCTGCAGTCCCTGATGAGTAGATACACCCCAATGTGCTATTAGAGAGGGAGTTCCAAGACCCAACGACAGTGAAGGAATGGCAAATTATTTCCAAGTCAGATAGTGAGTGACTTGGAGGGGAACTTCCAAAGTGGTGGTGTCCCCATGTCTCTGTTGCCCTTGTCCTTTTGGTGGTAGTGGTAATTTGATTCGAAGATGCTGCTTAAAGAGCCTTGGTGAGTTCCTGCAGTGCATCTTGTAGATGGTACACAAAGTTGCTACTGTGCGTCGGTGGTGGAGGGAAGAGGTGTTGATCAAACGGACTGCTGGATGGTGCCAAGCGTCTCAAGTGTTGTTGGAGTTGTACTCATCCAGGCAAGTGGAGAGGGGGTATTCCAGCACACTCCTTTTGAATTTACTTGCAGGTCTAGAGATTCTCCGTCCTCTGAAAGAAGACCACGATCCGGAAAGGACCCTGCGGACCCCAACACACGGACCCGGCCATCGCCTCATCCGCAACCGCGATCCCAGAGACGTCATCCACTTACTGGCCTTCGACCCATCTACGCCGGAGCGTGGTCTGGACGTCCATCGCCCTGTGAAGACAAACCCCAGCCCGACAGTGACCCAGAACGCTCGACTGCGCAGACCCATCTACCGATTCAGCAACTGCAAGCAAGGCAACAAATCCTCCATCCACACACCGACCAGAGTGAATAACCTCTTTGGACACAACTATTCCCGTAACACTGCATACTCTCACCGTCTCCCAGGCTCGGAAAGAAGCAGTCACTCCAGGAAGTGTAGAAAACATGCAGGCCTGCAGGTGAGAGTGAAACCACGTGGCCCCAAAGCCCCTCTGCCTAGCTTACTCCTAGCTAATGTCCACTCTCTAGAAAACAAGCTAGACGAACTTAGAGCCAGACTCACTTTTCAAAGGGAACTGAGGGACTGCTGTGTGCTCTGTTTCACAGAGATATGGTTCACTCCTGCTTCACCGGACTTGTGCCTACAATCGGAGGGCTTCTCAGTCCACCGAATGGATTGTATGGCAGCCTCCGGCAAGGCTAGGGAAGGTGGGGTCTGCCTCCTAATCAACACCTCCTGGTGGCTACATGCAGCAGCAATGGCCACAATTTACAGTGACAATTCAGTAAGTTTTAAAGTGCTGCTGGACAAGGATAAGAGTGGTCCTAGGGTGAATGTGCTATTGGGGGAAGGCTAATTATAACAATATTAGGCTGGAACTGAAGAACCTAGATTGGGGGCAGATGTTTGAGGGTAAATCAACATCTGACATGTGGGAGGCTTTCAAATGTCAGCTGAAAGGAATTCAGGACCAGCATGTTCCTGTGCGGAAGAAGGATAAATACGGCAAATTTTGGGAACCTTGGATAACAAGAGATATTGTAGGCCTCGTCAAAAAGAAAAAGGAGGAATTTGTCAGGACTAGAAGGCTGGGAACAGACGAATCCTGTGTGGAATATAAGGAAAGTAGGAAGGAACTTAAGCAAGGCGTCAGGAGGGCTAGAAGGGGTCACGAAAAGTCATTGGCAAATAGGGTTAAGGAAAACCCCAAGGCTTTTTACACGTACATAAAAAGCAAGAAGGTAGCCAGGGTAAGGGTTGGCCCACTGCAGGATAGGCAAGGGAATCTATGTGTGGAGCCAGAGGAAATGGGAGAGGTACTAAATGAATACTTTGCATCAGTATTCACCAAAGAGAAGGAATTGGTGGATGTTGAGTCTGGAGAAGGGTGTGTAGATAGCCTGGGTCACATTGAGATCCAAAAAGACGAGGTGTTGGGCGTCTTGAAAAATATTAAGGTAGATAAGTCCCCAGGGTCTGATGGGATCTATCCCAGAATACTGAAGGCGCAAGAGAGGAAATTGCTGAGGCCTTGACAGAAATCTTTGGATCCTCACTGTCTTCAGGTGATATCCCGGAGGACTGAAAAATAGCCAATTTTGTTCCTTTGTTTAAGAAGGGTAGCAAGGATAATCCAGGGGACTACAGGCTGGTGAGCTTTACGTCAGTGGCAGGGAAATCACTGGAGAGAATTCTTTGAGACAGGATGTACTCCCATTTGGAAGCAAATGGACGTATTAGTGAGAGGCAGCATGGTTTTGTGAAGGGGAGGTCATGTCTCACTAACTTGATAGAGCTTTTCAAAGAGGTCACAAAGATGATTGATGCAGGTAGGGCAGTGGATGTTGTCTATATGGACTTCAGTAAGGCCTTTGACAAGGTCCCTCATGGTAGACTGGTACAAAAGGTGAAGTCACACAGGATCAGGGGTGAGCTGGCACGGTGGATACAGAACTGCCTAGGTCATAGAAGGCAGAGAGTAGCAATTGAAAGGTGCTTTTCTAATTGGAGGGCTGTGACTAGTGGTGTTCCGCAGGGATCAGTGCTGGGACACCCTTTGCTGTTTGTAGTATATATAAATGATTTGGAGGAAAATATAACTGGTCTGATTAGTAAGTTTCCAGACGACACAAACATAGAACATTACAGCGCAGTACAGGCCCTTCGGCCCTCGATGTTGCGCCGACCTGTGAAACCACTCTAAAGCCCATCTACACTATTCCCTTATTGTCCATATGTCTATCCAATGACCATTTGAATGCCCTTGGTGTTGGTGAGTCCACTACTGTTGCAGGCAGGGCATTCCAAGCCCTTACTACTCTCTGAGTAAAGAACCTACCTCTGACATCTGTCCTATATCTCCCCTCAATTTAAAGCTGTGTCCCCTCGTACTAGACATCACCATCCGAGGAAAAAGGCTCACAATGTCCACCCTATCTAATCCTCTGATCATCTTGCGTACCTCAATTAAGTCACCTCTTAACCTTCTTCTCTCTAACGAAAACAGCCTCAAGTCCCTCAGCCTTCCCTCATAAGATCTTCCCTCCATAGCAGGCAACATTCTGGTAAATCTCCTCTGCACCATTTCCAATGCTTGCACATCCCTCCTATAATGCGGCGACCAGAATTGCACGCAATACTCCAAAGGTTGGTGGAATTGCAGATAGCGATGAGGACTGTCAGAAGATACAGCAGGATTTAGATCGTTTGGAGAGTTGGGGGAGAGATGGCAGATGGAGTTTAATTCGGACAAATGTGAGGTAACGCATTTTGGAAGGTCTAATGCAGGTAGGGAATATACAGTGAATGGTAGAACCCTCAGGAGTATTGAAAGTCAGAGAGATCTAGGTGTACAGGTCCACATGTCACTAAAAGGGGCATCACAGGTGGAGAAGGTAGTCAAGAAGGCAGACGGCATGCTTGCCATTGGCCGGGGCATTGAGTATAAGAATTGGCAAGTCATGTTGCAGCTGTATAGAACCTTAGTTAGGCCACACTTGGAGTATAGTGTTCAATTCTGGTCGCCACACTACCAGAAGGATGTGGAGGCTTTAGAGAGGGTGCAGAAGAGATTTACCAGGATGTTGCCTGGTGTGGAGGGCATTAGCTATGAGGAGCGGTTGAATAAACTCAGTTTGTTCTCACTGGAACGACGGAGGTTGAGGGGCGACATGATAGAAGTCTGCAAAATTATGAGGGGCATAGACAGAGTGGATACTCAGAGGCATTTCCCCAGGGTAGAGGGGTCAGTTACTAGGGGCCATAGGTTTAAGGTGTGAGGGGCAAAATTTAGAGGAGATGTACGAGGCAAATTTTTTACACAGAGGGTAGTGGGTGCCTGGAACTCGCTGCCGGAGGAGGTGGTGGAAGCAGGGAAGATAGTGACATTTAAGAGGCATCTGGGTAAATACATGAATAGGATGGGAATAGAGGGATGCGGAACCAGGAAGTGTAGAAGATTTTAGTTTAGATGGGCAGCATGGTGGGCACGGGTTTGGAGGGCCGAAAGGGCCTGTTCCTGTGCTGTACTTTTCTTTGTTCTTTGTTCAAGGCGGGTTTTTGCTCCCCGGTCCTAGAATACCTGATGCTAAAATGCCGGCCCTACTACCTTCCGCGGGAGTTCAGCTCCGTTATCCTGACGGCAGTTTACACCCCACCCCATGCAAACGTGAAAAGCACACTGGACGTAATATTCACCACCACAAATAGCCTTGAAACAAATCTTCCGAGGCCTTGTTCATTGTAGCTGGGGACAACCGGGCCAAGCTCAAGAGCGTACTACCAAGTTACGACCAACATGTCACCTGTTCCACTAGATGCCCAAACATCCTGGACCACTGCTACATAAATATTAAACAAGCCTACCGCTCTATCACCCGCCAAAATTTGGCAAATCTGACCACAAGGCTGTGCTCCTGCACCCGGCTTATAAGCAAAAACTGAAGTGGGAGAATCCCCAAAGAAAGTCGTGCATTGTTGGTCTGAGGAATTGGATGATCTCCTACGGGACTGCATAGAGTCAGCGAACTGGTCAGTATTTAAAAACTCTGTGACCAGCCTGAACGAGTACGCCACTACAGTAACTGACTTCATTAGTAAGTGTGTAGAAGACTGTGTGCCAAATAAACAAATCTGCATTGTCCCAACTGGAAACTCTGGATGAACAGGGATATCCACTGCTTGCTGGAGTCTAGGTCTGAGGCGTTCAAGTCGGGTGACCCTGACCTATACAAGAAAGCCAGATATGATCTAAGGAAATCCATCAAAGATACCAAAAGACAATCCCTCTATGCACGCTTTGAACAAGAGGTCAGCGAGAGCAAGCCCTCCACCCCAGAAGCCGCGGATGAACTTGTATCTGAGATCACCATTCTCAGCCTGGATGAGAAACCTTCTCGAAGGTCAACCCTCGGAAAGCCATTGGCCTGGATGGGGTACCCGGACGGGCACTCGGGTCTTGCACGGATCAGCTGGTGGGGGTATTCGCAGACATCTTCAACTTCTCTTTACAACAATCTGAGGTCCCTAACTGCTTCAAGAAGACAACCATCATCCCTGTTCCAAAGAAAGCCAGGCAACATGCCTTAATGACTATCGTCCAGTGGCTCTGACATCCATCATCATGAAGTGCTTCGAAAGGTTAGTCATGGCACAAATCAACTCCAGCCTCCCAGATTGCCTTGATCCACTGCAGTTCGCCTACCGCTGCAACAGGTCCACAGCAGACGCCATCTCCATGGCCCTGCACTCTACCGTGGAACACCTAGATAACAAAGACATCTATGTCAGATGCCTATTTATCGGCTACAGCTCAGCCTTCAACACCATCATTCCTACGAAACCCATCTACAAATGCCGTGGCCTTGGCCTCGGCACCTCCCTCTGCGACTGGATCCTGAACTTTCTAACCCATAGGCCACAATCAGTAAGGATAGGCAACAACACCACCTCCACGATCATCCTCAACACCGGTGCCCCACAAAGCTATGTCCTCAGCCCCCTACTATAGTCCTTACACACTTATGACTGTGGCCAAATTCCCCTCCAACTCTATTTCAAATTTGCTGATGACACCTCAGTAGTGGGTCGGATTTCAAACAATGACGAGACAGAGTACAGGAATGAGATAGAGAATCTGGTGAACTGATGCAATGACAATAATCTCTCCCCCAATGTCAACAAAATAAAGAAGATTGTCATTGACTTCAGGAAGCGTAGTGGAGAACATGCCCCTGTCTACATCAACAGGAACAAAGTAGAAAGGGTGGAGAGCTTCATGTTTTTAGGTGTACAGATCACCAACAGCCTGTCCTGGTCCCCCCATGCCGACACTATAGTTAAGAAAGCCCACCAACCACTCCTCCTTTCTCAGAAGACTAAGGAAATTTGGCAATTCACCTATGACCCTCACCAACTTCTACAGATGCACCATTGAAAGCATTATTTCTGGTTGTATCACAGCTTGGTATGGATCCTGCTCTGCCCAAGACCGCAGGAAACGACAAAAGGTCGTGAATGTAGCCCAATCCATCACGCAAACCAGCCTCCCATCCATTGACTTTATCTATAATTCCCACTGCCTCAGAAAGACAGCCAGCATAATTGAGGCCCCCACGCACCCCCGGACGTACTCTCTTCCACCTTCCGTCAGGAAAAAGATACAAAAGTTTGAGGTCACGTACCAACCGACTCGAGAACAGCTTCTTCCCTACTGCCATCAGACTTTTGAATGGACCTACCTCGTATTAACTTGATCTTTTCGCTACACCTTGCTATAACTGTAACATTATATTCTGCAGTCTCTCCTTCCTTCCCTTTTTGTATGGTATGCATTGTTTGTACAGCATGCAAGAAACAATACTTTTCACTGTATACTAATATATGTGACAATAATACATCAATCAATCAATCCTGACTTGTGCCTTGTAGGTGCTGAACAGCCTTTGAGAGTCAGGAGGTGAATCACTCGCTGCAGGATTCCTAGCCTCCGACCTGCTCTGGGAGCTGCAGGATTCAGTGATAATAATGCCATTGAATGTCAAGGGGTGATGGTTTGATTCTCTGTTATTGGAGGTGGTCATTGTCTGGAACTTGTGTGGGGCGAATGTTAGTTGCCACTTGTCAGCCCAAGCCTGGATTTTACATAAGAACATAAGAACTAGGAGCAGGAGTAGGCCACCTGGCCCCTCGAGCTGCTGTGCCATTCAATGAGATCATGGATGATCTTTTGTGGACTCAGCTCCACTTTCCGGCCTGAACACCATAACCCTTAATCCCTTTATTCTTCAAAAAACTATCTTATCTTTATCTTAAAAACGTTTAATGAAGGAGCCTCAACTGCTTCACTGGACAAGAAATTCCATAGATTCACAACCCTTTGGGTGAAGAAGTTCCTCCTAAGCTCAGTCCTAAATCTACTTCTCCTTAGGTTGAGGCAATGCCCCCTAGTTCTGCTTTCACCCGCCAGTGGAACTGTATTGTCTAGGTCTTGCTGCATTTAGACTAGATTTTCATTCTGATGAAAACCTGATTTCATTCTGATGAGGGCTCTGATTCTAATTTTGGGCTGAATTTGGGGTCCAGAGTGAACAGCAGTGAGAAAAGATATTTGTGTAGGTCGCCGCGTTCTGGAGCCCTGAGCAATTAAAAATGGTAGACATGTTCCTGAAGCTAGAGGGTCAATAGGAGACCCTCTAGCACTCTAAGCTTGGCAGTCCCACCATCCAGGATTTGAACTTGCAATGTAGGCAGGAAAAAGGGAGGATGCTTCAGGATGGAGACACTCTTGACTTCTTAAGATAAAATAAAAAGCAGCCACAATTGCCAGACCACTGTTGTTCAGGGGAAATAGTTCCCCAGGTCTGATGCTGGGAGGCTATCTCCATTCATCAGCTGGGATTCCGTCCTCGTGGGGAGTCAACCCTGACTGCTGGCTGGAATATTCCAGTCGGTATCTGCACCATGGTTTGAATTGACTCTTGAAGGGCATAATTGTCCACTCTACCCAGTCTCTTCAGAGATGACCGCAAGACAGGAATCTGCCAACAAACTGACATGCCGGCTGCCAGGAGGAAATAGAGAGCTGCCCACCTCCATTTCCATCTCACAATCCCTTCCAAAATCTGGTTCACTTTTTTTTGGAAAGGTTTTTGTTTTTAAAAAAAACTTGTCGCTTAAGATCATGGAGATTGATCCAGAATTTTAACTACTGAATAAAATTTCTTCTACAGGTTTCTATTTTCAGCCGGCAAAACACATTATTCCGTCTACCCATTGATACTGAAGTACCTATTATCATGGTGGGTCCTGGAACAGGCATTGCTCCATTCATAGGTTTCCTACAACACCGGTATGTGACCTGTTCTTAATGTCAGTACTGACTACAAAAATGTTTTTTTTTAAGAAAAGTGTGTATTTATAGGTGTGTTATGTTAAATTCATCAAATTTTAGTAATCAAAACTTTTAAGGTGAAGGATTACCAGGGAGTTTTGTTTTTGCTTAAAATAGTTTATCTGCTGTGCTATTGCAGTAATTGAATCAAGAAAATTGGGAGGATAGATTGATTAGAGGTTAATTAGGCTAAAATTAGGAGGGCAGGGAATGAGAGGGATAAGAGACCGGCACATGGAGGAACACGGGGGGGGGGGGGGGGGGGGGGGGGGGGGGGGGGAGAAATGGGGAAAATGATTTGGATGGGATATGGGGGGGGGGGGGGGAGAAATGGGGAAAATGATTTGGATGGGATATGGGGGGGGGGGGGGGGGAGAAATGGGGAAAATGATTTGGATGGGATATGGGGAGAAGGGGAGTATAGAACATAGAACAGTACAGCACAGAACAGGCCCTTCGGCCCTCAATGTTGTGCCGAGCCATGATCACCCTACTCAAACCCACGTATCCACCCTATACCCGTAACCCAACAACCCCCCCCTTAACCTTACTTTTTTATTAGGACACTACGGGCAATTTAGCATGGCCAATCCACCTAACCCGCACATCTTTGGGACTGTGGGAGGAAACCGGAGCACCCGGAGGAAACCCACGCACACAGGGGGGGGACGTGCAGACTCCACACAGACAGTGACCCAGCCGGGAATCGAACCTGGGACCCTGGAGCTGTGAAGCATTTATGCTAACCACCATGCTACCCTGCTGCCCCTGATCTTAGTGGAAGAAGAGGATGACTGCAAAGGGATCATAATACCACAGTGATTTGAAGGAGTAAAACATTCAGCACGGAGGAGAGAGTGGGTAAATAGTCCTTGCTGGCATTTCCCGTGTCTGTGCATCTGCTATTAGATACAATCCTTAGTTTCCCCAGCTGCAGAAAATGAAGGGTAGTGATGGGGTGGGCTGGAAGGAGGGGTGTGGGTGGGAAAAGAAGTGAAAGTAATTTGTATACAAGAAGACTATTCTTACCAGTCCGATCGAAGCATCGAATCACACTGTACAGAAGGAGGATGTTCAGTACTTTATGCCTGTGCTATCTAATTGATCTCATTCCCCTGCAGTATTTTTCCCTTTGCGTATTATCCAGTTCCTTTTGAAGGTTTGTGTGGTTGTGTGTGTTTGTGGTGTTAGATTACACATGGTACAGACCTGGGTCAGCAGAGATGCAAATACAGTGTTATCCCAGGAACTATAATGATGTTTGAAGTAATCTTAAGCATTAAACAAGCATGGTAATGATCAGATGGCCCAGAAACGTTACAAGGTGTCACGACGAGGCCATTGAATCTCACGAGCGGCTTGCATCGAGAGTCATGACGTCAAAATGTTGCGTGAAAATTAACCAAATCTCGTGGCACATCGTGATCTGCATCTTGCTCTCGCTGAGCGAGTTCCTGGCGTACATATTTAAATAATCCATTAGGCTCATTTAAATATGCACCCGCCCAATTCACCAGGGCCCGGGATTTACCACCTCACCAGCGAGGCCTCAACCGGGTATCGCTTGGTACTGGTTCACAAAGTTGTGAACTGCCAGGCTGGCGGTGCCAGGGTCTGGGCAAGAAGAGGCCTTACCCATAAAAGGTGGGGTGAGGATCCAGAAAATGTAAGTTGGGTGAAGTGGGGGCGTTCTGAGGCTGTGGTGGGGGCACAGAGGGGGGTTGAATGAGCGGGGCTGCCTTTAAAAATGGTGCCCTATCCATGAGTAGTCAGGAAATTACTTAACGAGCGTCTTCGGGGAATTCCTCACCAAAGCCAAAAGAGGCAGCAAAGTGCCGTTGAATAGCGGTATCTTTCTTGGCACTGCAGGCACTGAGAAATACCCCACTAAATGCGCAGTAACTAACTCACTAACTTGAGCCCGTTGAATCGCACCGCTTATTGACCTCGGGAGGCAAAGTATCATACACAAGCCTGTCTGCATCAATGGTGTCGAGGTGGAGATTGTTAGCAGATTGTCAAATTCCTAGGCATATACATCACCAACAATCTGTCCTGGTCCACCCATGTCGACACTACGACCAAGAAAGCACAACATGCCTATACTTCTTCAGGTAACTAAGGAAATTCAGCATGGCCACATTGACTCTTACAAATTTTGCAGATGCACCATAGAAAGCATCTTACCTGGCTGCATCACAGCTTGGTATGGCAACTGCTCGGCCCAAGACCAAGAGTCGTGAATACAGCCCAGTCCATCATGCGAACCCGCCTCCCATCCACTGACTCTGTCTGCACCTCCCACTGCCTTGGGAAAGCGGGCAGCATAATCAAAGACCCCTCCCACCTGGGTTACTCTCTCTTCCAACCTCTTCCATGAGGTAGAAGATACAAAAACCTGAGAACACGCACTAACTAATTCAAAAACAGCTTCTTCCCTGCTGTTACCAGATGCCTGAATGACCCTCTTATGGACTGAACTGTCTACACATCTTCTCTACTGTTGTAGCACTATATTCCGTATACCCAATGTCTATGTATTTATTTTGTATTCAGTATTTATCGTATGTCCTATGTTTCTCGTGTATGGAACGATCTGCCTGGACTGTACACAACAATGCTTTCCACTGTACCTCTGTACACGTGACAATAAATCTAATGTTGATGATCTGACTGCAAGGAAGCAAGACAGATTTCTGGTATGCTCTATATATTTACAGGTTCTTGTCTGCATCTGAATACATAATAGGAGCAGGAATAAGCCATACGACACATCAAAATTACTCTGCCATTCAATCAGATCATGGTTGATCTTGGGGATCATGGTTGATCTTGGCTTCAGTTCCATTTACTTGCCCACTCCTTGTTTCTGATGGGAGATCAAAATCTGTCTATCTCATAGAATCATAGAATTTACAGTGCAGAAGGAGGGCATTTGGCCCATCAATTCTGCACTGGCCCTTGGAAAGAGCACCTTACCTAAGCCCACATCTCCACCCTATCCCCGTAACCCAGTTAACCCACCGAAACCTTTTGGACACTAAGGGAAATTTAGCATGACCAATCCACCTAATCTGCACATTTTTGGACTGTGGGAGGGAACCGGAGCACCCGGAGGAAACCCGCGTAGACATCTGTGCCTTAAAAGTATTCAGTGACAGAGTATTCATAGCCTTTGGGGTGAAGAATTCCCAAGATTCACTATCATTTGAACAGAGAAATTTTCCTCACCTCAGTCCTGAATGAACAGCCCCTTATCCTGAAACTGTGCTCCTGTGTTTTAGATTCCCCAGGATGAGAAACCATAGTTTCAGTGTCAACCTTGTTAAGCCCCCTTCAAAATCTTGAATGTTCAATGAAATCACAACTCCAGACAGTACAGACCTAATGTAGGGGGTGTGATCTTCCAGTCTCATTACATTCTCGCTCAAGCGAAACGAGGCCAGTGAATAGCGGGAGAGACCAAAAACATTGACACCACCATGCCAACCCCTGGATTGTTTACCCGTTCTGGGGGCTACCTTTGTCCTTGCCCATCAGCCCCACTGACCACCCATAACACCCACCAACTGCCAAGGCTTCCGGCTGCACGGTTGAAGGCTATCGCTAATAGGGAATTGGCAATCGTGGTTTATATGAGCACTTCACACAACCCAAGTGGATTCCTGTGGATGGTGGGCCATATAGCATGTGGGAGTTATTGCCAAGAATCCTAATTGCCCCTTGATGCATGGACACAGTGTTTGAACACTGAAGGGAGGCAATACCACACACGCAACAGCAACATCCGAACACCTGGGGATGGGACACCGCTCCGGTTGCATATCCACGGCTGAAGGGTGAGTGAGTGCCACGGGGAGGGGTTTGGAGGTCAGCCCGCAATGCAATAGTAAATGCCAGAATGGTCGTGCACAAAGGTGTTCAATGTATTTTACACCCCCCGCCCCCGCCCCCGGTGTCCTCAGTGATCCTCGATGTGCCTTACCTCATCCCGGTGCCTTCGTTGCTCCTAGCAGGTGGTCCTCTGTGGACGGAGGGCCTAGGTGCACATAGGCGACAGATGCACAGCGTGCTGCCCTGCCCTATGTGCTGACTTTGAGACTCTGCCTCATCAGAGGGATAGAACTTAGGGGAGCTGGTGGCCACCGTTGCACACCATGGGACGGATCTGTGAAGTCATCCAGTGCCCCCTCCTCCTGGTCGGTGGCCCTGGGGTTCACCATGGGATGGAGGGGCAGCTGGTTCGAGCTGTCCCTGCATCATCTGGCTCTGTGAGCTCTGGCAGTTGCCCAATGTCTGCACCATGATGTTGACACCCTTGGCGATGCTCCTCGGTGACTAAGACATGCTCTGCAGCGCCTCGCAATGCCCACCTGCGACTGGGACAAGCTCCACAGCGCCTCGGCCATGCCAATCTGCCAGCGGGACATCTCCAGTAGAACCTCATCAAGATCAGCCTGGTACTTGGTCACATCCCCCAGCGAGTCGGACATTCTGCCAAGACCCTCAGCCATGGCCGCCACCGATTGCACAACACGATGGACACCTTCACTCATAGTGCCAACGTCGTGCACCAGGCTTGCCCACTGCAGTCGCCACCCTAGCAATGTTGGCCTCAGTGCCACTCAGTGCCATCTCCTGTGACTGTAGCATCTGGGACTCCTCCAAGCGGCTGTGGATCTGCTGGTATGATGCTGTCATCTCCCTCTGTCCTGGCTGCACGTTATCGTCTTAGTCAGCTCCGGGTACCTCTGTACCATGGGCTCAGCATCAGGCTGGGACCCTCCAACTGCTGTCTTGCCTGGGGGATTTCCTGTCTACTGATGTGTATCATCAGCAGTGTGGTGCTCACCAGATTTTTCGCCAAAAGCTTGTTCATTACCATGTCCCACCGAGGTGTGTGTGTATCTGTGTTGGTGGAGGGTGGGGATGACAGCTGTGCCGCAACTATAAAGGTTGCATTCTCGGAGCTCTCCTCCAAGATGTTCTCCTGGGAGGCTGGAGAAGGTCCTGCCCTGATGGGTCGGCACCATCGGCTGGAGGACCTGCGGAAGAATGGACACGTGATCAGTGGGAGAGATGTCAGTAAGGCAATAACAACTCACGTTTGACAGATCCTCCAGGTGGAGCCCGGTGGTTCCGCCAGCCTCCGCGTGGGTGACCACCCTGTCCTCGGCCAACCCAGTCACCTTCCAGGACATGCTCCTTGAAGGAGGTGAGGATTCTTAGGTCCGGCACCCATAGCCAGTCTGGGCCCTCTCCCGATTGTGGGTGGTTCACAGTGCTGGAAGGGAGGATTTGAAGGGAGGGTTGGAGGAGGGGAGGTTGGAGGGGAAAGGGGTAGAGGGAGGGTTGAGGGTCACATGGGAAGTTGGATGATGGATGCTCCTTAGGGGGGGGGGTGTTGGTGACTACTCATTCGTGCTGCCCGGTGTAGGTCGTTGACCTCCTTGTGGCATTGGAGGCCTGGTCACACTACCCCAGCTGAGAGCTGCCGTCACCTCATCCCAGGTAGCTGCCCTGTGGCTGACTCTCCGGACCCTCAGGGGAGCAGGACATTCCACCTGGCTTCCATGGCGTCTAGTAGCCTCCCAGATCTCCGTCCCCAAATCTTGGGGCTGGTCTCTTCGGTGCCATTGTTGCGAGCTGGCTGGGGTTGGCTGAGCAAGTACAGCTTCAGTGCTGCTCATCCTTGTTAGTTGGGGGTTGGTGAGCGTGGTCCTGGTGAATCAGCTGGTGAGCCTTCATTTGCGGTGAGAGGCCTGTGAGGTCTCATTAAGTGGTTCAATTAACGTTGTTCATCTCGCTGAGCCTAACACTAGGAAGCTCGCAGCAATTCCCGCTCGCTATCACGCTAAGAAACCTTTCTAGAGAATTACGGTCTTCCCTCTCATCCCAATCTAGTAAAGCTTCAGTGTACAGTCTCCAATGAAAGTACATCCTTCCTTCAGTATGGAGACCAAAACTGTGATCAATACTTTTGAATATTGTCTCACCAAAGCCCTGTACAATTGTAGCAAAAGTATGCTTTTGCTCCAATTCCCTTGCAATAAAGATCTACATGCAATAGTTTTTGTTTGGACTTTGTAATTCTCTATTTCATTAGTCATGACAGATGTTGCGATGACATTTTTGGCTTTCCAGAAACATTCTCTTAAGTTTGAGCTTCCAAAACCTTTGCTTCATCCTGGTAAATTTGAAATACATGCACTCTTCCTTTCCCACCACTAGAGTCCTCCCTAGACCGATCTTAGTCGCTATGTGAAGTTGTGATTGATGAGACTTATTTGAATCGAAGTTTTAATGTAGAAAAACAACCCAAAGAATGAGATGTTGGTATGGATGCTGAAAGAGATGAGATTTAAAGATGATCTTGGGGGAAGAGGAGTGGGGTTTAGGGAAGAATCTTCCAGAGTGGGAAGAGGAGTGGGGTTTAGGGAAGAGTCTTCCGGAGTGGGGCCTAGCTTCCTGAATTCATTTTCCCCAGTGGTGCAAAAGAAGTAGGAAGGGATGCAGAAGAGGCCGGAGTCAGAGGAACTGGATTTGAGAGAAGAGGTGGGTGTAGATAGACAAGATGAGGATGGATGGGCAAGGCATGAAGAAATTTAAATATTATTTTTAAATATATTTACAGGGAATTAGGGAGACAATGTAGGTCATCGAGAGGAGGGATAAATTGTATAACTGGATGCAGGGTTGGATGGGGCAGATTTTAAAATTTGGTACCAAACAAGTCATATTGGACTCCACGTTAACAATGTTTCTCCCTCCATAAAGGCTGCCCGATTTGCTGAGTTTTTCCAGTATTTTCTGATTTTTATTTCAGATTTCCAACATCCACCGTGTTTTGCTTCATTTTAGAATTTTTTATGAGATCTTTTATATATGTTTGGAGCATTGGAATAGTAGAGCCTAGAGGTGACAAAGGCATAGATGAAGATTTCAATAGCTGAAGTGCAGCTGGAAATAAGTCATCTTCGTAATAAAAAAGGATTATAGAATCAGAAGTTCAGCTGGGGTTCAGTCACGACACCAAAGTTCAGGGCAACCTAAGACAGTGGCTGGGGAGGAAGACCTAATCAATGGCGATGATGAAAGACTTGGATCTTCCCAGTCTTGGAGGAATTTGTAACTCAACTGGAAGAGGGAAATTGGACAGTCTCACTTCTCTAGTTCTCCTCAACTATATTTTGCGTTGAAAATTAGATCGGGAATATCCAAGGTTTTTCAAAAAGGAAGACTTGAGAGTGTACTTGTGTTACAAAATGATCATTGTTATCCAACGCTAAATTTGCAATATGAAATTCAGGCCGTCACTAATACTGGACGACGTGAAGCAGAGTGAAAATGTGATCTCTGGGAAGTCTGCTCTGCTTTATTTTCACTTTGGTGCCAGATTAGGTTTTAATTCCAGATTTGCGCTGCATTCGGATTATTGGTATAAAATTAAACTGATTGGCACTGAAGCTGCAATTATTGGATCAATGCACCCTTCAAGGAAATTGATGGGAAGAATTTGACATGTGGCAGAAAGACCATCCAAGGCACAGACTGAGCGAGTAAGCGAATTGTCGGTAAATGCATTGAGCAAAATAAAGAACATGATGATTTATGAACACTGTTGTTTTCGTATCTTTATCAGTGTTTTAGATACCATGATTAAGCTGTTTTCTGTTGCTTTGAACCATAATTCCTGTATGATATTGTAACACACTGGTATGAGGCAGTGGGCTTAGGTAGGGTGCTCTTTCAGAGGGTCGATGTAGACTCGATGGGCCGAACAGCTGTCTTCTGCACTCTAGGAAATCTATGCTTCTATTCCATTTAAAATGTTGGATTTAATTCATGTCAAAAAAATTAAAACTAGGCAGAGTGGTGTCCCTTTTTATAGTTTTGGTTGAACACCATAAATGTAAGCCAGTGTTTATCCATAAACATCTCTTTTAAAAAAAATCTCTTATTTAAAAGAAACACATGACTGCAGTTGTTTTTAATTTTCAATATCCATAGCATTGCAAAAACAGACCGTAAGAAACACTGACCAACATGGCATGTGGTCATTGCCGCCCATAATTATAATTCTTGATAGGTTTATGGATCTGTTTTCAGTTTTATTTTGTAAAATTGTTCTGGGAATTTTTGGAAATTCATTGGGACCTTTGAAAATGAGATTAAAAGTTGGAAGGGAGAATTGAAACACTTGGTGGAAATCAGCAAACATTCTTGTGGTCAGAGAAAGGTTGTCGAGTCTATCTTAGTGACTTCTCTATATGACTGTACAGTAGGATTTAAATGATTATTATTTTGTTTTAATTCAAAAAATGAAAAACAATCCAAACCTCAACCAGTTTGATATTCTACCTGATATAGGTACAAGAAATGATTTCTAGAAGTGCTTGCATAATGAAAAAATGAAAATCGCTTATTGTCACAAGTAGACTTCAAAGGAAGTTACTGTGAAAGCCCCTACTCGCCACATTCCGGCGCCTGTTCGGGGAGGCTGGTACAGGAATTGAACCGTGCTGCTGGCCTGCCTTGGCCTGCTTTAAAAGCCAGCTATTTTAGCCCAGTGTACTAAACCAGCCCAAATGGGAAGTCGCTATTACCTAAGTATGGAATCCAAGGTTTTTCTTAAGGTGACTGGTTCTGAAAAGTCATGCAATTCTTCAACCATTTTATAATCAGACAGTTAATGCAAACTGCCAAGAATATCAGTGTGTTATTTCTACTCCCCTACAAAAGCTAATCTATTGATGTGACTATTTATATTCAATCCTGAACATTGATCTCTTCATGAAACCACGCACGTGTATACACACACATGCAGAAGTGCACACACACTCTCCCAAATGTCCATATACTATTGCAAATAGCCTAACTGGCCATTACGGGGGAATGTTTCGATGGCATGTTTTTGTATTCGTGCCATTTGGAAATATCAGAACTTCCCTGGACAGCTTTGCTCTTAAAAAGAAAAAAATGGAGGCAGTTATTGTGTACGTACCAAGAACTGTGTTTGGATTATGCATGTTTAATATGTTTTTTAAACATACCACGGCCCCTCGCCCCACCCAATTCCTTTCTGCTCACTGCTTTTCTTTCCAGACCCCTTTCACTGCTTCCCACTCGCCACCTCACTGTTCAGGGGCAGCAAGAGGGAAGCAGTGAGGGGGATGGTGAGTGGGATGGAGCAAGGGGACAGCGAGCGGAACAGGAGGGGAAGGAGCAAATGGGAAGCAGAGGGGCAAGAGGGAGGTGGGCAGCAGCAAACTGCAGCTAAGTGGAAAGGATGCTAAGTTAGTAGGAATAATACATTCATAAGAGTACTATAGTAAGTGAAAAAGAGTAGCAACTAGAAAGAGGTTATTTGGGTCAGTTAGGTTCAAGGCAGTCAATAGGTTTTTAATGTAAAAATTATACGTCGGGGTGTAACCCACCGTTGCATGTGTTTTCATGTTAAAGTGATTTTCCTTCAGTATGTTTTCATTTAGCACACAGTATTTTTAGAAACACATTAGGAGTACTAAACAAACTGCTCTCCAGAATGTTCTGTAATGTGTCAAGTCATGGGCTCATTCGAAGACTATACTTAAGACATAGATTTGAGAATCTATATTCAACTGCAGTAAAATTGTGGATAGAGAGGACTGCGGCTGTCAGAAATCCAATTGAGAAAATGGTCACATCTGAGATTAACATTCCCATGCCCTTACTAAATTCACTGCAGAGTTTTCACACTTCAGAAACCATGGAATACTTACTGACATCGTTGGTAGTTATCAAAGGTTTGATTTTCAAAGACTTGGTCCTTGGACAACGATGATCTCAGTTGTTATGCAGATTGATGGGTCAAATAAATAGGAGAAAACTCTGTTTTAATTAGTCAATGATGCGGTGCAGAAAAGGTTGAAAATGGAAAGAAACATGGGTCCGGGTTTATAGGCCTCTGGCCAATTGACTGCAAGTAGGCTGGAAATTGGATTTTTGTCCCATGGGCAGGAATTCCTGCCTCAGGAAGATGACAGTCAATCTGATGGCCAGCTGTGCCAGGCAATGTCTAATGGAGATTGTCACTGGTAAGGTAAGTTTAGGGGTGTTGTGTGACTGTGGGTCATTTTGCTGGTTCTGGATGGCAGATCCTGTTGAGAGGAATGGGGGACCAGGCAAGGTTTGAGAGGCTGGCAGAGAGGGCAACAAGCTGCTGATCTATCTGCTTCGTGTGGCCTCCCCTTCTGCTGCTAAAATTACAATGGAGGCCGTAGGGTGGGCTTTGTGACCCCTCTACTGCCCACATAAAATGTCATTCTTGGGTCAGACAGGTCGGTGGCAGGAAGGCAAAGTGCTGGATTTTAGAATCTTTTCCACCCCCACCTCCTGGCAGCAGCTGTAAAATATAAAATGCAGCCATGGGCTGGTGGATGTTGAAGTGCACACAAAACATAATTTAGAGGTGTAGTAAGTTTTGAGCAAGTGAAAGGGAGAGAGTAGGCTTCTGGTCACCTGTCATTCTGTCCCACTCTGACTTCTATCCTTCGCCTCGTGCCATATATGTTTTTCTCATTTTCCCTTTCTTTCTTTTTTGTTCTTTAAAATTTAAAGTACCCAATTTTGTTTTCCAATTAAGGGGCAAATTAGCACGGCCAATCCACCTACCCTACACATCTTTGAGTTGTGGGGTGAGACTCCCGCAGACCTGGGGAGAATGTGCAAACTCCACCATGACCCGGGGCCAGGATCGATCCCAGATCCTCAGTGCTGTGAGGCGGCAGTGCTAACCACTATGACACCGTACCACCCCTCATTTTTGCTCAGGTGACTTTTTTTCATTCATTTCCCTCGATTTCTTTACTGATCTTTTGCTGCCCTCTTTGGTCATTCATGCATCAGCAATTTTCTTGTTATTTAATCTCTTCTGTCTCCCATTCTATCGATCATTTTCCCTTTTGAACCAGTTTACACCATTTCACTTGCTTAAAACCTATTACGTTTCTAACTTTTTCCAATTCTGAGGCAAGGCCACTGATCTGAAATGTTAGCTTCCTCTCGCTACAGATTCTGCATACCCTTCTCAGTATTTCTGTATTTTCTGGGGGGTTTTTGTATCAGATTTCAAGTAGTATTTTGCTTTTGTATCATTTCAGTTTCTCTCTCTTAAATTTAGTTAAAATTATTCAGTTTAATTTGTAAGAACAAAATAATTCCATCTGGTAAAAATCACTTTTGGCACATCGTTTGTATAGAATATCCAGTAATTTGCTGTGTGTAAAACACAAAAACATTTGTTCGTTGTTCTCTGCGTGCAAGCAGTACGTATGCTCCCCAACCGGAAACCATGACTCAGTCGCGAGATTGACTCCCTACTGAAGGACAGATCTGAGGCGTTCAAGTCAGACGACCCTAACCTGCACAAGAAATCCAGGTACGACCTCCGCAAAGCCATCCGAGATGCCAAGAGAGAATATCAAATCAAGCTAGAGTCACAGACAGACTCGCGACGGTTGTGGCAAGGACTAAACAACATAACAGGCTACAAAGTGAAGCCAAACAGTATCTCCGGCAGCAACGCACCCCTCCCCGATGAACTCAATGCATTCTATGCCTGGTTCGAGCAGGTAACCAACAATCCACTTTCGAGTGCCACAGCAGCCCATAACTCGCCCATACCCACCATCACAGCTTCCGAAGTCAGATCGACCTTCCTGAAAGTGAACCCTCGGAAGGCGACGGACCAGCTGGCAGAGGTGTTCGCAGACATTTTTAACCTGTCCCAACTCCACTCCGAGGACCCCACCTGCTTCAAGAAGACCACCATTTCGGTGCCAAAGAAGAACCAGGCAACGTGCCTCAATAATTATCGTCCGGTGGCCCTGACTTCAGTCGTAATGAAGTGCTCCAAGAGGTTGATCATGATGCGCATCACGTCCATACTCCCAGAACGCCTTGATCCACTGCAATTCGCATACCATCGCAACTAGTCCACAGCAGACGCCATTTCCCTGGCCCTGCACTCATCTCTAGAGCATCTCGACAACAAGGACTCCTACATCAGACTCCTATTTATTGACTACAGCTCCGCCTTCAACACCATAATCCCAGCCGAGCTCATATCAAAGCTCCAAAGCCTAGGACTTGGCACCCCACTCTGCAACTGGATCCTCGATTTTCTGACCAATAGACCACAATTAGTAAGCATGAACAACACCTCCTCCTCAATACCGGGGCCCCACAATGCTGCACACTTAGCCCCCTACTCTACTCCCTGTACACACACGACTGCGAGGAAAAATTTGGTTCCAACTCCATTTACAAGTTTGCTGACGATACGACCATAGTGGGCCGGATCTCGAATAATGACGAGTGTAATACAGGAGGGAGATAGTTAACCTAGTGGAGTGGTGCAGCGACAACAATCTCTCCCTCAATGCCAGCAAAACTACAGAGCTGGTCATTGACTTCAGGAAGAAAAGTACTGTACACACCCCTGTCCGCATCAACTGTGCCGAGGTGGAGATGGTTAGCCGTTTCAAATTTCTAGGGGTGCACATCTCCAAAATCTGTCCTGGTCCACCCACGTCGACTCTACCACCAAGAAAGCACAACAGCGCCTATACTTCCTCAGGAAACTAAGGAAATTCGGCATGTCCACATTAGCTCTTACCAACTTTTACAGATGCACCAGAGAAAGCATCCTATCCGGCTGCATCACAACCTGGTCTGACAACTGCTCGGCCCAGGACCGCAAGAAACTTCAGAGAGTTGTGACACCGCCCAGTTCATCACACGAACCTGTCTCCCATCCACTGACTCCATCTACACATCCCGCTGCCCGGGGAAAGTGGGCACATAATCAAAGACCCCTCCCACCCAGCTTACACACTCTTCCAACTTTTTCCATTGGGCAGGAGATACAGAAGTCTGAAAATACTCACGAACAGACCCAAAAACAGCTTCTTCCCCGCTGTTACCAGACTCCTAAATGACCCTCTTATGGACTTACCTCAGTACACTACACCCTGTATGCTTCATCTGATGCCGGTGCCTATGTAGTTACATTGTACACCTTGTATTGCCCTATTATGTATTTTCTTTTATTCCTCTTTCTTCCATGTACTTAATGATCTGTTGAGCTGCTCGCAGAAAGATACTTTTCACTGTACCTCGGTACACATGACAATAAACAAATCCAATCCAATCCAATCCAATCCAATCCAATCATTAGCAAGGTGTGCAATACAATTATATGAAGGGCATAGCCAAAAGAATTTTTAACAGCAAGGAACAGAACTTGGAATTCCTGAACATGATGATGTACAGGATTACTTGAAACAGTCATAGATGTCCTATTTGTACCCAAGGGAAATATCAATCTACACAAATATTTTGTGATTTTAAATTGGCAAGATTGACTCTAATATTATTCTTTACTATAAATGTATCTTTAGGCCATGGTCAGCTAAAATTTTGTGTATGCTGTGTAGTTGGCAGAATGGATATCACCACTGTGAGATTTCAATATTGCAATTTCTGGGAAAGAAGTTCAAACAATAGTGAACTAGGTACCTAAATCTTTCTGTAAAATGACATGGCACAATGTATATATTTTTATTGTTTTATCCATTTCTTTAAACTCCTATGGTAAGATTGATAAATGATATGCTGCACGATATAATGATATTGGGCACGATCGAGTGGCTCCATTAGTCATGGGCTCAAATCCTGTAATGGCTGCTAAATCTTGCGAGCAGCCAAAAATGGGATTTGCACTGGCGAGATCTCAATTTGAGTCTATCAATTTTCAGAGTGCAAAAAATGTTATCAGTAAAACAAGTTCATCTGGAATTTGACTTGCTCAGCAAATAGCATCTGCTGTGGTCATAACAGTAATGTATGTAGATAGGCTAACAAGGCAAAGGCATATACAATAAATAGTAGGATAGCCAGCAGTGCAAAGGAACAGAGGTACTCTGAAGGTGGCTGGGCAGGTAGATAAAATGGCCAAGAAGATAAGAGATAGTTGCTTTTATTAACTGAAGCATAACCTATAAGAGCAACAGATTTTGCTGGAACCATATAAAACACTAGTAAGGCCACAGCTGGAGGACTTTGTGTAGTTCTGGTCACTAGGATAGGAAAAATGTGATTGTACAAGATAAGGTACAAGAGGAGAGTTAACTAGGTGGTGCCTGGACTGGAGAATTTTAATTGCAAGGAAATATTTGAGAGGCAAGGAATGTTTCCTTTGGAATACTGGGAGGCTGAGGGTTGACCTGATTGGAGTGTACAACATTGAGGAGACTAGATAGAGTGGACAGAGATACGTTATTTTTCTTTGTTGAAAGGATCATAACCAGGGAGCATAGATTAAGAGGACGGGTAAGCGGTTTCGAGGGGATTCATCGCAAACATTTTTGCTGATCTGGAATTCACTGCCTGAAAGGATGACCGAGGCAGAAACTCTAATAATGTTTAAGTACTTAGATATGCACTTGAACTGCCATAACCTACAAGGCTATGAACCAAAAGCTGGAAAGTGGGGTTAGGATGGATGACTCCTTATTGACTGATGCAAACATGATGAGAGAATGATCTCCTTTAATGCCGTAAATTTCTATGATTTTGATTCTCCCTTACCAAATACCATTTATCTTTGTTTTCTGTATATCAGCAACTAAGTTACACAGACAAGTTGGTGGAATGGACAGGTAGATATCAGATGAAGTTCAATGCCGAGAAATGTGAAGCAATTCATATTGGTAGGAAGGAGACTGTCCAATAGTATAAAATAAAGTATATAACCCTAAAGGGGCTGGTTGCACCTCAACTTGGGTCAACTAGCGTTCCAGACAAAACACTCTAATTATCTCCTTTATTGTACCTCACCAAGTTACCCCAAAAGTATCAAAACATTACTATAAAGTGTATCAGAAGCTTTGTCACAGGAGCTCTGTTACATAAAGTATCAAAACTCTGTTCTATAAAAGATATCAAGAGCCATGGCTTGGATATAAATACAACCTGTTAAGAGGCAAGGTGACCAGATGCCCTTTTGGTGGATCCTGATGTCCTCTGGGTTCCGGACCCAGGGTGCAGCGTCTTACTATGGTTATCCCTGCAGGTTAGTCGCTTCATTTGTCTCTTTTTATACAGATCTTGCTCATGCTTCCAGTTACGTCCTCACAGGGCAGCACTAATTAATCATTATCCGTGAGTCATGAATGCTCAAGAGTCGTGACTCACTCGGGTCATAATTCTCTCAGGAGCACGGCACACCGGGCCCGGTCTGTGTTTAATCACTCTGTTTGAGGCATAGGAACAGCCACTGTCCAATTGCTCACTCCCTGGCTGCACATCATGTTCTTTGTTGTAGACCCTGCAGTATATGCTGATACAAAGTGAGCTTCTTTAACCATTAGGCTTTGCTGGTGTCTTTTATGAATAGTCATCAGGCTACAGGGTGCAGGAACAAAGGGACCTGGGTGTATATGTGTATAAATTATTGAAGGTGACGAGGCCGGGTGAGAGCACAGCTAATAAGCATACAGCATCCTTAGCTTTGTTAATAAGGGCATAGCTTACAAGGGTAAAGAGGTTATGTTGAACTGGTGCAAAACAATAGTTCAACCTCAGCTGGAGTGTTTGTGTTTCAGTTCTGGGCACCACACTTTAGAAAGGATGGGAAGGGATTGGAGAGGGTGCAGAAACGTTCCAGGGATTTGGAACTTCAATTATGAAGCTAGATTGGAGAAATTGCGACTGTTTACTTTGAAAAAAGGTTGAGAGAAGATTTGATAGAGGTATTCAAAACCATGAGGGGTCTGGACAGAGTAGTTTGCTTAGAACTGTTCCCACTCCTGGAAGGAATGAGAGAGTGCACAGATTTAAAGTAATTGGCAAAAGAAGCAAAAGTGATATGAGCGAAAAGCGTTTTCACGCAGCGAGAGTTTAAGTTCTGGAATGCACTGCCTGAGTATAGTAGAGAGAGGTTCAATCAAAACATTCAAAAGGGAATTAAACTATAGTGTGAAAAGGAAGATGTGCAGCTTCAGGCAGAAGATGGGAGAATGGCATCAAGGGCATAGCTTATTTGGAGAGCCGGTACAGACATGGTGGCCGAATAGCCTCCTTCTGCACTGTTTTTAAAAAAAAAAAATCTGTGATTCTATACACATGAAAACAAAGTATTTGTTGTGGATTCACGTGTCACTGTTGAGATTTTATCCAAGAAAAGCTTGATTGGTGGGTCTGTGGAAATTAGTGCAGTTAAGGGCACGGTCTGTGGTAATTAGAATCATTTGAGGATTGTGGAAGGTTGCATATGAAAGTAATATTTGAAAAATATTTGGACATTGAGGTAGAAATTAAGTACTTCAATATATTTGGTTATTTATTATAGAATGAATTTACTTACTGGACTGACAGTTCTCCTGATGGATCAGTGAGATTCGTGAGACCAACTCTCCTCTCAGTATTATTGTCTTAAGCGGACTTGACTAAGGCTGGAATAGGTGTTCCTACATTTGGCAGTAGCATGTGTGATTAAGGAGAGGAGACGTGTCTAAGTTTCCTTCTTCTGATGCCTACCCAGCTACTAAGGATTACGTTTAACTGTGATGCTGGTTGCAGCCGAATAGCTTGCTGAATGGAACTCATACACATGTGAATAATGCTCATTCAGATGATACACTGCAAGATTGCCATGAAACATCTTCATGTCGGTGAAGAAACAATTGTGAGGAAAGGATGCCTGTTAGATTCTTGAAAATGTTGCAAGAAATAATCAGTTAACTGCTGGTATAGGTTTTCAAACAATTTTAGTTTTGCTTCCTTAGTTTGCTGTCTTTCTGTTTCAGTGAAAAACAAAAAGAAGAGAATCCTGGCTCTGTGTTTGGGGAAATTTGGCTGTTTTACGGCTGCCGACACCATGATCGAGATTATCTGTTTCGGTGACTATACCATTACGATTCTTTATTCCCACTTCTTAATCTGCTGTAACTGAGGATCTATTTACAGAGTAACTTGAGGCATTTTGCTGACTCAATAAATTCCTTTTTTCAACAACATGCACCATTGTCTCTCCAAACCTTTATTTCAACCCTTCAAACAGCAAAGTTTTCACTTTTGCTTCAAATTACTCCTTTTTCATCCATTACAGCATCAAAAATTCTATCCACATCCTCCGATGCTGAATAATATTCCGACCTGTTCAAAATCTTTGCAGAGCTGATGGTACTTTTCAATTGAAGTACTTGAACTTCAAGTGGAAACTCAGCTTAAAAGATTTCTGACTTGAGGCAGTTCTGAAATCCTCCAAAGAATTACTTCAAATCTGAAAATGTAGCCCTGGTGTGAGTCAGAGCTACTAGCAGCACTACTCCTGAGGTGCTTGCACCTAAAATAAATAGCTTTCCCCTTTATGGAAGGTAAGCTCTTTACATAATTTGATGCTTGCCACAGCACAGAAAGCATGGCCAGAGGCCAAACTGTTTGGCACCACCAGTCCAGTAAGGCTAATTGTGGGGCACTTTTTTAAAAATGTAATTGATGAAACGCAACGACTCCATTGAAAAATAGGTAATTGGAGTAAAGGTAATCCTACTGTTATTTATTTAAAAAAAGCTATGCTGTAGCAAATTCCAGCCTTTTGCCATAACGCGTGTCTGCTGAATCAACAGTTTAAAACCGATACTTGGTGTGTGGCATAACATTCAGTGGCATTATTGCACCCCCCCATTCCACCCTTTAACTTCACTCATGGGGACTTGTTGGGCAAAGTTGTGTGTCGGCTCCCAGTAAGCTCTATGCTTTCCAACTAAACCTGATATAATAGGAAAATGGTGGCTAATGTACAACAACGTAGTGACAATGAACATGCCACGGTATGGTAGCACTATGGTTAGCTTCACAGGCTTCACAGAGCCAGGGTCCCAGGTTCGATTCCTGGCTTTGGTCACTGTCTATGGAAAATCTATGGAAAAAACAAAATTTAACCGAAAAGGCATAGACCTTTTGAAAAGACTGGAAGATGCTGTAAGTGGATAGAATTTAAGAATGAACAGAACAAAGGAAAGGGGAATTAAAAAATCTAAATCTGTCTTTCGAGATGAATGGGGATGACATATAAACTAATTAAATGGTAAACTGGAGATGGCTAAAGTGTATCTTCTATCTTTGCTTTCCAGAAATGAGTTAAGAAGCTTTCAAAATAATGGCACCTTGACCCAGCTGAAAGTCTGTTTCTCAAGAGATCTACCCAAGGACACAAACGAAGAAAAATCAAAATATGTTCAACATCTACTTCAACTCTTTGCTGAAGATGTCACAAAAATGTTGCTGAGTGAAAATGGATATTTGTATGTATGTGGGTGAGTAGAAATGAATAGGTTCACAGTAATGATGTATATAATCACATGTTACAGAATGGCACAGAATAAAGCATGTAATACAACACGGTAGCATTGTGGTTAGCACAATTGCTTCACAGCTCCAGGGTCCCAGGTTCGATTCCCGGCTTGGATCACTGTCTGTGCGGAGTCTGCACATCCTCCCCGTGTGTGCGTGGGTTTCCTCTGGGTACTCCGGTTTCCTCCCACAGTCCAAAGATGTGCAGGTTAGGTGGATTGGCCATGCTAAATTGTCCTTAGTGTCCAAGATTGCCCTGTGTTGGGTGGGGTTACTGGGTTATGGGGATAGGGTGGAGGTGTGGACCTTGGGTAGGGTGCTTGTTCCAAGAGCCGGTGCAGACTCGATGGGCCGAATGGCCTCCTCCTTCACTGTAAATTCTATGAACAACCATAATTCTCTTATGAGATAAATATATATGATTTATAACATCTGGGCAGTTCATTAAGGAACTCGAGGCTCAAGGACCTCCTCGCCCCCAGCCTCAAAGATGGCTCCCCAACCTGGGGCTCCTTGAACTTGCCTTGATCTCCTGTGTCCAACTTAGTATCAGGCTTCCTCCTGCATTTTCTGTTCAGTCCATGGCAGCTCTTGTCGCTGCAGGGACTGGAGAAGCTCTCCAAGACAGGACTACTCTTGAGCCATAGAATCCTAGAGATCTAAAGCACAGAAAAGACCCTTTGGCCCATTGCATCTGCGCCAGACAAAAAACAGCCACCTAACTGTTCTAATAATTTTCCAGAACTTGGCTCATAGCCTTGTTATCCCTTGGCATCGCAAGTGCACATCTACATACTTCTGCCTCCACCACCCTTACAGGCGGCGAGTTCCAGACTCCCACCACCCTCTGGGTAAAAGTGTTTTTCCTCACATCCCTGCTAAACCTCCTTCCCCTTACCTTAAATCTATACCCCCTGGTCATTGATCCCTCCACCAAGGAGAAATGTTTCTCTCTGTCTACTCTATCTATTCCCCTCATAATTTATATATCTCAATCATGTTCCCCCACAGTCTCCTCTGCTCCAAGGAAAGTAACAGCAGTCTATCCAATCACTCTTCATAACTAAAACTCTCCAGCCCCGGCAACATCCTGGTAAATCTCCTCTGAACCCTTGCCAGTGCTATCACATCCCTCCTATAAAGTGGATTCCAGTACTGCACACCGTACTCTAGTTGTGGCCTAACCAACGTTTTATACGGTTCCAGTATAACCTCCCTACTCTTAAACTCTATTGGCATGATTCTCCCAAACCATTTCTAAGTTAATTTGTGGTGGGTTTTCCAGTGAGCTTCCCTCCGGCTCTGTCAGCGAGTTTGCCACCGCTATACAATGACACTTAGTCACTTTTTTGGACCCTGCGGAGTTTCTCACCGGTTTAGCCCACACTTAAAATTATTTTCGCACTGGGGAGCTGAACTCAGATATTGGGCTGCCATTTTGAAAGGGTGCCCCGTTCTCCATACCCCCCACACACACGTGCACTAACCCACACCCCCTAAATGAGGACACCATGCCATGGGGTCCCTGGGGATCCCCCCTCTTCAGGCCCCCACCGAGCCCCCTTACAGCACCCCCTCCTAGGTCCACCGAACCTCCGGAGGCCCCTACTTACCTACGCAGCACTCCCCGCCCTTCAAACCTCCCCCCACCCTCATTGCATGGGTCATTTTATGGGTATGGCCCCCTCGCTGCCTGACCCTTGGCAGTGGCACCTGGGCATCTGTGTACCTTGGCAGTGCCAGGGTGCCAGTGCTAAGGTGCCAACTGGGCAGTGCCAAGGTGCCCACATTACAGGGAGAGGGCCAGGGAGTCACCCTGCACCTACCCTGACCACCCTGGGGTCTGCGATGGCCCGGGAGATCCCCGGGTGCCATTCCGCCTGGTCCACGTTTTGTGTGGATTAACACTGATCGGCGCCGGGCTGCAGCCTCCCTGAGGAGGTTGGTGAATCGAAGGAGGCCGGTGGGTACAGCGCAGATGGGCCATAAGTCATTTGGTCCCACCCATTTGGGGCAAAGTTCTGACTCCGACATCTAGCGGGACTTCAGAGAATCCGGGAGGCACAGAGCCTGTCAGGAGGCTCACTGGAGGGCTTTTCCGGCATTCTCCGGCCGTGTTGCGCTCAAGCGAGAGCAGAATGAGGCCCGAGAATTGCGCCCTATGCCTCAGCTAATAAAAACAAGTATAGCCATATGTTGCCTTAAACATTGTGTCCTACTACCTTAAGTGATGGGTGTACATGCACACCAACTTATCTCTGATCCTCGGTGCTTCCTAGGGTCCCGCTATTCATCATGTATTCCCTTGAAATTTAAATCGCTTATTGTCACGAGTAGGCTTCAAATGAAGTTACTGTGAAAAGCCCCTAGTCGCCACATTCCGGCGCCTGTTCGGAGAGGCTGGTACGGGAATTGAACCGAGCTGCTGGCCTGCCTTGGTCTGCTTTAAAAGCCAGCTCTTTAGTCCTGTGCTAAACCAGCCCCTTGCCTTGTTTGTCCTGACCAAGTGCATCACCTCACACCCATCCAGATTGAATTCGATTTCCACTGATCAGCCCACCTGAGTGAGGGCTGAAAGTCCCACCCACAGCCACTTAATGTTAATTTGAGCGTAAAGTGACTGTGGGGCACTCTGAGCCCCTGCCGACTTTTCGGATGGTGGGAAGTTCGATCTCTTCATCTGAAAAATTCAAGCTTAAGTTTTATTCTGTCTAGCATTTTCTGAGTAATTACCCAGGCAAGTACATCAGAACTATCCAAGGTCCCTGACACAAACACAAGAGGTGGAGACATTCGCAGAGCAGGGAAATTGCACATTGGTAGTTGGAATTTCCCGGCAATTGCCACAAAGGTCAGGATATCAGCGGGGTCCTGACGTGCAGCATCAGTTGTATCTCTGGTCTCTGGAGACTGGAAGATCTAGGTCAATGTTCTTCGCTGCATTTGTGGGAAGGAAGTTTTGCATTTTAAATTAGAGCTAAAATTCCTAAGTATCCAGTGTATATGTAGAATTGACCAGTAAGAATTGATTTGGTGGGTCAGTAGCACAAAACAATAAAACACAACATGAAATATATATGTCCATTTTTGAAAAAAAAAAGTACCCCTAACACTGGGATGGCAAACCAAATCCAATAAAACAGTAACCATGGTTAATTGATATAAAACCTTAGCAAGACCACAGTTAGAGTACTACCTGCTTTTCTGGTCTCCTCGCTATGTGTTTTTGCCTGCCATACTCATGCCCAATTTTCACGGAACTCCTTATTAGAATCCCTTCTGTCAGGTTTGCTCACTTGCCACAATACTTGAACACCTCTTATTATCAAAGTCACAAATAGTATGCTTTCTGATTGTGACCGAGGTAAACCTTTTCTCCAAAGCTTCTTCACTGTTGTCTAGCTGACTATAGCCAGAGAATCGCTACAATGACTTATCATCCCATTCAAAGATCTATCTTTGTCCCCCTTCTATTTTGGGCTGCTCCTTGGCAACGTCATCTGAAAAGACCATCATCTTTGGTCCTGCTCCAGACTCCATTCACTGAACTACATTGACTCCTGGTCAAATAACACTTTTATTTAAAAACTTATCTTCTTGCTTTCAGATCCTTCTGTGGCTTTGCTTCTCCTTACCACTGAAAACTCCACCAGCCTCGCAACTCTCCAGATATCTGTGCTCACCTAATTCTGGCCTCTTAATGATAATAATCTTTATTATTACAAGTAGGCTTACATTAACACTGCAATGACGTTACTCCATCACTGACCCCCTTTCCAGATTGCCCCCCTCCCCCACCGCAACTCTCTCCACCTGGCCTTTCCATCAGGACCCTCAACCCCATTCCCCCCTCCCTCCAACCCTCCACTCCCATCCACTCCACGAGATCTACCTGCTCCTCTGAGCTCCAGCAGACTGCCTGCAGTCCAAGCTGTGGCCACTCCTACCCATGATGCCGCTGGAACCTTAGAACCACCAGCCAGTCAGACTGCTTGCCAGTTCTTTGAGTCGGGACTTCTCCCAAGGGAGGGGTAGGAGTCCCACCTTCAACTAATGAATCCTCCTCAAAGCATGAGATGGCTGTGGGGCAGCCGTGGTTGGTGGGGATGGGGTACAGGGTGGAGAGCTAAAGTTGGGAATAATTTGGATTAAAATAAACAGTTTACAGAGGGTCGGGCAGAATTCTGCTGTACCTGCCACCTACTATGTTATACTGTTTTCCAAAACCTTTCGGGCGGGATTCTCTGACCCCCCCCCCCCCCCAAACCGGGACGGAGAATCGCTGGGGGTCGGTGTGAATCCCGCCCCCGCCAGGTGCCGAATTCTCCGGTGCCGGGGATTTGCCGGGGGCAGGAATCGCGCCGCACCGGTCGGCGGCCGCTGGCAGCGGCACCCTCTGGCGATTCTCCGGCACGCGATGGGCCGAGTGGCCGCTCGTTTTTTGCCGGTCCTACTGGCGTAAATTGGAGTAGGTCCTTACCGGCGGGTCCTGGCGCGCGGGCGGCCTCCGGGGTTCTTGTGGGTGGGGCGTGGGTGGGGGGTTGGGGCGGGGGGGATCTGGCCCTGGGAGGTGCCCCACGGTGGCCTGGCCCGCGATCGGGACCCACCGATCCTCGGGCGGGCCTGTGCCCTGGGGGCACTCTTCTTCCGCACCGGCAGCTGTAGCGATCCGCCATGGCCGGTGCGGAAACGAAGCCCTCTTCGCATACGCGGGGATGACGCCAGCACAGGCAGGGCGCAATCCACTCCGGGGCAGGCCTAGCCCCTGAAGGTGCGGAGGATTCCACACTTTTGGGGCGGCCCAACGCTGGAGTGGTTCATGCCACTCCTCGGCGCCAGGACCCGCCGCCCCCCCGGGTAGGGGAGAATCCCACCCTTAATTTCAGAGATTGTTGCCAAACCACCAAGCAGATGGTGATATAAAAGCAAAACTTTAAACTTAGTAGCTTATCTGCAGTAACTGTAGTGATATTCAGATATCAATATACATGATCAATGTATGTAAATATAGAACAGTCATTTCAACACTAGATGGCTCACAGTCAGATACTATAAGAACTGGTTTCCCGCCTTTTCTAAGTCAGATCATGATGTGATTCAGAACAGGGAACAAGCAAGACATAGAATAGCCAGTGAGAAAGTTGGAACTAGTTCGTTATAATGGTGTATAGTTATGTAGTTATCTGTATTGTACTTTAATTCTTTATTGTTAGTTTAGTATTGAGTAAAAGGACTCATGGTTTATTATTTTATTACTCATTAAGTAGTTTATCTTTCAACAAGAAGACTATTGGGCATTTTATCACCTGGTGGATTCAAGAGTAATACATATATTTTAGATAAGTCATTATTTAAAATATAATAGTAACAATCATATGTCGCGTTTAGGAACAATTGTATAGCATTCAAACTTTCATAGTAGTTTGGAAGGAACAGTCAGGTTTCCTCCCAGTGCCTTGGTACATATGACCTTGTCATAAGGTGGCCCCACCAAGTGTACAATAGCAGTGCTGGACAGGATTCGGTAACCACAATACAAGAGCTGCATTTGGTATTAGGAGCTTAAGTCCCACGTTCAATTAACAAGGCTCTCTGCATGGAAACTTGCCTAATCACTGGTGGTGTAGAGGAGGGAAGTGATACAGTTTCCGAGGAAGAGCATCTCCCCACATAAATACAGATTCAGTGAATAACCTGGATAACCAAATTGAATTTGTGGAGATAACAGTATGCTCAGTACTTATAAGATGCCGGCTTGAAAGTTTGTTTTTAATGCACAATTTTACAACAACAATAATGGCATCTTTAACACAGTAAAATGTCCCTAGGCATTTCTCAGAAGCATTATCAAACATAATTTAACAGCAAGCCACATAAGGGAATATTGAGGCAGATGACCAAATGCCTGGTATGAAGTAGTGTCTGAAAGGAGGAAAGAGAAAAATGGAGGCAGAAAGATTTAGGAAGGGAATTCCAGGCTCTATCGTTATGATCCCAGGCAGCTGAAGGTGTGGGCACCAACTGTGCAGATATTAAAATAAGGGGATGCTCAAGAGGCCAGAATTGGAGAAGCTCAGTTATCTCAGAGGATTGATAGGCTGGATGAGGTTAGAGAGTCAGGGAGGGTAAATGTTGTGGTGGGGCTTGAAAACAAAGCAGAGATGAGAAATTTGAAATCATTCCATTGCTTAATTGGGAGCCAGTGTAGGTAAGTAAGCACAGAGATGAATGCATAACCAGGGGTTTGTTAAGAGACAGCTCAGAGAAGTAGAGAATGTTCACTTGATTGATTCTTGGGGTGGGATTGGGATTTGGGGTGGGGGGGGGTGGTTATCTTTTGAGAAAGGTTGAACAGGCTGGGCCTGTATCCAATGGAGTTTAGAAGAACAATAGGTGGTCTTGTTGAAACATGCAAGATCCTGAATGATGGGGTTGCTGCCAAAGATGTGCAGGTTAGTTGGGTTGGCCATGCTAAAGTGCCCCTTAGGGTCCAAAAGATGTGGGGTTGTAGGGATGGGGCAGGGGAGTGGGCCTCAGTGGTATACTCTTTTCAAGGGTTGGTGCAGACTAGATGGGCCAAGTGGTCTCCTTCTGCACTGTAGGAATTGTATGCTGAATTTGGAAATATTCAATTTTCCCTTGTGGGAGACACTAGAACTAAGGAACGCAATTTAAAAATAAGGGGTCACTCATTTAAGATGGAGATGAAAAGAATTAGTTTTTCTCAGAGGATTGAGAGTCTGTAGAACGTTTCCCAGGTAGACGCAGTATCATTGAATATCTTTAAGGCAAATGTAGATAATCTTTGACTACTTTTTTAATCAAGAATTTATCGGGGCCAAGCGGGAATGTGGAATTAAGTCCACAACCAGATAAGTCATGAACCTATTAAATAGCAGAGCATGCTCAAAGGGACTGAATGGCCTTCCCCTGCTACGAACTTATAGTATGGACTTGGTGCAAATTAGGACACGTACATCAGAGTTACCTCATCCCATGGCCTTCAATGCCCCTGGTGGGTGTTCTCTAAGGCCAGAGGCACCCTGCACACTTGGGGTCACATGCAGAGCTGTACCTACCTGTTCTGGATGCTGTGAGATACGCCCTCATCAGAGGGATGGAACCCTGGGGAGCTGGTGGCCACTGTTGTATTCCATTGAATGGGTCTGGGTTGCCACCCAGCGCCCTGCTGGGTGCCCGTAGGGCCCTGGGGTTCACCTCAGGGCGGAGGGGTGGCTGGATTGAGCCCTGGCTGCCCCTGCATCATTTGGCTCTGCCAGCCGTGGCAGCTTCCCAATGTCTGGACCATCATGTCGACGCCAGTGGTGATGCTCCTCAGTGACTGGGCCATGCTCTGCAGTGCTTCGCCAATGCCCACCTGTCACTGGGGCAAACTCTGCAGTGCCTCGGGCATTCGCTTCTGAGAGCGGGACATGCCCCTCAGCGACTCATCAAGGTCAGCCTGATATTGGGTCACCTCCCCCAGTGAGTCGGACATTCTGCCGAGGCCCTCGGCCACCGACTGAGCCACGCTTCGGACACCTCCACTAATGCTGCTGACGTCATGCACCAGGCTCTCCACTGAAGTCGCCACCCTAGCAGTGTTGGCCTCAGTGCCACGCATTGCCGGCTCATATCCTATGCCAGTAGCCTCTGGGACTCGTCCAATAGACCTGCTGGAGTATCGCTGACATCACCCTCTGAATGTCCCGGTCGCTCCCTAATGTCACCATGTCACCATCAGCTGCAGGATAGCATGTTCTGTAGCTCAGTAGGCAGCTGGGACCCAGCTGGAACCCGAGATCCTGCAGCTCTCCAACTGCTGTCTCACTTGGGCGTTCCTGCCTCCACCTGATGTGCATCAGCGTGGTGTGGTGTGGTGCTCACCAGATTATGATTAGAAGCTTGTCCACTAATGTTGCCCACGGAGGTGCGGGTCTCTGTGCTGATGGAGGGTGGTGTTGACAACTGTGATGCATCGATTGTGGCATCCTCGGAGCTGTCCTCCGAGGTGGTCTCATGGGAGGCAGGGGAGGGGGCCACCCAGGATGGGCCAGTGCAGTTGGCTGGAGGACTTGCGAGAGAATGACACATGGCCAGTGGGAGGGATGGATCAGTCTGTATGGCAATAACATGTGACAGTCTATCCGGGTGGGTCCGGTGGACTCACCTCTGCAATCTGCACCGACCTCCGCATTGGTAACCGCCCTGTCCTCTGCCACCTCCGTAACCTCCAGGGCCTGTTCCTCGAAGGTCGTGAGGATTCTGTCTGGCACCCCTACGCCAGTCCGGGGCCTCCCCCAGCGATTGTGGGGCAACCTCTCCTGCAGAGACATCATTAGCTGCATGTGCGGTTCACAGTGGTGAAGGTAGGGTTGGGGAGGTGAAGGGAGGGGGGAGGGTGGGTTGGAGGGGTGAATGGAGGGTTAGGGGGGGCTGATGTGGGGGTGGGGGGGGGGTTGTCAACTCACGCATGCAGCCCGGTGTTGACGGTGGCCTTCTTGCGGCACTGGAGGTCAATCCTTCTGGTCACGTTTCCTGAGCTGACGGCTGCTGCCATTTCATCCCAGACAGCACTGGCTGACCTATGGTTGACCCTCGGTGGAACAGGAGATCCCTCCTGGACTTGACTGCATCTCGGAGTGTCCCCAGGTCCATGTCTCCAAATCTTGGGGGCGGTCTTCTCGGTGCCATGGCTACGAGCTGAGTGGGGTTGGCTGTGTAAGTGCTTCTCAACCTCGTTAGGGGGATGGGGTGGGAGTGGGGGGGGGGGGGGGGGGGGAGTGGCTAGCAAGCACGGTCTTGGCGAATCGGTTGGCGAGCCTTTATTTGTGGCATGAAGCCCGTGGGGCCTTGTTATGTAGACAGTTGTATTGCACTGTTGGCCTTGCCGGATCGCGCGCCGGGGAGCTCACGGCAGTTCCCACTCGCTGCCATATTTGGAAATCGTTCTGGAGAATCGCGCCCTAATTGATTCAATTTCTCTAGGATTTTTGACTGGTTCAAGAAGTGATGAAGTAACCATTTTCTCATAAGTTATGGACTTGCTTTGTAAGGTTTGTCTAGTTACCACCCTAGGGAGGCAAAATAAAAATCAGAAAGTAAGGAAAAATATCTGGTAGGGAATTAGAAATGTCGTCAATCTGGCTGCTTTGGGAAACTCACTTGGGATATAGGGAGTATCTTGTACTCAACCAAGTTTGATAAATTAGAAAGGAATGTACCTACATTTAAAAAAAAAAAAGTTTGGGTTGAAATTTGTAGTAATAAGAAAGATGTTGGTTGTCGTTGTATTTTCAGCCTTGAATGCTATTTGTGCACTCCCCCAAGGCTAACTTAACATGCCGATTATTTGCCATTACAAATTGAAAATGTTCATTTTAAAACAAACCTATTTTCTCTGCGTTCAGCAGTTTAGTCAGTACGGATAATAATGTTGTTGGTGGAAAGGGGAAATGGAGGGCTGGCCAGCTTATTGTCAATATGCTAGCTATTTGGGAAAAAGTGGAACAAAAACCGATCCTGATTGCAGATGCATGTCAGGTTCAAAGAGTAGCAATGATTATGGCAGCTGTTGAAAATATATATACAAAAATAGGGCAACAATGCAATAATTCCATCTCGCAGGTGGACAGCCAACTATGTGTAAGTCGTTTTAGATTCTGTAAAATTGCCTGCAGTTTGTACCATTGAAATGTGCCATTGTTCACCTTCAAACTAGATAGAGTCGCTGTATATCATGAGATGGTAAACAGTCCATTATCTCATTTATTATTCTATGCTGAGCTGCGACACTAACCGAGAGTTTGATTGAAATGATTAAGTCCTTCTGACCCCCATTTATTGCCTATCTACACTTTGGGTTTTGTAACGGCTAAAAGAATAGGGTCTTATTGTTTTCTAATTATTTTATTTTTGCTTCTAAAACAGAGATGGCAAGAATATGGCTAAAGAAGTGGCCAGTTCTCTGACTGAAATGGTATCGGAAAAACTGGGAGTGGATACTCTGGCAGCCATGAGTATTGTAGCCAACCTACGTGAAGAGAAACGTTATCTACAGGATGTCTGGAGTTAACCGCATCTGGAGGGCGATTTTCTAAAAATCCCTTCCCACAGAAACTGGGTACAGTGTTCAGAAGTGCAAAACAATGCTAACTGTTGGAAGGAGTGTTTGTAAAACACTCTTCATAGACAGTGATTGGGGATTTTAAAAACTTTTTTTACAACTCCTTGTCAAAGACAGAATATGGTGACCCTCTGTGATCATTTTGACACCGTTTAGAAGCAAATGATAAACGGTAGTCAAATATCTTTTCAAATTTGCACTTTCAGATGAGCTTGGATGTTTTCAACAGTGCCATTAGGAGTTGCTGCAATGTGATTTTTTTGCTGTTTGAAATCTAATAACCCATTCAGCGGCATTTTATCTGTTTTAATGTAACCTCGTACTGTAATGTTTAACTGAAACAATGTAAATGCATTTATTTATGCAATTTTAAAATTATGCCTTTTAAAACATCTTTATGGTAAGGTTGTTCGTTATGAGACATAAGTGTTGAAGATTCTATTGAACTCCAGTTAGGTCTCCTTTTATGCTCGTGTTTAGAAATGCTTTAATTACCAGCACACCCAAATCACACTTAGTTTATAAATTCTCAGGGTTCATCGTGAAACATTGCATTTTGTCACCTCATTTACCTCACTGACATTTTGTTTATTGTGCTGGCCTATTCTTTACCTTTGGCACCAAATTATGTTTATTTTTATTCATTATTTAAAAGACAATAATTTTGTTGAAATGCATCCCTATGCCAATGGGTACAACACTTTGACTTATGTGATCACTGGAACTGTAGCCTTTGTGGACCTTCAAAGGAAATGCATACTCTTTACTAATTTTAATTTATTAACTTTGTAGTCGCATAGCATGTATGAGATTTTTGTTTTTGGTTTCAGTACTTCAATAGACATTGGGAGAGGAATGAACTGCAAAGATCCTTTTGAATGTTAATCAAAGCATTATTATAAGTTATATTGTTCTTCCTTCCAGTTCCGTTAACTCTAGGTTTGTGCTCCTGTGTGCTCATCTTGAAACAGCTAAAAAATAATTTAAATTTATGTTATGGTTTGCATCGGTTTATATATACAAAAACTATTCAAGATCTTTGTGTATTCTTCAGGTCTGCATATGCCTGCAAATTCTGCACAAAAGTACTTTACATGTGACTTGTGTGTATTAAAATTGTTAACATTCGATACAGTTACACTGCAATCATCAAACAACTTGACCAATATGGAGTATGACCAGCTGAGGAGAAATTTATTTACATGCAAAACAATTTTGGAAAAACCTCTACTGGTTAGAAATTGAACAGCAACATTTACATTACAGTCACCGTACAAAACTGAAACTAATAGCATGGTACAAATTTTGCAGTAAGTGGTGAAAGATGTGGTTAAGGGGGCCTCACGGTAGCATGGTGGTTAGCATCAATGCTTCACAGCTCCAGGGTCCCAGGTTCGATTCCCGGCTGGGTCACTGTCTGTGTGGAGTCTGCACGTCCTCCCCGTGTGTGCGTGGGTTTCCTCCGGGTGCTCCGGTTTCCTCCCACAGTCCAAAGATGTGCGGGTTAGGTGGATTGGCCATGCTAAATTGCCCGTAGTGTAAGGTTAATGGGGGGATTGTTGGGTTACGGGTATATGGGTTACGTGGGTTTGAGTAGGGTGATCATTGCTCGGCACAACATCGAGGGCCGAAGGGCCTGTTCTGTGCTGTACTGTTCTATGTTCTATGAAAGGTACTCTCCATTCACTATGCTGATGCTGCCTGTAAATTTTTGTGGGCTTTTTACTGACAATTCTTTCATTAGGCAGCTGATCAACTCAACAGCTTTTAGAGGGGATCTGAGAGAGGGCAGGTAATGGCATGGCTCCTCAACCAATCAGATGAAGAATTATCACCGAGACCGATAGGGGGAATTTTTAATCACAATCGGTCAGTCAGGTGGTTAAAATCTTAACAATTTAGACACCAACTAACCTCCAGCTTAAACGCAGGTGAGTGAATTTAGGTGCTTCTGAGGAGTTGGGTTGGCTCTTTAAATATTGCAATGAGGCTCACTGCGTCAGGAACCTAGGTTCAGTTACAACCTTGGGTGACTGGCGTTTCCACATTCTCCCCATGTCTGTGTGGGTTTCCTCCGGTTTCCTCCCACAGTCCAAAGATATGCAGGTTAAGCGGATTGGCCATGCTAAATTTCCCTTCATGTCCAAAGGTGTCCAGGTTAGGTGGGGTTACGGGGATAAGGCGGGGAGTGGGTCTAGGTGGAGTGCTTTTCTGGAGGGTCGGTGCAAACACAATGGGACGAATGTCATCCTTCTGCACTGTATGGATTCCATGGAAATAAACTGAATGACCAAATTTCCTGACCCACTGGGAACCCAGCAACTAAACCCAGGCAAGATGTGGTCAGATCCAGAAGATAAGTTTTTTTTTTATACCTACCAGGTGCCTGCTACTTCCTGTTCTCCTCCCATCGCCGATCGCCTTCCGGAGCTTCCAAGTTTTCCCCCTTCCCTCATCACACACCCCTGTAAAATGGAGATCTATCTTCACTCAAGGCCTTCACAGACCTGAATCTTGCCTGACTGGAAGCTAAGCCTGCCAATGAGACTGGTTTCCATGTAATGAACTTATTTCCTCAAAACTGCTCACCCTGGACACACTTCCAGTTGGATTTATATGCATGCTTCTTCCCTGCTATTTTTGTGGCTGAGGAAATGGCTATGTGGCACTACCTCGAGGCCCCTGAGTCGAAGTGCTCCACAGCTTGGGAGGCAGTGACACAGTGGCATTGTCACTGGACTAGTAAACCAGAGACCCAGAGTAATGCTCTGGAGACCTGGGTTCAAATCCCACCAAGGCAGATGGTGACATTTGAATGCAATAAAATCTGGAATTAAAAGTGTAATGATGACCATTGTCGATTGTCATAAAAACCCATCTGATTCACTAATGACCTTTTAGGGGAGGAAATCTGCCACCCTTACCTGGTCTGGCCTACGTGTGACTCCAGATCCACAGCAATGTGGTTGACTCTTAACTGCCCCCTCAAGGGCAGTTAGGGATGGGCAATAAATGCTGGCACAGTCAGCGAAGCCCATGTCCCATGAACGAATAGAAAAAACGAAAGGATGCAATATGCAATCACTAGATGCATAAAAGTTTTGTTGAATTCCAAAGCGTTGGAATCGGGCAGGATGAAATTCTTTAATTGATTCTTCGACTAGCTTTTCCACATATCTCTGCCTTTGGTACAATAAATTACATTATCCACAAAATATATATGATTTGAAAATTTAAAATATTTTTGAAATTTGAGCACATTTTCTATAAAAATCTGATTGATTATTTGTGGTTTCATAGGTTAAAGTTAGTGGGAAAATTGTGAAAGACTTTTAAATAAAACATTTATTCGGTGTTACATTGCTTTTTGTTTCTGTTCTTCACTTCATCTATATTGATAAATGTCTGGCTTTCAAAGATGATCTCTAGCTGGTTGAATTAAAGAGATGTTAGTGGATTAAATTAATCATTTGTTTTTGAACCTACAGCTCTGGCAATTGTGGGGTTGGCAAAGTGAGTGGGTGGGGTAAAGTTAGCAATATGTGATGAAAGGTTACAGATCTGAAATGAACTCTGTCATTTCTCTCCACAGCTACAGCTATACTTGCTGAGTATTTCCAGCTTTTTCTGTTCGATTTAGAAAGAAACATAGAAAAAAATATCGGAGTCGGAGGAGGCCATTTGGCCCTTCAAGCCCGCTCCACCATTCATTATGATCATGGCTGATCTTCCACTAGTCTAATCCCGCTTTTCCCCATATCCTTTCATTCCCTTCACCCTAAGTACTATATCTAACTGCTTCTTGAAACTATAGTGTTTGGACTCAACTATTTCCTGTGGTCACAAATTCCACAGGCTCACGCTCTTGGGGAAGACATTTCTTCTCATCTCGTTTGCGATGAAGACAGTTGGGAATGGGCAAGAAATGCTTGGTTAGCACAGGGGATTTCAAACTCAGGGTCACGACCCCTATGTGGAGGGTCGTGGCATGATCGGTTATGGCGTTCCAGATCGTGGGAGGATCACCTATTGGCCACTACTGGCTTTTAAAAATGCTGGCCGTGACAGACTTTTGAGATTGCCGGCCATCCCACGCATGCGTGCTGGATCAAGCAGTGCGCAGGCCCGGAGCCCAGTGGGGTGGACCGCCATGTCCTGATGTCAGCACATTGTCCAGGGCTAGTTTTTTTCAACAAATGATTGAGGCCTCCCACTGGAAGTGGCAGCAGACAGCGGGTCAGGTGCCTGTATGCTGATGTCACAACCCTTCAAGAAGAAACTGAAAACAGGTGCAAAACAGCATAAAAATGTTTACTTTTTTAAAATAAATTTAGAGTACCCAATTCATTTTTTCCAATGAAGGGGCAATTTAGCATGGCCAATCTACCTAGCCTGCACATCTTTTGGGGTTGTGGGGGTGAAACCCACGCAAACATGGGGAGAATGTGCAAACTTCACACGGACAGTGACCCAGAGCCGGGATCGAACCTGGGACCTGGGCGCCGTGAGGCAGCAATGCTAACCACTGCGCCACCGTGCTGCCCTTAAAAATGTTTACTTGACATATGGGTTTGTTCATTTGTGCCACCGCAAATCCAGATTCAAAGCTTGATGCGTGTTATATGCAGGGAAGCACTGGCAAATGAAAGTTTGAAACCATCAAAATTTCAATGACATTTGAAGACTAAACATGGTGAGTTCAAGGATAAACCTCTTAATTTATTTTTCAATGATGCAGTGAGGTCTTAAATCATCAGCTGAAGTCATTATCAGAAATGTAGCATTGAATGACAAAGCAAGTGAGATTGTGAGGACCACGTAGGCTCACCTGTCGTTAAAGGTAAGTGAAAATTGTGGGTCGCAAAGTTCGGCCGGCGTGGGTCATCAAGGTCTGCTGGCACGGGTCGCAAAGGTCAGCTGGTTGGTAAAAATGAATCTCGGGCAAAAAAGTTTGAAAAACTCTGATCTAGCTGGGTACACCCACATCCCCTGAACAAATTAAGAAAAAGTATTAACTTTTCACTCCTTGGGAATGTGTGTGTGTGTTACAGGTCTGGTTTGGCTATTTAACTTTTCCCCCGACAGTATAATAGGGAAACTGCTCGCTATTCCAGAATCACCTTGGCATACAAAGATAATTCCTGACTGCTTTGCTGTACTGCGAGCCACTGCCTTAAACGCTTCTCCTCTGACCCCACCACCCTCATCTCCAACATTAAGTGCGAAAAGCTCATGGACTACTTAGACCTTAATGACAATCGATTGCCTCAGACATGGCCCTCCCTTCCACTAGGTCACCTGGCCAAACATACCCTCTTCAGTTTTCTTGTTGATGAGACCCACCTCCTATTCCTACTGAACCGCTGACTACCCAACTTTCGCCTCCTGGTCTCTCTGTCGGCCGTTACAACTACACATCTATCTGACAACATGGAAAATTTCACAGGACTAATCCAAACCTGCTAATTACCACTTCATCAGTCCTACTCCTAATTATTAGTAAAGTGATGAAAAGTGAACGATACTGTCAAACAGCACTTACTCAGTAATAACTAGCTCACCAATGCTCAGTTTGAGCTTGCCAGGGCCACCCAGTTCTGGACCTCAATATTGCCTTTGTCCAAACATGGATGAAAGAGCTGAATAAAGCAAATAATTCGATGATAAGTAGATCAAAAATGGATCTTTACCCAAAAACAGTGAGACGGTTTTCTTAATTCTGAGAATTTGGAAGTGAGGGAATGCTTCTGGTTGATCTTTCTAAAATCTAGTGAAGTTTGCATTTAATATTTAACTGTGACAGTAAGTTGTAGTTTGCTTTAGTCAGCAATAAACAAACACCCTGCAGATAGTTAATTTGTTTCCTAGTTAGGATGGTAGTTCTAGCCAGCAGGGCCTGACGCTGATCCCTGGAATTTCAATTAGGATCATTTGTAGTTGAACAAAGTAGCATGAAGGTGGAGCTTGACGACGCGCAACACGGAAGTTTTCTTAACTCTGGGAGTTTGATACATGAGAGAAGTTGGTGCAGTGAAGGCGAAGGTACTATTCCAGCCTTTTACAACAAAGTGATATCCAAGAGCTGGAAACAGCGTGAACTGAGGGCTGAAGACAGGAGGCACAGGTAGGTGATTAGTTGTGGAGTTTAAGTTTTTTCTCTGAGCTATTAGAAGTGGTGAGGTTACTGTTTTTTTAATGTTCTTATTGCGTTTTTGTGGTATACAAAGCAAGGATAAGTGTGGACAAACAGTAGGAGACAGAGGATAAAGAAAAATATTTACACGTACGTCGGTTGAGTTCAATTATTTACATACATACATCATTGTTCTTTTTCTTGCATTATTTACAGTGGTGGTTGCGATATCCTGTTTTTTGGTCCGTATTGGTTTTTTGGTTCTGGCGCCCCCCCCCCCCCCCCCCCATGATTAGTTATCTTGCCTTCTTCCCACATCTGTACTTGTACCCTGCTCCTGTTATGTGATTCAGCTTCTCATTCTTCTTTTGTTGGACATGGTTGAGTTCCATGTCCCCCTGCCCCCCTACTCCCCCTCTGTGTCATGGCTACCCTCTCCTTTTTTTGACTTCTTAGTTGTTAGCTACAAACTGGCCTTGGAACAACCGAGTGATTCTACACCTGATTATTTAAGTGTCTCAAAATATTAGACTGCAGGGACAGCAAGTAATTACGAATACAAATGGAAGGTTGACCTTTATTGTAAGGGAGATGGAATATAAAAGTAATGATATATTTTCCAACCGTACAGGGAATTGGTGAGATCCGATTGGAGTACTGTGTACAGTTTTGGTCTGCTTAAGGTGAATATTTTGGAAGCAGTTCAGATAAGGTTCACGAAGCTGCTTGCTGGGATAGTCAGCATGTCTTTGTCAGAGGGAGGTCATGCCTAACAAATTTGATAGAATTTTTTTATAACATGAACGTGTGTATGGATGAAGGAAGTGTAGTTGATGTAGTTTATATGGATTTTAGCAAAGCCTTTGACAAGGTCCCACATGAGAGGCTAATTGAGAAGGTTGAGGCACATGGAATTCAAGGAAACCTGCCGAGATGGATCTATAACTGGCTTATCAATAGGGTATGAAGGGGTAGTGGTAGAAGGCTGTTTTGTGCAATAGGAGGCCTGTGTCCAGCAGCAACACAGGGATCATATATATAAATGATACTGATGAGAACGGGAGGGGGGGGGGGGGGGGGGGGGGGGGGAGGGGCATGAAAAGGGGGGGAATGATAAGTAAGTTTGCAGATGACACCAAGATTTGTAGGGTGGTTAACAGTGAAGAAGAGGGTCGTAGGTTACAGGAAATTATAGATGGGTTGGTCAGTTGGGTAGAGCAATGGCAGATGGTATTTAACCCTGATAAAAGAGGTGCACTTTGGAAGAAGAAACAGGGCAAGGGAGTATGTAATAAATGGCAGGACACCAAGGAAGCTCAGAGGAACAAATGGATCTTGGGGTTCTTGTTCACTGATCCCCGAAGGCAGCAGAGCAGGTGCATAAGGTAGTTAAGAAGGCATGTGGGACACTTGCCTTTATCAGTCATGGCATAGTGTAAGCATGGTGGCACAGTGGTAAGCACTGCTGCATCACAGCACCAAGGATCTGGGTTCAATTCCGGCTTTGGCTGATTGTGGAATTTGCACAGTTTGCACATTCTCCCCATCTCTGCCTGGGTTTCCTCCGGATGTTTCCCAGATACTGAGTAGGCCATGCCAACATTCAACAATTGACAAATAAGTGGCAAGTAACACCTGTTTCTTACAAGTGCCAGACAATGAATATCCCTGAAAAGAGAGAGTCTAACCACCTCCTGTTAACATTTTCAGCATCACCCTTGCTGAATTCCCCATCAACATCCCAGGCATTACAATTGACATGAAACTTAAAATACTGTGGCTACAACAGTAGATCTGAGGCTTGGTATTCTGTGGCAAGTAACTTACCTAGATCCGAAAATCAGTCTGCCACCTGAAAGGAGCATGTCAGGAGTGTGATAGAATAGGGTGACACGTGGCACAGTGGTTAACACTGGGACTACGGTGCTGAGGACCCAGGTTCAAATCCCGGCCCACGGTCACTGTCCGTGTGGAGTTTGCACATTCCCCCTGTGTCTGCGTGGGTTTCGCCCCCACAAACCAAACATGTGCCTGTTAGGTAGATTGGCCATGCTAAATTGCCCCTTAATTGAAAAAAAAATAATTGGATACTCCAAATCTATTTTAAAAAAATAAGGAGTGTGATAGAATACTCTCCACTTACCTGGATTAGTGTGGCAAAAAGCAGCTTGACACCATCCAGGACAAAGCAGCCCAATTCTATTCACATCCCGTCCACCACTTTAAATTATTGTTCCCTCCACTAGAGATGCAGTGACAGCAATGTGCACTATCTCAGGATCTTGTCCGACAGCGTCCTTGCCCACAACCGCTACCACCAAGAAGGACAAGGGCAGCAGGCTGCATGACAGTACCACCACCTACCTGCAAGCTTCCCTCTAGGTCACACACCATCCTCATATTTTTTTTACTGTTGCTGGGTCAAACTCCTGGAACTCCATCCTTACCCATACTAGGGGGGTACCTACACCAAATGGACTGCCATTGCACATTAAAATTGTTCACCACTACCTTCCTTAAGGGCAATTAGGGACGGGCAACAAATGCTGGCATTGCTATTGTTGCTGTATCATAAGGAAAAATGAAGAGGGGGAGGGGGCTGTGGTTAGGAAACATGGAACTCTATTATTCACATATAAGAACTAGGAGCAGGAGTAGGCCATCTGGCCCCTCGAGCCTGCTCCGCCATTCAATGAGATCATGGCTGATCTTTTGTGGACTCAGCTCCACTTTCCGGCCCGAACATCATAACCCATAATCCCTTCATTCTTCAAAAAACTATCTATCTTTACCTTAAAAACATTTAATGAAGGAGCCTCAACTGCTTCACTGGGCAAGGAATTCCATAGATTCACAACCCTTTGGGTGAAGAAGTTCCTCCTTATCTCAGTCCTAAATCTACTTCCCCTTATTTTGAGGCTATGTCCCCTAGTTCTGCTTTCACCCGCCAGCGGAAACAACCTGCCCACATCTATCCTATCTATTCCCTTCATAATTTAAATGTTTCTATAAGATCCCCCCCTCATCCTTCTAAATTCCAACGAGTACAGTCCCAGTCTACTCGACCTCTCCTCATAATCCAACCCCTTCAGCTCTGGGATTAACCTAGTGAATCTCCTCTGCACACCCTCTAGTGCCAGTATGTCCTTTCTCAAGTAAGGAGACCAAAACTGAACACAATACTCCAGGTGTGGCCTCACTAACACCTTATACAATTGCAACATAACACCCCTAGTCTTAAACTCCATCCCTCTAGCAATGAAGGACAAAATTCCATTTGCCTTCTTAATCACCTGTTGCACCTGTGAACCAACTTTCTGTGACTCATGCACTAGCACACCCAGGTCTCTCTGCACAGCAGCATGCTTTAATATTTTATTGTTTAAATAATAATCCCGTTTGCTGTTATTCCTACCAAAATGGATAACCTCACATTTGTCAACATTGTATTCCATCTGCCAGACCCTAGCCCATTCAGTTAACCTATCCAAATCCCTCTGCAGACTTCCAGTATCCTCTGCGCTTTTCACTTTACCACTCATCTTAGTGTCATCTGCAAACTTGGACACATTGCCCTTGGTCCCCAACTCCAAATCATCTATGTAAATTGTGAACAATTGTGGGCCCAACATGGATCCCTGAGGGACACCACTAGCTACTGATTGCCAACCAGAGAAACACCCATTAATCCCCACTCTTTGCTTTCTATTAATTAACCAATCCTCTATCCATGCTACTACTTTACCCTTAATGCCATGCATCTTTATCTTATGCAGCAACCTTTTGTGTGGCACCTTGTCAAACGCTTTCTGGAAATCCAGATATACCACATCCATTGGCTCCCCATTATCTACTGCACTGGTAATGTCCTCAAAAAATCCAATAAATTAGTTAGGCACGACCTGCCCTTTATGAACCCATGCTGCGTCTGTCCAATGGGACAATTTCTATCCACATGCCTCGCTATTTCTTCCTTGATGATAGATTCCAGCATCTTCCCTACTACCGAAGTTAAGCTCACTGGCCTATAATTTCCTGCTCTCTGCCTACCTCCTTTTTTAAACAGTGGTGTCACGTTTGCTAATTTCCAATCCACCGGGACCACCCCAGAGTCTAGTGAATTTTGGTAAATCATCTTTAGTGCATCTGCAATTTCCCTAGCCATCTCTTTTAGCACTCTGGGATGCATTCCATCAGGGCCAGGGGACTTGTCTACCTTTAGCCCCATTAGCTTGCCCATCACTACCTCCTTAGTGATAACAATCCTCTCAAGGTCCTCACCTGTCATAGCCTCATTTCTATCAGTCGCTGGCATGTTATTTGTGTCTCCACTGTGAAAACCGACCCAAAAAACCTGTTCAGTTCCTCAGCCATTTCCTCATCTCCCATTATTAAAACTCTCTTCTCATCCTCTAAAGGACCAATATTTACCTTAGCCACTCTTTTTTGTTTTGTATAATTGTAAAAACTTTTACTGTCTCTTTTTATATTCTGAGCAAGTTTACTCTCAAACTCTGTCTTACTCTTCTTTATAGCTTTTTTAGTAGCTTTCTGTTGTCCCCTAAAGGTTTCCCAGTCCTCTAGTCTCCCACCAATCTTTGCCACTTTATATGCTTTTTCCTTCAATTTGATACTCTCCCTTATTTCCTTAGATATCCAAGGTCTATTTTCCCTCTTTCTACCGTCCTTCCTTTCTGTTGATATAAACCTTTGCTGAGCACTGTGAAAAATCGCTTGGAAGGTTCTCCACTGTTCCTCAACTGTTCCACCATAAAATCTTTGCTCCCAGTCTACCTTAGCTAGTTCATCTCTCATCCCATTGTAATATGTAGTGGAGATTTGACTCCCTCATTGGCGTCTTGTTTTTTATTCAACAAGTTTCCCACCTAAATATCAGCCAGATTAATGGATTTTGCTCCCTGCAGGGCAGGACACACTCTGGAGCAGGTTGCAGGAGTAAGTAAGAAACCTGTTGTCACATTGTTGGGAGCTTGGGTGGAGTTTGGATCTTGATGACATTAGATCCCACATTTAGTAAGGGAGTCAGAATTCGGAGCCAGAGGCCCGATCTTGTGTGTATTGTGTCTTTGGATGATGGTAATGCCTGATGAACGAGGAAGAGGAAAAACTGGTGGGAGGGTCGGAGGGAGATATTCCCACTCCTGAACCACAAGTAGTTCTGTAAAGTTAGTTACCTTTCCAACAAAGCAATTTACATCTCCCTTAAGCTGCCAGGTTTCCCAAGGCCTAGAAAAAACAGTCACACCGGTTGAATCTTGGAGAGTTTAAATATGAGGCTCCCAGCCTCATTATAATAATTAAATAGACATTCTACTTCCTGGGAGTGGGTTGCCTCTCCGGCCTGTTTCACACCTCTGATAAATCTGAAAGTGAGACATGGAAGAGGATTGGATTTGAGATTAAAAATTTTTTTTATATGTCTTGCTGGACCCTAACCAGCCCATTCTTGGAGATTATTATTACCCCCAAATATTTTGGTATCCATGTGCTAGCTTTACTTTTTTTGCACCTTCTGGCTTCTGGAGACTTTTTTCATCTGTTTTTGACGCTTAAAATGATTTCTTCTACTCTTTCTGAGACTCTGGGCGCGAATGTCTGGAAAGATTTCGAAGTGTTGTAACGAGCAAGAATTGCCGCGAGCTTCCTGGCGCTCGGCCCTGCAAAGCTGGCAATGCTATACAATGTTAATTAGTCCACTTAACGAGGTCTCACGGGCTTCTCGCCGCAAATGAAGGCTCGCCAGCTGATTCACCCACACCGCGCTCGCTAACCCTCCAATAACAAGGTCGAGCAGCACTTAAGCTGCACTTGTTCAGCCAACCCCAGACTGCTTGCAACAATGGCACCCAGGAGACCAGTCCCAAGATTCGGGGATGCAGATCTGGCCAGGCTTCTAGATGCAGTGGAGACCAGGAGGGAAGTTCTGTTCCCCCAAGGGTCTCGGAGGGTCAGAAACAGGGCAGCCAGTGCTGCCTGGGACGAGGTGGCGGCGGCTGTGAGCTCGGGGAGTATGACCAGGAGGACTGGCCACCAGTGCTGCAAAAAGGTCAATGATCTACACTGAGCAGCACGAGTGAGTCGACACCATGCCCCCCCCCCCCTCCCACACCGAGACACCGTACAAACGCCCTTCCAGCCCCACCCCACTCTGCGAACCACGTGTGTGGCTAATGTTGTCCTCTCTGTGTCTCCTCAAGAAAAGCTCACCGGGAGAGGACCCAGACAGGCGGTGGGGTGCCAGACGTGAATTCTCGTTCGAGGAGAAAGCCCTGGAGGTGACTGGGGTGGCTGAAACAGAGCAGTCACCAGCGCGGAGGCTGGCGGACGCCACAGAGGTGAGGAACCACAAACCCCAGCCAAACAACGTGTGAAACGTGAGTTATTGCCTTACTGACTGACCCATCCTCCCACTGACCACCTGTCCATTCTCCCACAGGTCCTCCAGCTGACGGTGGCAGCCCATCCTGGATGGCTCCTCTCCAGCCTCCCAGGAGAACACTTTCGCTCCCGTGAGCAGGCCGGTTGCATCACAAACTCCAAGGAAGACTCGATTGAAGTGTCACAGCTGTCATCCCCACCCTCCACCAGCGTGGATACACACACCTTGGTGGGAAATGTTAGTGGTCAGGCTTCTGGGACACAGTCTCGTCAGCACCACACAGCTGCTGATGCTGCATCTCACAGCTAACATCCGGAAGAGGGAACAGAACCCCCAAGAGGATGCCCACCAGAGGCATCGAAAGCCATGGGACATGGTAAGCAGCTGGATGCCTTGATTTAAAAAAAATAAATTTAGCATACCCAATTCAACTTTTTTCCAATTAAGGGGCAATTTATCGAGGCCAATCCACCTAACTTTCACATCTTTGGGTTGTGGGGGTGAAACCCACGCAAACATGGGGAGAATGTGCAAACTCCACATGGACAGTGACCCAGAGCCGGAATCGAACCTGGGACCTCGGCGCCGTGAGGCCGCAGTGCTAACCCACTGTGCCACCGTGCTGCCCTGCTGGATGTCTTGATGTGCATCCTGGGGACACATCTAGATGTAGCAGTAGAGCTAGGAAGGCAAAGCACATCAAGGATCAGGTGGAGGCAGGAACCACCAGGCGAGACAGCAGTCGGAGGTCTGCTGGATCCCAGGACCCAGCTGGATCCCAGCCTGATGCTGAGCCTGTGGAAGAGGTATTCTCAGAGCTAATATGATGTTAGGGTGTGGCTGGGACATTCAGAGGGAAATCGCAGCAACACTCCAGCAGGTTCAGAGCTGATTGGAGGCGTCCCAGAGGCTAGGGGAGGAGGAAATATCGCCGGCAATGCGTGGCACTGAGGCCAACACCACTAGGGTGGCGACCGCAGTTGTGAGCCTGGTGCACTACGTTGGTAGCATGAGTGAAGGTGTCCATGGCGATGAAACAGTCGGTGATGGCCATGACTGAGGGTCTTGACAGAATGTCCACCTCGCTGGGGGATGTCACTCAATAGCAGGTTGACTTTGCTGAGGTTCTGCAGGTAGGCAAGGCTGAGGCGCTGTGGAGCTTGTCCCAGTCACAGGCGGGCATTGCCGAGGCATTGCAGAGCATGGTCCAATCACCGAGGAGCTTTGCCGAGGGCTTCAACATGATGGTGCCAACTATGGGGAGCCGCCAAGGCTGGCAGAGCCAGAGCCAGATGATGCAGTGGAAGCCGGGTCTCGAGTCAGCTGTCCCTCCGACCCAAGGTGCACCCTTGGACCCTATGGACACTGACCGGGAGGAGAGAGCGTTGGATGTCAACCCAGACCCGTCCCATGCAGCAACACTCCAGCAGGTTCAGAGCCGATTGGAGGCCGATGGTGGCCATCAGCTCCCCCGAATTCCACCCCTCTGATGAGGCTGCTTCTTACAGCCAGCACCCGGAACAGGGGTGAGCCGAGGCCCTCCGGTCCCTGTCCCCAGAGGATGCCCATCAGGGGCATTGAAAGCCATGGGATATGGTAAGCAGCCTTGATGGGCATCCTGGGGACCCACCTAGATGTAGCAGTAGAGCTGGGAAGGCAAAGGATCACTGAGGGCACCGGGGGAAAGGGGAGGGGGAGGAGCAGGCACCATCAGGAGAACTGTTACACACGATAAACACCCTTGTGAACAATCTGTATGATACCTGTTACTTTCTTCCGCAATGGGGGCCGACCTCCAAACCCTTGGTCTGTCTCTCCAGGTATCTCCTCCTCACCCACCCTCAGGCTGTGGACATGCCCCGAAGCAGTGTCCCATCCACTGGGTGTTCAGATGTTGGCTGCTGCTTGTGTGTTTTGCCTTCATCAGTATTTAAACACCGTGTCCATGCATCAAGATGTGATTGGGATACTAGGCAATGACTCACATGCTACATGGCCCGCCTAATCACGGAAATCCACTTGAGTTCTGTGACGGGCTCATTTACCTACTATTGCCAATTCCCTATTAGCAATAGCCTTCAGGTCGCACGGCCAGGGGCCTTGGCAGTCAATGGGGTTACGGGTGGTCATTGGGGGAAACGGGCAGGGATAAGGGTTCCCCATCCCCAGCTGAGGGGTCCCCACCCTCCGCCGAGCATAGGCAGCAAGTCCAGTGCCCTGGGGCTCTTGTGCGAAAAAGATGGCTACTCGCCTCCCCGGTTGACCACAGAAGCCCTTCCACCAGGTTCACGTTTTTAAAAGGAGTACTAATTGGTGCCAGCATGATCACATGCTGGGGACCCCACTGAATCATGGGAGGCTGTTGGCTATGGGGTTGCTCTTGTTAATTGTATGGAAATAGGGCTTAGTGGTGATAATTGGTTTCAGGCCAAGCTATGGTGAGATCCTGATTTCGCTCCCGTGAGTGGGCTGGTTGTATCGCAAACTATTGGCACTTGGCGTGGTTCTCGTTTTCAGCCTCTCCCACTATTCACCGGCCTCATTTCACTCGAGCGAGAGCGTAACGAGGCCGGAGAATCGCATCCTCGCTTTCTGAAAAATACATTTTCTGTCACCTTCCATCATTTGTCAGTATGGGAAATCATTGCTCCTGATTTTGTAAGGGTTGTTGTCCCTGGCCCTACACTCATCCCTGGAGCATCTCGACAACGAGGACTCCCAACATCAGACTCCTATTTATTGACTACAGCTCCGCCTTCAACACCATAATCCAGCCAAGCTCATATCAAAGCTCCAAATCCTAGGACTTGGCTCCTCACTCTGCACCTAGATCCTTGACTTTCTGACCTACAGACTACAATCAGTAAGAATGAACACCTCCTCCACAGTAGAACAGAGCCTGGTAAAGCTGTGTACTTAGCCCCCTCCTATACTCCCTGTACACACACGACTGCGTGGCAAAATTTGGTTCCAACTCTATCTACAAATTTGCTGATGAAAAGACCATAGTGGGTCGGATCTCAAATTCCAACGAATCAGAATACAGGAGGGAGATAGAGAACCTAGTGGAGTGGTACAGCGACAACAATCTATCCCTCAATGCCAACAAATCTAAAGAACTGGTCATTGTCTTCAGGAAGCCAAGGACTGTACACACACCTGTCTGCATCAACGGGGCCGAGGTGGAGATGGTTAGCGGTTTCAAATTCCTCTGGGTACACATCTCCAAAAATCTATCCTGGTCCACCCATGTCGATGCTACCACCAAGAAAGCACAACAGCGCCTATACTTCCTCAGGAAACTAAGGAAATTTGGCATGTCCACACTGACTCTTACCAACTTTTACAGATGCACCATAGAAAGCATCCTATCTGGCTGCATCACAGCCTGGTATGGCAACTACTCGGCCCAGGACCGCAAGAAACGTCAGAGAGTCGTGAACACCGCCAGTCCATCACATGAACCTGCCTCCCATTCATTGACTCTATCTACACCTCCCGCTGCCATGGGAAAGCGGGCAGCATAATCAAAGATCCCTCCCACCCGGCTTACTCACTCTTCCAACTTCTTCCATCGGTCAGGAGTTACAAAAGTCTGGGAACACGCATGAACAGATTTTGGTCTAAACAGCTGGCTTGTAATGCAGAAGAATGCCAGCAGCGCGGGTTCAATTCCCATACTGGCCTCTCCGAACAGGCACCGGAATGTGGCGACTTGGGGCTTTTCACAGTAACTTCATTGACAATAAGCGATTATTATTATTATTATTATTATTATTAATAAAAACAGCTTCTTCCCCGCTGTTACCAGACTCCTAAATGACCCTCTTATGGACTGACCTGATTAACACTACACCCCTGTATGCTTCATCCGATGCCAGTGTTACGTAGTTACATTGTGTACCTTGTTGCCCTATTATGTATTTTCTTTTCAAGTACTAAATGATCTGTTTGAGCTGCTCGCAGAAACATACTTTTCACTGTACCTCAGTACACGTGACAATAAACAAATCCATCCGGATGAACTGGACATTGCCTTTTGTTTCATTTGCCTTGAGACAGTGCCACATAGATAGAATTTATGGTGCAGGTTTCCACTTCATGTGTCAGAGGGGAGCGATCTTACAATTTTCCAGTCCTGGATTTTTGTCATGGAACATCTGTTGCCTGAGTCTTATCTTGGAAGCAGGGCAGAAAGTTGGGGTATCGTTGCAGATCTCAGGGGGCAGCCTGAAAGCTTCAAGGCCCAAATATCATCTCCTGGTGAGGGAGAGGGAAGGAAATAACTTTTGAGAGCTTTCTCTCAGTGACTTCTCTCCGATCCGCCTGCTGCCACTGGGAATTGTAAGGACCTTCTGCTCCACAGAGACCCTCACACAAGCCTTGAATCAGTTTCCATCTGAGTGCAAAGCCCCACAGAACATGAGACCAAAGAAAGAAACATCTTCCCACCTAATGTCTTTAATAGAGGGATACAGACCCTGGAAGTGTATAAGATTTAGTTTAGATGGGCAGCATGATAGGAGGGCCGAAGGGCCTGTTCCTGTGCTGTACTTTTCTTTGTTCTAATGCTTGGCCTGTGTTTGTTCCAGATGCAGCACCAGGTCAGTCAGTTTGGAAACCTACAGGAACTCAGAAGGCAGTGTAATAAGGAGAAAAACAAATTGTTCTGAAGCTATTAACCTCTTCTTGTTCAAAGTGCATTGAAAAACCTCTCGTTACTTGGGCAGTGTCCATTTTGCATTTGTGAGCGTTCACTGTGACATAAAAGACAATTAAACAATAGTGCTAATCACGCTAAGCCTAATCTTACCCTGTATTGATGTTTACCCACTTACATTTCCAACAAGAGCCACTGGATAACAGGAAAATGAATCAGAGTTTATTTAATTACTAATCCAGGAGCAACAAGCCAATTGGGTTCCCTGTCATAGCAACAAATCAGCCAACTAAATTCAGCTGGGAGATGTGCAGGGAATTTGGGACTTCCTTAGGCTGTGTGGATCAGATGTAAATGAGAGAGGGTGAGGTGTGAGTTACTGCCCCTAATGGCAAGGCAGCATTTGGCCGAATATGGCATCAAGGAGTCCGAGCAAAACTGAAGTTAATGGAAATCAGGGGGAAAGCTCTCTGCTTAAGTCATACCTAGTACAAAGGAAGATGGTTGATGTTGTTGAAGAACAATCATCTCAGCTGCAGAACATCACTGCAAGAGTTCCTCAGGATAGTGTCCAAGGCCCAACTGTCTTCAGCTGCTTTATCAATGACCTTTACTTCATCATAAGGTCAGAAGTGGGGATGTTCACTGATGATTGTGGAATGGGCAACACCATTCATTTTTTTTAAAAAATGTTTTTTCTCCTTTTTCACATTTTCTCCCAAATTTACACCCACCAACAATAAACAATAATCAGTAATGAATGCAATGTCAATCCCCATATCAATAACAACAATCCCATCCTCCTGCCAAACCCCCAAACAGCATCCCACATGTTAACATAAACAAATAACAAAAAGGAATCAACATTAACACATACAGTCAGTCCCCCTCCCAACCCCCCCTAATGTTTGATGTAATCCAATTCTCGAAAGTGCACAGTGAATAACACCCATGAATTGTAGAACCCCTCCATCCTTCCTCAGTTCAAATATGACCTTCTCAAAAGTCAAGAATTCCAACAGGTCCCCCAGCCACACCAGTGCACAGGGTGGAGAGGTTGTTCTCCATCCCAACAGGATCCGACTTTGAGCAATCAAAGAGGCAAAGGCTACAACATCTGCCTCTGGACCGGCTTCCAACCCCGGCTGGTCCGACCCCGAATATCGCCTGCCGAGGGCCCGGGCCCGGTTTCACGTGCACCACTTTAGAGATTACAATAAAAACCTCCTTCTAGTAATCCTCTAGTTTTGGACAGGACCAAAACATATGAACGTGGTTAGCCCCCCCCCCCCCCCCCCCTGTGAAACATTCATACACATCTTCTACTCCTTCAAAGAATCTGCTCATTCTTGCCCTTGTGAGGTACGCTCGATATACAACCCTCAGCTGTATCAGCCCTAACCTCCGCACGAGGTGGATGCATTCACTCTTCGGAGCACCTCACACCAGAACCCCTCCTCCATACTGATGTAGGAATGGTTTCAAGACCTGTGTATTGAGTCAGCTTCCATGTGTGGTGATTCCCTGTGGCTCAACTCAATACAGAGAGGAACAAACACGACAATCTGGACAAGATAGCTTATTTAATCAAGCTTGTTACGTGTACACAGAGAACAAACTGGATATCTGCCAAGACCTGTTCTGCCGAACTAAGACCAGAACACAGTACTTGTACAATGTTCAAAATAAATAGCCCACCCCAGTTGGACGTGATCTAATCCCTGAAGCTGCTACTTTTAAACATATCCAATAGAATTGCAAGCAGTGTTTAAACTTCATCCAATAGAATCGCAAGCAGCGCATGATTGGTCCTCATCCTGACAGCTGTGTACAATCCCAGCAACCTGTGCTGACTGTTTGTGAGAAACAGAACAACAGAACCAGCACCCTGAATTGTTTCACAGAGACAAGATGTCAGAAGTAATGTCCTTTTGGTCAAGTTAGCTATCCTAAATCCCATTTGATTACTTATTACTGCTCTGTCCCACAAATACATGTATACTGGTTAATAATGATTACTCAGTCCTATAATTCATCTCAATCCTTAATAAAATAACTTGTGTAAAACTACTCTAGTGGCATGCTAACTATTCAGTTTTAAGAGGCAGCATCGCTGAACCCTCCCCTTCACATGCCCGCTCCCAACTCTTCCTCCCACTTGCTTTGATCCCTACCAGCGGTGCCTTCTCCTCACCCAAATTGCCCCGTTAACCGCTGAGACTACCCCCTTACCCAGCCCCCCTGTCGTCAGCACCTCCTCCAGCAAAGTGGAGGCCGGCGCCACCGGGACGCTCCGTATCTCCTTCCTGGCAAAATTGCAAACCTACATGTATCTAAACATTTCCCCCTGCTCCAGCCCACACTTCACTTCCAGCTCCTTCAGTCCTGCAAACTGACTCCCAAGAAAGAGATCTTTTAGTGTCTTAATCCCCTTCTCCTGCCATCTACAAAAAATTCTGTTACACTTTCCTGGCTCAAATCTGTGGTTCCCCCGAATCGGCATTTTTCTTGACCCTGCCCTCAACCCGAAGCGTTGGTGAAACTGCCTCCAAATTCTCAATAAAGCTATTACTACCGGACTCCCTGAGTATTTCCCTGGGGCTATCTGGAGCAGCGCTGTTGCTAACGCCTTCAATCCCGACCCCCGACACAAACACTCCTCCATTCTGACCCACTGGGAATCAACCCCTCTGACCCAGTTCCGTACCTTCTCCACATTTCCCGCCCAGCAAATAATACATTAGGTTTGGAAGACACAAACCCCCTGCCTGCCTTCCCCTCTGTAGCAGCACCTTTCTAATTCTGGCTACCTTCCCTCCCCCATATGAACGAGTAATTCTTCCCTCAATCTCTCTGAAAAAAGCCTTTGGCAGGAAAATGGCAGGCATTGGAAAATAAACAGAAATCAGGTTAATTTTAACCCCCTGTACCCGACCCACCTTGCCAGATCAGCTTTCACCCTCCCCACCAAACTAGAAATGTACCTACGGAGCCCCCCCAATCCCAGCAACCTGCACCCCCAGGTATCTAAAGTGAGTCCCTGCCTGCTGAATGGAAGCCCCCCCCCATTCCTTCCCCCATCCCCAGACAAGACAGCACAAAATATTCATTCTTGTCGAGATTTAATTTGTACCCGGAGAAAAACCCAAGCTCCAGTATTCCCCCTATTGACACACTCAGTTCCGACATGTATAACAAGCCATTAGCATACAAGGACAGCCTATGCTCTATCCCCCCCGCACTATCCCTTTCCATACCCTCAAACTTCTTAACGCGATGGCCAACGGCTCAATCGCGAGTGCAAACAGCAGGGGGGACATAGGACATCCCTGCCTAGTCCCATGGTGGAGAGAAAAGTATTCTGAGCTGATGTTGTTTGTGCAGACACTCGCCCTCAGCTCCTTATATAGTAGCTTTACCCAGTCCACAAATCTTGGTCCAATCACAAACCGGTTCCAGAACTGCCATCAAGTACCCCCATTCTACCCGGTCAAACGCTTTCTCGGCGTCTAATGCCACAACCACCTCTGTTTCCTTCCCCTCCGTCGGTGCCATGGCCATATTCAATACCCTCTAATGTTCAAAAAGAGCTGCCTCCCTCTCATAAACCCCGTCTGATTTTCACCTATCACCTTCGGGAGGCACTCCTCTAGCGTACCTGCCAGTACCTTCGCCAATACCTTTGCGTCCACATTTAAAAGTGATATGGGCCTATACGACCCACAGTCCGTCGGATCCTTATCTCTTTCAAGCAACGTGGAAATTGATGTCTGCCCCAAAGTTTGTGGTAACACCCCCTTCCATATTGCCTCCTCAAACAGTCAACACCATTCTTGACTCCTCTGATACTAAAGCAGTTTGTGTCCACATACAGCAAGACCTGGACAACATTCAGGCTTGGGTTGATAAGTGGCTATCTTCAACAAAAGAGAAGCATCCATCTCTCCTTGACATGTAACGGCAGTACCATCACTGAACTGGACCAATAACACCTGCAAATTTCCCTTCAAAGCCACACACCTTCCCGACTTGGAGCTATATTGCCGCTCCCTCTGTGTTGCTGGATCAATATCCGGGAATTCCCTATCAGCACTCTAGGTGTACCTACATCAGTGGATTTATAGCAGTTCAAAAAGGCGGCTCACCATCTCTTTCTCAAGGGTAATTAGAGATGGGCGATGAATGCTGGCCTAGCCAGCAATGCCCATGTCCTATGAAAGAAGAAAAAGAACCCAGTGAGTTATCAGCAAGGTTGGAACTTGCAATAATATTACTTCCAGGGTTATTTTGAAAAATAATCAAATTATTCCCAGTAATTTTCTATTTTCTTTGTTTATTATCAAGTTTTGAATTCCGCAAGTTCACAGCATAAAAGGAGGGCACTGAGTCCAATGTGTCTGTGACAGCATATCCACCTTAACACTTACTCTCAAGCCTCCGTTGCCCACCTCCAGAGTTTAACCCCCAACTATACGATCATAGACAGAGCATTTCTAACAATAGCTTCTATTTGCACTCGCACACAGTGACATCCAACATTCCCCAAAGATCCACTTGATCACATTGACTTCCTTTGGTGACACTATTCAAACCACAGGGTAAACTTTTAAATGAACCTTGATGACGTGAGCTTTATTTATGCAATAAATCTTTTCACCCTTTTCACTGGCTCTGTGTTATCAGATTGCTTGTTCATGACCTTGAATGAACCAGAAATCCACACACTCTGTACTGCTGCTGGTGACTCCATCCCACCATAATTGTTCTCTCAGGCTGAACCAGATTGTTTATAACCTCCGTGTCCTAGTCAACCTGGGTATTTGATCACTTATCCTTTCCATCACAGAGAGAACCTGCTCTCACCTTTAAGTTGTCAGCTGCCTCCATTCTTGCTTCAGCCCGTGGGACTTCAGTGCATATGCTTAATACAACCAGTACCCTCTTGGCTTAATTCCTGCCCTAAATATCTTATTAACATCTGCGGATATCACGTTCGGTAACAAGTTAGGCCGAATGGCCTTCTTCCGCAACATAGCGATTCCATGGTTCACATAATGTTTTCAGCAGTCAATACAAACGTATATCCAGGTAAGGAGTACATACTTAATAAGCTCAGAGCACCAGTATATCTACGAATTAGATGGAGCTGTGATTTTCCGGTAACAGTGTTTATTCTTTTTAATTAGAGACGCAAGACAGATTTTGGAAGGATGTTTCCCCATCCACCATTTTATCTCATATTTAGAGACAGTTCACAGTTGAAATAAAATGAAGATGCAGTTTCTAGAAAGTAGCAGTGAAAGTATTGATATCCAGTGAATTATAGTCCGTGGAAAGTGACTTTTCATTTCAATAGGCCAATCCACCAAATTCTGCTCGATTCTGACATTCAGGAAGTGCAATCTCTCACAAACCTCATTACATTTTGCATCTATTGACTTTGCTTTCAGCATAACATTGTCTGAAAATCTGAACACATTTCACTCTTTAGCGTAAAACCTTCTTGCTTTCTAATTGTGGAAATGACTGCTGAGGAATTTCCTTAATTAAGCATTGCAACGCCTGCCCTGCACACTTCTCTGTTTGAAAGAACTTGGCTTTTGCCTTTTCGAAAATTATTTCAAAATTTTCAATTAGGGTTTAAAATTACACACATCAGTTTCTGCTTCCCTCTGATTCCCTGCAAGCTCCATATCAAACTGTTCAACTGCTGCCTGAAAATCTGCCCCCACCTCTGCTTAATGCAGCTTCATATTAATGAGTAATTTGCCCTAAAGAAAACCCTTGGCTGCATCAAATAGTTCATTGGAGAAACCAAAGAGAAAATAAAATTTGCCCTAAAGAAAACCCTTGGCTGCATCAAATAGTTCATTGGAGAAACCAAAGAGAAATGCTGGAAAATCTCGACAGGTCTGGCAGCATCTGTAGGGAGAGAAAAGAGCTAACGTTTCGAGTCCAGATGACCCTTTGTCAAAGCTGCGTTTAGAAAGTTTGGGCATTATTCAGCCTGTGCGTTTCGCTAATCAGGCAGTGCCAGTGGTCCCCGTTGCGAAGGCAGATAAGACAGTCCGTCTCTGCGGCGACTATAAATTTATGGTGAACACGGCTTTGAGGTTAGACCATTGCCTTTTACTTCGCATCGAGAATTTGTATGCAACATTAGCCTGTGGCTGTACATTCACAAAATTGGACATGAGCAATGCCTTGCTGCAGCTGGAGCTCGATGGGGCCCTGGTCGTCCTCTGTGATCGTTGAAGCTTCGGTGGTGACGCTGATGGAGGTTCGGGCGTCTGTGACTCCGGGAGCGTGGTTTCGATCTCTGTGGCAGCTTCAACACCCCTAGATGGCGCTGGTGGGGAGCTGATTGACCTGGGAAAGGGTGCGTCTGTGGGGTGCGTCGGTGGGCTGGGAGGCCTAGACGGGGGCCGGTGGAAGAACTGATTCTCCTGGGAAGGGGGCAGCTGTAAGGGGGCACCGGTGGGATGGGGGTTGGTACTGGTGGCGGGGGTGTGCATGGGGATCCGGCGGGCGCCAGGTCTCGTAGGGAGGCTGTGACTTGTCGGCCGTCGGGGTACGCCACGTAGGCGTACTGGGGGTTAGCGTGGAGAAGATGGACCCTCTCGACCAACGGGTCCAACTTGTGCGCCCGCACGTGTTTTCGGAGCAGGATGGGTTCCGGGGGCTGCCAGCCAGGTTGGGAGCGAGGTCCTAGTGGAGGACTTCCTGGGGAAAACAAGGAGGATGGCTAGGCGGTCGGTGCTAAACACGCATTTATCCTTGTTATACATAAGGTTAAGGATTTAGCGGTCTGGAGGAATTTTCGGAGGTTGGTGTCGTGGTCCTACTGGTCGTGGCCGCAGATGGTGACATTATCGAGATACGGGAATGTTGCCCGTAAACTGTATCGGTCAACCATTCGGTCCATCTCTCGCTGGAAGATCGAGACCCCGTTAGTGACACCAAAAGGAACTCTTAAAAAGTGGTAGCGCCGCCCATCTGCCTCGAAGGCAGTGTACTTGCGGTCACTCATGCGGATGGGGAGTTGGTGGTAGGCGGGCTTAAGGTCCACCGTGGAGAAGACCTTGTATTACGTGATCCGGTTTACCAGGTCGGATATGCGGGGGAGAGGGTACGCGTCCAGCTGCGTAAACCTGTTGATGGTCTGACTGTATTCGATGACCATCCTATTCTTCTCCCCGGTCTTTACCACCATACTTGAGCTCTCCAGGGGCTGTTGCTAGCTTTAATGACTCCTTCCCTCAGTAGCCATTGGACCTCTGACCTAATAAAGATCCAGTCCTGGACACTGTACCGTCTGCTCCTGGTGGCGACGGGTTTACAATCCGGGGTGAGGTTCGCAAACAGGGAAGGGGGATCGACCTTGAGGGTCGTGAGGCTGCAGACAGTGAGAGGGGGTATAGGGCCGCCGAATTTGAAAGTTAGACTTTGGAGGTTGCACTGGAAGTCTAACCCTAGGAGTGTGGCTGCGCAGAGGTGGGGCAAGGACGTAGAAGCCGGTAATCTTTGAACTCCCTTCCCTGGACCGTGAGATTTGAACCCCCTTATCTCTACTGAGTGGGAACCGGAGGCCAGGGAGATTTTTTGATTAACAGGTTGGACGGGGAGAGAACAACGCCTTGCCTTGCCGTGTCGTGGTGTATGAAGCTCTCCTTGCTCCCAGAGTTGATTAAGCAGGACATCTCGTGTCCATTGATTAGCACAGTTGTAGTAGCTGTTGAGAGTGTTCGAGGCCGAGACTGGTCCAGGGTCACCGAGGCTAATCTTGGCAGCAGCTGGGTGTTCTCATCGGGCAGTGTGTGGTCATCTGCACTGAGGTCCTGGGAGTCCATCCAAGATGGCGGCGCCCACTGGTCGCACGTGGCTGTGGGTGCACAAAATGGCGACACCCATCCATCGCACGCGGCGTCCGTGGAATAAGATGGCGGCGCCCGGAGGCCACACATGGCCCTGGAGGAGGAAGATGGTGGCGTTCGTTGGCCGCACGGGGCCCGTGGAGAGGATTGTAGTGGCGGTCCGCATTCGGTTCCGGAGACCACAGCCTGGCATACCGCCGCAAAATGGCCCCTTTTGCCGCACCCTTTACAGGTGGACGAACGGGCTGGGCAGCGCTGTCGGGGGTGTTTGGCTTGCCCGCAAAAATAGCAGCGGGGCCCCCCTGGGTTGCTGGGCCATCTTGCAGCACAAGCTTGTGGGGGAGCGTGGGGCATTGCCTCGGAGTCGGCTGCAGAGGGATTCCACGCTGCCCAGGGGGCTGCCGCGCGGTCGGGGGCATAGGTGCGGGCGTTTCGGGAGGCCACATCCAAGGAGCCGGCAAGGGCCCGTGCCTCCTTGAGGCCTAGAGTTTCTTTCTCCAGCAAACGCTGGCGGATTTGAGAGGACAGCATACCTGCAACGAAAGCGTCCCGAATCAACAGTTTAGTGTGGTCGTTTGCTGAAACTTGCGAGCAGCTGCAGTTTCTCCCCAACACTAGGAGCGCACGGTAGAATTCTTCCAGTGACTCACCAGGAATTTGTTGCCTTGTTGCTAGTAGATGCTGGGCGTAGACCTGATTTACAGGGCAAATGTAATGTCCTTTCAGCAACTCCACCGCGGCATCGGAGTCGTCCGCGTCCTCGATGAGGGTGTGGACTTCTGGGCTCACCCTTGAGTGCAGGATCTACAGTTTCTGTTCTCTTGTGGGTGTGTTTTCTGCCGTTCCGAGGTAGCCGTTGAAGCACGCTAGCCAGTGCTTGAAAGTTGCCGCCGAGTTTACTGCGTGGGGGCTGAGTTGCAGACTTGATTCCCGGCTTGATTTGGAGCTCCATTCTTTAAATCTAGCTTATTAAATTAGAACATAGAACAGTACAGCACATAACAGGCCCTTCGGCCCTCAATGTTGTGCCGAGCCATGATCACCCCACTCAAACCCACGTATCCACCCTATACCCGTAACCCAACAACATCCCCCTTAACCTTACTTTTATTAGGACACTACGGGCAATTTAGCATGGCCAATCCACCTAACCCGCACATCTTTGGACTGTGGGAGGAAACCGGAGCACCCGGAGGAAACCCACGCACACAGGGGGAGGACGTGCAGACTCCACACAGACAGTGACCCAGCCGGGAATCGAACCTGGGACCTTGGAGCTGTGAAGCATTTATGCTAACGACCATGCTACCCTGCTGCCCTAATTGATGCAGAATCAATGACTACTAAGGCGAGGTTGTAGTACAACTGAAGGCTTTAATAAGCTAGATGTTTCCTCCAGCAGCTCAGGTACAGAAAGGAAGCTGCTGGGGCGGCACGGGCTCTTATACTCTGCCTTGCAGGGTGGAGCTGCCATACAGGCTCGACCAATAGAAAACATATTATCTACCAATGGTGTTCCAGCATTACTAGGTACTGTAATACCTCTACACAGACTACCACGCACGGATATCGCGAAGTTAGCCCATCAGTGCTCCATCTCTCAAGTGCACCAGAAGCTCCCCTTGGTGGCACCCCTGCACCTTTGGGAATGGCCGGGTCGGCCTTGGGCTGCGTACATGCCGATTTTGCCAGTTCCTCCTTGGGTTTGATATTTCCTGTCCTGGTCAGATGCCCATGTAAAGTGGTTGGAGGTTGGATGGCATTGATCACTTCCTGGATGACCATCAAGTGAATGCATGTGTCTTTTTACAATTTGGGAATCCTGGAGGTGCTTGTGACCAATTACGGGACCTCTTTCACCAGTGAGGAGTTTTCCGATTATGTGAAGATTTGGCACGTCCGCACCATCCAACATCGAATGGTTTGGCAGAGAGGGCCATGTGGACGGTTCAATGGGGAATCAAGAAACAAACATCACCTTGATGGGCACAGGAGTGGCAAGATTTCCATTCTCGTTCAGGACTACACCACACACAGTAACTGGGGTAGCCCCCACTGAGATATTAATGAGTTGTAGGCTTCGTACACCACTGAGTTTGATTCTACCATACATCTACCAAAGATGCAAGGGCATTGTCCGATTCGACGTTGACCTCTTCGATACTTTGCACCTGACGATGCGATGTTCGTCTGTAACTTCAATGACGGTACTCGCTGGCTCTTTGGGATTGTTGTCTGCCAAACAGGATCAGTGTCTGACTAAGTTTGGGTTCGGAGGCAACTAATGAGGTGATACCTGGATTGCATTCACTCATGGAGGTTGCTCTCTCGGGAAGTGTCTCGAAAGAAGGCTACCCTCCGGCTCCATTGCTGAGCCAGGCTGCGGTGACACCTCTCGACGGCGACATGCCCGACATTCTGTCTTCCGACTTTGAAATGGAGATGCAGACCTCTGAGGGTTCAGTCACTGACTCCGTAGTCCAGCCGCCTCTTGACGATTGTCTGGCACGTTGTTACTGCCGCAGACGGTGTTCACCGATGAGCTTTATGCTGACTGATCCGGCACATCAGCTCCATGCTGGCTTACCGGAACCGAACAGACTGATGTCCTCTGCCTCCTCCTCCTTTCCCATCTCATCACTTGTTGAGGGTCTGACTTTGCCGGGGTGGGGAGGAATGTGATATCCACACGGGGGGGTGGGTATGCTCCTCGTGGGGTACCACCTCCCCCTCTAGGGCCGGGGTATCTCAAATACGCAGCGTATATAAGGTTGGCCAGTAAGGCACCAATCAAGCAGGAACCCAGTAGAGGTCTACTAAGAAGTGTATATATTGTTTGTTTAAATAAAACTTTGTTCTTATTTTACTTGGTGTGGACTCTCCGTGTCCTTATTAAAAAACTTCCCACTCATTAAAGGATCGAGAAAGAGAGGGCACAGATTTAAAGTAATTGATATAAGAAGCGACAGTGGCATTAAAGGAATCTTCTTCACACAGAGTGCTGAAGGTCTGGAATGAACTTTCTGAGAGTGTGCTGGAGGCAGGTTCAATCTAACCCTGTTAGTACTCACAGCCAGCAAATTACCTATTTACGACATAATGCATGATTCACAATTTGCATTTGATTTCAGGCTATTCGTTATGATTTGGTGTGGCACGATAGCACAGCAGTTAGCACTGCTGCCTCCCAGCTCCAGGGACGGGGTTCAATTTCAGCCTCAGGTGACTGTGTGGAGTTTGCATTTTCTCCCCCCGTGTCTGCGTGGGTTTCCTCTGGGTGCTCCGGTTTCCTCCCACAGTCCAAAGATGTGCAGGTTAGGTGGGGTTATGGAATTACGGGAATAAAGTGGGGATATGGGCCTATGTAGGGTGCTCTTTCAGAAGGTCAGTGCAGACTTGATGGGCAGAATGGCCCCCTTCTGTCCTATAAGGTTCTATGGTTCCTCCTTCTTCCACATCAAATTTCCACTCTCACCAAATTCTAAACTTCCCACCCTGTTCACGATTCCTGCCCCTCTTAACAGTATCCAGACCTTCATTCAGTTGTGTGTTTTTATGGTCAACTCTTGTTAAGACTAATGATATTAATCCTTTCTGAGTTACTATCTCCTCTAACTTCTTAACTAGTTGGCCACTCTAAGGTCTTCTATCCCGTAGATTCCCTCGCTGATACCAGATGGGAACTAATCTATTTCAAACTATATTTCAAGTTATAATAGGATCCCAAATCTACTAAGAAGAATTCTAACTCACCACTAAATGTCCTTTTAGGGTCTGGATCTGTTGAGGATGTATAGGGGAATCTTATGGGTAAACCACTATTTCAGGTTTAAATTTAAAATCACACTTATTTTTATTTGCTTTTACAATACCTTAACAAATTACTTTGTATTTAAAAGTCTCTTTTAGTTGATCAGACATAAGGAGCTTTATTTAACGATTTTTCTTCTGTCGTGATAGCTTGTGGTTGTTCTTATTCCTCGGTCTTCCAGTGTCTTCCGATTCCCATGGACCGACGTGCTGATTCGAATCGAATCCAAGAATAAATTCCAACTGAATGGCTTGGCCTGTCTCTTCCCCTCTCTCTCTCTGCCGTTTCTGTCTTTTGCCACTGGCGTTCCGAGATTTTATACATTTTAATTCATCTCTCCAGTGCATGTCAATGACAAAGCATTGTCTCATGTTTAACAAAATTGATGTGTTACATTTAAAACCGCGATTTTGCACCATGCCCAAGACTGCCATACATTTCAAAAGCACATGGTGCATTCTGCTCAAAGTCTAAAAAAACATTAAGCTGTGTCTATCTTTGTCTATTTCAGCCATTTGCATTTTTTTGTAAACTTCCTCCGCCATGCCTGCTAGCTTTAAACCGTTTAACACCTTGCCCAAGATCCTCATTGTTCGAGTTTGCAATGTCTCCAAAATTACTGGTTCCTCTTTTTCTCAAAGGTTCCAAAAACCCATTACGCGTCTGTGGTGATATAACCACTGTAGTGATGTGTACTTGAAGTAGGGGGATGTATGCCTGTACCTGTAATACAGGTTCCTCCGGTAAGCCCCTGCCGGCTAGCTCTGCCCACAGGGAGCTTGTGTATAAATATGCGTGTGAGTCACTCAGACCCTATTCTACAGTTGCAGATGGAGGAATAGCATCGCACAGCAATAAAGCCTCTATTGTACTACTCTCTCGTCTTTGAGTATAATTGTTAGCGATACAGTGTCTTAAAATAATTGATAGTTTTTCCTGTCTATTTTAAAAACTGCAACTTTCTTAACGATCTTTTCCTATGCCCGCTATTCTTTCTCAAATTTTATCCAACTTTTGACCTTGTGTGTGCATGCTATTTTTCAAGCTTTTACAAGCACTCTGATATTCCCTCATGTTCCTTTACCTATAATTTTATGTGTTGACTTTACACTGTTTATTTTGTTCCAAATTACATTCTTCCTTCCAATTATTACTTACAAGTGTGAGGTGGCAGAGCAATCCACCTGCAAGAACCGTGTTACACGTTTAACAGATAGCCTGATGATGCAAATTACTGACAGCCGAGCTATGTCTATTATACAGGAGGGAAATCATCTTTATGGTTTTGTATTGCAATAACTCTAGGAGAAAAAAATTGTTTCCAGAGCCTTCCAAACAATGTTCTGCATTTGGATGCCAAATTTGCAACCACATCAATTGTGTCAGTCACACTTCAATTTATGTTGATTTGAGCAAAGGAATTAATCTGAAGACCTCGAAGCATAAACAGGACATATAGCACAATGACATTTAAGAAACAGATTAAAGAATGTTGAGCTTGTGAACATTATTGTTACATAAAGGGTAAACTAGTTGGCAGAATTACTACTATATCATTACAATTTCTTCACAGATGAAATATTTTGTGACCAACATCTCACATGGCGATGCAAAGCAGCTGTTGAGGAGTATAGCAAAGGAAATCTGGACACAGTACAGAGAGCAACACTAATGGAAGAATTGTGTGACCCTGCCTAATTAGTAATGGAAAAGAATAGATGTAATAGTTTTTGCAAGGAAATTAAAATAGAATCAAACTTCATGCAAAATTCTCCTTCCATCTGTATCTTCAACTAGGTTTTACTTTACTTGGACAACTTTTACCAAATTATTGCTTTTGTGCAGCAATGGACATTGAAATCAATTAGTTTCTACAATGCCTTTATTCTGATTTTTAAAAATTTTAAATTTCTGCGAATGAAACACAGATGTTAGTTCTGAGTAAATGGTACCCTTTACATTTCAACTACCCAGACTGGTGTCCCTGATTCTCTGATTTTTAATTCATTTATGGAATGCATGAAACACTGGCAAGACCATCATTTATTGCCTATCCTTACTTGCCTTTGAGAAGGAGGTGTAAGCTATCTTCTTGAGCCTCTGCAGTGCACCTGGTTAAAGTGTTCAAAGTAGAGGATGGTGCACTGATCAAGTAGACTGCTTCTGGAGTGTTGAGCTGCACTCATCCAGGCAAGTGGAGAGAGTTTCATCACACTCCTGACTTGTACCTAGTTGGTGGTGGTCAGGCTTTGGGGGAAGTCAAGGAATGGGTTATTCACCACAAAATTAACAGCTTCTGATTTGCTCGTAGCCATTGTATTTATACAGCTGGTCCAGTTAAGTTTCTGGTCAATGTTGATGGTGGGAAATTCATCAATGATAATGTGATTGAATATCAAGGGGGGATGGTTAGCTCCTCTCGTGTTGGCACTTTTGCGGCATGAATGCTATTTGCTACTTATCAGCTGAAGCCTGAATATTGTCCAGGTCTTGCTGCATGTGGACATAAACGTCTTCAGTTCTTGAAGAGCTGCAAATGGTGCTGAACATTGTGAAATCATCAGCAAACATCCCCACTTCAGACCTTATTATGGAAGGAAGGTCATTGATGAAGTAGCTGAAGTTAGTTGGGTCTAGGACACTACCCCGAGGAACTCCTGCAGTGTTGTCCTGGTACTGGGCTAATTGATCTCCACAAACCACAACCATCATCCTTTGTGCCAGCTATGACTCCATGCAGTGGCAAATTTACATTCCCATTGTCTTCAATTTGCTGGAGCTCCTTGATGCCCCACTCGACCAGATGCCAAAGGCAGTCACTCTCACTTTAGCCCTAGAATTATTTTCTTTTTGCATGTTTTGACCAAGGCTATAATGAGATCTGGAGCTGAATGTCCCTGGCAGAACCCAGACTGGCATTGGTGCACAGGTTTTTGCGATTTAAATGATGGTAGGTAGCACAGTTCCATTGTTTGATTGTGATACAATCTGTAATTATTGTTGGAGCTATTGAATCCTATGCAACCGACAGAATACGGATGAATGGGTAATTGCCAGGTCTTTTACCTAAGAGTTGGCAGGTTCTGATTTTTCCCTGTTCTCAGTAGTATAGGATCATCGAGTTTGCACTGGACCTTGGAAAGAGCACTCTACCCAAGCCCACACCCTATCCCCATATCTCGGTAACCCAGTAACCCCATCTAACCTTCTTGGACACTAAGGGCAATTTAGCATGGCCAATCCACTTAGCCCACACATCTTTGGACTGTGGGAGGAAACCCACGCAGACCTGGAGGAAACCCACACAGACACGGGCAGAACGTACAGACTCCGCACAGACAGTGACCCAAGCCGCAAAACGAACCTGGGAGCCAGGAGCTATGAGCTATGAAGCAGCTGTGCTAACCACTGTGCTACCATGCTGCCCAAAGGTCAGCCATCTAAAGCTGGTGTGGGCCAGTATAACATATGCATATAGGTTCACCTTTTTACTAGGTGACCTGAGCTGGAAGCAGAAATGAATTCCCAGCTAGGTCAACACAGTGGCAAAGAGAATAGGGGTAGAAAGCAATCCAAAAAGGAATGTTCTTTCTTTAGATTTTCCTGGTGGGGATTTGGGATGGATCTGCAATCAATCTTGCCATTTGTATGCTGCCAGCAGGTGACATCTGAATGGGAGGGAACAAGGTCATATTATTTAAATAAGATCTGGCCGTTAATTACTAATAAAAACAGAAAATGCTGGAAATGCTCAGCTGGTTGGGCAGCATCTGTAGAGAGAGAATCAGCATTAACATTTCTTGACAATGACCCTTCATCAGAACTGGTCCACAGAGAGACGGGGAATTCAAATCAATGGTGTGATTTCCTGCCAGAATTCTACTGGCAGTAGAAGCCAGGCCATGAACAAACATATGAACATACGAATTAGGAGCAGGAATAGACCACTCGGACCCTCGCGTTTGTTCCACCATCCAATAAGATCATGGCTGATCTGATTGTAACCTCAACCCCACATTCCTGCCGACACCCGATAACCTTTCACCCCCTTGTTAATCAAGCACGTTTGGGCAGCAAGGTGGCACACGTGGCTAGCACTGTGGCTTCACAGCGCCAGGGTCCCAGGTTCGATTCCCTGCTGGGCCACTGTCTGTGCGGAGTCTGCACATTCTCCCCGGGTTTCCTCCGGGTACTCGGGTTTCCTCCCAAAGTCCAAACACGTGCAGGTTAGTTGGATTGGCCATGCTAAATTGCCCTTAATGACCAAAAAGCTTAGGAAGGGTTATTGGGTTATGGGGATAGGGTGGAAGTGATGGCTTAAGTGGGTCGGTGCAGACTCGATGGGCCAAATAGCCTCCTTCTGCACTGTATGTTCTATGTTCTAAGAATCTATCTACCTCGGCCTTAAAAATGTCAAATACTCTACTTCTACTGCCTTTTGAGGAAGAGAGTTCCAGAGACTCAAGGCCCTCGGAGAGAAAGAAATTCTCCTCATCTCCATCTTAAATAAGCAACCTCTTATTTTTAAACAGTGACCCCTTGTTGTAGATTCTCTGACAAGAGGAAACATCTTCTCAACGTCCATCCTATCAATACCCCTCAGCTTCATCAAGTTGCCTCTTACTCTTATGTTATAACCCGCAAGGGTCTTACGGGGTGGGAACTTCCCCGTGAACTTTAGAGAATACGAGCTCCCCCCTTAAGGGGGTGGGGACCTCTAGACAATGTATCGTTGTAGGGTATATGAAGCCTTCCTGTTTGGCACTGGCAAGGCAGACCCAGTTGGGATCTACCGTGTGATATATTTAATAGTTATTGTAAATATACTAAGTTCCTTTGAACTACTCAGTGTGGACTCCTTTGTGACCTTCTAAAATCTTCTAAACTCTAGCAGATACAAACTTAACCTCTCCAACCAGTCCAAAGATGTGCGGGTTAGGTGGATTGGCCATGCTAAATTGCCCGTAGTGTCCTTAAAAGTGAGGTTGGGGGGGGGGGGGGTTGTTGGGTTGCGGGTGTGGGGTGGATACGTGGAGTTGAGTGGGGTGGTCATTGCTCGGCACGGCATCGAGGGCCGAGGGGCCTGTTCTGTGCTGTACTGTTCTATGTTCTAACCTTACATCATAAGACAACCTGCCTATTCCTCATATTAGTCTAGTAAACCTTCTCTGAACTGCTTCCAACACATTTACATTTTTCCTCAAATAAGGAGACCAATACTGTCCACAGTACTCCAGATGTGGGCTCCCCAACTCTGTAATAATAATAATAATCTTTATTATTGTCACAAGTAGGCTTACATTAACATTACAATGAAGTTACTGTGAAAATCCCCTAGTTGCCACACTCCGGCGCCTGTTCAGGTATACAGAGAGAGAATTCAGAATGTGCAATTCACCTAAAAAGCACGTCTTTCGCGACTTGGGAGAGGAAACCGGAGCACTCAGAGGAAACCCAGACAGACACTGGGAGAACGTACAGACTCTGCACAGACAGTGCCCCAAGCCTGAATCGAACCTGGGACCCTGACGCTGCTTCATAATCTCCCTACTTTTGTAATCAATTCCTGACACAATAAATGATAACATTTTATTAGCTTTCCTCATTACTTGCTGTACCTTTTGTGATTCATGCACAAGGACACCTCGATTCCTCGAAATCTCAGAGCTCTGAATCTCTCACCATTTAGATACTAAGCTTTTTAAAATTCTTCTTGCCAAAATGGACAATTTCACATTTGCCCACATAGTACTCCATTGGCCTAACCGATCTCTGTCCCTTTGTAGCCTAATTACATCCTCTTCACCATTTACTTTCCTACCTATCTTTGTGTCGTCAGCAGATTTAGCAACCATACCGTCAGTCCCTTCATCCAAGTCATTTATAGAAATTGTAAGAAGTTGAGACCCGACATTAATCCCTGTGGCATACCACTCATCATATCCTGGCAACCAGAAAAAGATCCATTTATAAACTCTGTTTCCTATTAGCTAGTCAATCTTCAATCTGTGCCAATATGTTACCCTTGCACCATGAGCTTTTATTTTTTGCAATCATTTTTGATGTGGCACCTTATCAAATGCCTTCTGGAAATCTAAGTACAGTACATCCATTGGTTCCCCTTTATCCACGCCACCTGTGACTGCTTCAAAGAATTGTGTGTCTGTAATTGAGATTAATTAGGACCACAAATGCTGGAAATGAATGATATTCAGTGCAGTTGTTTCATTGAAATTTGGGTGAAGATATGTTTGCATTCCAACTTTAATGTTAGATCCCCACTGCTTACAACTAACAAGTTGGTGTTAACATAATTCGTTTGCTGTATGCAGTGAACAGTAAAACCCAAAATCAAACACAATCAATACATTTTGAAAATACGAGCTTGATGTAGAATGGTCAGACTTTTCATTTTGCCACGGGCTCTGCAATGCTAAGAATCACATCATTCAGATAATCACAGTTTAACGAGGTACAATCAGCTGGCTGATGCAAGCTACTTGAAACCTGACTTTGGCTGAAATCAGCGGAGCTGTTTTAAATCATAAATTACAAGAGATTAATGAGATGTAACAAATGTATTGAACTGCCCAAAAGAGCCAGTACACACGTTACAAGCAGTTTGTAAGTGATCCTATGTTACCGGCAACAGGTTTGCACAATTTGCATTGCTAAGTTGGGATAGTGCGAGTCGCAGGGCAGCATTGTGTGTGATTCCTGGAAACTAAGATGACAGCGTCAGTTTAGAGCCAGCGCCTAAACTGACTTTGGAGAGATGAGGTGTGAGACTTCTTGGAACACATGGACACTTTTGAAAGTTAATTTACATAAAAACATAAGAACATAAGGACTAGGAGCAGGAGTAGGCAATTCAGTCCCTCGATTCTGCTCCACAATTCAATATGATCATGGCTGATCTCTCAGCCTCAATTCCATCTTCTTGCCCACTCCCTATAACCCTTCATCCAGCTATTAATTAAAAACCTACCATCTCCTCCTTAAATTTGTTCCGGCATCCACTGCATTCTGGGGCAGAGAATTCCACAGATTTGTGACTCTTTGAATGAAGTAATTCCTCCTCATTTCTGTTTTAGCCTAAAACTATGGCATCTCACTCTAGAATGCCCAACAGGGGGGAACATCCACTCCATGTCAACCCTGTCAATCCCCTTTAGCATCTGTATGACCCAATTAGATCTCCTCTCATTCTAAACTTCAGCGAATATAAGCCTAAACTGCATAATCTCTCTTTATAAGACAAGTCCTTCATCCCTAGATCAATCTAATGAACCTTCCATGAACCACCTCTAATGCAGTTTACATCTTTCCTCGAGGGACCAAATCTGTGTGCAGTGTTCCAGATGCAGTCTCGCCAATGCCCTATGCGGTTGCAACAACACCTCCTCACTTTTATAAACTATTCCATTAGCAATGAATGCCAAAATTCCATTTGCCTTCCTGGTTACATGCTCCACCTGTATGCTAACTTTCTGCGAATCACCCATGAGGACCCCCAGATTCTTCTGCACCAAAGCATTTTGAAGATTCTCTCCATTTAGATAGGAAACCTCACACTTATCCACGTTAAATTCCATCTGCCAAATTCTGGCCCACTCATCGAATCAATCCATGTCCACTTGTCAATTTCTTATTTCCTCATTGTAACTCGCTTTCTCAGCTATTTTAGTGTCATCTGCAAATTTGGCTGTGGTACATTCTATTTTTACATCCATGTCATTAGTATAATTTATAAATAGTTGGGGCCCGGGACCAAACCCTGTGGCACCCCACTTTGTTACAGCTTGTCAACCCGAAAAAGACCCATTTATCTCCACTCGCTGCTCTCTTTTGGGTAATCAATCCTCTATCCCAGCAAATAAATTACCCCCAACCCCATAGAATCTTACCTTGTGGACTAACCTTTTGTGCAGCACCTTATCAAATACCTTCTGGAAGTCCAGATACACCACATCTACAGGATCACCAGTATCCGCTTTGCTTGTTACATATTTGAAGAACTCTAACAAATTAATTAAACACAATTGACCCTTCATAAAACCATGCTGACAGTTAGAGACAGAGGTAGCTGACTTCCGCTGATGGTGATGTGCTGAGGAGACACACACCAGGTGCCTCTCCTCCAGAACAAAGCCAAATAGACACTTTTAGTCGAAATTAGGTCAGAACGTCAGTAGCATCTTACCCACAATTAAGAAGGGGAAATAATTATTTTACCATGTTGATGTCATTGTTTATGTCACTGTAATAAAAAAATTTCAAATAAGAAGGGGAAATAACAGAGCCATCATGCCAGCAAACGGGAGCTCGAGAGACCGCAGGGATGGCAGGCGCGGAGAAAAAGGCCACAATCTGCAGGTGGATGTGTCGGCAGACCTGAGGTGAGGGGTCCCTGGCCAACCCAGAGAGAGGGAGACCAACCACCCAAACAACGGCCTCTCCCCCACCACCTGGAAATGGAGGGAAGATGTTCCTGACAAAGGAACTGACCGCGATGAGGAGGGAATAAATGTGGAAATCCAAGTGGTGGTCAAGGTGGCAGTAGTGGAGGCATTGATCGCCATGCAGACGACGATCGATGGACTGGGGAAGAAGGTGGAGGCTCTGGGGAAGATGATCCTCAGGCTGGAGAAGGCATCAACGGACCAGAGCGACAGGATTATCGCTCTGTAGGCCAAGATCAAAAGGTTTGTACCTACTAAGGGGAGCTTAAAGGGGAAAGTCGAGGACCAGGAGAATAGATCCCAATGCCAGAATATCCGAACTGTGGGCGTGTCAGAGGGGATTGAGGGCAGGGATCCGGCGGGCCATGTGGCCAAAATGCTGGGCAACCTGGTCGGGAGGGACAGCTCCCCCAACCCACCAGAGAGCAACAGGGGGCACAGATCTCTCTGGCCAAAACCCAAAGAGGGGGAACAACCAAGGGAGTTAATCGTGAAACTACATTGTTATCTGGATCGTAAGAGGATCCTGTGGTGGGTGAGACAGACAAACATATAGCACAGGGCCGAGTTTAACCAGGCAAAATCGACCATTACAAGAGCGGAGTGAGATTTGGACTGGTGTTACCAGCCAGGCTCTGGGTCAAGTTCCCCAATAAGGAATTTACTTCAACACTCCGGCAGAGGCGGACGGGTTTGTTCAGTCGAACGGCCTGGACAAGGGGCAGGCGAGGCAGTGATGAAGGTGAAGCAGAGGAGGAAAGAGGGGAAAAATAACTGTGATGGACACCCACGATGTTTGCGTGGGACTGAACTTCCTCGCTTTGATCAGAATGATTAGACCACAGGGAAGGGCGCGGGCAGCAGAATGCATGAGAGGGTGAGGCAGAGACAGAGGGAATGGATAGTTAGCGGACATGGGATAGGAGTAAAGTCAACCCCGGGAGGGGGGCCACCACACTAGCGGGGAAAGCTAGCACAGGAAGTATGATAGCAAGGGACCGTGACACGCCTCCTGGCAGGGAGGGAAAACCTGGCAGGGGGGGAGACCACAAGGATGGGGAACGTAAGGAGGGAAATGGGAAGGGGGTGATACAGGGGGGCAGGGGATAGCGGGGGGGGGGGGGGGCTACAGGAGGGAGAGGGAACACAAGGGGGAACACGAGAAGAAGAAAGAGATGGGTCTCAAATTGGTTTCAGCAGGTAAGGTGCAGGTTAAGGGAACAAGATGGCGCCACAAGCAGACACTTTGGAGGTCTCTAAACAAAGGGAGTGCAGGGACGTACCTACGTGGCGTATACACAGTTGCCGGCTATGTGGGTGACCCCTGGACAAAGGGAAACTCCGGAGCGCAATGGCCCAACCTCATGATGAGTACGGTGACCGTGGCCGTTTTGGATGGACCCCTAACAAAGGGGAACCCAGGAATGCAAGGCGCGTCCACCAGGTAAGTATGGTTGATCGTACAGGAGTGGGAGGGGACAAAAACCCCCATCAGAATAGTTACCTGGAATGTTAGGGGACTTAACAGACCAGTAAAAAGATCCAGAGTCTTCAGCCATTTGAGAAGTATGAACGCCGACATAGCCTTCCTGCAAGAAACACACCTGAGGGGGAAGGACCCACTGCGGGTAAGGAAGGGCTGGGTGGGACAGATATACCATTCATGTTATTGGAGAAGGCCGGGGGGGGGGGGGGGGGGGGGGTAGCTATCCTGATTAGCAAGACAACAGTGTTTATGATGACAAGGACGACCATGGATCCTGCGGGATGGTATGTCATGGTCATCGGTGCCCTAGGTACTCCTGGTAAACGTGTACGTGCCCAACTGGGGACAACATGGATTTTAAAGGGGTTAAAATGAGGAAGGCAGGATGGGAGGATGGGAATGGCAGGGGGGTTGGGGTGTTGGTTAGCTAGTTATTCATTGTGATGTTCCTGTATGTTCTTGCTCTTGTTTTTTGTTTGTATTTACGGTCTAAGGGCGGCACGGTGGCACAGTGGTTAGCATTGCTGCCTACGGCGCTGAGGACCCGGGTTCGAATCCCGGCCCTGGGTCACTGTCCGTGAGGAGTTTGCACATTCTCCCCGTGTCTGCGTGGGTTTCGCCCCCACAACCCAAAGATGTGCAGTGTAGGTGGATTTGCTACGCTAAATTGCCCCTTAATTGAAAAAAATAATTGGGTACGCTAAATTTATAAAAAAAAACAAAAAAAAAAAAAAGTATTTACGGTCTATACAAATGCCATAATAAAAATATTTTTAAAAAAGAGATAGAACCTTATCCATAAGTGAGGCTGCCAGTAACCTAGAAAACGCTGAAAGTCCTTTCTGTACATAGTCCCACACCTACCAATACCCAAACATATTTCCTCTCGAGAGTTGGAACCTCTCCACCAACTCTTCCAGCCCAGCAAACCTACCCTCGGCAACAAATCTCTTAACCTCTCGACCCACTCCTTCATCCATGTCCAAAACGTTGAATCCACCCCCGCCGTCACAAACCTATGGTTCCCACAACCTGGTACAGGTGACAACATAGATCCTAACTTAAAGTGTTGTCCGAATAAATTCCAGATTCTCAGAGAGGCTACTACCACTGGGCTCGAAGGGAACATATCCAGAGATAATGGAAGAGGAGCCATAACCAGTGCCCTCAAATATGAACCTACACAAGACGCCTCCTACAGCCATCCCTATATCGTACCCGGATTTATAAACCACCCCCGAACTTTCTCAATATTTGCCGCCCAATAATAACACATCAAATCAGGCAGTGCAACCGCTCCCCCCCCCCCCCCCCCCCCCCCCGACTGTCTGCCCCTTTGCAAAAAAGCCCTTTGAACCTGATCTGTCCACCAAACAAAAGTTGAAATCAGCTTGTTGACCATTGTTACCATCTGAACCCTACTCCCCAGCGACAATGGGAGGGATTCCCATCTCTTCGATTCCACCCTCACCCCATCCTCCAGACTAAGTTCAACCTATAGAGCGCAGCCCAATCATGAGCCACCCATACTCCCTGATATCTCAAACTATTCCTGGCCAGATGAAACAGTAGTCTCCCCAAATCAGCTCCCCTCACCAGAGAAGTCACTGGAAAGACTCACTCTTGCACATGTTTAATCTATACCCCAAGAAGGAACCAAACTTCTCAAGCACCTCCATTATCTTCCTCACACTAGAGAGATGTACAACAACAGATCGTCCGCATGCAAGGACACCGTATTCTCCCTAGTTTCCCTCTCTATTCCCTTCCAACAATTTGAAGACCTGAGTGTCATGGCCAACTGCTCAATTGCCAAAATGAACAGCAATGGGGAAAGTGGACACCCCTGCCAAATAGTCCTTAAGTAGCCAGAACTCAGGGCATTGGTACAGACATCTCAGTGGGGACCCAATACAAAAGGCGAACGCAATATATGAATACAGACCCAAAACGAAACCGCCTGATAATTTCAAAAAGGTACCCCCACTCCACATGGTCAAATGCCTTCTCCACATCCATGAAGGTAACCACTTCTGGCTCAACCCCTGCAAAGAGCAACAGCACCACATTTAAACGTCTGCTTATGCTGGCAGACAACTGCCGACCCTTAACAAAACCAGTCTGCTCCTCAGGAATTATCCCCAGCAGCCATGACTCCAAACGGTTAGCCATCACCTTAGCCAACAGCTTTGCATCGGCTTTCAACAGAGACATGGGCCTATACGACTCATACTCTGAAGGATCTTCGTCCTTTTTCAGGATCAAAGAGATTGGAACCTGCACCAGTGTGGCCAGCAACACCCCCGGGACAAGGAGTCATTAAAAAATATCCAACATTTGTGGCACCAGCAGCGATGCAAACTCTTTCTAGAATTCCACAGGGAATCCATCTGGGCCTGGTGCCTTCCCCGGCTGCATTGCATGAATACAGTTCGCAATTGCCCCAGCAATGCCTCCAATTCCTGCGATCTTTCCCTGTCCATCACAGGGAAGGCCGACCCATCCAAAAACTGTACCATCGGCGAATCCCTCCCTGGAGGCTCAGACTCGTATAACCCCTGGTTAAAGGCTACAAACACCCGTTAATCCTCTCTGGAGCAGGTGCCAGCCCTCCACCCGAGTCCTTAATTTAGACTATCTCCCAAGAGGCTTTCTGCTGCCTCAGCTGGTGAGCCAATAAAGAGCAGGCCTTCTCCCCATACTCCTAAAATGTTCCTCTCGCTTAACAATGTTGGCTCACTGCCTTCCGTGTCGACAATCATTCAAATTCCACCTAAAGCTTCTTCCTCTCCGCGAACAACTCCGCTATTGGGGCAGCAGAGCATTGACAGTCCTTCTCAGGGATGGTATCCGCCAACATCTGCCTCTCCACCCTACCAGACTTATCTCTATGAGCCTTAAAAGAAATGTTCTCCCCCTGCCCCCCGATGACCACCTTCAGCACTTCCCAGAACATGAAAGGTGAGACCTCCTCATTCTTATTAAATTCCACATAATCCCCAATAAGGAAGCTATCTTCTCACAAATCCCCTTGTAAACTAGCAACTGCGTGTCCAACGTTCACAGAGGTCGCTGAGAGCAGCTTGTCTCCAAACACGTATCTGCATAATGTGGAGCGTGGTCACACATTTTAGTTGCTGAATATCCCGTCCCTACAACCCCAGGGAGTAAGAAATCAGTGCGGGAGTAGACCTGGTGCACACGCGAAAAGAAACAGAACTCCTTCTCCCTCGGGTATCTAAATCTCCGCGGGTTAGCACCCCCACACACACATAATCTGCTTCATGACCACTAACAGCTCCTATGCTACCCCTGATATTGTAAAGGATTTGCGGCTCAGCCTGTCCAGCCGAGGGTCTAAATCACAATTAAAGTCCCCTCCATAATTAACTGGTGCAAATTCAGCTTGGAGATGGCTGCCAATACCTTCTTAATAGAGTCCGTGTCGTCCCTGTTTGGTGCGTAGACGTTAACTAATAGCACAGGAGCTCCCGCCAACACCCCATTCACAAAAACATTTCTCCCTCTTGCATCAACCAAAATATTAACCACCGAAAAAAAACACCCTCCTATTGATTAACACCACAGCTCCCCATGACCTAGTGTCAAAACTTGAGTGGAACACTTGTCACACTCACCCTTTCCGCAGCCTTGTTTGATCCCTAATTCTCAGATTGGTCTGCAAAAAAAACACATCTGCCTTCAAATTTTTCAAATGGGCAAATACCTGGGACCGTTTAATGGTGACCATGTGACCAACTGATCGGGGGCCTCTGGGCGCCCCCTCTACTATGATCAGCCATCTCCCCCCCCCACATGGAAATCCCACAGAGCCCCGGCCAGCGCACACCCAAGATGGCCACCGTCACCCCCGTCAAACCACTACCTAAACAAAGGAACTTTCACCATCAGCAATCTACCCATCCCCCCAAACTTCTCCCTGCCCCGCCCTCCGAGCCTTACCCTAGCCAGCCATCTACTAAAATCCAACACCACCCCTCCTTCTCCCCCATCCCAAACAAACAAAACCCAACAAACCATGGCATGTTACCTTAACAAATAAAAGAAAGAAAATAAATCCCTCCCCCAGATAACCAGCCACAGCTCCCTCCCCTCTTCCGCTCCCGTTAACTAGCATAACTGCTAGCAGAGTGACGCCCAGCTGAGAAGAAATAAAAGTCATACACACAATGGCTCAGCAAAACAGCCCCCCTTCCCATATTCAACTTTAATGTCAAACACTATAGGAAGAAAAGCATAACCCTCCCCCATCTTCCCACACCACTCTCCCCACCCCACAGTGCTAGAACATGCATTAGCAGATTCAAAAACAGCTCCTTCCGTCTGTTACCAGACTCCTAAATGACCGTCTTATGGACTGATCTGATCTCTTCACACACCTTCTTTACTGAGTAGTACTACACTCCTGTATGCTTCACCCGATGCCTGTGTCTATGTATTTACATTGTGTATTTTATGTTTGCCCTATGTATTTTCTTTTCATGTCCGGAATGATGTCTGAGCTGCACGCAGAACAATACTTTTCACTGCACCTCGATACATGTAATCCACAAGCGTCTCCTCCACTTTCTTAATCGTCTTGCTCTGTACCTCCAGCCGCTGCTCCACCCTGTCCAAATGTCCACATATGGGTGCCACCGCAGCCCTAATCGTCTTTGACAGGTCCTCAGAGACCACCTATCTCTGTTTCCTGAACTCCCCAGATAGGAAATCCACCAATGACTCAGTCGACCACTGAGAGGGTAATGACACCACAGAGACCTCCGCTATTTTCTCCACCTCTGAGGTCCGAGGGACGTCTGAGTCAGATGAGGACCTTTGTTTGACTTATTCCTCATATTATAACCTCCAGATATCACACACCGGAGGGGGGACCGAAACTCTCGAGCTACAACACTTTTCTTCCCAAAAGACACCCGTTAACCAGGTAAAAATGGCCAAAAACTAAATTCTCAAGCTGGAGCCACCTTGTGTGTGACCATTCACCTCATAGCCGCCACCAGAAGCACATCCCGATTATATTTATTTAGATTTTCAATTTTTCTTTTTTTTTTCACCTGAGGAAGGAGCAGTGCTCCAAAAGCTAGTGTTTGAAACAAACATGTTGGACAGGGTGTTGTAAGACTTCTTACTTTTTTTTCCCAATTAAGGGGCAATTTAACGTGGCCAATTCACCTACCATGCACATATTTTTGGGTTGCGGGGGTGAGACACGGGGAGAATATTGCAACCCCACACAGACAGTGATCCGGAGCTGGGATCGAACCTGGCTCGTCGGCGTTGTGAGGCAGCAATGCTAACCACTGCGCCATCATGCTGCATTCAATTTATTTTTAAATTTCACTCTGTAATTTTTCCTACCTAGTCTTCAATCTAGGTATAACAGGTAGGAGCGAGAAATACTCACCGATCAAACACTTACCTGTGATATCACATGGACATATTGATTCGATGTTGCAGGATTGCTGCAGCTTATCACCCACTTCTCCGGCCTTTGTCAGCTCCTGCCTCCACTGATTTGTGGAAGTGGTTAGGAAAATAAGAGACAGCAATACCTCCCTCCCCCACTTCCCCAAACTCCCACACTGACCTCAACTCCCAAGCTCCACTTTCTGCTGCTAGCATTTAAATATTGCAGAGTTCCTGGCCAGCCACAATCTAAGCATATCAGTTTGAAATACTGGGAAGGGGTTTGTTCAGAGCACCTTTCCAGAAGTGAAGATGGCACTTTCAGAAAACATCCTAGTTATGCCTGCTTTCCATGGAACATTCTTGGGGCAGAATTTTCTGCATGTGGGCCGCTCATCGCTCGTCATATAGAGTTGGGCACATTACTCATTCCTGCCAACTCTCAGAAGCCACTGCCATTTCACTCTGATTGGCAGTGGGCGGGACTTTGGCCCACCCTTGGAATGATGTCCATTCTTGGAGAGCTGTTGGCCAGTCTGATTGCGGGGTTTCCTCCGGGTGCCATGGTTTCCTCTCACATTTATTTTCGGGCAGCAGGGTAGCACCGGGCAGCAGGGTAGCATGGTGGTTAGCATAAATGCTTCACAGCTCCAGGGTCCCAGGTTCGATTCCCGGCTGGGTCACTGTCTGTGTGGAGTCTGCACGTCCTCCCCCTGTGTGCGTGGGTTTCCTCCGGGTGCTCCGGTTTCCTCCCACAGTCCAAAGATGTGCGGGTTAGGTGGATTGGCCAAGCTAAATTGCCCGTAGTGTCCTAATAAAAGTAAGGTTAAGGGGGGGTTGTTGGGTTACGGGTATAGGGTGGATACGTGGGTTTGAGTAGGGTGATCATGGCTCGGCACAACATTGAGGGCCGAAGGGCCTGTTCTGTGCTGTACTGTTATGTTCTATTTCAAAGATGTGCAGGTTAGGTGGATTGACCATGATCAATGTGTGTGATTAGGGGGATAGGGTGGAGGAGTAGGCTTAGGTAGAGTGCTCTTTCGAAGGATTGGTGCAGATTCGATTGCCAAAAGAATTTCTTCTGCACTGTCGGGATTCTATTCTATGGACAGCCCTTCAATTAGGGCAGCAGGGTAGCATGGTGGTTAGCATAAATGCTTCACAGCTCCAGGGTCCCAGGTTCGATTCCCGGCTGGGTCACTGTCTGTGTGGAGTCTGCACGTCCTCCCCCTGTGTGCGTGGGTTTCCTCCGGGTGCTCTGGTTTCCTCCCACAGTCCAAAGATGTGCGGGTTAGGTGGATTGGCCATGCTAAATTGCCCGTAGTGTCCTAATAAAAGTAAGGTTAAGGGGGGGGGGGTTGTTGGGTTACAGGTATAGGGTGGATACATGGTTTGAGTAGGGTGATCATGGCTCGGCACAACATTGAGGGCCGAAGGGCCTGTTCTGTGCTGTACTGTTCTATGTTCTATGTTCTATGTTCATCCAGACACAGTGCTGCAGTGGCCAGAACTGGTACTGCAGCACTCTGCCTGGCATTAAGTCCAGAGACTGTTCTTAAGATGAGTCCTGGCGTCCAGCGGGGCAGGCAGGTAGGAGCTACTGTGGGGAGCACTTCATGAAGAAGCCTTCAGATTGAGGTGCCTCCCACTTACCACCTGAGATGAAGAATTGATTCCTTTTCGGCTTCCCACCCTGCTCTGCCCGCCAGCCTAAATACTGGGGCTCGGCGGGAAAAGGCCTACAAGGGGCCAACAAGTGGAAAAGGTGGGTTTCCCACCTGAGGCCCTGCCCACCCTATTATATTATGTCGTTTGAGTAATATACGCCGTTACTAACTGTAGATGGTGTTAAAGAATACTCGAGTCTTCGAAGTAAGCTGAAGGAATTTATTAAGCAATGACAAAACTAATAAATGAGTTCAACACTCTAATGATCTAACTCTAGCAACAAAGTGAGAATGACTAGCTGTACAAACTGTATCTAAGCTACATGTGGTGGCTTAACTGAGATCTCTCTGCTGCACTGATGTTCTTCGAGTGAGAGAGCGATCTTGGGTGGGATTCTCCCATTAGGCGGCAGAGTGTCCACGCTGTCGGAAATACAGTCGCGTTGCACAACGGCGTGAACGGGCCACTGGGAGTACCGATTCTGGCCACGGTGCTGGAGGGGTTAACGGCGCTCCAGCCTCCCATCCCGGCGCGAACTGTGCACCGCGGGATCCACGCATGCGCAGTGGTGTCGGCGTCAGCGAGGACATGTGCAGTGGCGCCAGAGCCAACCCGCGCATGCGCGGTGGCCTCCCTCAACGCGCCAGCCCCGATGTAACATGGCACAGGAGTTCAGGGGCTGGCGCGTATGAAAATAGGCCCGGGGAGCGAGAGGCTGACCCGCCAATCAGTGGGCCCTGATCGCGGACCAGGCCCCATGGGAGGCCCCCCATCGGGGTCGGAGCCCCCCCTCACTGGCAGCCCCCCTGACCCTGCTAGCAGAGTTCCTGCTGGCTGTGACCAGGTGTGGACGGCGCCGGCGGGACTTGCCTTTATACAACGGCTGCTCCTTCCGGGCCGGAGAATCGTTGGCCTGGCCGCGTAGAGCGGCTCGCGACCGGCGCTGCGCCAAACGCGCCAGAGCCAATGGCGCTGATTCTCCCTTCTGCCCTCGTCATATAGAGTTGGGCACATTTTTCCGCGGAGAATTGCGTGCCGGCGTCGGGACGGGAGGGGATTCTCCGGCCCGGCACGGGGCTGGGAGAATCCCGCCCCTTATGTGAGCTGCAGTTATATAGTGGGTCGTGTAATGCCCTCTAGTGATTATGCCACAGCTGGGTGTTGTGATTAACCCCTTAGGTACATGTCTACCTACATATCATTACATCCCCTTTTTTGTAACCTTTCTTGCTTGGTAACAAGAAAAAATGGATAACAACATTAAAGGTAAGAACATGATATGTATGACTTCTATACACAGCAAACATGGGAAAGAAAATGTTCATAAATCCAGTCTTTGAGGTCACCGTCTCGTTCTCGATGACCTTCTGAGAAGTGGCGGTGGAGACGTTGGTGGCTTGATAGTTGTGTGTAAATCATGACTAGTAGAGTCATTGGTTATAGTGTCTTGAGGTATCGCTTCATTAAACGTCACTTGAGGAGAAATCGGTCGTGGGTGTGTGATTTTCTGAAGGGCCCTTCGATTTCTGCGAATGGTGGTGCCATCAGCCGTTTTTACCACGTAGGATCTGGGTGCGGCTTGTCAAATTATGATAGCTGGAGCAGACCAACCGCCATCAGGTACTTTGATTCTGATGGTGTCTTCTGGAGATAGCGCATCCAGATCAGTTGCATGTATGTCACAGTAATGTTTCTGATCATCACAAAGCTGTTGCATCTTCTTTATCACTGGTAGGTGATCTAGACTAGGTAGTTATAGAGCCGGAAGCATTGTTCTCAGATCCCTGTCCCTCAGAAGTTGAGCTGGTGACATGCTAGTCGATAATGGAGTAGCACGATATGAGAATGTCGGATGCGGAATCCAAGGCTTTGTTGATTAGCTGTTTGACTATGTGCACCCCTTTTTCAACTTTGCTGTTGGACTGCGGGTAGTGCGGACTAGAGGTGATGTTCTTAAAGTTGGAGCATTTTGCAAACGTAGTCCAGTCTTGACTGTGAAAGCACGGCCCATTGTCAGTCATAACAGTGTTCAGTATGCCATGACGAGAGAAAGTTTCTTTGCATGCTTTGATTACGGTCTTTGAGGTGAGGTCAGACAGCTTCATTACTTCAGGGTAGTTTGAGTAGTAGTCTATAAGGAGTATGTAGTCACAACCATTAGAGTGGAATAGGTCAATGTCTACCTTGGGCCATGGAGAGGTTTCCAAATCATGTGGTTGAAGAGTCTCCTTACACTGTGCTGGTTGGAACTTCTGACAGGTCTCACAGTCCAAGACCATGTTTGTGATGTCCTGATTGATACCAGGCTTGTCGAGCCCTTTCTTTGCATTTTTCTATTCCAAGGTGTCCCACATGAATTTGACGAAGTACCATGGGCCTGAGCCGCGGAAGAATCACTATTCTGTCCATCCTCAGCAGTATCCCATTGATCATCATTAAGTCATCTTTGACATTGTAGAATTGCGGACATTGCCCTTTCGGCCACCCATTGTTGAGGTTATGAATGACTCGGTGTAGCAATGGATATTTTTTCCATTTCTTCTCTGATGAGAATTACTTTTTAGTCCGTTGCAGGAAGGTTGTTTGCACACATTTGTACCTGAGATTCGATGTGTTGGATTATCTCTAGTGGTTCACTTGGTGAAGTGATTGAGCGAGCCAAACGTCTGCAATGATTAGATCTTTGCCAGGCGTATATACAAGATTGAAATCATATCTCCGAAGTTTGAGTAGAATTCTTTGTAATCGAGAAGTCATGCATGTCATTTAGGTTCTTTTGGTTGATGCGCACCAGAAGTCTATGATCTGTTTCAACGGTGAATGTTGGTTCGGCCTGAGACGTAATCATGGAATTTTAAAATGCCGGTGAGAATACCTAAACACTCCTTTTCAATTTGAGCATAACGTGTCTCTGTCAGTATCATTGCACGTGATACATATGCTATTGGGTCCCATGACAAGATGTCATCTTTCTGTCGCAACACTGCTCCAATTCCATCCTGACATTTGTCAGTCGAAACCTTGGTTTCACGATCTGGGTCAAAGAACGCAAAGACGGGTGCAATGGTGAGTTTCGCCTTTAACTCGAACCACTCTTTTTGATGTTTCGTCGTCCATTCAAACGAGTTTGATTTCTTGATTAACTTTCGTAGAGATGTTGTGTGGTTGCTCAAATTTGGGATAAATTTGCCTAAACAATTCACCATTCCAAGGAAGCGAAATACTGCTTTCTTGTCCTCAGGGACTTTCATGGCTTCAATGGCTTTTATCCTGCCTGTGTCCGGTCGTACACCGTGTTTTGATATCTGGTCACCCAGGAACTTGAGCGGGACGTTCCAAAGCTGCATTTGTTTAGCTTGAGGCCATGCTCGTGTATGCGTGTGAATACTTTCTTCAGTCTCGACACATGGTCCTCTGGAGTCGAAGACCAGATATCATTCACGTAGTCACGTAGTCATGAACCCCTTCTATTCCTTCCATCATCTGTTCCAGGAAGTGGCGGAATATTTCAGATGCTGAGATGATCCCAAATGGCATTCAATTGTAACAAATTCTGCCGAAAGGCGTGTTGAAGGTGCAGAGCTTTCTGCTGGTTCTTCTAGTTGGATTTGGCAGAATCCTTGGGATGTATCTAGCTTGGTGAAGAAGCGCGCGTGTGCCATTGCGCTTGTAATCTCCTCTTTTTGGGATCGGGTGGTGTTCCCGCATGATGTTTCTGTTTAAATCCTTGGGGTCAATACATATTCTTAAATCACCCAAAGGCTTTTTAACGCATACCATCGAACTGAACCAGTCAGCCGGTTCAGTGACTTTGGAGATTATGCCTTTCTTCTGTAGACTTGCAAGTTCTGATTTTAACTATTCCCTCAGTGAAGCAGGACCTCTCCTTAGTGGGTGAACCACTGGTTTCGCATCAGCACTCAGCAGAATTTTGTATCCATATAGAAGTGTGTCCATTCCGTTGAAGACATCTGGGTATTGGTTTATAGATATAGATATAGAGAAATACAGCACAGAACACGCCCTTCGGCCCACGATGTTGTGCCAAACTTTTGTCCGAGGTTAATCATAGCATTTTGGACACTAAGGGCAATTTATCATGGCCAATCCACCCAACCTGCACATCTTTGGACTGTGGGAGGAAACCGGAGTACCCGGAGGAAACCCACGCACACACGGGGAGGATGTGCAGACTCCACACAGACAGTGACCCAAGTCGAAATCGAACTTGGGACCCGGCAGCTGTGAAGCAATTGTGCTATCCACAATGCTACCGTGGTGCCCTTAAGAAGAAATTTATCTACTCTCCATTATTCTACCCTAATCCATGTACCTATCCAATAGCCGCTTGAAGGTCCCTAACGTTTCCGACTCAACTACTTCCACAGGCAGTGCATTCCATGCCCCCACTACTCTCTGGGTAAAGAACCTACCTCTGACATCCCCACTATATCTTCCACCATTTACCTTAAATTTATGTCCCCTTGTAATGGTTTGTTCCACCCGGGGAAAAAGTCTCTGACTGTCTACTCTATCTATTCCCCTGATCATCTTATAAACCTCTATCAAGTCGCCTCTCATCCTTCTCCGTTCTAATGAGAAAAGGTCTAGCACCCTCAACCTTTCCTCGTAAGACCTACTCTCCATTTCAGGCAACATCCTGGTAAATCTCCTTTGCACCTTTTCCAAAGCTTCCACATCCTTCCTAAAATGAGGTGACCAGAACTGTACACAGTACTCCAAATGTGGCCTGACCAAGGTACTGTAGAGCTGCATCATCTCACGGCTCTTAAATTCAATCCCTCTGCTAATGAACGCTAGCACACCATAGGCCTTCTTCACAGCTTTATCCACTTGAGAGGCAACTTTCAAAGATCTATGAACATAGACCCCAAGATCTCTCTGCTCCTCTACATTGCCAAGAACCCTACCATTAACCCTGTATTCCGCATTCATATTTGTCCTTCCAAAATAGACAACCTCACACTTGTCAGGGTTAAACTCCATCTGCCACTTCTCAGCCCAGCTCTGTATCCTATCTATGTCTCTTTGCAGCCGACAACAGCCCTCCTCACTATCCACAACTGCACCAATCTTCGTATCATCTGCAAATTTACTGATCCACCCTTCAACTCCCTCATCCAAGTCGTTAATGAAAATCACAAAGAGCAGAGGACCCAGAACTGATCCCTGCGGTACGCTACTGGTAACTGGGCTCGAGGCTGAATATTTGCCATCCACCACCACTCTCTGTCTTCTATCGGTTAGCCAGTTCGTTATCCAACTGGCCAAATTTCCCACTATCCCATGCCTCCTTACTTTCTTGCATAAGCCTACCATGGGGAACCTTATCAAATGCCTTACTAAAATCCATGTACACTACATCCACTGCTTTACCTTCATCCACATGCTTGGTCACCTCCTCAAAGAAGTCAATAAGACTTGTAAGGCAAGACCTACCCCTCACAAATCCGTGCTGACTATCCCTAATCAAGCAGTGTCTTTCCAGATGCTCAGAAATCCTATCCCTCAGTACCCTTTCCATTACTTTGCCTACCACCGAAGTAAGACTAACTGGCCTGTAAATCCCAGGGTTATCCCTATTCCCTTTTTTGAACAGGGGCACGACATTCGCCACTCTCCAATCCTCTGGTACCACCCCTGTTGACAGCGAGGACGAAAAGATCATTGCCAACGGCTCTGCAATTTCATTTCTTGCTTCCCATAGAATCCTTGGATATATCCCGTCAGGCCCGGGGGACTTATCTATCCTCAAATTTTTCAAAATGCCCAACACATCATCCTTCCTAACAAGTATCTCCTCGAGCTTACCATTCTGTTTCACACTGTCCTCTCCAACAATATGTCCCCTCTCGTTTGTAAATACTGAAGAAAAATACTTGTTCAAGACCTCTCCTATCTCTTCAGACTCAATACACAATCTCCCGCTACTGTCCTTGATCGGACCTACCCTCGCTCTACTCATTCTCATATTTCTCACATATGTGTAAAAGGCCTTGGGGTTTTCCTTGATCCTACCCACCAACGATTTTTCATGCCCTCTCTTAGCTCTCCTAATCCCATTCTTCAGTTCCCTCCTGGCTGTCTTGTATCCCTCCAGCGCCCTGTCTGAACCTTGTTTCCTCAGCCTTACATAAGTCTCCTTCTTCCTCTTAACAAGACATTCAACCTCTCTTGTCAACCATGGTTCCCTCACTCGACCATGTCTTCCCTGCCTGACAGGGGCATACATATCAAAAACACGCAGTACCTGTTCCTTGAACAAGTTCCACATTTCACTTGTATCCTTCCCTGACAGCCTATGTTCCCAACTGATGCACTTCAATTCTTATTTTTACCCTTCCCCCAATTGTAAACTTTGCCCTGTTGCGTGCATTACTCTCCATTACTAAAGTGAAAGTCACAGAATTGTGGTCACTACCTCCAAAATGCTCCCCCACTAACAAATCTATCACCTGCCCTGGTTCATTACCAAGTACCAAATCCAATATGGCCTCCCCCCTCTGGTCGGACATTCTACATACTGTGTTAGAAAAGCTTCCTGGACACACTGCACAAACACTACCCCATCCAAACTATTTGATCTAAAGTGTTTCCACTCAATGTTTGGGAAGTTGAAGTCACCCATGACTACTACCCTGTGACTTCTGCACCTTTCCAAAATCTGTTTCCCAATCTGTTCCTCCACATCTCTACTGCTATTGGGGGGCCTATAGAAAACTCCCAACAAGGTGACTGCTCCTTTCCTATTGCCACCCCCCCCCCCCCCACCTCTTTTACCATCCTTCCTAATCTTGTTGAAACATCTATAACCAGGGACCTCCAACAACCATTTCTGCCCCTCTTCTATCCAAGTTTCCGTGATGGCCACCACATCGTAGTCCCAAGTACCGATCCATGCCTTAAGTTCACCCACCTTATTCCTGATGCTTCTTGCATTGAAGTATACACACTTCAACCCATCTCCTTGCCTGCAAGTACTCTCCTTTGTCATTGTTACCTTCCCCACTGCATCACTACATGCTTTGGCATCCTGACTATCGGCTTCCTTAGTTGCTGGGCTACAAATCCGGTTCCCATTCCCCTGCCAAATTAGTTTAAACACTCCCGAAGACTACTAGAAAACCTCCCCGCCAGGATATTGGTGCCCCTCTGGTTCAGATGCAACCCATCCTGCTTGTACAGGTCCCACCGTCCCCAGAATGCGCTCCAATTATCCAAATACCTGAAGCCCTCCCTCCTACACCATTCCTGCAGCCACGTGTTCAACTGCACTCTCTCCCTATTCCTAGCCTCGCTATCACGTGGCACAGGCAACAAACCAGAGATGACAACTCTGTCTGTCCTGGCCTTTAACTTCCAGCCTAACTCCCTAAACTTGTTTATTACCTCCACACCCCTTGCCCTACCTACAGCGTTGGTACCAATGTGCACCACGACTTCTGGCTGCTCACCCTCCCCCTTCAGGATCCTGAAGACACGATCCGAGACATCCCTGGCACCCGGGTGGCAGCATACCTTCCGGGAGTCTCGCTCGCGACCACAAAATCTCCTATCTATTGCCATAACCATTGAATCTCCTATTGCTATTGCTTTTCTATGCTCCCCCCTTCCCTTCTGAGCCCCAGAGCCAGACTCAGTGCCAGAGACCTGGCCGCTAGGGCCTTTCCCTGGTAGGTCATCCCCCCCAACAGCATCCAAATGGTATACTTGTTTTGAAGGGGAACGGCCACGAGGGATCCCTGCACTGTCTGCCTGTTAGTTTTCCTTTCCCTGACTGTAACCCAGTTACTCTTGTTCAGTACCTTGGGTGTGGCTACCTCCCTGTAACTCTTCTCGATAACCCCCTCTGCCTCCCGGATGATCTGAAGTTCATCCAGCTCCAGCTCCAGTTCCTTAACACAGTCTCTGAGTAGCTGGAGTTGGGTGCACTTCCCGCAGGTATAGTCAGCGGGGACACCAGTGGTATCCCTCACCACCCACATCCTACAGGAGGAGCATGCAACTGCCCTAGCCTCCATCCCCTCTTACTTTACAGAATTAGCTGCCCCGTAGACCAACTGGACCTCCGCCCTCCGACTCTGCTTCCAGTCAGCTGTACTCTAAACTCCTGGCTCCCTTCACACTCTTTGATAAATATAGGAAATGAAATGTAAGGAGCACCTTACTCCCTCCTCACCTAACTCCCTCAGTCACCAAACTCTCACTGTAGCACTCAAATGCAACCAGTTCAGCACTCCCTCAGTCACCAAACTCTCACTGTAGCACTCAAATGTAACAAGCTCAGCACTCCCTCAGTCACCAAACTCTCACTGTAGCACTCAAATGCAACCAGTTCAGCACTCCCTCAGTCACCAAACTCTCACTGCAGCACTCAAATGCAACCAGTTCAGCACTCCAGTGCAAACAAAGTCTGCACTGTAACTAGCTCAGATTTATACTGTGACTCTAGCCTCTGAAAACTGGCCTAATCCAATTAATTAATTAACAAGCTCCAGCTGCAAGTTCCTACAAGTAGAACCTTGTTTAAAGCTGATTCAAAATTCACATTCTTATAGACCAAACAGTAACTTTTAAGTTAATTAACTAAATAAAAGAAATACTAGACTTTAAATAAAAATGAACCCTTATACTCCCTCAGTCACCAAACTCTCACTGTAGCACTCAAATGCAACCAGTTCAGAACTCCAGTGCAAACAACTTCCTTCAAAGTATTCCTTCAATTCTGCTCTGAAGAGCCTAATGAGGTGATGTCAAGGTGTAAACACTTTGAATAAGGTTCAGCTGCTTGCAGGCTTGCGCACCGAAGAGCGACGACTTGGCTGATTGGACAATCTCAAATCCCAGGTTCATCTCTATGTGTTTATTGGACACTGATAAATGGCATGACCACAATGACGAGATTGCATTGCCATTGTAGTCCTGAAGTTTGCAGGCAGTTGGAAGGAGTTTGGGAGCTTTCTTGATCTTCGTGAAGTCAAGCTTTGAAAGCAGGTTAACGAGGCACCTGTATGCAGCTTGAATTTAGTCGGGCATCTGTTTACATCTAACACTGTGTTCCATTCAGATTCGAAATCAATGGCATGGATTGATTTCACCTGCGATGTATTCTCTGTGGAGGTTTCAAACTTTTCAATAATTCCCACTTGGAATGTTTTATCCAGTCAATCATCTTCGGATCCGGTGCACTAGCTTGATCCGACTCATCCGTTTGGAGTTGTATAATTCTAATGCAACTCTGCTTTAAATTTGGTCTTTGACTTTTAAGGTGTGGCGCAGATCTGCACTGAGCATGATAGTGGTTTAGTCTCCCACATTGGAGACATTGTTTGTCTTTCGCAGGGCATTTTTTTCGAAAGTGGGCCGTTTCACACCTCATGCACGTCATCGCATCAACGTCATGAAGTTCCGTGCATCTTCGCGCATGCACAGTACGGTTCTCGGCAATTTTGCATCTTTTTTTATATTGCACATGCGCAGGGCCTGAGTTTGTGCACTCAAGATGGCTGCCATTGGAAGCAGTCGAGATACGGCCTGGATGCACTCAACCTTGTGGAGGTTTTTTTTCCACCACTTTCAGTGATCTTGTATTATAAGTATCAATTTTTTTGACTGTTCATGCACCAAACACATTTCTATAGCGATTTCAAGAGTCATTTTTTAGCTTAAGTATTTGCTCTCTAAGAGGATCAGCAGTGATTCCAATTACTATCTGGTGTCTGATCATTGAGTCATTTAGTGCAGCAAAATTTCAGGATTGAGGTAACAGTTTAAGGTTAGTAAAAACCTGTTAAAAGATTCCTCTTTCCCTTGCATCCTTTTTTTTGAAGATGTAGCGCTCAAATATTTCATTTGTCTGGACCTCGCAGTGGCTATCAAATTTTTCAAGGGTGGTTTCATACTTTGTTTTATCCTGACCTTCTGTGTAGTTAAAAGAGTTGTAGATCTCTATCGCGTGTTCACCAGCCGTAGTCAATAAAAGAGCTATTTTTCGAGCATCTGTCGCGTTTGTTATGTCAGGCACTTCTACATACAGTTGAAATCTTTGTTTAAACAACCGACATTTAACATTAAGGTTACCAGTGACCCTGAGGTGACGAGGAGCTTGTGGTCTGTCCATCGTGCCTGGAATCAGCAGGTTTTCTTCCGAAGCTGATGATTCCGTTGTCGAATGGCTATCTGGTTTTCTCTCTGAACTTACTAAATTTCACTAGGTAGGTAAAGTAGTCACTTCTGGTACCATATTATATGACGTTGTTTAAGTAATATATGTCGTTACTAACTGTAGACGAAGTTGAAGAGTACTCGGGTTTTTGAAGTAAGCGGAAAGAATTTATTAAGTAATGACAAAACGAATAAATGAGTTTGACACTCGACTGATCTAAACCTAGTAACAAAGTGAGAATGACTAGCTATACAAACTATCTAAGCTACACATGGTGGCTCAACAAGATCTCTCTGCTACACTGATGTTATTCCTGTAGCTTCTTCTGGGAGTGAGAGAGAGAACTTGTGTGGGCTGCAGTTATGTAGTGGGTCGTGTAATGCCCTCTGGTGGCTATGCCACAGCTGGGTGTTGTGATTAACCCCTTAGATACATGTCTGTCTACATATCATTACATCCCCCTCTTTTTTGTTTAAACATTTCTGGCTTGGTAACAAGAAAAAATAGATAAGTATATTAAAGGTAACGACATGATATGTATGCCACAGCTGGGTATTGTGATTAACCCCGTAGTTACATGTCTGTCTACATATCATTACACACCCTCCCATGAAATTACATCTGGGTCTGGGCAGGCGTACTCCCATGTAATTTCATGCCCCCTCCTCCCACCTCAAAACCTGCCTGGGAGGAATGTAAAATTCTGTCCTTGGTTTCAGTCCTATTTGGGTCCTCTTCCTCTCTTTATCCAGGACATTAATGACTGTATTGGTGAAGATTCCTGCTTTTGTCAAATTCACTTCCAATCGAGAGCGGCACGGTGGCACCGCGGCTAGCACTGCTGCCTCACGGCGCTGAGAAACCAGGTTTGATCCCAGCCCTAGGTCACTGTCCGTGTGGAGTTGGCATATTCTTCCCATGTCTGCGTGGGTCTCACCCCCACAACCCAAAAAATGTGCAGGGTAGGTGGATTGGCTACGCTAAATTGCCCCTGAATTGGAAATTCCCTCTAAATTTAAAAAGAAAATTAATTTCCAATCTCCATCGTCCAAGGGGTTCACATAATCCATCACCAAACTTTCCCATTCTTAATTCCTAGGGATAGGCTATTGACCAATACCCACTGGGCGGCGCGGTAGCACAGTGGTTAACACTGTTGCTTCACATGCCAGGGACCCCGGTTTGATTCTTACTTGAGTCACTGCCTGTGCTGAGTCTGCACGTTCTCCCCATGTCTGCGTGGGTTTCCTCCCGGTGCTCCGGTTTCCTTTCACATGTCCCGAAAGACGTGCTTGTTAGGTGAATTGGGCATTCTGAATTCTCCCTCAGTGTCCAGAACAGGCGCCGGAGTGTGGCGACTAAGCGATTTTCACAGTATCTTCATTGCAGTGTTAATGTAAGCCTTCTTGTGACAATAATAAAGATTATTATTGCTATGAACCCACTGATTCTCAGAACTATCTTTACTGCACTTTCTCCCATGCTGCTTCCTGTAAGGTCTCTATAACATTCTCCACTTCTCCAACCCTATTATTGCCACCAATCAGTGCATTCAATATGCTTTCCTTTTGCTTGCCTGCCACCGTGGTTGGCAGGGCCCCTGACTATGTCCATGTCTTCTCATTGCTTCTCCTCCATCCCAGAACCAGCATAAGGCTCCCCTTGTGCCACCTTCCATTCCACATTCAATAGGTCACTCTCACCATTTACATCACTTCCAGTGTGATCCCACACCAAATACACATTCCCCTGCCCTCCCCTTTCAGCATTCCAAGGAACAGTACCCTTCATGATCTGTCCATTCCTCAATCATCCGCAATGACCCTTCCCTTCTCCATTGCTCTTTCTTATGCAACTGAAGGTGACACAACAGCTGTCCTTTACCTCTCCGCTTTCATCAGTGTGAAGCCCCAAACACTCCTTCGGGTAATGCAGCAATTTCCTTGAACAAGTATATTCTACTTGTTACTGACAATTTGGTCTGCTTTATACTTGGAGACCCAATGCAGATTGGTTGATCATTCAGACGTGACTCTGAGCTTCCGGCGACCTGTCATTTTATTGATCTGTCCCACACCCACTCTCACCTCTCTGTCTCATCAACAAGAACACAAGAAATAGGGTTATTCCCCCCCCCCCCCCCCCCCCCCCCCGTCCAACACACCACAGGGACCAATCTAGTGCACCTTCACTGTACCGCCTCCAATCCAGGAATATCCTTTCTTAAACGTGGAGTGTAAAACTGCACACAGTGCTCCCAATATGGTCTCACCAAAACCCTGTACAATGGCAGCAAGATTTATTTATTCATGTACTCCAAACCTCTCACAATAAAAGCCAACATGTAATTTGCCTTGCTAATTATTTGCTGCATGTTATAACCTGCCTGCTTACCACTGGCTGTGGACTAATGGCAATCCCGCAATCCTTAGGGAGTATGAGCTTCCCCAATGAGGGTGGGGGGGGGGGGGGGGGTGGAGAAATCATTGGCAGGTCCCTGCATAAATAAAGCTGGCCAGTATGGAACCAGCTAGAGAGGGGTGAGCAGCAAGGGAGTTACTGCTGCTGTTATAGATATATATATATATACATGTTATTGTAAATAAAGTTTTCTTTCTGTTCTACAAACTTGTGCTGGATTCTTTGTGGCCCTAACAAAACTGGTGACGAGGGTTAAAGTGAATAGCTGTCGACACTGCTGAAGCCACCTCCCTGGATTTTTGTTGGATACAGGTTGGAAGTTGTTTTCTATTACACCATGCCTCTTTATGGACGTTTGGATGTCTTTGATGCTGCGCTGGAAAGTTGGAGGCAGTACGCACAACGGATGCATTACTATTTCCGGGAAAACAACTGTAAAATGTACTAGATGCTGTGGTAAGAAGAGGCAAAAGTTCAGCTCCTTTTCCACCAACACACCTTTAATGGTTCAAACTCACTCTGCACAGAACTCTACAGATCATCACAAGCTCCAGAGTCCACCTGAAGCCCCTTTACATATCAGTGTCAATCATTGAACGCCTAACATAAATGAGACAATCATTGAAGACTTAACATAAATGAGACAACTAATTGCAATGTCTCTTAACCCATTACTTAACAGTCTCCCCTTCCTTGGAGAAAAAAAACAATTAGGTAAAAACAAAATTTCAAGAAACTAAAATTTCAAGAAACTAAAACACACACCTGATTCCCCCCCCCCTTTTTTAAGTAGAAGAAAAACAAACATTCACAGAAACAGGCGCCCTTCATTCATGATATCTAAAAGTTTCTGTGAACTAGCCCCTCTTTTCGTGAAACAGTCTGACAGTTGATAGCTACTGTCAACCCATTTAATTTTTGTTATTTCCCCTCTGTCCAACATCTGCTTTTAACTTGCGATGTCTATCCGTAACCTCTTTCATTGACACTTTTTGTAGAGTGCACATTTTCCCACAGAGATTTATTGTCAATGTGACAGTCAATAGGTATATTACTTAAATCCTCTAATCCCAAAATTTCTGTCAATATCTGACTTATATAAAAGGCCATATCCACCGCTTCCACTAAGCTTAATGTCTCAGCAGCCAAAGTGCTTTTGACCACTCTCCTTATTTCCTTTGTTTCCCACACAAGAGGGCAACATTTACCATTGTTCCCCAAAAGAAAAATTATAAAACCTCCTGCGCTTGATACTCCATCACATAAATTTGCAAAGGACGCATAACTATAAACTATCAGTTTCAAATGCCTAGGATCACCTAAAACAGGGAACTTCAAAACACACACCTGCATTTTTAGTTTGGCCAACACTTTATTTGCTCTTTATTCACCTTTGTACTCAACTCTAAAACATCAAAACTCACGTCCGGTCTAGTCTGCCTTCCTGACCAGTTCAGTTGCCCAATTAAAATTCGCAGTTGCTCTATCTTCGAAACCATTGCGTCTTTTTGTGAAACCCGGCCACGACTAATTGTTATTGGACTGATGCTTTCCAAGTAAGATTGCTGACGTAAAGTTGCCCCTAACTGAGTCTGTCTGATTTCCAAACCAATATATTTAAATGCACCGGAAGCCTGACTTCCAACCCTGAATTCTTTCCTCAAACCAGTGATTACAATAGCTTCAAAATCACTAGTCCCACCCCACAAAAAATCATCATGAAGATGCCAGCAAGATTTCCTTTATAGTGCCAGTAAAACATTGCAGGATCTGCTTTCAACTGGCAACAGCCTAACTTTAACAAGACTGACCTCACCGAAAAGTACCAGACTCTAGATGCATCATTTAATCCATATGCACATTTGTTCAACATCCACAGTACCCCTTCTGTGTTAGCTGCTTCTTTAGGAGGACGGAGAAAAATGTCTCTCTGGAGCTGACGCCCCTGCAAAAAGGCAGCTTTTATATCTATAGATTTGCATTCCCATGCCTTTGTGGCTAATAGAGCCAAGAAGATCTTTAAAATAACCTTTCCTGCTGTAGGTGAATCTACCCTTAAGTCCTGATCGTCTAGGTTTTCTTCAAATCCCCTTGCCACAAGTCTGGCCTTTGCCTTATAAGTTCCATCTGGAAGAATCTTTTCTGTACAAATCCATCTGTGGGATAGAGCTTTTTTTCCCCTATCCGGTACTTCCGTGTGTATCCCAAATTCACTCCAACTATGCAATTCTTGCTGTTTAGCATCTTTGATAACTTTTTCATCTAATTTATTTGAAGCTACCAAAATCTCACATGCATGTGGGCTTCTACTTCTATTAGTATTTGTAGTCTTACTCCTGTTCCGAGATCTTGATAAGCTACGTCCCCTTTCCTGCCTGGTATCTTGTTCTGTACTGCTACTGCTTGATCTTTCTCTTCTATAGCGGGATGTCCTTTCAATAGTTTTCGACCTTTTCCTGCGAACCTGTTCACTATCCGATGTACTATCTGAACTGGCACTGCGTTTCTGTGCCCTCCATTTTTGAACTTCGTTTTCCCAATCCATTGTCTTAACTTCCTCCCCTGAATGCTGTACATTCAACCAATGTTTATACTTTTCAGTGGCCTTCCCTGCTCTACTAATGACAGTTGCATCCTTCCATTGACTAGACCCTTCAGGCACGTATGTCACTTTTGTGCCAACCTTTGGCAGTTGCCCTTTTGGAAAAATGGCCTGATCTAATTTATCAGAAGTGTCGTGTTCCTCTACAGAAACCCTGTCTATATCAGTTAACTGGTCCTCATAGTTCTGTAACACATGCGTACCAGATGACTCTGGTTCCTCGTCTTGTCTGTCTGCTCTGTCTAAATTTGAAAATTTGTAATCGGTACCCATTATCCTTGATGAATGTACCCTAACAGTTTGATTACCATGTTGCAAAATAAATGTTTTGCCATCTATGCCTATGACCTTCCCTGGGCCTTTCCATTCATTAGAATTGTCTCTCTTATAGTATACCATTTCTCCTTGTTGAAAAACGGCATCTGATGGCCGTACATTATGTCTTAAAGCTCTGCGAATTCTTCCAGAGACTTCTGCTTCCAAAAAAGCTTTTCTACTGCTATGCAACACATTTAAATGTTCAGCAAAACCTGAGCTAATTGTAGTCCCTTCCTAAGCTGGAGGCTGGTCATCCAAAATGGAGGGAATTTTAGGATTTCTACCAAACACTAATTGATAAGGACTATAGCCCCCAACCATCTGCAATGAATTCTTTGCATGTACCGCCCATGCTAAAGCTGAATTTAGCGTGCAGTTTGGTCAATCTCCCAAAATTTTCCAAAGCATGTTATTGATAACAGCATGATTTATTTCACAGACACCATTGCTAAATGGGTTTTCGGCAGATGTGTTCATAACTCTGATATTCATGTTTTCACACATATCAGTTTGGTGACTGAGGGAGTATAAGGGTTCATTTTTATTAAAAGTCTAGTATTTCTTTTATTTAGTTAATTAACTTAAAAGTTGCTGTTTGGTCTATAAGAAGGTGAATTTTGAATCAGCTTTAAACAAGGTTCTACTTGGACTTACTTGCAGCTGGAGCTTGTTAATTAGTTAATTGCATTAGGCCAGTTTTCAGAAGCTAGAGTCACAGTATAAATAGGAGCTAGTTACAGTGCAGACTTTGTTTCCACTGAGTGCTGAGCTTGTGGCATTTGAGTGCTACAGTGAGAGTTTGGTGACTGAGGGAGTGCTGAGCTTGTGGCATTTGAGTGCTACAGTGAGAGTTTGGTGACTGAGGGAGTGCTGAGCTTGTGGCATTTGAGTGCTACAGTGAGAGTTTGGTGACTGAGGGAGTTAGGTGAGGAGGGAGTAAGGTGCTCCTGACATTTCATTTCCTATATTTATCAAAGAGCGTGAAGAGAGCCAGGAGTTTAGAGTACAGCTGACTGGAAGTAGAGTCGGAGGGCGGAGGTCCAGTTGGTCCAAGGGGCAGCTAATTCTGTAAAGTAAGAGGGGATGGAGGCTAGGGCAGTTGCATGCTCCTCCTGTAGGATGTGGGTGGTGAGGGATACCACTGGTGTCCCCGCTGACTATACCTGCGGGAAGTGCACCCAACTCCAGCTCCTCAGAGACCGTGTTAAGGTACTGGAGCTGGAGCTGGATGAACTTCGGATCATCCGGGAGGCAGAGGGGGTCATAGAGAAGAGTTACAGGGAGGTAGCCACACCAAAGGTACTGGACAAGAGTAGCTGGGTTACAGTCAGGGGAAAGAAAACTAACAGGCAGTCAGTGCAGGGATCCCTCGTGGCCATTCCCCTTCAAAACAAGTATACCGTTTTGGATGCTGTTGGGGGGGATGACCTACCGGGGGAAGGCCCCAGCGGCCAGGTCTCTGGCACTGAGTCTGGCTCTGGGGATCAGAAGGGAAGGGGGGAGCATAGAAAAGCAATAGTAATAGGAGATTCAATGGTTAGGGGAATAGATAGGAGATTCTGTGGTCGCGAGCGAGACTCCCGAAAGGTATGTTGCCTCCCGGGTGCCAGGGCCAGGGATGTCTCTGATCGTGTCTTCAGGATCCTGAAGGGGGAGGGTGAGCAGCCAGAAGTCGTGGTGCACATTGGTACCAACGATGTAGGTAGGAAAAAGGTGTGGAGGTAATAAACAAGTTTAGGGAGTTAGGCTGGAAGTTAAAGGCCAGGACAGACAGAGTTGTCATCTCTGGTTTGTTGCCGGTGCCACGTGATAGCGAGGCTAGGAATAGGGAGAGAGTGCAGTTGAACACGTGGCTGCAGGAATGGTGTAGGAGGGAGGGCTTCAGGTATTTGGATAATTGGAGCGCATTCTGGGGAAGGTGGGACCTGTACAAGCAGGACGGGTTGCATCTGAACCAGAGGGGCACCAATATCCTGGGAGGGAGGTTTTCTAGTACTCTTCGGGAGGGTTTAAACTAATTTGGCAGGGGAATGGGAACCGGATCTGTAGTCCAGCAACTAAGGTAGACGATAGTCAGGACGCCAAAGCACGTAGTGATGCAGTGGGGAAGGTAACAATGACAAAGGAGAGTACTTGCAGGCAAGGGGATGGGTTGAAGTGTGTATACTTTAATGCAAGAAGCATCAGGAATAAGGTGGGTGAACTTAAGGCATGGATCTGTACTTGGGACTACGATGTGGTGGCCATCACGGAAACTTGGATAGAAGAGGGGCAGAAATGGTTGTTGGAGGTCCCTGGTTATAGATGTTTCAACAAGATTAGGGAGGATGGTAAAAGAGGTGGGGGGGTGGCATTGTTAATTAGAGATAGTATAACAGCTGCAGAAAGGCAGTTCGAGGGGGATCTGCCTACTGAGGTACTATGGGTTGAAGTTAGAAATAGGAAAGGAGCAGTCACCTTGTTGGGAGTTTTCTATAGGCCCCCCAATAGCAGCAGAGATGTGGAGGAACAGATTGGGAAACAGATTTTGGAAAGGTGCAGAAGTCACAGGGTAGTAGTCATGGGCGACTTCAACTTCCCAAACATTGAGTGGAAACTCTTTAGATCAAATAGTTTGGATGGGGTAGTGTTTGTGCAGTGTGTCCAGGAAGCTTTTCTAACACAGTATGTAGATTGTCCGACCAGAGGGGAGGCCATATTGGATTTAGTACTTGGTAATGAACCAGGGCAGGTGATAGATTTGTTAGTGGGGGAGCATTTTGGAGGTAGTGACCACAATTCTGTGACTTTCACTTTAGTAATGGAGAGGGATAGGTGCGAGCAACAGGGCAAGGTTTATAATTGGGGGAAGGGTAAATACAATGCTGTCAGACAAGAATTGAAGTGCAGAAGTTGGGAACATCCGCTGTCAGGGAAGGACACAAGTGAAATGTGGAACTTGTTCAAGGAACAGGTACTGCGTGTCTTTGATATGTATGTCCCTGTCAGGCAGGGAAGAGATGGTCGAGTGAGGGAACCATGGTTGACAAGAGAGGTTGAATGTCTTGTTAAGAGGAAGAAGGAGACTTATGTAAGGCTGAAGAAACAAGGTTCAGACAGGGCGCTGGAGGGATACAAGATAGCCAGGAGGGAACTGAAGAAAGGGATTAGGAGAGCTAAGAGAGGGCATGAAAAATCTTTGGCGGGTAGGATCAAGGAAAACCCCAAGGCCTTTTACACATATGTGAGAAATATGAGAATGACTAGAGCGAGGGTTGGTCCGATTAAGGACAGTAGCGGGAGATTGTGTATTGAGTCTGAAGAGATAGGAGAGGTCTTGAACAAGTATTTTTCTTCAGTATTTACAAACGAGAGGGGCCATATTGTTGGAGAGGACAGCGTGAAGCAGACTGATAAGCTTGAGGAGATACTTGTCAGGAAGGAAGATGTGTTGCGCGTTTTGAAAAACTTGAGGATAGACAAGTCCCCCGGGCCTGACGGGATATATCCAAGGATTCTATGGGAAGCAAGAAATGAAATTGCAGAGCCGTTGGCAATGATCTTTTCGTCCTCGCTGTCAACAGGGGTGGTACCAGAGGATTGGAGAGTGGCGAATGTCGTGCCCCTGTTCAAAAAAGGGAATAGGGATAACCCTGGGAATTACAGACCAGTTAGTCTTACTTCGGTGGTAGGCAAAGTAATGGAAAGGGTACTGAGGGATAGGATTTCTGAGCATCTGGAAAGGCATTGCTTGATTAGGGATAGTCAGCACGGATTTGTGAGGGGTAGGTCTTGCCTTACAAGTCTTATTGAATTCTTTGAGGAGGTGACCAAGCATGTGGATGAAGGTAAAGCAGTGGATGTAGTGTACATGGATTTTAGTAAGGCATTTGATAAGGTTCCCCGTGGTAGGCTTATGCAGAAAGTAAGGAGGCATGGGATAGTGGGAAATTTGGCCAGTTGGATAACAAACTGGCTAACCGATAGAAAACAGAGAGTGGTGGTGGATGGCAAATATTCAGCCTGGAGCCCAGTTATCAGTGGCGTACCGCAGGGATCAGTTCTGGGTCCTCTGCTGTTTGTGATTTTTATTAACGACTTGGATGAGGGAGTTGAAGGGTGGGTCAGTAAATTTGCAGATGATACGAAGATTGGTGGAGTTGTGGATAGTGAGGAGGGCTGTTGTCGGCTTCAAAGAGACATAGATAGAATGCAGAGCTGGGCTGAGAAGTGGCAGATGGAGTTTAACCCTGACAAGTGTGAGGTTGTCCATTTTGGAAGGACAAATATGAATGCGGAATACAGGGTTAATGGTAGGGTTCTTGGCAATGTGGAGGAGCAGAGAGATCTTGGGGTCTATGTTCATAGTTCTTTGAAAGTTGCCACTCAAGTGGATAGAGCTGTGAAGAAGGCCTATGGTGTGCTAGCGTTCATTAGCAGAGGGATTGAATTTAAGAGCCGTGAGGTGATGATGCAGCTGTACAAAACCTTGGTCAGGCCACATTTGGAGTACTGTGTGCAGTTCTGGTCACCTCATTTTAGGAAGGATGTGGAAGCTTTGGAAAAGGTGCAAAGGAGATTTACCAGGATGTTGCCTGGAATGGAGAGTAGGTCATACGAGGAAAGGTTGAGGGTGCTAGGCCTTTTCTCATTAGAACGGAGAAGGATGAGGGGCGACTTGATAGAGGTTTATAAGATGATCAGGGGAATAGATAGAGTAGACAGTCAGATACTTTTTCCCCGGGTGGAATACACCATTACAAGGGGACATAAATTTAAGATAAATGGTGGAAGATATAGAGGGGATGTCAGAGGTAGGTTCTTTACCCAGAGAGTAGTGGGGGCATGGAATGCACTGCCTGTGGTAGTAGTTGAGTCGGAAAAGTTAGGGACCTTCAAGCGGCTATTGGATAGGTACTTGGATTAGGGTAGAATAATGGAGTGTAGGTTAACTTCTTAAGGGCGGCACGGTGGCATTGTGGATAGCGCAATTGCTTCGCGGCTCCACGGTCCCAAGTTCGATTTCGACTTGGGTCACTGTCTGTGTGGAGTCTGCACATCCTCCCCGTGACTGCGTGGGTTTCCTCCGGGTACTCCGGTTTCCTCCCACAGTCCAAAGATGTGCAGGTTGGGTGGATTGGCCATAAAAAATTGTCCAAAATTCTATGATTAACCTAGGACAAAAGTTCGGCGCAACATCGTGGGCCGAAGGGCCTGTTCTGTGCTGTATTTCTCTATCTATCTATCTATCCCTAAACTCATCATTAGCAAATTCTCCCCCATTGTCCGTAAAGAATTTTGCTGGTGGACCCATTCCTGTCCCGATCCATTTTTCCACAATTTTGTCCAAAATTACTTTCTTTTCTTTACTTCGTACAATCGTTGATTGACTAAATCTGGTAGCTAAATCTACAAAATGCAAAATAAATATATTATTTGCTTTATCCCATATCTTAAGGTCCATGGCCACAATGTCATTAAAATCCCTGGCCAAAGGCAGGGTTACTATCAGTCGTGCTGGTGTCCTTCTGTACTTCCTGCAAACTTCACAGCGATCACTAACCTGTTCTATCAGCTTAGAATAGTCATCATCTCTTACCCCTGCATCCTTTAATAAATTTTTCAGCCTCCGAGGAGACGGATGAGCAAATTGCCTATGCAGTTTTACTACAATAAGCTTTTTACCAGCTAAAGTCGCATTATCAACTGTCATTAATACATCCTTAACCACTCTACTTGAAACGTTATTTGTCAATAATGGAATGCAATAATGTCCCGACTGTGTAAATTGTAAGTCCACCGTCTTTCCAAAACCTGTTGCCGTATCCTGTTCCATATCCAGCATCATGTGTGCTTTCTTCATCGACGGTCTGCTCAGAAGCAAAGGTATCTCACTTGATACAACATCCGTGCTAATAAAATGATTCACTCCAACAATATTGCAAGGGATCACCACTCTTTTCAACGACTTCAGAGTATTATCATCCCCAAACCTGAAACTTGTGGAACTTTTAAATTCCTTAACCTTGTTACGATTTTCAGCATCCAATGAGTCCAGGTAACATTTTAACCAGTCAATCCCACACACAGTAGATGTGCAGCCACTGTCCAATACAGCACAGTTAAAAGATTCTGCAACCAACACCCTCATTACCGGTGTAAAACAGCTTGTTAACAGGACAATGCCTTCTTTCTGGTCACTATCGTTTTCCTCTTCTGACTCTTCCGTGTCATGTGTCGCTTCAAATACTCTATCATAACGAGTTGGACAGTTGAAAGCATAATGGTATTGAGAGTCACATCGAAAACATCGATTTATCATGCCCCGTGCATTTCTGGGGTTCATCCTCCTATTGTAGGTTCTAACTGGGTTTCTGTCTTCATAATTTCCTTGTCTCGGTCTTCTTTTATAGTCTTGAGGCCTGTTCGTAGCCATACGATTTCGCCATCCTGTTAGTAGTGTATCTTCCATATTCTGCCTTATAGCAGGCTGACCTATTTGGGTCATCAGAGCCATTGGAATCGAATGTTTCCCCAAAAATATTTTTAAAGCTGTTGTCATCTGTTCGAATAAGGTATCGTTATCCGTAAACTGAACTCCTGTCAAAACCAGGAGCCTATCCATGTTGCTCACTCTAGCACAGTCAAGTAATTTAAAGGCCAATACAGACTGTGGAAATTCCAGCCTGTGTTTCTGCAGCCTTTTATATAGTCTGCCAAATTCCATTATATAGTCTTCCATGGAGAATTCCTCTATTTTCCGGAACCTATCAAAATCCGACCATGCTTCATACGCACTTAACAAGTCATCTTTCTTATAAATCTTGTCCATATAAAGTAATAACGTTGCCAGACCTTCTTCTGAGTCTAACTCTTCCAACTCCAGCTCAGAAAGCACTTTGTTTCGGATTTTACTGCCATGTGGTAAAGAAAGAGCCAATGCCATACCTTATTTTCTCTTTCCTAAAGCAGCCACCTTAGTCCACATAACTACTGCACTTCTCCATTGGTCGTATGATTCCATTTCAGGAAATAGGGGAGGATAATCATAACCAGTCATCTTTGTCCTGGGTTCAGCCATGTTTTCCTTTTTTTTCCACTCCTTTGTTTGATCTGGAAAAATTGTATCTTTCAAGCCTTCACATTTACACAGCAACCATCCTCTGCTACCATTGTAAAATGTACTAGATGCTGTGGAATGAAGAGGCAAGAGTTCAGCTCTTTTCCACCAACACACCTTTAATGGTTCAAACTCACTCTGCACAGAACTCTACAGATCATCACAAGCTCCAGAGTCCACCTGAAGCCCCTGATGTACCATCAATTGTACGCGAGGCGAGTGATTTACCAAAGTCTGGCTTTAATTGACTAGAACACAGCTCTGCGATCATCTACAATGGAAAGGGACGATCGTCAGTCGTCTGACCATTTATACCTCGTTAATAGAGGCGTGGTTAACTCAGCCTCTTGGCCAATCGGTCGAGAGGTACATGACCGACCAGGGCCAATGGTAAGCCGACGTTCTGGCCCAATGGCAGACGAGTATGCAGATCATATCACCACAGCCCCTTTACATATCAGTGTCAATCATTGAACACTTAACATAAATGAGACAATCATTGAACACTTAACATAAATGAGACAACTAATTGCAATGTCTCTTAACCCATTATTTAACAACAACACCACCGAAAACGAGCGCCAGGTGGTCATTTTGCTCACCGCCTGCGGCCCGCATATATTTGGGGTGATTAGGAACCTTACATTCCCAGCTGCGCCGGACACCAAGATGTTTGATGAACTTGTGACCTTAGTGGGGCAACCCAAACCCGTCCACGATAGTCCAGTGTTACCTGTTTAATACCGCTGAGAGGACCCCAGGAGAATCCCTTGCAGAGTTTCTATCCAAGCCAAGCAGGATTGCAGAGTACTGTGACTATGGCGAGACATTGTCAGAAATGTTAGGCGACCATTTGGTTTGTGGTATTAAGAATGCGGCCACCCAGAGAAAGTTGTTAGCCGAGCCAACATTGACTTTTCAACAAGCCATTCAGATAGTACTGTCCTGAGAGAGCGCAGAACGGGGAGTACAGGAGCTACAGGGAATGGTGATGCATGCCTTGGGGCGCAACAGCTTCCGTCCAAAAGCGTCTCCCCGCACTCCTGCCGTACCTTGGGCGGGGCGGTGTCTGGATCAACGCCAGTGGCCACCGGACGTTCCTTCCCGAAGGGAGCCTTCTCCAGAACTGATGGATGAGGGGCCATGTCAATGTCGGACATGTGGACGCCGACCCCGTCGCGGACGCCAGTCCTGGGGGCGCCAGAGGCGCCTTTGTTCCGACAGGAACTAGGGCCAGCCCAGGAGCCGTAACTTCCATTTGGATGAACGTGGAGACGGAGGACGACTGCCAGAAGCTGCATTGTGTGGCAGCTGTCCCATGTGGCCCCCATAAAGGTGACTGAATGGGTCAATGGTCACCCGCTTGAGATGGAGTTGGACACTGGTGCAGCGGTCCCTGTGATCGCCCAGAGGACATTCGACCACATCAAACAGGATAGACAGACCCTTACACTAACTGATACACAACCCAGGTTGGCCACCTACACGGGGAACCATTGGACATCACTGGAACTACGATGACTCCTGTTGTTTATTGACGCCAGGAGAGGGTTTCCCACTTATCGTGGTGCGTGGCCGTGGGCCCAGCCTGTTCCGCCATTTTCCGGCTGCAGTTGCAGCACATCCTTCAAACAGGTTCTGGAGGGTTGACGAATGTACTAAGATGGTACCCAGATGTATTCCAGCCCTGTTTGGGGAAGATAAAAGGGACCATAGCCCATATCCAGGTCAAACCAGGAGCCACGCCGCGCTATTTCCGGGCGTGCGCCTTATGCCTTGCTCGGGAAGGTAGAGGGGGGGGGGCGGATAAATCATCCAGCAGGTCCCTGCATAAATAAAGCTCACCAGTATGGAACCAGATAGAGAGGAGTGAGCAGCAAGGGAGTTACTGCTGCTGTTGTGTATATATATATATATGTTATTGTCAATAACATTTTCTTTCTGTTCCACAAACTCGTGCTGGATTCTACAAACACGTGCTGGATTCTTGGTGGCCCTCACAAAACTGCACCTGCAAGCTAACTTTCTGAGTTCCTTTCCCACCTAAGTCAACATTTACGAGTTTCTCACCTTTGAAAATATTCTGCTGTTCTATTCTTATGATCAAAGTGAATAACTTTACAATTCCCTACATTATGCTCCACCTGCCATTGTTACCCACTCATTTAACCTATCCATATCTTTTTGCAGCCTCTCTGTGTTCTCCCCACAGTAAATCTTCCCACCTGGATTAGTATCATAAGCAAACTTTGATACTTTGCTCTCTGTCTTTTCATCTAAGTCACTGATACAGATTGTGAGTAGCTGAGAGCCCAGTACTGACTCTTTCAGTACTCCTCTATTCACTGGCTGCCTCTTGGAAAAACTTGGTTCATATTCACGCTCTGTTTTCTATCAATTAATCCATCCTCTACACATGCTAAACTACTACCCCCAGTACTATCTCCTATACTGTTTCAATAAAGTTCAGCATAAGTGTGAAGAAAATAACGTAATAATTTGTTGGGCACTTTAATTTTTTTGTTACATGAGTGGGAGCTGCAAGCTAGACCAGCATTCATTGCCCATCACTAAGTACCTTTTGAAGTGATATGCATCACTGTATATACACAAGGGGTTAATGTAAATACCCTACAACTGAGTAACAACTGGAGGGAGCACCAGAGACGTAAATATACATAGACAAACAGGAAGTCAAGACACGCTTCACAGGAATGGCAGCTGGTGAGCAGGACACAGCCAGGCAGCTCAGATGTAACATAGTATAAGCGCTGGAGAGAAAGCAAACTCATACAAATAAAACATCTACTTCAACTGTAAGACTACAAGCTTTATTCAGACACAAGGAATAATACATGGTACCAGGTGACTTCAGAATGCTTACTAGAAAAGTTACACAAGATGCAGACAAAGCAAGATCGAAAACAGAAGAAAACTCGTATGCGGGGAGACTTCGCTGAGCCGATGAAACTCGTTGGAACTCCACCACAGCTGAAAACAATCACTAATTTAAGTCATAGATGGAAAATCTTTAAACAAACGTTCAAACTATATATTGTAGCTAATGAGTTGGACATGGCCTCAGAAGAAATGAAAATAGCACTTCTACTAGCAGGACATGAAGCTAGAGAAATCTATAACTTCTTTAATTACTTGAACGGTGAAGACAACACCAAATTAGAAGTCATACTTTAAAAATTTGAAGATCACTGTTAAGACATTCAATACTCAACCAAATTGCACAGGGAATGAGTGTTGCGAAACTCAAACAATCATCAGAACAGAAAGGTTTAATGCTGGAAATTGCGAATGACAAGTGCAGATCGCAAGAAAAAAATAACTTTAAGTTTTTAACAAGAAATAAACGGCGAGTTCTTTTACACAGGTCTGAAGAAGTTAAAATGGCGTCTAAGCACATTTTAAACTGCCCGGGGAACAAAAGACGCAAACCTGTGTCTGTGCATGCGCAGGGAACCGGAACCGTGCACACGCAATAAAAAAAAGATGTTTTGGGTGCATGCGCAGATGGAAGAAAAGAACGCACAGTTTGAAGAGGGATCTGCGCATGTGCAGTTTACGAAAAAGCGCACAGTGAAGGAAAATCGATTTGCGCATGCGCAATCGATTCCTACGCTTTATGTCACAAGCGTCATGACGTCGGACAACTCAGACCACCCCCAATTAAAGGGGAAATGCCTGAAAATCACAAACCAGACTGTTAAAAGCACAAAACCAACAAATTTAACCTCAAAAGGAACAACAATGCCTGAACTTCTACCAGTAGTTGAACATAACTTTCGCAGCACCCTGGAACAAGCAGTTTGCACCACCCAAAGGGAAGAGCACAATGACAAATCCGAAACCAAAGAAGATGATTTGTTCATTGAACCTGAAAAGGACAATAACACATCCAAAACAAAAACAGATGGTTTGTTTATCGAAAAATACTACTCAGACATGGCTGAGTTATTCAGATATGATGATCATAAAAGCATCAGCGCCATGTTTGAAAAGCTCAACACGACTCTACTCATGGTAGATGAATCCAATACCATGATGCAATGGCAGATCGTCGATACATTGGATGACAGCAACCTGTCAAACACCCAAGATGGCACACAGCGAGTACTGAACGACTCCGTTGAGAGAGCGCAGATTGACTCCACAGAGAGAACACTGCACAACTCCACACAGAGAATGATGAAAGACTCCACACAGAGAGCGACGCAAGCCTCCACAGCGAGCTTGTTGACAAACTCCAAAATGGAAGCAACTAAAGACTCCAGAGCGAGGACACTGCATGAGCAAGACCATGAAGGTCTATCAACCTTATATGAGCAACCAGAAGCAGACTATGAAAGTGTACAAAGCTCACATAATCAACGATAAGGCAATGTACGTCTACCCACTGTATGTGAGACAAGTGATGAAGAAATCACAATTCCCATACAAGATGTGCAAGATCACAGCAAGACTGACAGATCTCAGCTTGTCTGTACAAAAGAACTGACAATCATTGCATCAATTGAAACCTCATCTACTCTAAACTACCCACACGACAATGAAATCTTGAAGATTTTGACTCCAGAAGAGGAGCACCAAGAAACCAAAGATGATTCAAATTAACCAGAAATTACTCCAGAAGAGGAGCACCAAGAAAGCAAAGAAGTGGAATCAAATCCACCACAAATGATTGATGTTAGCAAGATCAATGCAAGATCAGATCATTCTCACAATCCTCAAGAGGAAATGCTCAATGAAACATCAGATACCGCAAAGGACATTGACACAAATAACTTTGAGAATGACTCGAATTATCCACATGGAACAGTCATTGAGCGCAACAAGAACAACAAAAACCACAAGAAGCACAACAGAAACAAGAACAACAACAGCAACAACAAAAACAACAAGAAGCACAAGAACAAGAAGAAGCACAAGAACAACAAGAAAAACTACAAGAAAAACAAAAACTACAAGAACAACAAAAGCAACAACAAGAAGCATAACAAAGACAACAACAGCAACAACATGCATGACAACAACAACAAGAACAACAACAACAAAAAAACAGAAACAACAAGCACGACAAAAACAACAAAAAGTACAACACCGAAAACAACAAAGACAGAAACGACAGAAACAACAACAATGAGACAACAACCTGTACAACATGGTACAACTCTGCATATGAAAGACAATGCAACAGCACACTCCAAAACAATGACAGGACTACAAACATACCATGGCATGACAACAAATTGCATAAATTCACATTTGCTCCGGAACAAACAAGCAAACCAGCTTTCAAGGCAGATGACACACTAAATCGATACCACAAGCACAGAAAAAAATGTCCATGTCAGTCAACATCAGTGGTTCGACCACTCGAACACCTTGTGATGATTTGTTGCTAACTTGAAAACAAGAACACTGACAACATTCACAAAGAAATTACAAAATCAATATCACCACGTCAACAACAGAAGAAAATCTCAACTGAACAAATTCCTAAAGTTTGGACTCATAAATTTTTAAAATTAAGATTGGATTCACAAATATTAATTGGCTTTGTATAATCATCAATATCATCACAACGTGTGCATTTCATCACTTATCTACCTGTTTTGTATAATTTCCTTTAACCAAGTACAGAAAATGTGTAAAAAGAAAAAAAGGGGATGTAGTGATATGCAACACTGTATATACACAAGGGGTTAATGTAAATACACTACAACTAAGTAACCACTAGATGGAGCACCAGAGATGTATATATACATAAACAAACAGGAAGTTAAGACACTCTTCACAGGAACGGCAGCTGGTGAGCAGGGCACAGACAGGCAGCTCATATGTAACATACTATAAATGCTGGAGAGAGAACAAACTCATACAAATAAAGCATCTACTTCAGCTGTAAGAGTACGAGCTTTATTTAGACACAAGGAATAATACATCTTTCAAACTCGCAATTGAATTCAACGATTTCAACGAACTCCAAAGTGTTATACCTCCAATTTCCCTCCCAAATGGCCTCTCAAACCCCAGCCACCGACACCCCTCCCATCCTCACTCTCCTTGCCCCTCTTGCCGGAGCATGCCAGCTTAGCACCAGGTGAGACCATCGTACACAAATTCCGATTCGATGCCATGAGCCTCTGTCCCAAAGTTTTAGAAAGCTGCCAGTCTCCGATTGGCTAGCAACTCTCTGAGGCAGGACTTCCTGCCTTTGATGGGTGAAAATCCTGCCCCCGGCCTATTAATTGCTAATTGACTGTTAAATGGCTGTGGGGCCATTCCTCTCCCCTCTGTGGACCCCCCCAGCATTTTAGCGGGGAAAAGCTCTTTCAGCCCGTTAATTCTGCTTCTCATTCCATAGATACTGCCTGAACCTGCCGAGTATTTTCATCCTTGTCTGTCCGTATTTCAGATTTCCAGCATCTGCAGAATTTATTTAATTTTTGCACGATAAATTGGATACAATCTGTCTGGAACTTCAGTAGAATGGGAGGAGATTTGTGGAGCATAAACACCAGCACAGACCAGAGAGCTAAATAACCTGATTCTGTGCTCTACATTCTATGGGCGCAATTCTCCGCAAATGCGGAGAGTCGTAAAGGCTGCCGTGAAACTGGCCGTGTTTCACGGCAGCCTCCGTGCCCCCTCCCGGGACCCGATTCTCCCCCCCAGGCGGGGCTAGCAGCGCGGCATCGCGAAGCACGGCATCGCAGGCTTAGCGACCGTCGCTAAGCCTGCGCGCCAAGGGTCACGGCGGCTGACGCGCACGATGATGTCAGCCGCGCATGCGTGGATTTGACGGCTCCAACCCGCGCATGCGCAGATGACGTCATCACGCATATGCGTCAAACCCGTGAACTGATCCGTGGTGCGGCCGTGCCATGGTTCTCCAGAACGGCACTTTGCGGCCGTTTTCAAGAACGGTGAGAGCAGGTGTGTTTGCGTTTGTGAAAACGGCCGTAAAGGCCTGGGAACTCGGCCCATCGGCTAGGGGAGAATCGCTGTTCGCCGTAAAAAACGGTGAGCGGCGATTCGTGTCGTGGGGCGGCCGTGGGGGGGGGGGGGGGGGGGGGGGGGGTGGGGGGGAGAATAGCGGAAGGTCGGGAAAAATGTCGGGAAGGCCCTCCTACTATTCTCCGACCCATTGTGGGCAGCAGAGAATCGCGCCCTATGTAATTCAAGGTAATTCATACTATTGTTCCTGATTTGATGTTGGCAGCAGCAGTAAAAAATAGTCCAAAGATGGCAAAGGTTCAAGTGGAATTCAAAGCTTAATAATTGAAATGAAATGAAAATGAAAATCGCTTATTGTCACGAGTAGGCTTCAATGAAGTTACTGTGAAAAGCCCCTAATCGCCACATTCCGGCGCCTGTCCGGGGAGGCTGGTACGGGAATCGAACCATACTGCTGGCCTGCTGGGTCTGCTTTAAAAGCCAGTGATTTAGCCCAGTGAGCTAAACCAGCCCCTAGCTAAACCAGCCCCTATTGGGTTTGGATCCTAAGTTTCATAGTCAGTTCTGTAAAGATAGCTCTCAAAGGATATGGGGGGGGGGGGGGGGGGGGGGGGGGGAGGAGGAGGAGGAGGAGGAACAGGTTACTGAGTTGGATGACCAGCCATGATCATATTTAATGGAGAGGTGCAGCCTTAAAGGGCCAAACGGCCTATTCCTGCTCCTATTTTCTATGTTCCTATGTAAAACAAAGATTCAGACACTTAGCAATGAAATCCGACAATTATCACATCAATATGCTGAGTGGAGTGACCCAGAAACTGTGATGGGATCCCGATAAATTCTGATTTGCATTAACATCTTGGCTTCAAAAGCAAGATGCAAATTTGTCAAATTCTAAAAGGAGCACTGGAATTTGAGGAGGCAGCTCGGGAATTTAAAAATGATTTGGGCAAAACATTCACGTGGCCTAAACAGATAAGGTACTGCGCAAAGGAAGAAAAAATGAATAGTATTGAAAATCTCAAGGATGAAGTTGAAAGAAATATAGGAATCTTAGTGGACTGAGCAATCACCATGTTGAATGCCGATAGAATATTAAACTTCACAGCTGGAGCAAGTTATGCTCAAACTTTATAGTTCTCACAACTTTCCCCCAAATGGAAATGTCTGGTGACAGCTTGTAGAATGCAAGATAGCTAATTGCAGAAGAACATAGAAAATCCACCCTTAAGGGTCACCATGGAAAACAACTCACAGTGATTCCATTTCCATTCCAGGTAACTGCCATCCATGGGTTGAAATTTTCTGTCAAATGTTTGATGTTTTGATGATTACAGTGTGTTTTTGCCACAGTGGTTTTCATGATGAAATGTGGTTTACTGAGTGAAATCCATACAGAGCAGAACATATTAGTCAGATATTAGTCAGATGGCAAATTAGTTCCTAAACAACCACAATACCCTGTACAGTGAAATGCCAGGCTGCAGGCATCAGCAATAAAATCTTCATCTGCAGAGGCGATTTACAAAAGCTATTGGATTTGGCTCCTGGTGAAACAATGGTGAGATTCTGTGGCCTCCCATCGGTGGGTTTCTCGGTGGTGGTCCCACCTCTGCCAATGGGATTTCCCATTGAATCCACCCTACGCCGCTGGAAAACATTGAATTGTTCGAGTTTAAATTTCTCTTCACAGCATCACCCATTCCTATCCCTCAACTTCCTCAAATCCAACAACCCTCCGAGATGTCTGTGCTTCCCCGATTTTAATTGCTCCACCATCACTTAACTCTGGGAATTCCTCAATCTCTCTGATTCTCTTTCCTTATTTCCTCTTTGATAACCTAACTCATTGAGTAGCATTTCATTATCAGTCCTAATAGCCCCCTAAGTAAATTAGCATCAAATATTGTTTGGTAAGAATCCTGGGAAGTACATTGGGACTCTTTACGACTTTACATACACACAAATAGTTTTTCACGTTGTTGTAGATTTACTTAAACTACATCAATAATCAACATAACTCAGAAACCTAAAAGTTTTGAATGCTAAAGAACCCCAAACAATTATGTTTCTATGTGCCAAGCAGAGAGTTGGGGTTGTGTTACCCAACATTTAAAGGAGACTGTAAGATTCCTCAGCTCCAACTTCCCCTCTTTGTCATGGAAGTTTCGAAGACTGAACGGTGTCAATTTAGTGTGGCCTACCCTGTGACTAATCCACCTACCCTGCACATCTTTGGGTTGTTGGGGTGAGGCCCACACAGACACGGGGCAAATGTGCAAATTCCACACGGGCAGTAGCCCGAGGCTGGGATCGAACCAAGGTCCTTGGTGCCGTCAGGCAGCAGTGCTAACTACTGCGCCATTGCACTGCCCGGATAACTAATTCATGAGGCGGCGGAGTGAGGACGCATTCCTGCCGCCCATTGAATGGAAATGGTGAGCCAATTTAAACACTCATGGTCCCAATTAGGGATGATTTATGGGGCTCACTGGCATTTTTAATAATAATAATTTTTATTAGTGTAGCAAGTAGGCTTACATGAACACTGCAATTAAGTTACTGTGAAAATCCTCTAGTCGCCACATTCCAGCGCCTGTTCGGGTACACAGAGGCAGAATTCAGAATGTCCAATTCACCTAACAAGCACGTCTTTCGGGACTTGTGGGAGGAAACCAGAGCACCCGGAGGAAACCCCGCAGGCATGGGCAGAACGTGCAGACTCCGCACAGACACTGACCCAAGCCAGGAATCAAACCCTGCTCCTGGTGCTGTGAAGCAACAGTGCTAACCACTGTGCTACTGTGCCGCCCTCATGGAAATCCCTGGTGACTTGCAAAGGCCATCAACGCTTAATGGAGGTAACTTCTCTGCGGCAAACCAGAAAGCTCTCTGCCCCTAAAAGGCCATCAAAGGATGCCCCCATTACTTAATATTCCAAGCAGAGATATTTTCCAAGTGATTTAAGGATGCAGCACTTCTGAGACTGCCTCCAAGTTGAGACACTCTCATAGTCCACAATGTACCTCTCCAGGTGGGATTTCCAAAGTCAAGAGCTACTAGCCCTGTGGTGGGTTGGCAGCATTGGAAGCCTGCCTGCCATCCTTAATAGTTTGGCATACAGGGTGACGGCTAATTAGGAGGCTACCTCTGGGAAAACAGCTCTCTCAGTCAGGGTCCTGGCCAGTCTAGGCTCGGGACTGCTACCTTGTCCCAACGTTGGGGCCCTGAACCCCACTGGAAAATCTTGTCCATAGTTCTGAAGGACAAGACTGCCTCCTGTGAATGCAGAAATAACAAATTATTCCTATGCTATTACACAAGAGCTGAAATAAAGGAAATGTGCTGTGTGACCACCATTCCCACTGGTTCTGGCTGGTAATCATCTAGAAACCAATTTACAATTTTCTATTTAATGAATTCGATACTGAATTGATATTGTAACACCTTGGGATTGCCTATTTGGGGGCCTTAATTTACTGTGGCATTTAACGCACTGCCTTTTTTGTTGCACTTTCAACATTTACACACAGTCAAGGTCATTTTATTATAAACTATTTCTTCATATCTATGGAATGTGTGCTTCAGACTGCCGGAGGTGAAACACTAAGGCCATTGTGTTTTAAATTACATCATCTCATGCAGAGTGTGGGTAAGCAATTGTAAAGTGTCTCATAGACCAGTTCGCTGACAAGACAATAGCGTTTTAAATAACTTCTAAAATGCATTATTGAGATTAAGTAATATTGAAATTTTCAATAGAGGCAGCTCAAAAGGAATGAAAGTGATCAGAATCTACTTATACATGACATTTATCCCCATGTATTGTAACCAAGCACAATCTTCCTTTTCTTAATTAAAATGTTATTGATATTTTGTAATATATTTGCTGACATATAAACGCTTGATAATCTATCCCTTCTATGAAAAGAAATAAAAAATACATTTCCTGACTTATTGAGTTTTCTGCTCCCTGGAATATTGGAAAATGAAAGCTCAAGTGAAATTTATTCTGCCCACTTCAGCTGATTGAAACTGACTGGAATTATATCTAAAAGAAATTGCAGCTTGTCAGTCACTGTTACTCGACTCAGCTGTCCTATGTGGATGGTCCTATAGTCCTACATTATGTGCAAGTGAAGTCAGGATGGAATTGCATAACCTAATTAATGATGAAGAGCACAAAGGATTAGAGAAACACATTAAATAAAACAGAAATATGTCATTCCGATTCCTTATGCTCCATTAAGCCACTGAAAACTGCAATATTGTTTTCTTGGATAAATATTGATGATGTCAAACAGCATATCCACTGGCATAATGTGAATCCAACACTGCTGTTTCTCTTGTGAAGCCATTCCTTATAGACTGCTAAGAAATGGATCTAAGATTTATACTTATCTATTTATATAATCTAACTATCATATATATTAAAAGTACTGTATGTTGTATTGATTTCCTGCAGGCATTAACCTTGCTTCATTTTTTTGTTAAAATTTTTATTCTTTCACATTCTTTGTGCTGGGTTAGCATTGCTAGGGGTCAGGCCCTCAAGGCCTTTCCCATTAGAGGGAAGAGGGTGTGTTCCAGGGGCCACTAGATGGTTGGGTGCGGGGGGTGAAGAGTGTGTCCAGAATGCAGGGGGGCTTGAAAGGGAGGTTGCAAAGATCGGGGCAGCTGATCAAAATGGTGCCTTGATCTGCGAGGAGCCAGCCCTGCAGATGAGGTCAGCTCGCTAGTGCAGGAAATCACTAAAGTTTGGGCTCAGCGCCGATAAACTCCCCGAAGCCTAAAAAACTGGCAAAGCGCCAGTGAACAGCGGGTTCAATCTCATGTGCCACGACCATCAGGAAACACCCTGCCCAACGTGCCCGAAAACAGATTTAGTTTCAAGTCCGCTGAATCGCGCTCCTTAACATTTATTTTTTTAAAATAAAAAATGAAGGAACAGAGCCACAGGACCGCTAGTTAGTTTTACCATCAACATTTTTTATTAAACATAAAATATTGGATTATTATACAATGTTCCTTTACTCTGCGCTTAGCCTTACAAGTACACACAGATTTGTGGTGATATGCATATGCACAGCAATGTATATAGTTGAATGTATAACCTCTGACCAGCAGGTGGGGATGGTGATCCACCATGTGACTCCACAGATCGGCAGTTTGTAGTAAGTCATACTAGAGGACAGTCACATTAGAAGTAGCTCCAGGAGAATTCACTTATTCATTACCGTTTGTATTATAGTTGATTAGTTATCTTTCCATGTGTTCATTTTGTTAATAAACTATCTTACTAGTCAAAGAACTAGACGTTCCTTGTGCACCTTTACAACGGCCACAGCACAGTACATAACCTGGTACCAAGTGTGTTGAACAATTGAAGATAACGATGGAGTAGATAGGATGAAACAGACTGCAGAAAGAAAAAGAAAATTCTTCCACCTACCTGCTAAACTACTGGCAACTGGAACTCAACGCACGGAAAAACTGTGAAGTTCGAGGTGGAAGGTCTGTAGGCCCCTCACTAGCTTCAAGTTACCGGTAATGTAAACGAGAATTGGCGTGTTTTTAAGCAGCAATTTGAACTCTATGATACAGCCCTCGGCCTGCAGGCACAACCTGACGAGAGGTGTATTGCGTTGTTGCTCACGACAGCAGGTCCTCATGCCATCAAAATTTATAGTACCTTCGTGTTCAAAGCAGAAAGCAAGAGCTTCAAAGAAGTAATAAAATACTTTGATCATCAAAATGAAAAAAAATGAAACATTCGTGCGTTATATCTTTTGACCACATACTCAGAAGGCAGGTGAATCTTTTGATAGTTTTCTGACCGACTTGTGGTTGAAGGTGCAGTCGTGCAATTTTAGTACATTAAAGTCATTGATGACCCGCGATCTGACAGTGTTCGGGATATTGAATGACAAGGTATGCGAGAGTCTATTGAGGGAAGAAGAGCTTCAATGAGAAAACGCTATCAAGATTTGTCATGCAAATGAGCTCGCTGCACAGCAGATTAGTATGCTCAACCTGAAACATTTTTGCGGCAATGAGGAAGGTTAGTGACGCATCCCAATAAGTTTGGGCGGCTATTTTAAAGAAAAATAAATTTAGATTACCCAATTATTTTTTCCAATTAAGGGGCAATTTAGCGTGGCCAATACACCTACTCTGCACATTTTTGGGTTGTGGGGGTGAAACCCACGCAGACACGGGGAGAATGTGCAAACTCCACACGGACAGTGACCCAGAGCCGGGATCGAACCTGGGACCTCAGCGCCGTGAGGCGGTTGTGCTAACCACTAGGCCACCGTGCTGCCCTTGGGCGGCTATTTTAAGCGGCTATTTCTTAGCTGTGGTGTGACCACCTCTTTAAACATGCTATCCACGTAATTCTCAGTTGGGATACACCACAGTGATGCCAGCCGTCCTTGAGTTTCACAACCTGATGTTTCTGAAGCTGTAATCACTGAGGACAAGTTGTGCCTGCATGACTTCCCACATCCTACAGGATAAACATTCCACATTGCCAAGCTGCACTGACGTATCTTAAACTTTATATAAAATGTTTACAACAGTATGGTATAATATAATAACTCACCCGTCAATCACCAATCGTTTCTTCTATGAACTTCCACTGCTTTATGGGCTTTCTCTCTCTGAACGCCCGCTGCTTTATGCATTCTCTCTTTCCAGACTCCCACTACTTTAGGTATATCTATACTTCCTGATTTACGCATTTAACTGCTTGTGTGGTTGCCAGAAGCTGCAGTCTGATTTGCACTTTAATAGCTGTGAACGCCAGTTGCCTCATCTTTATTTTTACAGATAAATAGTCTGGTGTATTTGTTAATTTATTTGGGTCCAAAAATTTTTATTTAAAAAAAATGTATTTTTCCTCAAAGTCTTGCTTCACATCCTGCTTATATGTATGCCATGAACATTAAAAAAATACATGTATTTGGGGTTTGAACATTAATATATAAACAATGTAAAACTTGCCCAATGTTTCCTTCACTCTGTAATATATGGGGTGGCACAGTGGTTAGCACTGCTGCATCACAGCGCCAGGGACCTTGTTTCAATTCCGGCCTTGTGTGACTGTCTGCGTGAAGTTTTCACTTTCTCCCTGTGTCTGCATGGGTTAGGTGTATTGGCCTTGATAAATTGCCCCTTTGTGTCCAGGGATGTGCAGGTTAGGTGGCATTACGGGGTTGCAAGGGATAGGGTGGGGACCCGGTTAGCGTGCTCTTTCAGAGGGTCAGTGCAGACTCAATGGGCCAAATGGCCTCCTTCTGCACCTTTGGGTTTCTATGATCTATCTCCCCAAAGCATTGGTATTAGAAAGATCTTGACTCATAGCTTTATCCATTCCCCAATTAGATTTTAAAGTTGTTTGGCAAAATTGAAGGGGTCATACAGCTGTGGATCAATTGAGAAAATAATCACATACCTGTCATGAATGCAATTTATATGCAAAGTATAGATCCCAATCAAATAGACAGTAAGAAAAAGGACATGTGATTGATCCTAAATTGCCTCGACTGACTGTACATTGCAACTTACAGAGACACTCACCTCTGTACACTCCTAGATCTCATAAGATTCTTGAAAGAATTGCTTTGTGAGTTGACTGACAGCAGATAAATATTTGTTGCACTATCACTGGCTACACACACTGTACTTCAAAAAGAAATGGCAAGTGGCTGAAATGACAAAAATAGAACTTTAAGAAATTGCAAGGAGCCAGAGCTGAAACACTGTTGGCAGGGCCGGCTCAAGGCACCGGCAACTCGGGCAGTCGCCCGGGGCGCCATGTGCTAGGGGGCGCCAGAGACTCGGGTCCCGCGCATGCGCAGTTGGGCCGGTGCCAACCAGCGCATGCGCGGTGGCCGCACTCCCCCCTCTGTCTGCCCCCACGCTCGGTCCGCCCCCCCCCGCCCCGCCCCCCCTCGGGTCCGCCCTCGGGTCCGGCCCCCCCGCTCGGTCCTCTCCCCCCCTCGGTCTGTTCCCCCTCGGTCTGCTCCTCCCCCCTCCCCCCCCTCGGGTCCGCTCCCCCCCCTCGGGTCCGCTCCCCCCCCCCTCGGGTCCGCACCCCCCCCCCTCGGGTCCGCTCCCCCCCCCCTCGGGTCCGCTCCCCCCCCCTCGGGTCCGCTCCCCTCCCCCCCCCTCGGGTCCGCTCCCCCCCCTCGGGTCCGCTCCCCCCCCCCCCTCGGGTCCGCTCCCCCCCCCCTCGGGTCCACTCCCCCCCCCTCGGTCCGCTCCCCCCCCCCTCGGGTCCGCTCCCCCCCCCCCTCGGGTCCGCTCCCCCCCCCCTCGGGTCCGCCCCCCCCCCTCGGGTCCGCTCCCCCCCACCCCCTCGGGTCCGCTCCCCCCCCTCCCTCGGGTCCGCTCCCCCCCTCCCCTCGGGTCCGCTCCCCCCCCCCTCGGGTCCGCTCCCCCCCCCCTCGGGTCCACTCCCCCCCCCCCCTCGGGTCAACTACCCCCCCCTCGGGTCCGCTCACCCCCCCCTCGGGTCCGCTCCCCCCCCCTCGGGTCCGCTCCCCCCCCCCCCCGGGTCCGCTCCCCCCCCTCGGGTCCGCTCCCCCCCCCCGGGTCCGCTCCCCCCCCCCCTCGGGTCCGCTCCCCCCCCCCTCGGGTCCGCTCCCCCCCCCCCTCGGGTCCGCTCCCCCCCCTCGGCCCCGCCCCCCTCGGCCCCGCCCTCCCTCAGCCCCGCCCTCCTCGCGGCCCCGCCCCCCCACCCCCCGTTCGCCCCCCCCCCCCGCTCGGGCCCCGCCCCCTCTCGGCCCCCCCCCCCCCAAGGGCGCCGAAGTTCAGCTTGCCCGGGGCGCCAGAAACCCTAGGGCCGGCGCTGACTGTTGGAAATGGAGGTATGAGGGGTCTGGAAAACCCAAAGAACTTGAAACAGAAGCTGAGAGCTAAAAGGTTGACTGGGTTTTGGGACTTGGAGGAGAAACATGAAGCATATGAAAGAGAACAGAGAGCAGATAAATGCAAAGTTTTCAGATGCCGTACTGGACGTCTTGGTGGAGGATGTGGAAAGGAAAGTCAATGTCCTGAATCCAGATGGGGCAGGATGCCCTCCAGACATATGATGAAAGTACAGTGGGGGCAAGTAGCCCTGAGGTCAATGCCAGAATTCAAGCCCCAAAGGCCTGGGTGCAGTGCTACAAGATATTAATACAAATGGGAAAGATCAGAGAATGCATCTTCAAATGCTATACCATACCAATTGCTGCATTAACCTGTCAGTGCTCAATGTACCACACCCCTATCTTTCACTTAGCAACACTCTCTAACAGTTAGGAGTCATACCTAACATTCAAAGCTGCATCTTATCCACAATCATTCCTGCAGTCGTACACCCACATCTCACAACTTTTATACACTACCAGTTGACAACCAATGAACCAGGTTGCAGGACATGCACTTACGGACACAGTTCCCTCTTTCTTTCAGGGAAAGTAGCACATAACCGGAGGCTGGAGGCAGGAGGAGCTAACCGGAGGACAGGTGTGACTACATCTTCTGATGGAAGGTCATTAACCTGAAGTGTTAACTCTGTTTCTCATTCCACAGATGCTGCTTGACCTGCTGAGCATTTTCTGTTTATATTTCAGATTTTCAGTACCTACAGTATTTTGCTCTGGCCCAGAAAATATAGTGCTGGGCATTATTTGAAAGGCCTTTGCTGAGCTTATATTAGTATCTGAAACAAAGTATTAGTATCGAAGATCATTGAATCTTTATACCTAATTTCTTTCTCACATCCCACTTACCCTTCTCTTCCAATTTACTATCAATAGATGGTGTAAGTAAACACATCTTATTTACCCCTCCTTGCTGCATTACAACCTTCCCCTTGTATTTTTAGTTTCAGATACTGAGGAGATGGAATCTATTCAAAAAAAATTTAGTGTACCCAATTATTATTTTTTTCCAATTAAGGGGCAATTTAGCATGGCCAATCCACCTACCCTGCACATCTTTGGGTTGTTGAGGTGAAACCCACGCAGACACAGGGAGAATGCACAAACTTCACACGGACAGTGACTTGACGACAAGATTGATCCCGGGTCCTCAGTGCCGTAGGCAACAGCGTGAATCACTGTGCCACCGTGCCGCCCGAGGGGATGTAATCTAACTGAGTGAAACACTCAGAATAGGGTGATGGTGACAGCATAAAACTGTCATTCGACTTCACACTTGCAGCCACCAGCTCAGATACTGACACCGCCTTGGAGGATAGATTAGTGGCAGGATCTGTATGTGGTGAGACATTGGAAACAAATAGGCTGTAGCCAGGGCAGCCAGGGCAAGCACAGCAATGGTGGTCAGCTATCAGAGGGCAACGTCATGTACGTTGCAGGGAACCCAGGTGACGGCTTCAATGAGGCAGCATACAGAAAAACGCATATGGATATGTGCTATAAATGCTTGGTGCACTGGAAACCTGGCAGAAATCCTGTATCATATCAGGGAACATGCATCTAATGGCACGGGGCTTTGTTTAGAATTTGGACCCATCCTTTCCGGCATGGAAGTGGTGGACAACTCCCATTACACACATGTGGAACTAACCACAAAGCACTATCTGGCTGATGTAGCACATTCCACAGCAGCACAAGCAGCAGCCACCCAATGTTTGGGTGCTTTGGTAGACGCTCTGAATTCTGCTGTCATGGTTATATATTACAATATTAAAAGGGGCTTGGAGTGTGTCACAGCAACCCCATAATCTTATTTTTCTTCTCTCATGGGATGTGAGTATCACCGGTAAGGTCAACAACTTCTCCCCATCCCTAATCCCCTGGGGAAGGTGATGGTGAGCTGCCTTCTTAAACCACTGCAGTCCATATGGTACGCGTACTCCCACAACACTGTTAGGAAGGGAGGATTTTTACCCAACAACGGTGAAGGAATAGCAATGTAGCTCCATATCAGGACAGCATGTGACTTGAACCTGCATATGATGGGTTCCCATACATCTGCTGCCCTTGTCCTTCTAGGTGTAGAGGGCATGGGTTTGCGGCGTGCTGCTGATGGAGCCATGGTAGTTGCTGAAGTGCGTCTTGTAGATGGAACACACTGATGCCATTTTATGCCAATGGTGGAGGAAGCGAATGATTAAGGCAGTGGATATTGTGCCAAGCGGGCTGCGTTATCCTGGTAGGTGTCAATCACCTTGACTGTTAGAGTTCCAGTCATCCAGGAAAGTGAAAGTATTCCATCACAATCTTGACTTTTGCCTTGTGTTATGATCCCAATAGAGATCGTTAACATTTAAAGGGAAATTCAACCACCCAATGATGAACTGAAAGAAATTACACCACCAAGATTTCAGAAAAAGCGAGAGTCCTAACGTCGACCCCAGGGGAGCTTCACGACCAACCTTTCTCCTGCTCAAAAAACATCCATTAACCACTACCTCTGATTCCTCTCACTTAACCAATTTTGTAACGATGTTCGTGCTGTCTTTTACTCTATGAGATATAACTTTGTTCACAAGTCTGTTGTGCAGCATAGTATAAAATGCCATTTGGAAATCCATGTACACTACATCAGCAGTTGCCCTAATTAACACATCGTTAAACAGAGTTTTTCCTTAACAAATCCAGAACGGCTTTCCTCATTAAACACATATTTACCTGAGTGCCTGTTAATTTTGTCCCAAATCATTGTTTCTAGAATAATCCCACCCCCCAAAGTTAAACTGACTAACCTGCAATGTTTTTCAACAAAGGTTTAACATTTGCAATTTTCCAGACCTCTGACACCATCCCTCAGTCGATAGAGTCCATAGAAGACTCAAACATTATGGCTAGTGATCTTTGCAATTTCCACCCCCACTTCCCTCAGCATCCTTAAAGCATCTCAGCTGG